>NW_024543061.1:87625000-88225000 GCF_018167655.1 Microtus oregoni
CTAGATAGGTTTATTGTAACCTGGACCCAAGAAAACCTAAAAGGAAAGATGTTTATGTAGAAAAGAGAAAACAAAGCCTGGCAGTGGTGGTGCACACCTTTAATCCCAGCACTCGGGAAGCAGAGGCAGAGGCAGAGGCAGGCGGATCTCTATGAGTTTGAGGCCAGTCTGGTCTACAGAGCAAGTTCCTGGACAGGCTCCAGAGCTACAGAGAAACCCTGTCTCAAAACACCGAGAGAGAGAGAGAGAGAGAGAGAGAGAGAGAGAGAGAGAGAGAGACAAGAAATCCTGAAATGTTTGTCTGCGAGCAATAGGTGAAAGGAAAAATGACAGGTGACATCTTCTGAAATACAAGGACACAGTGAAGCCTGTCTACAGCAGGTAGGGTTCTCTGCAGGAACACAACCAATAGAGTGACTATATATTTTGAAAAGGAATGTCTTTGATTGGATTATAAGATAGACTGGGCAGTTTGAACCATGTCTGTTTTCATCGTGGAGAGGCCGAGAACCCAGTAATTGCTCAGTTGATGAAGGTAGATGCCTCAGGGGCCCTGATGTGGAACTAATGGCCTGGAATATTCCTGGAGAGTCCACCAATATCTAGTACATGTTGGAAGGCCAAGGGAGTGTGGGGTTAGCAGAGTATGATGTCCACACCAGCGGTAGCAGTGACCAACACACCTGCCCAGAAAGAGGGGAAGGCAGGCAACACTGCTGTCCCCAACCTCTGGAGAGTTAAGTCACCCACTGAGAAGTACCGCCCACACACAGACACGCCCAAAGCTGTGTTTCCTTGGTGATTCCAGATCCCACCACATTGACAATCATCATGGGTCATCATGAATAATGTTCTGAGTCTCCTGGGATGACATTGAGACAGAAATCTTGAAAGCAAAACCCTCTTCAGAACTAAGCATGTGAGGTAAGGAAGGTAAAGCCTACCATTGTAAAGTCTGAAGAAGCAGGTCTACGTGTGTTTTCATCCACTGGTATGCCAACACACGCGTGACACACATTCACTTCCCATTTCTGGTCTTCAACGCCAAAGCTGTCCAACGTCTAAAGAGCAAATCCAACCCTGTGCTCCAGAAGCCGCACTTTTTAAAAGCTGCTACCGTGTCCACTTGACATGGTCTCATTTCCAACTCACGTTTTTCCTTGGAAGCCTCACGCCTAAGCCAAGGGCAACTTTCAGAAAACCCGTGTCTGGAACGGTGTGGTGGCCATGCTTTGACAATGTGCAAACAGGTGTTAATAGTTTTAACAACATTCCTTCACTGTCCGCTCAACAGGGAATCCAAACAATTCAAGAAGCTTTGATCATGAGGCTTCCGTGTTGGAACAGGAAAGACATCACCATGTACACCCGTGTTTGTGAAGAGCCTGTGTTCATGGCCACACAGGTCTCAGCTCAGGAGGAGTGAATGCCAGCCAGTCAGTGTAACTGAAGCAGCCCTCACCCTTGGGATGGAGACACCTAGCCCTCTGTCATTTTTCTTCCAGGCCCCAAACTCCCTAAGCTGGGCTGTTGGTCATTGAAGAGCACTTTCAGAATTACCGCAGGAAGGTTAGGGGCTGAACTGGTGTGGAAAGAGGAGTCATAAAGGGATCTTGGCTCACACAAGCTTTAAGTTCATCTCGAGGACAGTAAGACTCCATTCAAGGATTTCAAGGGCAAAAAATCATGGGGTCTTGGCATAGGCAGTTATAACATTTATTTCCATCACTTTCTTGTGTCTTCTACAATAAAAGGAAAAATCCTTGTGATTGTCAACACCATAGAAGAACAATGCATGGTGGCCCAGTGCTCAAACACTGTACAGATAACAACTTAAAGGCCAACATCTGACAGCAGCTTTGTCCATACAGCCCCCGCCCTTCCCCCATGCAACTGGAGTTTGCCAAACTCTAGAAACAGAGGGGAGCTTATATTCTCCTGTTTCCTCCTAAAAGCGTGCACACGTGTGTGTGTGTGTGTGTGTGTGTGTGTGTGTGTGTGTGTGTAGGACAGAAATTATTATGGAGAGCTGATCCGTAGGAGACCTCGGAAACGTCATCCACCTTAATATTGGAGACAGACTCATTGATTTAGTTAATGCTGATCAAACCCATACTCTCTCAATCCATGCCTCCTCAATGTTGGGATTACAAGTGTGCCCCGCCATATTTGTTCTTGGCTTCTTTGTTTAATGTGGGTGCTGGAGATTGAATTCAGGTTCTCACGAGTGCTTGACAGGCGTTTTCCAACTGAGCAGCTCCCCGTCCCTGCCCCTCAGTTCTCCCTTTAGTATCATGAGTTGTTCATCATCTCTGAGACAGTGTTCTTCAGTGAGGCCCCCTGTGTCCTTAGGATCCAGTTTCCCCCTGTGGCTTCCTTTCCCAAAAGCTTTTTGCCAGGCCCTGCCCTCTTCCCTGATGCTCAGCCTGGCACCTCCTCACATTGCCTGTCAGCAGAGCCTTGTGTGCAGCCTCAGCCTCTAGACTGGGAGTGAGTCACAGCGCTAGACTCACAGTTCCAAGGGATTCTTCTGCGTTTGCTCATTGCGATGTTCTAAGACAGTATTCTGAGACATCGCGGACGGTTACCCACATAGACCCATTTTTTCTTCCTTTGAACATTTCTGTTTCCTTTTTTTTTTTTTATGAATTTTCAAGGAACTAAGTGCCTCTTTTAGGCTTGCATTCCACTCTGGTGTTGTTCATCTGTTAAGTAAACATCCGGTGACGGGTCTGATTCCATCTTGGACATCTCTAAGGAGCAAGACAAAGTATAAGCTGGGAAGTCTGAGGTAAACAGGTGTCAGATAAGGGACACACAGAGCTAAACAAACACGACAGAGCTGTGCGGCCACAGGCAGCTTCTGTTCCTCTTGTTGCTTTGCTCTTGGCAAAGACGAACCTGATGCTAGTGGCTGGGAGAAGCAAAAATTTGAACCACTCCGTGAGAAGTGTGGGGAGTGGACTGAGGTTCATTTCCCATCATCAGCACTGTTAGATGGGACGACCTGATGTGTCCTCCTGGACGATCACCACAGAGACCTGCCTCCATCCCTGTGGCTGTGACTAGACATCCCAAACAAGTCTACTCTGGTTCACGGTCTGAGAGGCTGGAGCCCATCGCGGCAGAGAAAGCCCAGCCGAGTTTCTGTGGCAGTGGGAGTGTGTGGCTGGAACTGCTCACATCTCGGCAGACCAGGAAGCAGAGACAAAGGAACACTGGCAACCAGCAGGCTTTCTTCTTTGGATTCAGTCTGCGCCCTCAGCTCGTTGGTGTGCCCACGTTCGGGCTGTGTCTCCTCTGCTAAACCTCTCTGGAAGAGCCTGTAGACACGCCTAGAGGGATGTCTCCTACGTGTTTCCAGATCAATCACTCTGACAGTGAAGGGTTTTGTTTCTGCTCAGGACAGGCTTCTACTAAAGGCCCTCAAAGCCTGAAAAGAAGGTTTTATTCCTCCAAGGAACAGTTCCCAGCTAAACAGAAGCTTGTCATAGTGCATTCTGCCGGAGGTTTAGGCTGGATAGCCTCCTCCTGTCCCCACCAGATAGCATTTTTCACATAAATCTTTATGCCTGCCCTCCCTTGTCAGACACCTTTTAAGAACATGTTCCCTGCTTTGCTTTTTACCTCGTTTCAAACTTTTACTCTTCTGTTTCTCTTTGGTCTGTGATCTACAAAATCACATGCCAGGAAATTCCTGCTTCCCCCTCCATGGGATATCTACGCTGCTGCGTGTTCTACGTACAGCTTCTGCACAGACAGCTCCATGCCCTCACCTCTGTTCACATTTGAAGGCGTAAGTCACAAACAATGCCACACCAATTTGGGATTATGATTATTAGGGTGGTATTTATTTAAAGGGGAAAAAACTTACAGATCACTGTCCCAGGCAACAGCCCTCTACGCAACCAGGAAAGGAGTCTAGTCGCCAGCGGAGCAGGAAGTGAAGAGAGAGAGAAGAGGGAAGTGGCTGCTTTTTTAAAGGGAGAGAGACCACGCCCCAATGGGCTGGTATCTCAGCAGCTATAGGTTGGAGGAGTGGGAGGACCTCCCGCAACACCTCCCCCTTTTGTTTAAATAAGAGAGTTCTAAACCTACTATGAAATTATATACAATAAGTACAAATATCCTATTCTAACTAGCTTAGGTCTTGTATAATAAATAACTTGGCCAAGTCATGAGAGAAAGTAACTACATTTATATAGTCTTCAACCCCATCAAAGATCTGAGAAGGGAAATAATGTTACCTGGGTAATTAGGAAGTTCAGTAAAACAACTTCCAAAACATGCAACAAATCACAGAGACAACTAGCTACCTGGGCAATCACCCAAAATCACGTTAGCAGCGTTGAAGCAACCAACTTTGGCTAAGGCCTAACATAACTGACATACCATTTTCAAAGGCAAGCAACTTTTCAAAACTATCTTACCCTGTCTTGGCAGGATACGACAGTCCTGTTTTATCCATTGATGCACGCTCTGTATCTCTGTCAGTGGTTTGAGGTACGGGCATTTCTTTGCCCAAAGGCCAGTTCTGCTAAAAAGAAGGCTCCAGGTGGAGTGTCTTTGGTGCTCAACATTCTCTCGGGAATAGAGCGGTGTTGCCAGGAGCAATTGTGTCTCACTACCACAAAACTCTGAGTTAGATTAAAGGCCATTTTCTACAGCTCTTTGAAGAAGTTGAAGATTATCTATCTATACTGAGTATAATCTCTATATATCTAAAGAACCTGATTAGTCTAATTATAAATGACAAACTTAGATGACTATTAATCTATATAATTCTCAATATCTATCTAACTTAAAGACTAAGAAAATAAACTACTGTGAAACAAATGAGGACAATGACCTCCAAAAATAAACAATGTACAGATATACATTGCAGTAGGTAAATATGTATCAATACACAAACATTATATAAGTATCCTAATCAGAGGTAGAAATGTACACTCCAATATGGTAAATATATACAATATATATATATAATATATGTTAATACATAAAAAATGTTTTAAACAGAGGTAGAAACATGCATGCATACAATAATCAATATAATTTAACTTTGTATCAATATACAAGAATCTATACCAATATATTTGTCTAAAGACAGTAACTCACAATTACAAATCTATTATCCCATCATCCCTCTTTTTTTTTTCAAAATATTCCCCGAGCTTATAAAATTCCTCCCCCAACCCTCAATCGTATACTAATTATAATCCACCCCTAAATGATGTCCCTAAACCCAAGGGCAAACTTTACTGGGAGAGGGGACGTCATCCTCTAGAATTACTTCCAGCTGTCATAGGGGCGACGTTCTTTCTGGGGGATCCTGTGAAAGTAAAATGATGGTTAAATTTCAAGATCAATGTCTTTTAAAATTGCCAGTAGTCTCTGAATATTTGTGCAGGTCTGGCCAAAATGTTGTATAAGATGTGCACCATTTCAGCTAACCAAGTTGGAACTGTCTTGTGCAGCTGGTACCCAAAGCAGGTCTTGTAGTAGTGCTATCAGTATCATAACGTCATATCAACCAGGTGGAGTTGTTGTTATGGGGCCCCATCTTCTTCCTGGAAACTTCAAATGTCACTTCAGGAAAAACTCATTGTTCATTATGAAAAACTTAAACATTAATCATATAGACTTATATAGACATCCATATATATATTCACTGAAAGGCATGATAGATATGTTCAATGAAAAGTATGATAGATATGAAGAAAAGCAAAGATGTTTTCTAAACTCATATTTCTTTCTGTCCCATATCATGGCTCTTGACATGAGACAGAAACTCCAGAAACTCTGGGTTTTTCTCTTACTAACGGGCTTGGAATTGGAGAGAAGCACTTGGGACATTTTTTAAAAGATTTATTTTTATTTTCACTTACGTGTATCTGTATTTGTTTGTGTGAATGTGTACCACGTGTTTGTGAGTGCTCTTGCATGCCAGAAGAGGGTGTTGGACTCCCTTAGCCTGAAGATACAAGAAGCTGTGAGCTTCCTTGTGTGGATGCTTGGAACTGCACTCTGGTCCCCTAGAAGAGCAGAATGTGCTCTTAATTGCTGCTTCATCTGTCTAGCCCCAAACACTTGGGAGATTTACAGCCCCAGTCCTGCTGGGATGAGGGTGGAGTCAGAGCAACAAAGGTGGGGTCAGGCTGTGGTACTGACATTGGGTAATCAGGCCATGGTACGATCTCCTTTTTTTTCTTTTGTTTGGTTTTTTTGTTTTGTTTTGTTTTTTTTTCAATTGTTGAGCTCCTTCTCCACATCTCGAGTAAGCATTAGACTGCAAATCTGGTGCTGAGGAGGGAGCTCATGCGTACCAAGCCCTCCACAGACTGAGCTACATCCCCAGTCGTGCTTAGATTTTGTTTCCTTCTAACTAGTCAGTTGGGTCATTTCTGCTGCTCACTGTTCTGACTGCATTGACGGCGTAACCCAGCATTTCCTTCTCTTTCTTTGGGACCTGACAGACAAGTTTCCAGGAAAGGAATGTCTACCTAACTGCAGTACCTCCTGTGCTGGGTGGAAGATGCATGTGTTTAGAGACCCAAGACCTCTTTCAAAAAGTTATCACTTAGGATAAATGGTGCTGTCCCGGGCATACTGTTGACAGCTAAGATCCAGCATTCCAGGGAAGACCCTGACTTTCCGTTTTCTGAGACTCTGTGGGTTATTGTACAGACTTCTGAGAGGGTGATCTCAGCGGGAGTCTCTGCAGGGTGGTAGCCCACTGGATTATAAAGTCATCTTTGTAATAAGACACTTCTAACCTCTAGTGTGTGGGCGAAGTCATGGGTGAGAAAATGGGAAGATCTGAGTTTCTTCTGGAAGAGGGTTCTTGGGGTCATTCTGGGGCAGGAAGGCAGGAACTTGGAGGCTGGCTGGATGACATAACTCTGATGGCCAGAACACTGAAGGCATGCCTTGACATTCTCATGTCCCCGTAGACAGCCCCCAGGCTGCGTTTGTGTACCACAGAGTAAGTCCCCACACCCGGAACCACCCAGCTTCTCACCAAAGGCTCCTCCGCTGTGATACAACAGACTGAACATAGAATTCTTCGCTTTGTTTCTCACCTCTGACACTGATGAGTAAAGGGTTTTAGGAGATAGAGGGGATGCAGAAAACCAGAATGGTACCCCTTTCCAGGCCCGAGAAGAGACTGTGCCTCCCGCTAGTCTACCCTTTCTGAATGGCCACAGTCAGATGAGAAATGAGAACAGATTACATGAGTAACCTTTTATTTATTTACTTTTAAATTCTCATTATTGCTTTTTTTCAAAAACCCAAGTCTTGCTTTGTGTCCCAGGCTGACCTCCTGTCTCAGCTTTCTGTGTGTTGGGATTACAGGCATGAGCTACCATGCCGGACTTGAATGCAGCCTATAGAATGCAGCCTGTAGAATGCAGCCTGTAGAATGCAGCCTGTAGAATGCAGCCTGTAGAAATGTTGTTGTTCAAAACAGCTGTTGTGTTTTGTGGTAGAGAGCCACTTAGAGAGCTCCTCTTGAGAAACGCTGCTCTTGGCTGGGAACAACTTGAGTTTTTCTCTCTTTCCCAGAGTGTGGATTCTAGCCTTTCTATTCCTCCCACCTGCAGGAGACAAGGATTCAATGAGGAGGAACTCTGGGGTTGGGTGCTGAGACTCTGAGCTCCGTAAACAGGGTGACAGGAAAGTCTCTGGTCCACCTCAGTTGGTCTTCCAGAAGCCATGCCAGTGTCCCCACCACCAGGATACACTGCCCTCTCCCTGGTTCCAGAGCTCCTCCTAAAGGCACTAAAAGTCTCCCTGCTTCCAGCTGAGTCCCCCTGGCGTGTGCACTTCTAACTGAGCTTCCAGCTGAGTCTCCCCGGCCTGTGAACTTCTGAGTGAGCACATCTTTCTCTGTGGAACCTTACTCCGTGTTTATAACTCTAACATGAAGTTGCTGAGTTTCACAGCAAGGACCATTTCTAGAAGACATCCGACTGTGGGTCCCTCCTGTGCTTTAACTCAAAACTTCCAGGACTAGGGCTCTGACAGATGTCAATCAGGACTCAAAGGAATTCCTGTCTGCTCCTTAAAAACATAGCTCACTTACTCAGAGAAGAACTAGGCCTATGGCTAGAACCTCCTCGGATTTGAATAATTGATGCAAAATATTAATATTACAGATACATCGTCAGTCTTCAGTTTCAGGAAGTTCCTCTAGCTCCATATTATACGTATATGTAACTATTAATGTAGTTAGTTACAAAATAAATAATAATGTAATTATAAAATATTATATATAATTCATAATTTTATATAAATTGACACACAACCTGGCTAGGAAACATAATTTCCTACACACAGATAATTAGAGATGCCATTAACTATACCTTTACCTAACACGTGAAGTTACTCCCCTTAGATCTGTCTTCATGATAGTTTTGTCATTGACCCCATTATTGATAGGATTCAATAATCCTATCAGCGGTTTGAGTATATGTTAGGCAGAGTTATGGAGAGAGGAACAGAAGAGATAGACTATAATGAATATTATAAAAGGGTGTGTACTAGATTGGATTAAATGGTAGGTGCTGGGTAGGTTAACAGTGCCCGAATGCATGCTGCAGATACTAAGAAACCAGTTCAGCCCAGAAGCCGCGTGTCTCACCAGTCACAATATGGGGCTTAGAACCTGGAGTCCATGTGGGCAAACTGAGCCCTGGGGTCTAATATCAGAGGAGATGTCAGCAGTGGTATTGGAAACACTTGTGCAAGAAGTGGAGGCAGGCCTCACACCTCTTCATATCTGGTCCTCACTCAGTCCTCTGGAGACACCCTCGCAGGCATGCCCAGAGCTGTGTCTCCTCGGATATTCTAAATAACATTAAGTTAGCAAGACCAACCAACTATCACAAGGTAAGACCACACAAAGCATACCAGCACCCAAAAACCAATGCAGATGACAGATTTTTCTAGAGACAATAAGGTCTTCATAGCACAGAGGGATAATGCTCCAAGCCCAAGAAGCCAAACTACAGCGAGAAGAAAAAAGAAGTTCTTTCTTTGATGTCTGATCTCACTAACTTGACAGGATCTAGAATCACCTGAAACACAAGCTTCGGGGCGTTTCTGTGAGGGACCTACCCTAAATTTGGGCAGCACCAACCTGATGGCTGGAGTCCTAGACAGCATAGCAATAATAAAGAGGAGAAAGTGAGCTGACTGCCACGGTTCATCTCTCTCTGCTTTCTGGCTGTGATGGTTTGAAGGAAAATGGTTCCATAGGCTCACAGCTTTAAATATTTGGTCTCAGTCAATGGAACTATTTGAAAAGGATTGGGATGAGTGGTTTTGTTGGAGTAAGTATCACTGGGGATGGGATTTGAAGTTTCAAAAGACTCCATCACTCCAAGTGTGCTTCTGTCTTCATCCTGCTAATGGAGATATGAGCTCTGGGCTTTTCCTGCTGCCAGGCTTCTGCCCCTCTATCATGAACCCTAACCCTCTGAAATTGTTCAGCCCAGTTAAATGCTCTCTTTTATTAGTGTTTGTCCACGGTGTTTGTCCAGGCAATAAACGTAACTAAGACACTGGCTATAGACACAATGTAACCAGCTGCCCCCCCCATAGACACAGTGTAACCCAGCTGCCCCCCCAGATAGACACAGTATAACCAGCTGCCCCCAAGATAGACACAATGTAACCAGCTGCCCCCAAGCTTATGCCAGGACTCTGCCATGATGGACTCAGCTGCAGACTGTGAGCCACAGCACATCTTCCCCCCTCAAGCTGCTTCTGTAAGGTGTTTTGTCACAACAGGCAGAAGAGTAACTAATGCCCTTTCTAAATCTTTCCAAAGGTAAGTTGAGGCTGGTAAGGATGTGAATTTGTGTCTTGCGTGACAGATTGCAGGTGCACTGTGAGACAATGATGGAGCAATACCCTGAAGTCACGAGAAAGCTGGAGAATGTGCATGAAAAGACAGTTTGAGGCAAATCGATGGCCCTTGAGTAATGCCTGAAAAGAGTCATAGACTTGAGTGAGGCTGAATCCGTAAACACCTCATCCTCGTGAGACAATAGATCGTATGCACTGAAATGTGAATGGGTGTCACACCCTGGTGCAATAAGAGCAGTGTGAGTCACCAGCCCATAATTCAGGATTGTTGCATGTTTCAACAATGCTCATAACATTCTCTTCCAAATTCTTATCATTAAAAATAATTCAGATTCATCCGACAAGCCCTAACACTTTGCTTGGTTGATAATGATTCTTTAGCTGATCTTATGACTCTTCTGTTGTTTTGTTTTGTTTTCAAGACAGGGTTTCTCTGTATAGCCCTGGCTGCCCTGAAACTCACTCTATAGACCAGGCTGTTCTCTAACTCACAGAGATCCGCCTGTTTCTGCCTCCCAAGTACTGGGATTAAAGGCGTGCACCACCACTGCCTGGCTCCATGACTCTTAAGATGAACAAGACACTTAAAATGTTGCATATACTTCACACTGCTGTTAACTCCAGTGTAAACCCCACCCCATATAAATAGATCTTCCCCACTTCTACCATACACAATTTCACCCACCAGCCATTCTCCTGCCTGCCTCCCCAGCTCTATTTATGGTTCTTGTACTTTTCTCTCAGTACCTCTAGAGTCCATAAAGAAAAAGAGGGGAAGGTTTTGAAGTCTAAGCCAAATCCTTGATCTACTCTTCTTTTGAGTCATTTCTCTTTACTTACTGTTGCCATTCTATTTGGTGACACGAACCTGGGAGAGTGGGGCCTAAAAGTGAGGCAGTCTAAAGTCTCATAAAGTAGTCAATTTTATTCAGGTGGCAGACAATTTATATTCTGTGGGAATTCTGAAGGTTAGGCAAGGTCATGAGAGCAAAAGTCACTTGAGTTCAAGTTGTATACAGTCCTAAGGACAAGGTCACATGAGTTTCCAGTATATAGTCAGGAGGACAATTTATGCTTGGAAGCATCATTCTGAATAATAATGGCTGTGATGGTTTGAATAGGTATGGCCCCCATAGACTCATGTGTTTGAATGCTTGGCTCAAGGAATGGCACTATTGGGGGTGTGGCCTTGTTGGAGGAGGTGTGGCCTTGCTGGAGGAAATGTTTCATTGTGGGGGTAGGCTTTGAGGTCTCATATGCTCAAGTTAACAGACAGAGACAGACACAGAGATAGATTTCTTTTTGTTCTTACAAATTTAGTTGTGTGTTTACAATAGATTTATGGCACTAGATTCAACATTTTGGGTACCTGATGTAAGTTGATGCTCAGGTTGTCATCTGATTCCCCAACATTGCGAAGACTGAAAATTCTTCAGCTGCTTCATGGTAGCTCAAATGCTGGAAGAAATGAGGACAGATTGAACAGTGACAGAACATTCTACAGCTCTGAGCATGCTGAGTCCTCATCCCTTGTTGAGAAGAGCAGAGCAGTGGGCTGTGTTCCTGCTGCCCTGGCTCACGGCCGCCTGGGGCGCCACTCTGTTGATGAACGGCGGGCTGGGTTCCGCCACCCAGTTAGCTTTATACCCAAAATAATTACACTGAAACTGTATTCTTTTAAACACTGCCTGGCCCATTAGTTCCAGCCTCTTATTGGCTAGCTCTTACATATTGATCTAACCCATTTCTAATATTCTGTGTAGCACCACGAGCTGGCTTACCAGGAAAGATCTTAACCTGCATCTGTCTGGAGCGGGAGAATTATGGTGACTGCCTGACTCGGCTTCTTTCTCCCAGCATTCTGTTCAGTCTACTCCACCTACCTAATTTTCTGTCCTATCAGGGCCAAGCAGTTTTCTTTATTAGTTAACCAATGAAAGCAACAGATAAGATACAAGACCCACCTCCATCAATCCCTGCCTTCATGAAGGGCCCAGTTGATGCCCGATACTGGCCCTGACAGAACTTTCCCATTAGTTGCTATCTTCACTTCTTTGCTTTATCTGTGAAATGATACCTTTCCCAAAGCTTCAAAGAAGTAGAATTTCCTGCTAAGAGAAAAAACAAAACAGCAAAGTGTGGTTGAACACTTCTTTAACTTTGTTTCATTTTTTCAAGTAAGAAGGAAGAACCTTGTAACTGCCCACACATAGACCCGTTCTCTCTTCCTGAGTACCAAGGACAGGTGGGGTGAAAGCAGACATTAGCTGCTTCCTTCTGCCAACTAGGAACTCAGTGTAAAGCTTGTTGCCGTACGATGGGATGGCTGAAGTCTGTTTGTGCCACACAGAAACCTTGAATCGTAAGATAGGAGGACAACTCCATCAGGCAAGAAATTCTCATAGTAGAATTTTCTGCATAAGTAATCGAGATAGTGAATGAATTTTGGAGAGGGGAAATACATAAGGAAGAAGCCCAATAGCTGGAGCCAAACATGGCCAGGTAATATCGATACATGTTTAAAATAGTCTTGCCTGCTCACAGGGCAAGAGCTGAAATCAGCTCACAGCTAATGAGCACAGATCCGGAAGTCTTTAAGGGATTTAGAGGTAGGCTGCACAGTTGCTTTTTGTTGTTGCTGCTGCTGTTTGCTTGCTTGCTTTTGTTTTGGCACACCGCTTCTTGGGTTTATGGGTGCAAGTCTGAGCACCAAGAATGGCCGAGGTTGTAGTCCGTTGTGGAAGTGCTGATCACCTCCCCACCTCATACTCCAGGGCAGCTCAAAGCAGTGAAGTTGCCCCACTACATAGGGTCACATTACAATGGGAACTAGCAGTGCGGTGTGATGTGGGAAGTCCTTCCATTTATGTGTTGCTTTTATTAGTTAATGAATAAAGATGTTTCAGCCAGTGGTTTAGCAGAATAGAGCTAGGCAGGAAAACTAAACCGAATGCTGGGAGAAAGAAGGCAGAGTCAATGGGACACCATGTAGCCGCTGCAGGAGACAGGTGCAACAGAATCTTGCTGGTAAACCATGAACCTCATGGTAAAATATAAAATAATAGAAATGGGTTAATTTAAGATATAAGAGTTAGCCAGAAATATACTTAAGCTATTGGCCAAACAGTATTGCACTTACTATAGTTTCTGTGTGGTTATTTTGAGTCTGGGCAGCTGGGAATGAACGAGCAGCCTTTGCCAACAGTGGTCAAAGTTCTTTACACATATGAATTCACGTAGCAATCACAGAGCCGAATGAAGTAGATGTGGTTCTGCATTCCCAGAGCCCAAGCTTTATCTGTTTTCCTGTCCCTTGGCCTGCTGGGTGCTCACTAAATGCTGCTCATTACTAGAGAGTTAGTAGTGTCATCTACGCTACCAATGACTTTCCACAATGTTCCCATGGGACCATAGGTAAAAATACACTTTCTTCTCTGCCCTGGCTATCACTGTTTAGTAGACACCACCTATTTCCTCTTTCTTTTGAGGAGGATCTATTTCACAACATCAAGGTGACCTGATTAGATTATTGCAACTAAAGAGAGGTGAGTGGTGTTACAAGGAACCCACGCCAAGGCAAACCTTCAAACCCAACAGTTCTGAAGCTTTTCCAACACAAGGCGCAATTCTGTTGAGCAGACCCAGCCATCCAAGTAACTTGTCACTGCCTGGTTTACTTAAGAGCGTACTGTGTATGAACGTGTGTGAGCATAAAACCCTTTCCTTCCTCCCTGTATCCCAATCCAGGTGGCTCCAGGGGTATAACTTAAGGAGACTGCATGTGGAAACAATTCCAGATTGCCTTTCTATCACTTGTTTTCTATGTAGAAATGTTTGTATTTAAAAAGAAAAACACTAGAGGGAAATACTGTTCTTATTTTATATACAAAAATGAGTTATGACTTTCTCGACTTTGAAGCAGTGAGCTGCTGTAAATTGATTATAGCAAGACTCCCATAAACTATGTGAGTAAGCCCTGCTCTGTGGATACGCAGCAGCATGGGACAGTTGGACTTAGCAGGGGTGAGCAAGTTCAAAATAAAATCTCTGCCTTCTTAGTTAGGAATGGCCTTAACCTCACTGGTGGTTTGAACGAAAGACTGTCCCCCCCACACTCAAATATTTGAACATCTGGTTCCCCAGTGGTGGTACTCTTAGGGGAGCTTAGGGGGTGTCGCTTTGCTAGAGGAAGTACTCCACTCAGGGGGGGCTTTGAGGCTTCAAGGCCTTTAGCCATTCCCAGTTTGTTCTCTCTCCTTCCTACTTCCTGTTTGGGCTGTGAGCTCTCAGCTCGCCACTTCAGGGCCTTGTCTGTCTGTCGCCACATTTCCCTTCCGTGATGGCGATAGACTTCTGTCGCTTTGGAATCACAGCCCAAAGAAACCTTTCTATAAAATGGTCACGGAGTTTTACCACAGACGCAGAAAAGGTGTAACTAATACACCTTTAGGTGTAACCCATACATTTTTTCCTGTCTTTGAATGGGAGTCCGCATGTTCTCAGTTAAATCTATAAAAGCCAATGCTTATGGCTAAGTGTCAGGGACCATTGTCCTAAAGATGATAACAGGGACCATTGTCCTAAAGATGATAGCAGGGACCATTGTCCTAAGGATGTTTGCAGAGAGCCCTACATCCCAACTATCTTGAGAACTGTTTGTTAACAAAACCACAAAAAGAATGTTTCTGCTTACACAAAAAACACCAGGTGTGCTGACTGGTGACCTTTGCTACCCCCTACCCCTCACCCCAAGCCAAGTTCCTTATTCAAGGACTATATAAGCTGTAACCATTACCCTAATAAACGGAGACCTTAACAATTGAATTCTGCTTGGTCTCCTTCTTTTCTCTCACCCTTGATTCTTACCTGTAGAGCCTCTTCAGACCCTGAATAACTGGACCTGCTGGACAGGTCAGCTAAGGAGGGTTTATTCTTCCATTCTTACCCACCCATATATTCAACAAGGGTCTGAGAGTCTGCCGAAGGCCTAGTTCTAGGGCAGGGGATGCGATGGTACACATCCACATGGCAAACTCTTGTAGTCTAAATGCTGAAATGTACAGACTGACAGAGTTTTTTGAATCACTGAGGAGTCAAGGAAGAGGAGGAGGTCACCATGAGGGCAGAGGAGGGACAGTAGGACAGAGTGTTTCACAGATGGTGATTATGGACTTGCTTCAAAGGTGACACAGACCTATCACCCAGAGAAGAGCGAGGATGTGCTGTGGTCAGAACTGGTATCATGCAGAGAAAGGACCTTTCTAGGAATTGATCATGTGACAAAATTGGAGTAGCTTTGGCATAGGTTGTGTCAGAATTGAGAGAAGAAAGACAAATGTATAAGGGCAGGTTATGATGACTATATTCTAATAAAGAATATAAACTTTTTCTGGGCATGGTAGGTAATGCCTTTGACACCAATACTCTGGAGGCAGAGGTAGGTGGACCTCTGTGAGTTCTAGTCCAGCCAGGTCTACATAGTGAGTTTCAAGTCAGCCAGGGTTACACACTGAGTCCCAGGACAGCCAGGACTACACAGTGAGTTCTAGAACACCCAGGGCTACACAGTGAGTTCCAAGACAGCCAGGTCTACACACTGAGTTCTAGGACATCCAGGTCTACACAGTGAGTTCTAGAACACCCAGGTCTACACAGTGAGTTCTAGGACAGCTGGGTCTACACACTGAGTCCCAGGACATCCAGGTCTACACAGTGAGTTCTAGAACACCCAGATCTACACAGTGAGTTCTAGAACACCCAGGTCTACACAGTGAGTTCTAGAACACCCAGGTCTACACAGTGAGTTCTAGAACACCCAGGTCTACACAGTGAGTTCTAGGACATCCAGGTCTACCCAATGAGTTCTAGAACACCCAGGTCTACACAGTGAGTTCTAGGACAGCTGGGTCTACACACTGAGTCCCAGGACATCCAGGTCTACACAGTGAGTTCTAGAACACCCAGATCTACACAGTGAGTTCTAGAACACCCAGGTCTACACAGTGAGTTCTAGAACACCCAGGTCTACACAGTGAGTTCTAGAACACCCAGGTCTACACAGTGAGTTCTAGGACATCCAGGTCTACCCAATGAGTTCTAGAACACCCAGGTCTACACAGTGAGTTCTAGGACAGCTGGGTCTACACACTGAGTACCAGGACATCCAGGTCTACACAGTGAGTTCTAGAACACCCAGGTCTACACAGTGAGTTCTAGAACACCCAGGTCTACACAGTGAGTTCTAGAACACCCAGGTCTACACAGTGAGTTCTAGGACAGCTGGGTCTGGGTCTCATGTGGTCAGTTTTAAAGAGTTCTCTGCACGAAAAAGAAAGAGTGAGAGAAGGTTACACAGGGGCAGGTGGATGTTCACATTCTAACAATTAACATGGCGATTTGAAGCAACACTAGTGGACAGAATACTGCTTTTCTCTTTCAATTTGAATCTCATCTTCTTTTATAATGAAATATACAGTTTTATGAGCTGCCTTTCCATTTCAAAACACAAATTTATTCCCTAAAACAGAAAACATGTGGCCTTCTTTGGTTCTAGCTTTTTTTTCTTATTATTCTTTTCTTATTATTTCTTTGTCTTCTCACCTTCTGTCTGTCATTCACTGAGTTGGCAGGACAAACAGATTCTCTATTGGGCTGATTCATAACTAATCTCTCTACTCTGAAACAATGTAACGAGAAAATGCCTTCATAGTTTTTTCCGATAACATCTTTCGCATTTCAAGTTTAAGACTTGCGTTTGGTGATGCTCGCACTACTATGGCAAGCTATCTGATGGAGATAATGAAAAGATTGACTTTGGCTCACAGTTGCAGAGAGTTTGGTCTATGGATGTATGGCCTCTTACACTTGGGCAGAATATCATGGTGGAGGAAACATGTGGCCTGGGGCATTATTTATCTCATGGTTGATGAGGAAGCAGCAGGCAGGGCAAGAAGCCAGGGATGATATGTTTCCAGGGTCTGGTCCCCAGGGTACCCACTTCCTCCTGCCAGGTCCCCCTCCCAAAGTCTGCATAGTCCCCCATATCAACTCCACCACCTAGGGACCAAACTTTGCAAACATGAGGCTGTGGGGGCCATTTAGTGCCAAGAATGAGTCTTAGAATTTAAAAAAAAAATAGCTTCATTGTGATAAAATGTACATCACATAAACGTTACCATTTGGGGGTTTGTTTCTTTGTTTTTGTTTTTGAGAGTGCAGTTCTGGGTGGCTAGAGATATGGCTCAGAGGTTTAAGAGCCTTGGCCACTCTTCTAGAGGATCTGAATTTGGTTCTCAGCATCCGACATTGCAGTTGGCAGCTGCCTGTTCCTCTAATTCCAGGGGATCCAGAGCCCCTCTCTGGCCTCTGAAGGCACTGCATGCATCTGGGTGCAGACATACATGCAGGTGAAACATCTGTACACAAAAAAATAAAATGAAAAAAGTCCTTTTTAGATAGCTCAGTTATGGGGGGTTCACACACTTGGCGTTCTTGCCTTACAATCTCAACCACCCACTCTCAGTCCTTTGGTCTCTAGATGAACTTCTATACTGTCAAGAGCTTCCTGCTCCTTTGTCCCTGAGCCATGGGGAACCCTGCACTCTGTGCCCCTGAATTACGTCACTCTGGGGAGCTCAGAGCCGCGGAATCATAGGGCGTTTGGCTTTGGAAGTGGCTTGTTTCATTTCCCAGCATGTCTCTGGGTCAGAGAACCAGTGACCTTTTCTCCAGTGTGGTCTCTCTGATCTGCCATCCCACCTAGGAACAACAGCTTTAGGCCAACACCAGGCATGGGAGCACCTGCCAGACTTCCTACCCCAGCGTCAAAAGCTTTGGGGTGAACAATGCCTATAGCCAATCGAAGGAGAGGTTTTGGTAATTAAAAAGTTCTATGCGATTTAAACGTCTCTAAACAGCAAAATGTCTTCTCCTGTGGCATTGTTTGTGATGGCAGCGGGTGGCCGTGGAAAAGCCTGCTTTGGCAGAAAGGAAGAAATGGGTTTGGTAGTTTGAAGAGCCGAAAAAAGCATTTGTAAGTTAACACATAAATCAGTCAACTTTTATTTTAATTAACCCAGCCAAAAATACTTCTATAAAAATAAAATCCTTGCTGGGGTTCAGGACATACTATAAATCATCCGCTAGTTTAAGGTTATATAATATACAAGGAGAAAGGCAGAAGTGACTGTTATACCACGGACGTTCGTAAGAGAACGACCAAGTCCTTCTGACCTCTGTCCAGATGCAGGAAACGTTACTGAAGTCCAAGTGGGGCTCTCTCTGACTTTCCCCTTCTCCACCCCCACGGCAATCAATTTTTTTGACTTCTAAGCCCGTTGATTAATTTTGTCCCTAATAAACACAGGTGGTCACAAGACGCCTTCCTGTTTGCCTTCTTTTGTTTGCCGTCATTTTTCTGAGATAATTTTTAGCAGTCTAGAGGTTTGTCCCCCTCTGTCATCACCACATAATAGTCCACTGTGTAAAAACACTAACATTTAATGTACATTGCTTTACTTTAATTATTTTTAAAGATTTTACTTTACTTACTAAATAGATCTATATGTGTGTGGCGGGGGCGGGGGGCATGCTCGTGCAGGTGGCCACGGAGGGCAGAAGAGACTCCAGAGCTGAAGTTACAGGTGACTGTTGGGAACTCAGTCCTCTGCAGGAGCAACAAGGTCTTAACTGTTGAACCACCTTCCAGCTCCTCTCCTTTTAATCATGGATACTTGAGCCATTTCCCAGTTTGAGCCAATCCCAATGAAATAGCTAGTCTATAAAGCTTAGAGGCATACTTTCCTGCGGGCTCTGTCTAGGACTTTTATGACTTTTATGTCTTGCATTTATGTTCAGCTTTAGTAAGTATTGAGATCCCGTTCCCAAATCACTGGGCTAACTAATCTCTGTTGACAGGATGTGTGTATGGCAGCCTCTTCTCAACTCTGTCAGTGTTTCCTGCTTCCTTGTTTTAGTCCTGTGGGCGTAACCTAGATTTCTGTCCTGACTGATAGAAACCTTCCTTTGTGAGATCCCTGAGTCTTTTGGTCCTTTCTACCATTTTGTCTGTTTGACTTACTCACAATGGCTTTATATGACATATGTAGTATGTAATTTGGCGTGTACATGTAGATGTAGGTCCTCTGTTAAAGGGACTGGGTGATCTTTGCCGCCCTGTGGGTGACTTTTTACTCAGAATGGTGCATTTTGCGGAATATGAGTTTTAAATGTTAAAATAGTTACACACCATTTTCTTTGTGGCTAGTGTTCTCGAGGTGAGGTTAGACAACGTTTTATTTGATTTGTATTTAGAACAGAAGCTACCTGTGACTGGTGCACATTTTGATGAAAGGGTTACAATATGTACATGCATATGTGGTTCTTTTTTTTGGCCTGGAGTTCTTTTTATTGAAAAATTGAAAAAAGGACATTGCATTGCCCTTTCTGCCACTGATGTGTATAATATGATTGTTTACCTAGCTAACTGATACATTCCAGTGGTCTGTTCATCATCCTTGTGCTAATTCTATGCTGTCTTTTCTCATGCTCTTCTGTGATTGATCCAGTCAGCTCACAGCAGACGCAGTTCCTGGGGGTCATGGTCCCTCCATTTATTTTGGTTCTCTTTGATTTGCTGTTATGATGTTTATCATCTGGAGGAGTAAAGAAATGCATTTATTTTCTATTTATTTGGTACTGACATATAGAAGTAGCAACTGGAGTTTGCAAATTGATTTCAGCTTTGTCAGCTTTACTCTGTCATAGTCTGGATCAGTAAATGAAAGTCTTAACTCATAAAATAATCACATGCCATTTGTATGGGTTGTACTTTTGAAGTCTGTTTTCTTCTAGAAGTTCTTTCATATGGTTTTTAATATTTACAGTGAACTATTTCTGCAGATACAAAAAGATTCCTCCATCAGTAATTTTGGAGTTTTAAGGGACCCATTTTGCCTTTTCCAAGGAATGCTGTTTCTACATTTTAAAACTATACTTTGCACCCCAAGCGGAGTATGGTTATGTTCTGTGCGATGGTGAACAATGAGAGTTTGGAGGCTTCATTCCCAATTTCTCAGTCACACTCCCAAAATTCATCATTCAATATATTTGACAAATGATTTTTCTTATTTTTGTTTGTTTGTATCAGATCAAGAATTTCTGTCTCTGAAACCTTAAGAAGCTTTTAAGCAGCCATGTCACTGCACCAGTGTGCTGAGATGTCCATGTCACTGCAGTGTGCTGAGATGTCCATGTCACTGCAGACAGTGTGCTGAGATGTCCATGTCACCGCACCAGTGTGCTGAGATGTCCATGTCACCGCACCAGTGTGCTGAGATGTCCATGTCACTGCACCAGTGTGCTGAGATGTCCATGTCACCGCACCAGTGTGCTGAGATGTCCATGTCACTGCACCAGTGTGCTGAGATGTCCATGTCACTGCACCAGTGTGCTGAGATGTCCATGTCACTGCACCAGTGTGCTGAGATGTCCATGTCACTGCACCAGTGTGCTGAGATGTCCATGTCACTGCAGACAGTGTGCTGAGATGTCCATGTCAATGCACCAGTGTGCTGAGATGTCCATGTCACTGCAGTGTGCTGAGTTGTCCATGTCACTGCAGACAGTGTGCTGAGATGTCCATGTCACCGCACCAGTGTGCTGAGATGTCCATGTCACCGCACCAGTGTGCTGAGATGTCCATGTCACTGCACCAGTGTGGTGAGATGTCCATGTCACCGCACCAGTGTGCTGAGATGTCCATGTCACTGCACCAGTGTGCTGAGATGTCCATGTCACTGCACCAGTGTGCTGAGATGTCCATGTCACTGCACCAGTGTGCTGAGATGTCCATGTCACTGCAGTGTGCTGAGATGTCCCTGTCACTGCACCAGTGTGCTGAGATGTCCATGTCACTGCACCAGTGTGCTGAGATGTCCATGTCACCGCACCAGTGTGCTGAGATGTCCATGTCACTGCACCAGTGTGCTGAGATGTCCCTGTCACTGCACCAGTGTGCTGAGATGTCCATGTCACTGCACCAGTGTGCTGAGATGTCCATGTCACTGCACCAGTGTGCTGAGATGTCCATGTCACTGCACCAGTGTGCTGAGATGTCCATGTCACTGTAGACAGTGTGCTGAGAAGTCCATGTCACTGCAGACAGTGTGCTGAGATGTCCATGTCACTGCACCAGTGTGCTGAGATGTCCATGTCACTGCAGTGTGCTGAGATGTCCCTGTCACTGCACCAGTGTGCTGAGATGTCCATGTCACTGCAGTGTGCTGAGATGTCCCTGTCACTGCACCAGTGTGCTGAGATGTCCATGTCACTGCACCAGTGTCCTGAGATGTCCATGTCACTGTACCAGTGTGCTGAGATGTCATGTCACTGCACCAGTGTCCTAAGATGTCCCTGTCACTGCACCAGTGACCTGAGATGTCCATGTCACTGCACCAGTGTCCTGAGATGTCCATGTCACTGCAGACAATGTGCTGAGATGTCCATGTCACTGCACCAGTGTGCTGAGATATCCATGTCACTGCACCAGTGTGCTGAGATGTCCATGTCACTGCACCAGTGTGCTGAGATGTCCATGTCACTGCAGACAGTGTGCTGAGATGTCCCTGTCACTGCACCAGTGTGCTGAGATGTCCATGTCACTGCAGTGTGCTGAGATGTCCATGTCACTGCACAAGTGTGCTGAGATGTCCATGTCACTGTAGACAGTGTGCTGAGATGTCCATGTCACTGCACCAGTGTGCTGAGATGTCCATGTCACTGCACCAGTGTGCTGAGATGTCCATGTCACTGCAGTGTGCTGAGATGTCCATGTCACTGCAGACAGTGTGCTGAGATATCCATGTCACTGCACCAGTGTGCTGAGATGTCCATGTCACTGCACCAGTGTGCTGAGATGTCCATGTCACTGCAGACAGTGTGCTGAGATGTCCCTGTCACTGCACCAGTGTGCTGAGATGTCCATGTCACTGCAGTGTGCTGAGATGCCCATGTCACTGCAGACAGTGTGCTGAGATGTCCATGTCACTGCACCAGTGTGCTGAGATGTCCATGTCACTGCAGACAGTGTGCTGAGATGTCCATGTCACTGCACCAGTGTGCTGAGATGTCCATGTCACTGCAGTGTGCTGAGTTGTCCATGTCAAGGCAGACAGTGTGCTGAGATGTCCATGTCACCGCACCAGTGTGCTGAGATGTCCATGTCACTGCACCAGTGTGGTGAGATGTCCATGTCACCGCACCAGTGTGCTGAGATGTCCATGTCACTGCACCAGTGTGCTGAGATGTCCCTGTCACTGCACCAGTGTGCTGAGATGTCCATGTCACTGCACCTGTGTGCTGAGATGTCCATGTCACTGCACCAGTGTGCTGAGATGTCCATGTCACTGCACCAGTGTGCTGAGATGTCCATGTCACTGCAGTGTGCTGAGATGTCCCTGTCACTGCACCAGTGTGCTGAGATGTCCATGTCACTGCACCAGTGTGCTGAGATGTCCATGTCACTGCAGTGTGCTGAGATGTCCCTGTCACTGCACCAGTGTGCTGAGATGTCCATGTCACTGCACCAGTGTGCTGAGATGTCCATGTCACTGCACCAGTGTGCTGAGATGTCCATGTCACTGCACCAGTGTGCTGAGATGTCCCTGTCACTGCACCAGTGTGCTGAGATGTCCATGTCACTGCACCAGTGTGCTGAGATGTCCATGTCACTGCACCAGTGTGCTGAGATGTCCATGTCACTGCACCAGTGTGCTGAGATGTCCCTGTCACTGCACCAGTGTGCTGAGATGTCCCTGTCACTGCACCAGTGTGCTGAGATGTCCATGTCACTGCACCAGTGTGCTGAGATGTCCATGTCACTGCACCAGTGTGCTGAGATGTCCATGTCACTGCACCAGTGTGCTGAGATGTCCATGTCACTGCACCAGTGTGCTGAGATGTCCATGTCACTGCACCAGTGTGCTGAGATGTCCATGTCACTGCACCAGTGTGCTGAGATGTCCATGTCACTGCACCAGTGTGCTGAGATGTCCATGTCACTGTAGACAGTGTGCTGAGAAGTCCATGTCACTGCAGACAGTGTGCTGAGATGTCCATGTCACTGCACCAGTGTGCTGAGATGTCCTTGTCACTGCAGACAGTGTGCTGAGATGTCCATGTCACTGCACCAGTGTGCTGAGATGTCCATGTCACTGCAGACAGTGTGCTGAGATGTCCCTGTCACTGCACCAGTGTGCTGAGATGTCCATGTCACTGCACCAGTGTGCTGAGATGTCCATGTCACTGCACTAGTGTGCTGAGATGTCCATGTCACTGCACCAGTGTGCTGAGATGTCCATGTCACTGCAGTGTGCTGAGATGTCCCTGTCACTGCACCAGTGTGCTGAGATGTCCATGTCACTGCAGTGTGCTGAGATGTCCCTGTCACTGCACCAGTGTGCTGAGATGTCCATGTCACTGCACCAGTGTCCTGAGATGTCCATGTCACTGTACCAGTGTGCTGAGATGTCATGTCACTGCACCAGTGTCCTAAGATGTCCCTGTCACTGCACCAGTGACCTGAGATGTCCATGTCACTGCACCAGTGTCCTGAGATGTCCATGTCACTGCAGACAATGTGCTGAGATGTCCATGTCACTGCAGACTGTGTGCTGAGATATCCATGTCACTGCACCAGTGTGCTGAGATGTCCATGTCACTGCACCAGTGTGCTGAGATGTCCATGTCACTGCAGACAGTGTGCTGAGATGTCCCTGTCACTGCACCAGTGTGCTGAGATGTCCATGTCACTGCAGTGTGCTGAGATGTCCATGTCACTGCACCAGTGTGCTGAGATTTCCATGTCACTGTAGACAGTGTGCTGAGATGTCCATGTCACTGCACCAGTGTGCTGAGATGTCCATGTCACTGCACCAGTGTGCTGAGATGTCCATGTCACTGCAGTGTGCTGAGATGTCCATGTCACTGCAGACAGTGTGCTGAGATATCCATGTCACTGCACCAGTGTGCTGAGATGTCCATGTCACTGCACCAGTGTGCTGAGATGTCCATGTCACTGCAGACAGTGTGCTGAGATGTCCCTGTCACTGCACCAGTGTGCTGAGATGTCCATGTCACTGCAGTGTGCTGAGATGCCCATGTCACTGCAGACAGTGTGCTGAGATGTCAATGTCACTGCACCAGTGTGCTGAGATGTCCATGTCACTGCAGACAGTGTGCTGAGATGTCCATGTCACTGCACCAGTGTGCTGAGATGTCCATGTCACTGCAGTGTGCTGAGTTGTCCATGTCACTGCAGACAGTGTGCTGAGATGTGAATGTCACCGCACCAGTGTGCTGAGATGTCCATGTCACCGCACCAGTGTGCTGAGATGTCCATGTCACTGCACCAGTGTGGTGAGATGTCCATGTCACCGCACCAGTGTGCTGAGATGTCCATGTCACTGCACCAGTGTGCTGAGATGTCCCTGTCACTGCACCAGTGTGCTGAGATGTCCATGTCACTGCACCAGTGTGCTGAGATGTCCATGTCACTGCACCAGTGTGCTGAGATGTCCATGTCACTGCACCAGTGTGCTGAGATGTCCATGTCACTGCAGTGTGCTGAGATGTCCCTGTCACTGCACCAGTGTGCTGAGATGTCCATGTCACTGCACCAGTGTGCTGAGATGTCCATGTCACTGCAGTGTGCTGAGATGTCCCTGTCACTGCACCAGTGTGCTGAGATGTCCATGTCACTGCACCAGTGTGCTGAGATGTCCATGTCACCGCACCAGTGTGCTGAGATGTCCATGTCACTGCACCAGTGTGCTGAGATGTCCCTGTCACTGCACCAGTGTGCTGAGATGTCCATGTCACTGCACCAGTGTGCTGAGATGTCCATGTCACTGCACCAGTGTGCTGAGATGTCCATGTCACTGCACCAGTGTGCTGAGATGTCCATGTCACTGCACCAGTGTGCTGAGATGTCCATGTCACTGTAGACAGTGTGCTGAGATGTCCATGTCACTGCAGACAGTGTGCTGAGATGTCCATGTCACTGCACCAGTGTGCTGAGATGTCCATGTCACTGCAGACAGTGTGCTGAGATGTCCATGTCACTGCACCAGTGTGCTGAGATGTCCATGTCACTGCAGACAGTGTGCTGAGATGTCCCTGTCACTGCACCAGTGTGCTGAGATGTCCATGTCACTGCACCAGTGTGCTGAGATGTCCATGTCACTGCACTAGTGTGCTGAGATGTCCATGTCACTGCACCAGTGTGCTGAGATGTCCATGTCACTGCAGTGTGCTGAGATGTCCCTGTCACTGCACCAGTGTGCTGAGATGTCCATGTCACTGCAGTGTGCTGAGATGTCCCTGTCACTGCACCAGTGTGCTGAGATGTCCATGTCACTGCACCAGTGTCCTGAGATGTCCATGTCACTGTACCAGTGTGCTGAGATGTCATGTCACTGCACCAGTGTCCTGAGATGGCCCTGTCACTGCACCAGTGACCTGAGATGTCCATGTCACTGCACCAGTGTCCTGAGATGTCCATGTCACTGCAGACAATGTGCTGAGATGTCCATGTCACTGCAGACTGTGTGCTGAGATATCCATGTCACTGCACCAGTGTGCTGAGATGTCCATGTCACTGCACCAGTGTGCTGAGATGTCCATGTCACTGCAGACAGTGTGCTGAGATGTCCCTGTCACTGCACCAGTGTGCTGAGATGTCCATGTCACTGCAGTGTGCTGAGATGTCCATGTCACTGCACCAGTGTGCTGAGATGTCCATGTCACTGTAGACAGTGTGCTGAGATGTCCATGTCACTGCACCAGTGTGCTGAGATGTCCATGTCACTGCACCAGTGTGCTGAGTTGTCCATGTCACTGCAGTGTGCTGAGATGTCCATGTCACTGCAGACAGTGTGCTGAGATATCCATGTCACTGCACCAGTGTGCTGAGATGTCCATGTCACTGCACCAGTGTGCTGAGATGTCCATGTCACTGCAGACAGTGTGCTGAGATGTCCCTGTCACTGCACCAGTGTGCTGAGATGTCCATGTCACTGCAGTGTGCTGAGATGCCCATGTCACTGCAGACAGTGTGCTGAGATGTCCATGTCACTGCACCAGTGTGCTGAGATGTCCATGTCACTGCAGACAGTGTGCTGAGATGTCCATGTCACTGCACCAGTGTGCTGAGATGTCCATGTCACTGCAGTGTGCTGAGTTGTCCATGTCACTGCAGACAGTGTGCTGAGATGTCCATGTCACCGCACCAGTGTGCTGAGATGTCCATGTCACCGCACCAGTGTGCTGAGATGTCCATGTCACTGCACCAGTGTGGTGAGATGTCCATGTCACCGCACCAGTGTGCTGAGATGTCCATGTCACTGCACCAGTGTGCTGAGATGTCCCTGTCACTGCACCAGTGTGCTGAGATGTCCATGTCACTGCACCAGTGTGCTGAGATGTCCATGTCACTGCACCAGTGTGCTGAGATGTCCATGTCACTGCACCAGTGTGCTGAGATGTCCATGTCACTGCAGTGTGCTGAGATGTCCCTGTCAATGCACCAGTGTGCTGAGATGTCCATGTCACTGCACCAGTGTGCTGAGATGTCCATGTCACTGCAGTGTGCTGAGATGTCCCTGTCACTGCACCAGTGTGCTGAGATGTCCATGTCACTGCACCAGTGTGCTGAGATGTCCATGTCACCGCACCAGTGTGCTGAGATGTCCATGTCACTGCACCAGTGTGCTGAGATGTCCCTGTCACTGCACCAGTGTGCTGAGATGTCCATGTCACTGCACCAGTGTGCTGAGATGTCCATGTCACTGCACCAGTGTGCTGAGATGTCCATGTCACTGCACCAGTGTGCTGAGATGTCCATGTCACTGCACCAGTGTGCTGAGATGTCCATGTCACTGCACCAGTGTGCTGAGATGTCCATGTCACTGTAGACAGTGTGCTGAGAAGTCCATGTCACTGCAGACAGTGTGCTGAGATGTCCATGTCACTGCACCAGTGTGCTGAGATGTCCATGTCACTGCAGACAGTGTGCTGAGATGTCCATGTCACTGCACCAGTGTGCTGAGATGTCCATGTCACTGCAGACAGTGTGCTGAGATGTCCCTGTCACTGCACCAGTGTGCTGAGATGTCCATGTCACTGCACCAGTGTGCTGAGATGTCCATGTCACTGCACTAGTGTGCTGAGATGTCCATGTCACTGCACCAGTGTGCTGAGATGTCCATGTCACTGCAGTGTGCTGAGATGTCCCTGTCACTGCACCAGTGTGCTGAGATGTCCATGTCACTGCAGTGTGCTGAGATGTCCCTGTCACTGCACCAGTGTGCTGAGATGTCCATGTCACTGCACCAGTGTCCTGAGATGTCCATGTCACTGTACCAGTGTGCTGAGTTGTCATGTCACTGCACCAGTGTCCTAAGATGTCCCTGTCACTGCACCAGTGACCTGAGATGTCCATGTCACTGCACCAGTGTCCTGAGATGTCCATGTCACTGCAGACAATGTGCTGAGATGTCCATGTCACTGCAGACTGTGTGCTGAGATATCCATGTCACTGCACCAGTGTGCTGAGATGTCCATGTCACTGCACCAGTGTGCTGAGATGTCCATGTCACTGCAGACAGTGTGCTGAGATGTCCCTGTCACTGCACCAGTGTGCTGAGATGTCCATGTCACTGCAGTGTGCTGAGATGTCCATGTCACTGCACCAGTGTGCTGAGATGTCCATGTCACTGTAGACAGTGTGCTGAGATGTCCATGTCACTGCACCAGTGTGCTGAGATGTCCATGTCACTGCACCAGTGTGCTGAGATGTCCATGTCACTGCAGTGTGCTGAGATGTCCATGTCACTGCAGACAGTGTGCTGAGATATCCATGTCACTGCACCAGTGTGCTGAGATGTCCATGTCACTGCACCAGTGTGCTGAGATGTCCATGTCACTGCAGACAGTGTGCTGAGATGTCCCTGTCACTGCACCAGTGTGCTGAGATGTCCATGTCACTGCAGTGTGCTGAGATGCCCATGTCACTGCAGACAGTGTGCTGAGATGTCCATGTCACTGCACCAGTGTGCTGAGATGTCCATGTCACTGCAGACAGTGTGCTGAGATGTCCATGTCACTGCACCAGTGTGCTGAGATGTCCATGTCACTGCAGTGTGCTGAGTTGTCCATGTCACTGCAGACAGTGTGCTGAGATGTCCATGTCACCGCACCAGTGTGCTGAGATGTCCATGTCACCGCACCAGTGTGCTGAGATGTCCATGTCACTGCACCAGTGTGGTGAGATGTCCATGTCACCGCACCAGTGTGCTGAGATGTCCATGTCACTGCACCAGTGTGCTGAGATGTCCCTGTCACTGCACCAGTGTGCTGAGATGTCCATGTCACTGCACCAGTGTGCTGAGATGTCCATGTCACTGCACCAGTGTGCTGAGATGTCCATGTCACTGCACCAGTGTGCTGAGATGTCCATGTCACTGCAGTGTGCTGAGATGTCCCTGTCACTGCACCAGTGTGCTGAGATGTCCATGTCACTGCACCAGTGTGCTGAGATGTCCATGTCACTGCAGTGTGCTGAGATGTCCCTGTCACTGCACCAGTGTGCTGAGATGTCCATGTCACTGCACCAGTGTGCTGAGATGTCCATGTCACCGCACCAGTGTGCTGAGATGTCCATGTCACTGCACCAGTGTGCTGAGATGTCCCTGTCACTGCACCAGTGTGCTGAGATGTCCATGTCACTGCACCAGTGTGCTGAGATGTCCATGTCACTGCACCAGTGTGCTGAGATGTCCATGTCACTGCACCAGTGTGCTGAGATGTCCATGTCACTGCACCAGTGTGCTGAGATGTCCATGTCACTGCACCAGTGTGCTGAGATGTCCATGTCACTGCACCAGTGTGCTGAGATGTCCATGTCACTGTAGACAGTGTGCTGAGATGTCCATGTCACTGCAGACAGTGTGCTGTGATGTCCATGTCACTGCACCAGTGTGCTGAGATGTCCATGTCACTGCAGACAGTGTGCTGAGATGTCCATGTCACTGCACCAGTGTGCTGAGATGTCCATGTCACTGCAGACAGTGTGCTGAGATGTCCCTGTCACTGCACCAGTGTGCTGAGATGTCCATGTCACTGCACCAGTGTGCTGAGATGTCCATGTCACTGCACTAGTGTGCTGAGATGTCCATGTCACTGCACCAGTGTGCTGAGATGTCCATGTCACTGCAGTGTGCTGAGATGTCCCTGTCACTGCACCAGTGTGCTGAGATGTCCATGTCACTGCAGTGTGCTGAGATGTCCCTGTCACTTCACCAGTGTGCTGAGATGTCCATGTCACTGCACCAGTGTCCTGAGATGTCCATGTCACTGTACCAGTGTGCTGAGATGTCATGTCACTGCACCAGTGTCCTGAGATGTCCCTGTCACTGCACCAGTGACCTGAGATGTCCATGTCACTGCACCAGTGTCCTGAGATGTCCATGTCACTGCAGACAATGTGCTGAGATGTCCATGTCACTGCACCAGTGTGCTGAGATATCCATGTCACTGCACCAGTGTGCTGAGATGTCCATGTCACTGCACCAGTGTGCTGAGATGTCCATGTCACTGCAGACAGTGTGCTGAGATGTCCCTGTCACTGCACCAGTGTGCTGAGATGTCCATGTCACTGCAGTGTGCTGAGATGTCCATGTCACTGCACCAGTGTGCTGAGATGTCCATGTCACTGTAGACAGTGTGCTGAGATGTCCATGTCACTGCACCAGTGTGCTGAGATGTCCATGTCACTGCACCAGTGTGCTGCGTTGTCCATGTCACTGCAGTGTGCTGAGATGTCCATGTCACTGCAGACAGTGTGCTGAGATATCCATGTCACTGCACCAGTGTGCTGAGATGTCCATGTCACTGCACCAGTGTGCTGAGATGTCCATGTCACTGCAGACAGTGTGCTGAGATGTCCCTGTCACTGCACCAGTGTGCTGAGATGTCCATGTCACTGCAGTGTGCTGAGATGTCCATGTCACTGCAGACCGTGTGCTGAGATGTCCATGTCACTGCAGTGTGCTGAGATATCCATGTCACTGCACCAGTGTGCTGAGATGTCCATGTCACTGCACCAGTGTGCTGAGATGTCCATGTCACTGCAGACAGTGTGCTGAGATGTCCATGTCACTGCAGACAGTGTGCTGAGATGTCCATGTCACTGCAGACAGTGTGCTCAGATGTCCATGTCACTGCACCAGTGTGCTGAGATGTCCATGTCACTGCACCAGTGTGCTGAGATGTCCATGTCACTGCAGACAGTGTGCTGAGATATCCATGTCACTGTACACAGTGTGCTGAGATGTCCACGTCACTGCACCAGTGTGCTGAGTTGTCCATGTCACTGCACCAGTGTGCTGAGATGTCCATGTCACTGTAGACAGTGTGCTGAGATGTCCATGTCACTGCACCAGTGTGCTGAGATGTCCATGTCACTGTAGACAGTGTGTTTTCTGCATGTTTAAGGGTGAAGGTGCAATATATTGATTACTGATGCTAAGCCAATATTCAGTCCTGACCTGAGCACAGTCAGTTTGAGTTCTGTGATCTTTTATATAGTCCTTGCGTCTAATTGTTCTAGCATGCCTGTATGTAGTGGTTTTTCTTTCTTGTAATATCTTGTCATATCATAGAATCAAGCCTATGTTATTTTAAAAAATGAAATTAAAAGAATTTCTGCATTTCAACTTCTCTGGGGAGCACTCATGAGGGCAAAAGCTGGTTCCTTCTTAGATGTCTGGTATGGTATGAACTGATGAACATTGCAGTGGGACATGCAAGTACTTGGGGGACATGAATGCACTCAGTTTAGCAGTCATGTAACTATGCAGAGCTTCTGTTTCTTCTATTACTGCATAAAGCTCTGTAAGAATTTGAACAGTTTTTTCTTTTCAAATTTATTGATGTAAAGTCAGTATTGCTATTTTATTAATGTCCCTATAATGTCTTTGTGGCTTGCTTTGATGACTGCCTTCTCATTCCTAATATTAATTAAATATCTCCCCCTTTAATAGTATTACACAGATTTTGCATGATGTTTATACTTTAGGAAGATTTATTTATTTTCATTTTTGCATACGGGTGTTTTGCCTGCATATATATCTCTGTATCATGTGGGTGCCTGCAGAGGCCAGAAGAGGGTGTGGGGTCCCCCAGAACTGGAGTTACAGACAGTTGTGAGCCATCATATGGGTGCTGAGAGCTGAACTCCATTCCCTTGCAAAAGCAGTGAGTGCTTTTATCTGCCGAGCTGTCTCCAGTCCTGCAATTATCTGATTCACTATAGTCATTATTGCTCCCTTCCTTCTGCATCCTTGTATTTAATCCCCTTTTCTCAAGTTAGAGACGTAGGCTTTCATCTTAATTCTTCCCTAGCGTGTGTCTGAGGAGCAAACACTCCCTGCAGTCCCCTGTTCCTCTCACAAGGTTTGGCTTGTCATTATTTCTAATTGCTGTGCTTAGCATTTTACTACCACAGTATGAGTTCTTATGTATGACTCTCAACTTCTAAGAACTTGGAGCTTTTTCTTACATTATGTTGTCATTTTTAGTTTAATTGACTTATTTTATTAGCTATGATTTGTAACACTAGATTGAAAAGATGATCAGTACTGTGCTCTCTAAAAATTGTGAATAATTTTTAAGAATTGTGGGCAATCTCTAATCCCACAGAGCATGAGGGAAACATGAATGATAAACTGGGGAAGAGCACATGAATGATGACCTGAAGACTGAGAGTGGATACTGTTAATGACCTCATGACCTTTTTACTATCTGTGGTAGCAAACTGATGAAGGTGGGTCTTCTGTCTATGTGTTAATTTCATTGGTAAATAAAGAAACTGCCTTGGCTTTTTGATAGGGCAGAACTTAAATAGGCAGAGTAGACCAAACAGAATGCTGGGAGGAAGAAGGCAGTGAGGCAGACGCCATGATTCTCTGACCCGAGATGGACACAGGTTAGGCTCTTTCCTGGGAAGCCACCACCTCGTGGTGCTACACAGATTACTAAAAATGGTTTAATCAAGATGTGAGAGTTAGCCAGTGAGAGGCTAGAGCTAATGGGCCAATCAGTTTACAATTTATAGAGACCTATGTGTAATTTTCTTTGGGGCTAAACAGTTATAGGATACTGGGCAGGACAAAAACCCCAACAACAAACAAGCCATTCCTCATGTTACAGTAAACCTCACCCACCTTTTGTTAGAGAGGAAGATTTCACCCAAATCCCCAAAAATGTTTATCTCAGGATCTCCCTCCCTAGACTTTTATCTTGAGCTCCCAGTTCATAGAACCCATTCTTAGAGGTGATGTCACATGGATTCTTCAGCCTCCCAACCTCCATGCTATCTCAGTCAGGAACCACACTGGATTCTAGATCCTTTAGCTATAGAATTCATGTTCCTGGCCACGTGCACTCTGTAAAGGAGTTTCTAAGTCATCACACCCTAAGCTCTGTTGTGTACCTGGAATGGGACTGATTGTTTTCTGGGAACTTTTCCTCAGGTTGCTCATGATGAACCACATGGCATCAGAGCCCCCAGAGTCTGATCCAGGTTGGTGGAGTAGCTCTGAACCAACTTCTCATTCTCACATCTTTGTAGTTTGCTTCCCAGGCTGGACACCTGCAGCATCCTGCTCAATCTTCCAGTGTCTCTCCAACTAGGATGTCTGTGGGTTTTATTTACATAGGCATTATCAAGTAAAGAAGTAGAACCTAGAACTCCAAACATAACAATATATTCACTCCTGTCAAGTATTTTTCAGAAAATCTGTTACCTCACTTGGGACTTAAACTTGGTCTATACAAAAAAGAAAAAAGAGCCTAGGGATGGCAAACCAAGACATGTTCCATTATCTGAATCATGAAAATTTAGTCCCATGAAAATTTCTACAACTACCTCACTGGAAAGAAACCAGCTGGTGTCCTCCTTTGGCGGGGGGACCTTCACTGAAGCAGGTTTCTGAGCTCTGTTAAGAGAATCTCTTCCCTAGGGAGACACACGACAAACATGTAAGCTACCAAAGTCTGCCTTGGGGAGCCAATAAGCACCAAAGTTGTCTACTTGGGGAAACAATGAGCCCAGGGGGCTTACAGAGTGTGGGTGAGGGGTTACCTCACAGCATCTTTAGAGAAACTCTTACCACAGCATAGATAACACAATGACTTCTCTACAGTTGCCTAGATGGAGTCCCTCTCATAACTAACCTTTCATTCACTGTACACATGACCACCTCTCCGGAACTTGAGGTGTCCTGTAATTAGGGCAGAATTACAGAGAGATGACTAAGAGGTGCAGAAAAGCACAGCCAGAATCTTAGGGGGCTCTCTCCCACCCCTCCTTCTATGAGGAAATATCAACCATCCCCAGAGATGGGGTCAGTTCCAAGAAGCCACAGCTGCTCTCATGAAGATGATGGCTGTTGTGCTCAAATCAATGCCCTCCACAACAGGCTCCTTCATATCTAAGAGCTCGGGCCAGAAAGGGGACATTTGAGAACACTGTGATTCTATGTCACCTTTTCTGTAGTTATACATGTCTGTTCTTTGTCCCCCCACACATATGCACACACACACACTCCTCTGCCACCTGCTGTGGTATAACACTCCTGTACATGCTAAAGATTTGTCACCTGTATCAGTTTGATAGAATGCTGCTGATTGGCCAGTATCCGGGCAGGAAGTATAGGAGGGGTGACCAGACTAGGAGAATTCTGAGAAGAGGAACGGCAGAGATGCAGTCACCAACCAGATGCAAAGGAAGTAAGATGAGAATGTCTCACTGAGAAAAAGTACCAAGTCACATAGTTAAATAAGAATTATGGGTTAATTTAAGTTGTAAGTGCTTGCTAATAATAAACCTGAGCTAATAGGCCAAACAGTTTATAATTAATATAAGCCTCTGTGTATTTCTTTGGGACTGAATGTCTGTAGGACCAGGCAGGACAGAAACTTTTGTCCACAGCTACCAGAGACAGAAGATCTGATATTAACCACTGGGCCCCCACCAGTTAAGCCTTTGGTGCAGGACACTTGTACAGGTACCTTTGGAGATGTACTCTTTATTCTGGGGCTGGAAAACATGTAGCAGGACTTCCTCCCTTGCAGGCTGCCTGGTGAGTGGTATGTTCTCCTCTGACTTCTAACACGCAAGAAAGAACTGCGACCTTCAAAGGGTGGATAAGAACATCAGCCTGAATTGAACATGGAAATAAATGTCTTCATCTAAAAGTATCCATTTATTTGTAGTATGTTGTATGTGTGTGCCCTTGTGTGGGTTCTGTATGCATGACTGTCAGTTCCCTGGAGCAGGTGGTTCTGTACCAACTGATGTGAGGGCCAGGTATTGAATTAGGGAACTCTCTAAGAGCAGAGAGTACTTTTAATTGCTGAGACAACTCTCAGGCCCCTCACACCCTGACTGTTTTAGATGGCAAAGAAACACAAAGCTGACTCAGGACAATATGCCATTTTTTCATTTTGTTTTCAACATTTATCTGACTTCTCCAATATCCTAATTGTGCTTTATACATTCCTTTTCTACCTCCTCTGTTGATTTCTTAACTCCCAGAGTCCCTCCCTGCTGTGGGGCAATGGTCTGTACCCTGTCAATTATATTTTAAATAAATGTTGATTGGCCAGTAGCCAGGCAGGAAGTAAAGGTGGGGCACAGGAAGTAGAGGTGGGGCAATGAGAATCCGGGGATGGAGGAAGTCTCAGTCTGGAGAGGAAGTGACCCAGTCACAGAGGAAGCAAGATATGACTGCTTCACCAAAAAAGGTACCAAGCCATGTGGCTAATTCATATAAGAATTATGGGCTAATGTAAGTTATAAGAATTAGTTAATAAGAGAGCTAATGGGCCAATTAGTTTATGATTAATGTAGACCTCTGTGTGTTTATTTGGGACTAAGCAGATGTGGGACCTGGTGGGACAGAAATCTTGGTCAACACCTCCTATCCGAGTAGGTGATGAGTCTCCCCATGATCAACACAGCTGGCCTTTCCTTCTCTCTCAGGAAAGAAGTGGTCACTCCTAGTAATTCCAGGATCCCAGAGAAGGTAGTGGGACCTGCTTTTAGCCTTGGCTCTCACCTAAGGCTTATCTCCAATGGTCTTTGCCGTGGGTGATATGACTTTGCTTTTTATAGAACTTTCAATATCTTCCTTGAATAATAAACTGTTTTAGCTATACAGTGTAGTTCAAGGGTGTTGACAGAGGTTTCTGTCCTACCTGGTCCCAAAGAAGCACACAGAGGCCTACATTAATTATAAACTAGTTGGCTTGTTAGATCAGGCTTTCTTTTAAGTAACTCTTATATCTTAACCCATAATTCTTGTCTGTGTTAGCCTTGTGGCTTGGTACCTTTCATCAGTGAGGCATTCTCTTCTTGCTTCATTTAACAAATGGCACCAACATGGACAACTACAACAACATAAAACCCAAGAGAGCTAGGGAAGTAATTCTAGACACAAAAGCACAGAGTTAAGCATGGTTTCTTGGTAGAAGCGATTTCTCAGGTTTGCTTTCTTTGCTAGAGGCAAGCACATCTCCTTTAAGAAACTTTGCAGCTCTTTTAAGAGGTCCTGACATAAAACACTTAAATGGTGTTTATGAATACCTGACAGCATGCTACTTGGTGATAGCAGCGACTTTGAAATCCCATAGAGTTGTGACAGTAAACATGATATTTGATTATAAATGCTGCTGAATTAATCCAACGTGTGTATTTTGAAAATGTCTTGACTTCAAAATTTAAGTCAAACGATATGTTGCTTTGGAAAAAGGTTTTGCTTTTGTTTCCACAGAAAATAAGAGCTGTGGATTCATTCTGGGTTAAGAAAAATAATGTTTGATCAAGGAAGAGCTCCTGAAAAATCTCCGATAGGAGCAGATGGCCCAGATGATCTAATATTTCAGAGGACCTCTGTTGGAGTTTCCTTTTAGTTCTACATCCAGAACAGTCTCAAGACTCCTGGCTGAGATGATCAAACCTCACAAAATACTCCAGTCAGAACTTGACCATAATTCTAAATTGTCTTAAGGTCCCCATAAGATTATCAGTCACCCCAGTCGACAGGGAGTAGCCTGGAAAACTATGCCCACATTCCCGAATGGGTTATTAATGTTTGTCTTTGTTTAGAATGTTGGTTCCAAGTTGTGATGGATAATGGTCAGGAAAAAAGCTAAACAAAGGAGATTCAATTCAGAGTTCTTGTTTTGAATAAAAGGGGAAAGAGTGCTGTGGGACACTGGTCTGTACCATGTAAAGATTTGTCACTTGTACTGGTTTAATAAAGTGCTGATTGGTCAGTAGCCAGGCAGGAAGTAGAGGTAGGGTAACCAGAACAGGAGAATTCTGGGAAGAGGAAAGGCTCAGTCTGCAGGTGTCACCTAGACAAAGAAGAAGCAAAATGAGAATGCCTCACTGATAAAAGGCACCAAGCCACATGGCTAACACAGACAAGAAATATATGGGTTAAGATGTTAGAGTTAATTAATAAGAAGCCTGAGCAAACAGGCCAACCAGTTTATAATTAATGTAAGTCTCTGTGTGTTTCTTTGGGACCGGATGGGACAGAAACCTCAGTCAACATAAGGGTGATCTGTCCATTAGGCATCCACACCATCTGTTGTAAAGATGAGCAAACATTCTCTCATATACATCAGAGTAGAAGCCGCATTCTCCCCAGTCTCTCTGAATACATTAGTGAAAGTCAATCCCCATGCAAACCACAATGCAATGGTTGGGCTTCCTGACTTGACCAGTTTTAGAACCACCGTGGAAGCATACCTCTTTGGTGTGCCTAAGAACATGTTCCCAGAAAAGTCAGTTTAACTGCAGGGAAGACTCACCCTAAGTGCGATGGCAGTGCCCAATGGGATAGACAAAAGAGGAGCTGGTGAGATGGCTGTGGACATAGGCACTTGCCACCAACTCTGAAAACTGTATGTCAGTCCCTGGTCCCCAAAAGATCAAAGGAGAAAACAAGCCTTCACAAGTTGTCCTCTGACCTCCAGAAATGACAGTGGCATGTCTGTACCTGCTCCCAACAAGATAAATACATGAACACAATGCTCTTAAAGAAAGTGAGTTCAGCTCCATTGCCCATCTCTCTCTCTCTCTCTGCTTCCTGAATATGGATGAATATGACCAGCTGCTTCATGCTCCTGCTGCCATGGCTTCCCTGCAGTGTGATGGACTCTACCCAAATCAACCTTTCTTTATTTTGCTTTGTATAAAGTGTCACAGCAACAGAAGTACTTCACCCAGGTTAATATTTGTATCCCCAAGATAGTTTTAGTGTAAAAACAGAACATTTATGCTTTTTTTTAAAGAGCAGTTAGTTGTTTTGCATGAGATAAGATGTTTCTTCTGTCCTTCCAATCTTTTATGACTAGGGGGAGAGGTCATGGATACCATGATGATTCTGTAGCTTGGTTTGTGTCATAGACAAGTTCTCTCAGGCCATTCTGTCCCCTCTTTCCTCTCCCCTACCTCTCTTCTAACAGGCATTCAGGACCATGTATGCAGGAGCTGACCTATGAAAGCTCCCCTGTACTGACACAAACACACAGGGTTGGGACTGAATGGAGAGGCCAGTGTGCGTGCCAACTTCTGTTCCGTTCACTTCTTGTGTATTTCTCAAGAGAGACACATTTGCCTTCAAGATCCTGAGACCACCCAGGCCGCATAGCAGGCTGGAGAGGCATGGCCTCCTCAGATGGGCTTTCTGTGAGCACAAGTTACTTTCTCTGGAGATGGACTGGGGCACCTAGTTACATTCTACAGCAGCTTCGGGGTACTCAGACCTTAACACAAACAGATTGAAGGAGTGGGGAAGGGTGGCCTCCAGCAATCCCTCTCAAACATGCCTTCCTAAATCCCATCTGCTTTGCCCAAAGCCCCTCTACTCATTTTTTCCTGACCCCACACACTCTAAAAGCCTATGTAAGAGGGCCCTGACTTGCTTCAGACTCAGTGTGCAGACTTGAGAGCTGCAGCCTGATCCAAGTCTCTGTGGTTGCCACATTCATTACTCATGAAAGAACCAGGGAGCCCCCACTCTCCATGGAGCCTTTGGTCTTTATTTATTTGTTTATTGATTTTGCCACAGCTCACCCTGGAGTCCAGGGAGACTCTGTAGTCTGACCAAGTCTGTGAGCTTTGCTAGAAAGAGCCGACCAGTCTAGCGTCTTAATCAACGCAACTTGAAATGTTTTATTTTCTATTTTCTTGAGAAGAACTCAACATCAACCAAAACAACTTTTCTTGGATGCTCATGCTTTTAAACACTATTGGTAAAGGCGCAGGGAGAAAAAGCCCTCCCAGGCTCAACAAGTACTTAAAATAACAATACTGAATGTAAATAAAAGGGAAGGTACTTCCTGTAAGTAGCTGCAAGGTTCTTAAAATAGCTCTGAGCCCAAGCCAGAGTTAACACAAGTTCACAGCCAGAATTCGCAGGAAAGCTTGGGGACCCTGGCTGTGTGTTCTAGCAAAGTCGCACAAATATTCAGAGTCAGGACACTTTGCTCACCAGAGCCTGAAGGCTTTTCACACAGTGAGGATCCTAGGTCTGCTGCCTGTGTTGCCTCCTTCCCCGCCTCCCTAAAGAAACAATGTATAAAATATTAGGAATCATAAAATATAGGTATATTTTGACTTACAAATGTATTCATTAACCAATTTAATATTTAGCTATCTTTATGGAATAGTATGTATTTGTAATAAAACAAGGGGTTACATGTATGAACAGCAACAAAAAAAGTAGCAGTCATTCACATTCTGACGTCTCAAAGATGTTTAAACCTGGGCTGTATTTTACAAAACAGCATAAAAGTTAGGTGTGCTAGTAAGCCAGCATCCTCTGAGTGTGTGTGTGTGTGTGTGGTGTGTGTGTGTGTGTGTGTGTGTGTGTGTGTGTGTGTGAATTTGTATACATTCTTGTGTGTGTGTCTTTGTGGGTTTGTCTTGTGTGTTTGTCTATGTGTTTGTGCTTATATGCCTCTGTGGAGAGAAACCGGTCCCCAGGATACCATTCTAGCAGGATGAGAGTCATGTGACCCTCCTTTGCTGACAAAGGTGGTTTAATCAAACCATGTCCTCTACTTTGTAAAAGCCACCCAGCTTTCTGTTTTTAACTCCTCGAAAAAGGAGGCAAACAGTCTAAAATTCTAGCCTTTAGATGAAAGAACTCTTGGTGACAGAGGGTAATACATGAAGACTGCTGCTTGTGTGTTTCAGTCTGTGACACAAGGATCTTGCTGTGTATCCCAGCCTGAAACCCCCTGTGCTGTTCAAGACAGGCTCACTCTCAAAGCAATTTTTCTACTCAGCCTCCCCAGTGCTGAAATACAGGGGTGTGAAACTCTGCCTCTTGATCAGGGATTTTGTTCTTTGATGAGGTTTAGTTGAGACAGGCAGGGTCTTGCTAAGTGGCCCAGGCTGATGGCGAACTCACGTTTTACTATCTTAGTCCCGTGCAAGCATGCTGAGCATTGGTGAAGAAGCATCATGGGCAGAACCTTGGTAGCATCTTGGTGCACTGAGTGTTCCGTCTCACTACATATAAAATCAACTCTAGATTTTAATAACACCCAGCCTCCCCTGAGCCTGCAGAAGAGCATCCTAAGCCTGGATCTTAATCAGGAGCCATTCTAGTCCATGCTAATAATCTCAGTGGTGTGAACAGAGCTCACAGCATCTGGTCCTCTGGAAGTTTGCTCTTCAGAGTCTTTCTTCTGCCTTTCCTGACCAGTGGGTGTAGAAATCATCACCTTTTCTCTGGCTGGCAAAAAGCCCCCGTTCAGACACACTATAAGACTTCTAAGGCCCATGTTTGAGATTGATCAAAAGAGCAAGGAAACCCACCTTTGAAATGCAGAAATAGTATTAAATGCAGAAAATATATTATTCATACAATCCTCATCGTTTGAAGACTTTTTACAAACTATTCTGTAACTTTTTAACTTTCTAAGTGATTCGATTCACTTTGATAAAAATTATGTGCACTCAGGGTATGTGTTAATACGGAGGAGTCTGAAAGTCCTCTGTGTGGTTACGCATCTATTAGGTCAGTGGTTCTCAACCTTCCGAATGCTGCAAACCTCGTGTTAGGGTAATTCCCCATGCATGAACTTATTTTTTGTTCTAACTTTAAAACTGCAATTTTGCTACTGTTATGAATTGTAATGTAGATATCTATGCTTTTTAAGGTGACCCTTGTAGAAGAGTTATTTGACCCCACAATTGAGGGGGGTCACTGTTGAGAGTGACTTCATTAGGCCATCTATACTTTGATCCAATCATCTCCAGCGGGACTCATTATTCTAATGATCACCTCTCATCTTCCTCCTCGTGGCTTCTTAATGCTTCCAAGACACAAGACTCAGCTATCAGGATGCCTTCTTACAGTGTTCTCAGTGAGACTGAGTGTGGTGATGATCCCAGTACTTAAAAGGTGGAGTCAGGAGGATCATGAGTTCAAGCCCACACTCCACTATATGAGGCTCTGTCCCAAAACTTAGAAGATTATATGAAATGTTCTCTGTCAGCATTGGGTTTTAAGCACATTCTTTCCCTTGATTGCTGTGCCAAGGAGCAGGCAATGGCCTGACAGGCACTGCTCTCTATGGGAAACCCTTTCTTTCCAACTTCGTTCCACCTGATGCCGTATCTGGGTTCTGTACTCTCGGAAAGTCTAGTTCCATTCTGCTATTTCCTACCATGGAAGAGTGTATGTCTGCTCAGCCATGCAAAGCCCTTTCCCATGCATGTGGCCTCTTCAACAGCACCCACAGTGTATCCACACTGGGGTGGATATTTGAGTCATTCACCATTCCTTCTCCATGCCCCACCTTACCACATCTCCTCGTCTCTCTACTGTGTATTCCCTCACCTTACTCGTCCCCATCTTGGCTATGCTCCTGGGGTTTGCAGGAAGTTGTAAGTGGAAGCAGCGAAGTGTTCATTGTGAGTGAAGACTTTAAAGGACATGCTAAGTTCTCAGCAGTTCTTCTGGGAAGTTGTTAGTGGCCAAGTCCCAGGGAGCCATCCCATAGTCTTGGTCTCAAAATAGGGAGGGGGATTTGATCTATATCTTAAAGCCTAAACTAGTTAAGACCAGAAGAAAAGTGGTGTCAAACCCAGCAAAGAGGTTCCTAATCTTAAAACTAAATATTAAGAAGAAAATAGTTGTTGTCATAAATGGCAAACTCTATGTCCACCTTGAACTGTGTCTCCCAGTGATTTAACGATACACTTTCTGCAGAAGTGGAGACTTTCTCTGCTTCCTTTTGCTCTTCATGCACTCCATCCTGCTTCTCAACCTTACACCCAGAGTGAAGCCCTCTTTGTGCAGGAAGACTTACCTGGTCTCCACTCTGTGATCACTTCAGATTTAATATACACTGAAATGGACACCTCTTTATCTCTGATTTATTACTCCTCCAAATAACGTAACTAGCAGTTGGGTGTGGTGGTGTGTGCCTGTAATTCCAGTGCTTGGAAGACTGAGGCAGAAAGATCATGAATTCAAGATCGTCCTGGGCTATGATATGAGATGTTATCTCCAAATGAATGAATAAATGAATGAATGATGAAGACAAACATATAAGTAATTCATATTTTAGCTTATGGCTGCATACTGAGAAAGTTGTTTATTGATGTGGTAGAAAGAACTTTGGTATTGAACTGAAAGATAACAACTCGAGTCTTGCCTCTGCCTCATAATTTACAGTTAGTTTTCTCAGGGCTGTGGCCGAGCACCCAGCAAGGCATGGCTTAAGAAGGAGAGTGTTTATCCTCACTCACAGTTTGAGAGGACAGTCTGTCACAGAGGGAAGACAAGGCTGCAGGTGTGGTTTGAAGCTATAGTCAGGAGTCTTAGGCCGCTCCCATGTGGACCAGGAAGCAGAGAGCACTGGGAATAGGACTACATTATAAACCCCAGCATCACTCCTAGGGACCCACCACCCCCAACTAGACCCCACCCCCAAAGTTAATGCAGTATGGGGCACCCGAACACTCAAATCCAAACAGAGCCTGTGGATTCTCTTTTTTTTAAAAAAAAAAATTGTGTTTGTGTATGTGTGCACACGTGCACGTGCGTGCGTGCGTGCGTGTTTGTGTGTGTGCACCTGCCCTTGGAGGCCAGAAGGGAGCATCAGATCTCCTGGTGCTAGAGTTAAAGGTGGTTGTGAGCAGCCTGATATAGGTTCTGGTTCTGGGATCCCAACTCAGGCCTCCAGAGCAGTAAGTGCTGTTGACCACTGAGCCATCTCTCCAGCCCCAAGTCTTTCTTCTTTCTCTCTCCTTCTCTCTCTTTATTTCTGAGTCTTAGAGACATGTGGACTTGTGATCTCACTGCCAAGTCTTTTATGATCCACTCCCACCACACAAATGCCTTATAGTGGGGCCTTTTGAGTTCAGAGCTTCAGAATGCTTCGGTCTGTCACGAGTTTTTGCCTTCCGTTTTATGTGACAAGAATTCCAACGCTGAAGGAAATGTGTCTTTTTTTCTTAAATCTTTGGATTACTTACCTTGGATATTAGCAAACTCAGTGCCCACAGGGAGAGAAGGGACAGCAATAACAGATGTGTGGAAGTGTTCTCCTGATGGGCCTCTACACAGATTCCACCAAAAGCAGTCAAAATAGCATGGAGATTAGGAATGCCGAAGGCAAGAGTAGGGTGGTCTCAATTTAATGTGTAAAATCCAGACGTGTTGTTTAGAAATAGATGTTTGATGGTTCTTCGAATCTTTTTGAATCCCTTTCTCGTCAGGGGCTTGGTCATAGTCCCGAGAAAAGGAACTATGAAGCATGTGACAGAGACAAGACTTGAGCTGCTGTCTTTCAGTTATCTGCTGTTGCGGGAGGTCCTCCCTCCTCCAGCCTATAGCTGCTGAGATACCAACCCATTGGGGCGTGGTCTCTCTCCCTTTAAAAAAGCGGCTACTTCCCTCTCCTCTCTCTCTTCACTTCCTGCTCCGCCGGTGACTAGACTCCCTTCCTGGTTGCGCAGAGGGCTGACGGTGATCTGTAAGTTTTTTCCCCTTTAAATAAATACCACCCTATTAATTATAATTCCAAACTGGTGTGGCATTGTTTGTGACTTACGCCTTCAATCTGCAGAAGTTCTTTCCCCAGCACTGAAACCGCTTTCTCTGCAGTCAGAAGCCAACCCATCGGACTCATGTGGGCTGACTCTATCTTTGTTATCCATTCATCTCCCTGTAGCAGAGAATTGGGATCAACCTAGTTGCCCATCAGTAGATGAATACATGATGAAAGTTTGATGCGTGTGTGCACGTGCATGTACAAATGTTATACAGCTGCAAAGAAAATTGAACTTAAAAATTCGTAGTAAAATGGATGGATGTAGGTATATAATATTATTAAGAGGTCACACAATCTCAGAAAAAAAGGCACATATTCTGTCTTATATGTGAACTCTAATGAATAATTTAGGTATATATGTAAACAAAATATACATGTAGTTATAATAAAAAATGAAGAAGAGGAGAACAAGATGGGGTAGATGAGGAAGGACTGAGTGCATGTAATGGGCATGATTTAACAAAGATTGTGTAAAGGTAATTGGCTTTCTAGTTCTAACTCTGTCATGGATTTATGTTTGTTTTAGCGGTAAATAGATGTATTAAATATTTTTTATCCCAAAAGTGTAAAAGTGTATGTAAGATAGGCTTCTATGCGTAGATATATATATACATATATATATATATATATGTATATATATATATACATGTTTGTTGAGTTTGAGTTGTACAGGCTTTGGGTCTGGTTAGTTTTGGTGTGTGACGTTTTGTTTATTTAAGTGTTTTTACAAAACAAAGTTTATATAAATTTTAAAAGGAATATGGATTTACAATTGACTTTAAATTACTCCACAGAAGGCATGAACCACCACTATTCCTGGCTTCAAATCCTTTGTGAGAAAACCTCAAGAGAAGCCCGAGGGAGGAGAGGGCCCCACACTGAATGTGGAACAGAGTGTGGGATCTATCAGTGAAGACTCTAGTTCCGTACTCCACTGCTCACCTTTCCCCAGGTGAACCCTCTCTTTCCAGCTCATTTCGGGCCGAACTCTTCCTTGACTCTCAGAAGCACCTTCTCTAGGTGTCACTGCTGCAGACCAGCCCCACCCCCTGTATCCCCAGAGGCCCCCCCATGGAAAGGTGCACCCCAGGCTCCCCAGGGCTCCCATTGCCCTCACCATCTTTGTTTTTAATGCATTTGTTTCAGCAGCTTGTTAGAACATGGCGGACACAGCTGATAGCCATCATTTCCCGAAGGAGTTGATCTTCGCAGAGCCAGGGTGAACTGAGCTCCTTGAAAACCAACTCTCACAGCAGACATGTAGTCTAGACAGGACAGCCAGATCCCTTTACAGAAGGCAGGGCAGCAAGCGAAGACAGGAGCTGTGGAGGAGCAGTCAGAATCCCACGATGGCCAAAGAAAACCAGGGAGAATTCTGGATTCCCAGTGGCAGGTAAGACTCCTCAAATAATGGCTGACAGGGAAAGTGGTCAATATATAAACTGCCCTTTCATCTTCTTTGGATGGTGCTGGACTGTGCACACTGTGGGGTGAGTCAAGAGAGTGCTTATCCAGAGACCTGGCTTTTCTTTACAGTAAAGGCCCGAAACATTCTGTTACGGTGTTCCTAGATGAACACACGCGACAGCTGTGGAACTTTCCCTCCTTCACACAGTGAGACTCAGTGACTCAAGAGATAGAGACCAGCACAGAAACATGGCCCCTGAGTGAATATTGGATGCTAACAGTTCATGCCCTGAGTATGCATGGGTATGTATCTGTGTGTGTGTGTGTGTGTGTGTGTGTGTGTGTGTGTGTGTCTGTGTGTGTGTCTGTGTGTATGTGTCTGTGTGTATACATGGAAGTTTCTGTCCCACCCAGTCCTGCAGTGATCCAGTCGCAAAGAAACACACAGAGGCTTATATTAACTACAAACTGTTTGGCCTATTGTTCAAGCTTATTACTAACTAGCTCATACAACTCAAATTAACCCATCATTCTTATCTACGTTTATCCATGTGGCTTGGTACTGTTTCTTAGTAAGGTAGTCTCATCTTGCTTCCTCTGCATTTGGCTGGTGCTGTGTCTCTGCCTTTCTTCTTCCCAGAATCCCCCTAGGCTGGTTGCCCTGCCTATACTTCCTGCCTGGCTTCTTGCCAATCAACATTCTATTAAACCAATATGAGTGGCAAACCTTTACAGTGTACAAGAGCATTATCCCACAACATGTGTGTTGTATGTTTATGTGTGAAGAGACTCATGAACCTGTGTGCAGGTGAATGTCAGAGGTCAGCATTGGGTGCCTCCTCAATTGATCACCACTATTGTTTTGTTTTGTTTTCTGAGACAGTTTCAGTGAACCTGCTGCTAATTGGCTTAGCTAGATGGGCTTTCTACTGAGCCCACTGAACCCTTCTGACTCTACCGTCCTAGTACAGGGATTGCAAGTGCACCACCACACTCAGCGTTTTCTGAGTGTACCGGGATGCAGACTTGATCCTTGCCCTTGTATAGCAAACCCTTTATAGACTGAGCTTCTCCAGCACAGTTAGGTAAACAGTCTCCACTCCATCAGGGAAACAAGTTGGTGTTTCCAGAGAACTCCTACTTCTCTTTTCCACATTCTAATGATCAACTACTTTCTTTTTTCTCTGTATAGCTTTGGAGCCTGTCCTGGAACCCACTCTGTAGACAGACTGGAGTCATACTCTCAGAGATCCATCTGCCTCTGCCCCCCCCACCAAGTGCTCGGATTGAAAGGCGTGCGCCACCACCACCTGAACTCCCCCTACTATTTCTTAAATCACATCTACACTGATTGCATACATATTATAGTTTAACGAATCAAAGGCAATCTCTAGGTTGCTTTCTTGAGGAGGTATGATGCCCCTTTGTTGTGGAGTGTTATTTTAGAACGTGTTACACTTGTTTATGCTATGAAACATTGGTTTAATGATGCAAAGATTTGTTGCATTCTTTTATGTTGAATTTGTTTAACTCTGTGAAGCTGTGTTGCTATCTTAGACCAGAGTTCTAAGGAAGAACTGAATGGCCAATAGCTAGATGGGGGAGAGAAATAGGTGGGTCTGGCAGGTAGAAAGAATAAATGTAAGAAAGAGAAGAAGAGGGAGGAGCAAAAGAAGGAGGAGAGGAGGATACCAGGGGCCAGCCACCCAGCCACACAGCCAGCCATGGAGTAAGACATAAAAAATGAATACAGAATAGAGAAAAGTAAAAAGCTCAGAGGCAAAAGATAGACGGGATAATTTAAGTTAAGAAAGCTGGCTAGAAATAAGCCAACCTAAAGCTGTGAGTTCATAAGAAAGAATACGTCTCTGAGTATTTATTTGGGAGCTGGGTAGCAGGCCCAAAGAGTCAAAGAGTGAAAAATAAAACCAACCTCACCCCTCAAGTGCTTTTATTCCAAGAGACTATTATTGAAAAGGGAGGGAAATGAACCTTGACTGCTGGAGAAGCCTGGCAAGCGGTGCCCCAGGCTGATGGCAGCCATGTCATGCATGACAGTAGTAGGCGTACTTGCTGCAGCACAGACTTAAGGGTCTTCCTCCACCAAACCTGCCCCCCACACTTTGCCAACCCTTTGCCGGGAATGCATGGACATTCTACAAGTGTCTGAGCTTTGCACCTTAAATCGTTGAAATAATCAGACGCCCGGGCTTCCTAATCCCCAGCATGGGTAGAGAGACACGTCACGTGGCAGAGCATGTAAGGTGCTATACAGTATGGGACTCTGGGATGGAAAAAGATGACCAGTAGGCAGGAATGAAGACATGAGCCAAGCGTGGCCTGTAGCGGGTTTTCACTGTGAAGAGTTTGTCACGTGAGTGGGAGGCGCTAGCAGCCTGGCTGGACTCTGCCTGTGTAAGACTATGTATTGTTTTGCTGACTTTTGGGAAATCAAATCTAGCATTACAATAAAGAATCCACTTAAAAAGAGCAGTGGCAATCTTCTCCACTTTGGGAGCCCCCCTGTAATCTAGCTAATCTTTGTAGGGCCAGTCTTCCCTGACGGCATAGACCGTTTCTGTGTTATTGAGTTTGGACTCCTGTGCTGGTGTATGTGTGTGCGCACATGTATGTTAACCATATCTCAGGCACGAGTCATGAGATCACTGTTCTAAGTCAGAAAGAGACATTGCAGTAATGACCATACACTCACGAAGAGAGCTCCCCTGGCTCCTGTGCCTTGATGTTTACCCCACTCTGACAGGCTTAGTTAGGACTCTGTTCTCCACACATGAAGGCGATGAGGCTGAGATGGAGGAGAATTTATACTCCCACAGTTGAAACTATAAACACAGACAATGAACATCGGTTCTCCCCAGATAGAAAATAAATATATAAAACCCTGCCACCACCCACACTGCTCGCCGAGAGTGATCCTTGTAATGTGTTGAAAAGTTTGAGGCGCTGGGATGCTAAAGTCTATTGGTCTTGCTCAAAGAAAATAAGAACAGAGAAATTCTAATCTGTTTTCCCAGAGCAGTGTATTCATGGAGGTTGGGTTTGTGTGCAGAAAGCACATAGTCTCGTGCTTAGGTATTCTCTTTAGTTGTAAAAAAAAAAAAAAAATTAAAGTGGGGAAAGACCTTCCTCATTCATGAGACTTCAGGGGCAGATAAAGGCACTGTTGACTGAGCTTTAATTACCCTGATTGAAAAGCCAGAGCTTAGTGCCTTCCCTGATTTTCTTGGAGCCAGGATCTCATCTTTCTCTTTAATGCCACCATGCCCAGAAACTGCTCTGGGAACAAACATTTAACAAGAGGAGAAACAGAATTTTGTTTAGAAAAAAAAAATCAAAGAAGTAATTCCCCAATTGTTCCCACAGCTCTTTGGGCAGCCACAATAAGTTTATCACGCTGTTGGTGGAGACAACAAGAGAAACCACTCAAGGGTCTGTGGGAATCAGGCCCCACAGGGCAGGGGCAATGGGGGCTTTCTGGGAGAAATTCCCAGGCAGCTTGTGTAAGCATAGCTCTAAATGAGACGAGTGGGAATTTCCAGAGGAGACGGCACTTTGGGGGGCCAGGGCAGGGCAGGGCAGGGGAATGGGAAGTCTGTTGCTTTTGGAGTGAAGGTGGTAATGTTTCTTTTGAGCTCAAGGACCCTCCAGTTGGACTGGCTTCTTAGAGTTATAAATGATTAATTCCCGCAAGGAAATGAAGCCGCGCCTCCTCGTCGAGCTTTGTATCAGGGATTCTTGTGAATTTGCTTAAAATATTATGTGGGCTTACTGTAGCCGGCCAGAAATCAAGCTGCAGGAGCCAAGATGAGGGTGGGAACTCAGCCAACACGGGGAGGAGGGCGGTGCAGAGGGAGAGTCTGCCAAGCAGATGAAGGCGAGCTTGAGCTATGGCAGCGCAGGAGAACCCCACTATCCCAGGGTGCTCCTGATAGTATGATTGTGACGGTAAGCAAAACGAGTTTCCCGTTGCCTCTTTCCACCAAATGAAGGGCTTGCTTTGTTTTGTAAGTGCGGTGGAATGTATGGTGGCTGAAGAGGACAATGAGGTTTGTTGGCTTTTTGGAATGAATTTGGCCCAGTAAAACTGCATAGAGCCCCAGTGAGCTGGGAAGAGAGAAGCGTCCGGAAGACAGAAGACAGGAGGCAGGGAAAGAGAATAGATAGATGAGAAATAGTGAGAGTGAGTGGATTGATGATAAGCAGATGATAGACAGTAGATGATAAGCAGATAATAGATCATGATAATAGGCAGATAGATGATAAATGGATGTATGATATATAAGAGATAATATGTAGGCAGATAGATAATTGATAGACAGGCAAATGATAGTATATAGATAATAAATAGTTATTGATAGTAGACAGATGATAGCTAGATTATATATAACAGATAAATGATAGAAGGTAAGCAGATGTATGGTAAATAAATTTGATAGATTAATAGATGATAGTAGGCTGTTAGCAAATATATGATAGACAGATAATGGACAAATAGATAATAATCGATAAATGATAGGCACACAGATATATGATAGATACACAATATGTAAATGATAGTATGTTGTGTGGAGGTAGTTAGTTCCCGACTGTTCAGTCCTGAAATAACCACACAGAAACTGTATTAATTAAATCACTGCTGGCCCCATTAGCTCTAGCTTCTTATTGGCTAACTCTTACATATTAATTTAACCCATCTCCATTAATCTGTGTATCCCCACGTGGCAGTGGCTTACCAGGTAATGTTCTAGCATCTGTCTCTGGCAGGAGCTCCATGGCTTCTCTTTGACTCCACCCACCCTTCTTTCTCCCAGCATTCAGTTTAGTTTTCCCCACCTAGCTCTGTTCTGTCCTTCTCTGCTATAGGCCCAAAGCAGTTTCTTTATTAACCAATGGTAATTCACAGCATACAGAGGGGAATCCCGTATCAGTAGTAAGTAGATAGGACAATAGATGACAGACCACACCATCCGTGTTAACCTCACTGGCTTTGCCCAGAAAATTACTGTGTTCTTAACATCTCCCCTCATCCATCCAGTTTTCCAAGCATGAACATCACCAGCAGCTTCAGCCACACTGTCCATAATTCGATTTCTCAGTCATCCTCTATTGGTAGAAAAATCCAAAGGATTGTAAAAAAAACTGATGCTGGGAGGCCACAGTCTGGTGCAGATGCAAACAGCCTGCCAGTGAGTCCCAACTGGTCAGAATGCAATGTACACCCATTGGCCCTTTAGGGGAAGCAAAGGCTTAGAGCTGCAGAGGCTTAGAGCTGCAGGTGCATCCTACCCCACAGCAGCAAGGCCTTGCATCTTTCCTTCTCTTGTGCTCCCTCCTGCTCTCCACTGGGAAGCCTGAACTGAAAGCGCCTGCCCCAGCAACCTGTCAACAGCAGCTCCTGCAAGGCCCTGGAAGGAACACCTCCCCAGACTGAGCCAGTAGGAGCTGCCCTGCTGTCTCCACAGGGAATTTTTCCTGGCTCATCCTCCAAGCCCTATGCACAACATACACAGTGTACCAGTGCGAGAGACAAACCCCAGTTCTGAGGCCATCATTCCAGAGTGGCTCCTAACTGGCGCCCCCCACATACAAACACACATACACACACCCCAAACATCTCCACACCCTCAACTAGGACCCGAGCTGCTGAGGGTGAGTGACATTCCCTTCACCTCCACCCGGGGTGAAACCCACACTCTTCTTGTAAACACAAACTGAGAGATGCTTGTTTTCTGGAAAGAGACAGGGAAAAGTCTGGACTCTTGCCTTAAGCCATCATGAAGGGAGTTCCCCTTTTGGAAAGAGCATCCTGCCAGCAAGGGTTGGCACCACAAGTACTAGAAGTGGATGTTTCCAACCAAAGTCTCCTTGCCTGAGACAGTTTCCCCCATCTGGTCCTGCTTCAGGAAAGCGGGCCTTTGGACTGCAAGAGTCCAGGAGGTTAAGTTTTCCGGGACTGGTGATCCAGAGATGAGAGACCAGTGAGCTTCCTGTCAAACATGTCCCAGGCCCACAAGAGCCCTGAACAATCACTGGCACTGACTGACAAGTGTTTGCATGTGTGAGAAGCAGCCAAGGTGGGCTACATACAGCTACCTACCGAGAACTGGACATTTGCTCATCTCTTGTTCATTCTTATGACAACTCATGGGATAAAGAGTATTTCCTTAATTTTTATGTGTGTACATATGTGTTTCCATATGTGGGTACCTGTTTGTGTATAAGAATGCATGCATGCTTGTCTCTGTGTGTTTGTCTCTGCGTATGAATGCATGTATGCCTGTCTCTGTGTGATTGTCTCTGTGTATGAAAGCATACATGTCTGCCTGTGTGTGCCTGTCTGTATGTACATATGTATATGCCTCTCTTAGTCAATGTTCTGTTGCTGTGAAGAGACACCATGACCATGGCAACTCTTACAAAAGAAAACATTAAATTGGGGCATGCTTACAGTTCAGAGGTTTAATCCGTTGTCATGGCAGGAAACATGGAGGCACACAGGCAGACATAGTACTGGTTGAGCTGAGAGTTCTACAGGCAACAGATTAGGGAGACACTGGGCCTGGCTTGAGCTTTTGAAACCTCAAAGTCCACTTCAGTGACACACTTCCTCCATTAATATCAGACCTACCCCAACAAGGTCACACATCCTAATCCTTTTAAATAGTTCCACTCCCTGTGGACCATCACAGTGCCTGTCTCTGTGTTTGCATGTGTGTGTACCTGTGTATTGAGGCCAGAGGACAACCTTAAGTTCCAAACATCCCCTTCATGGTGGCATAGTTGCAATTCTGCTCTTGATGACATGTGTCCATCAATATCCAAGGGCTAGACCTCCCATGTCAACAATGCTGGGTTCATGGAAAATAATTGGCTAGCTAGGTGAATATAGAGCTTTGCTCTTTGACCAGAAAATATCATCAATAAGGCAGTTTCACCCTAGTAGATATGTGAGGTCAAGCTTTTCCATGTCTAGAAAAGAGTTTAGAGCAAGACTAAGCTCAAGACAAGGCCTGGACTTGATATTTAGTGAGTTACTATTCTCACTGTTCTGACAAAACAATCTAAGGGAAGAAGGTTTTGTTTTAGCTCCGGGTCCCCGGGTGCACCATCATGGAAAGAAAGGATGCTGCCAGAAAGGACTCACAGCCCTGTGGAAGGAGCATGCCCACATCTCAGGAGTCAGGAAGCAGAAAGAGATGAATGTGGATGCTGAGATTGCTGTCTCCTTTCTCTCTTTTTATCCAGTGTGGTACCCCAGGCCCTGACTAGTGCTGCCCATGTTTAAGGTAGGTCTGTCTCCTTAGTTAAACTTCACCGAAAAGTCCCTTAAAGACACACCCAAACGTGGTCTCACTGATGCCCAAGGGGTGACTTAATCTCATCTACCTGACAACCAAGTAAATCATGTCATTCCTGTGCAGAAGAAGATGCTGCAGGGGTTTTGGTCCCATTAATGTAATTGAGGGGGAAGGTAGTGTGTATGAGGATGATAGCTCCAACAGTAGTGTGTAGAGTCTGCGGATGAAGACCTGGCCTCACAATGAGACATCTTCAGTGATGCAAGAAACACAAGCAAGAAGCGTTGTCCCTGACTGAGACCATCTTCACCACAACACTCTGAAAAAAATAGGGCTGTCCTGATAGCCTGCCTAGGCTGGTCTCTCATTTGCGAGCTGTGGAGTCTGGGCCCATGCATGGATGATATTTGGATCTGAAGTGCACACAGAGGCATGTGTGGAAAACTTGGTTCTAAGGCTGTGGAGCTATAGAGAGCTGAGATAACACTGGGGAGGTGAGGCCTGGTGGGAGGAAGATAGGTTTAGGAAGCCATGCCCTTGGAGAGGATATGGGAACCTGGCCTCTTCTCTCTCTTAGGCAACAAGCTACAATGAGGTAGGCTGCTTCACCCCCACCTCTCTGTTCCCCATGCGACCCTTCTGACTTGCTATGGGCCTGAAAGCAATGGAGCTAGCTGATCAGCAGTATCTCTGAAACTATGACCTAAAACAAACCCTTTCTTCTTTCAGTTGATTGACAGTGCACAGGATTGATTGGCAGCAATGGAAAGCAAGCTGACAGGACACAGGATTGATTGACAGCAGCGGAAAGCAAGCTGACAGGACACAGGATTGATTGACAGCAATGGAAAACAAGCTGACAGGACACAGGATTGATTGACAGCAGTGGAAAGCTGTCTAGCAATTCTCTTATTCACCTTACTGGTTCTGTTCTTCTCACAGCAGTTAAAGTGAAGATGAAATGAATTTGCAAGCTTTGAAGACACAGGGTACATTTTACTTGTATGATGCACCTAATAAACACCATACAGAACTCTAAGTGGCCCTACCAAAGCAGGAAGGGCTGCTGTTGTTTCTGTTTCTCTCCTACATGACCAGAATTCTCACCGTGGAGAATTTAAAGTCTAAGAGGAAGCAAAGCCCCAAGGAAAAATTTCCAGTCCTCTCTTAAAATGAATACAGATTCTATAAAAAAAAAAATAAAGGGAGAAAGCAAAGAATTATTAAATCATAGGTCAGCAAAAAAAGTCTCTGTTCATCTCACTTGACTCTGTCATCGTAGAATGAGAAAGCAAGGTTTGTGGGGAAAAACTCTCAAAAGTCAGGGTGAACACAAGGTGACTGTTGATGTTTCTGTCCCTAATCCTTTTTCTTCGACTTCAGCACAAAATTTCCTCTCTTGCTATAGTTGCTGAGTTCACAGAACACTGGCTGAGTGTTTGAAAGCCTTCAGAGAAAACTAAGACAGGAGATTGACTTATGTATGTCAATGCTACAACAAAACGCCAGATAAAAACAACCTAAGGAAGGACGATTTATTTATATTTGGCTTAAAGTTAAGAGGGTACAGTTTATTGTGGCAGAGAAGTGCTGGGGGCAGGAGTGTGAGGCCCCATTGCATCTGCAATCAGGAAGCAGAGAGAGGTGGATGTTGATGCTAACTTCTTCTCTCCTTTCTATTTAGTCCAAGGCTCCAACCCACTCAATGGTACCACCCACTTTTAGTATGGGTCTTCTTATCTCAACTAACCTAACCCAGACAATCCTTCCCATGCATGTCCAGAAGCTGATCTCCTAAGTGACTCCAGATCCTCTCCAGTTGACCTAACCATCTCAACAAGTTAAAGAAAAGCAGGGGATACCAGAAAGTTGGTGTCTGAGGGACAACCAATGGCCTCAGCTAGGAGACATCTTCAGCAATGAGGAGAAAGATGTGAAGAACAAGAGGGGAAATTTTTCCTTTCTTGTGTAACTCCTGTGTGAAGGGAGAAGGTGGAGTCAGATGAAGATGACCGTGCATTCCTTGGAGTGGTTGACAAGATAAAAATAGCAGAATGGGAATTGAGAAGGGTTGAGATGGTAGAGTCTGGCTTTCCTTGTGGGTATTTCCAGGCCGTGTAATCTAGAACTTCACAGAAGAGAAGGGAACACCCAAACCCATTAGTGTAATCTAGAACTTCACAGAAGGAGATAAGGGAACACCCAAACCCATTAGTGTAATCTAGAACTTCACAGAAGGAGAGAAGGGAACACCCAAACCCATTAGTGTAAACTAGAACTTCACAGAAGGAGAGAAGGGAACACCCAAACCCATTAGTGTAAACTAGAACTTCACAGAAGGAGAGAAGGGAACACCCAAACCCATTAGTGTAATCTAGAACTTCACAGAAGGAGAGAAGGGAACACCCAAACCCATTAGTGTAATCTAGAACTTCACAGAAGGAGAGAAGGGAACACCCACACCCATTAGTGCCACGCACTGCGGCCCCAGGTCTGCGCTCTATGTGCTAGACCCCAATTCGCGAGCTTTGGGCAAGGGGCTGGAGGTTGAGAATACACACACAGAGACAGACAGACACACAGGCCTTCAAACACTGATACCAAAGCCCCTCTTTATTAGCACCATGTAGGCTTAAATACATGTTGTCAATGGCCAACAGGTGAAAATCCCATCATCTGATCCTCTAAGCTAGGCACAGCTTCTAGTAACTTTAATTAGAAGGTTCTAGGAGGGAAGAGCAGCTGAAGGCCAGGACTCATTAGTCCCAACACATTAGTGTGATCTAGAACTTCACAGACGGAGAGAAGGGAACACCCAAACCCATTAGTGTGATCTAGAACTTCACAGACAGAGAGAAGGGAACACCCAAACCCATTAGTGTAATCTAGAACTTCACAGAAGGAGAGAAGGGAACACCCAAACCTATTAAGTGTTCCGAAGAACACTTCAAAGAAACTGGAATTCAGAGGAATGGTTTTTTTCTTTTCTGTTTTATTTGGGTATTTTTATTAATCCTTTTCTTGAACAATGAGTTTAAATAATGGACCAAATTGTCTCAAGTCATGTGTAACTTTTCCCAGAGCCATAAAGGGCTTTTGGTTTCCAGTTTTCAGCATTAGCCATGATTATGAGGTTCTAGAAGTGGCTTAGACTGTTGTTACGCCTTGGCTTGATGCTCCTAGCATTTCCGAAATATGTAAGCAACATGTTTTTATTGGTAAATTGGATTTTAATTTATGTTTATTCTTTGCAGCTGATGCATTATGAGACTAGTAGTTTTCATAATTGGAGCGATTCAAGACACCAGATCTTCTGGTATATAATTTTTTATGTAGACCCAAATGCTCTCAGACAAAACAAGAACCTAATTTAGCCACTCACCAGCCACAAAAGCATCTGGGCTACATGATATTTTCCTCTGGGGCCTGGATAACTGTTTCTTGGACTTGTTTATTTGATCTGGAAAAAACAACTTACAAGCAGATTTCAGAAGTTCCTATATTTGTCCCGGAGTCCTCCTCCGGTAGGTGGTGTCCAAATGACTCATCTTCAAGGTCAGACTTGAGTCTCTTGGCAGAGACTAAAACTCAAAGCTTTCTACAACCAACAAACCCCACAATATGGGGATGTGGGGCATGGGAACCTGTGTGAGGTTTTCCCAAGCTCACCAGGTTGCTGGGAAGAATACAAAATCTCGTAGCCAGAGGGGGGACACTCAGTCCCCAGAGGGGTTGGAAGGACCCTGGAGGGGTTTAGAATTTGTTTGCTTTATTTCAAGAATTACCTGTAAGAACTAAGGGTGGAGTGAAGACCTAGGAGAGGAGGGGTTCTTTTTCTTGTTTAAAAGTGAGACTGAGAACAAGCAATTACTTATGACACAACTCTTCCTGAGAGTTCTCATGGCTGGAGGCACAGCTCGAGACACTGATGAAAAGTTAGGAGGCAGTCTTCTGAAGCCTCAGTGACAAGCCTAATGGTAATAACCTCTCCCACTTCCAGAAGGTCTGAGTCGCTTAGAGCAAGTGATGAAATGACACCAAGAGAGGCTTTTCTTGAGCACCAGGACCATGCCAATCAAGGCTAGGACAACACAGTGTCAACTTGACCTGGAGCTCCGAGAAGTCCAAGATTTAAAGTTTTTAATCTTTTGCCTGTTCCATTATTTCCCTTATCATGTGATTTCTGGAAATATGCCGAGTCCACAGAAACTGCCACTGTGAATGCTAGCAGTGTGGAATCTGCTTCCAAGGCTGATTTATTGCATTGGTACTTTATTATGAAGACCTAACAAGAAGTCTTCATGGACCAGAAACAACTGCTGTTTTCACAAATGCTTGGTAAGATGAGAAGCGGCGAGGCCCTCCTAAACATTATTTTAAAAAGCAGGTGACTCCAGGCATACCCAAATCTCTGTGTCTTAGCTCCCCTACCCTCATCTCTCTCTTTCCTTCTTTCTCTAGTGTGTGTTCAATACGTATTCCTGTGGTTTCATAGGTGTGTAGGTGTACAGAACGTGTGTGAAGGCCAGAGGTATTCTTCAAATACTTTCTTGAGATGTTATCTCCCACGGGATCTGGGGCTCCTAGTTAGATGAGGCTGGGTGGCAAGTGATCCTCAGGACTCTCTCTCTCTCTCTCTCTCTCTCTCTCTCTCTCTCTCTCTCTCTCTCTCTCTCTGTGTGTGTGTGTGTGTGTGTGTGTGTGTGTGTGTCCCTCCCTTCTTCTTTCATCCCCAGTGATGAAATTACAAACAGGCGTTATGCTCGACTTTTTTTTACATTGGTTCTGGCCTGACTTATTTTTTACATTGTTTCTGGAGACTGAAAGCAGGTTTTCAAATTTAATGACACATTCTCTGGCTGTTCTGCCTCCCCGGTGTTCTTCATTCTTTCTTTATAAAAAGAAAAAAAGGTAAATATAAGGAGGAAGACTTTGATTGTTTTCCGCTTTGTGAAACCGATTTCTCGACCTGCCTGAAGAGTGCTGCAGATGTATTAAGAATTACAACAGTGCTGCATACTCAAAATAAAAACAAGGAAAATGGCATGGTAGCTCTTGCCTGGAATACTACTAGCATTTGGAAGGTTTATGTAGGACAGTTGACTCCATTTCTAAGCCAGCCTGAGCTTCATGGGGGACAGAGATGAGGGAGGTAGAGGAAGGCAAATTATCAGAAGGTTCTGTCTACAGAATGAATGCCTGTAATCCCAGTCTAGGCCTTTATGGTGGTTTGAATAGTAATGACCCTCCCTCCCCCATAGACTCATATATTTGAATGCTTGCCCAAGAGGGAATGGCACTGTTAGGAGGTGTGACCTTGTTGGAGGAAGTATGTCACAACCAGGCTTTGAAGTCTCCTAGGCTCGTTATACTCAATGTGGACATAGGCTCCTTCTGCTGCCTCTGGATCAAGATGTAGAACTCCTTCTTCTGTACCCTGTCTGCCTGCACGCTGCCCTGTCCTGCCATCATGATGATGTAGTAAGCCTCTGAAACTGTAAGTCAACCCCAATTCAGTGTTTTCCTTTATGAGAGTTGGCGTAGTCACGGTGTCTCTTCACAGCACTAGAAACCTAAGACAGCGTTCCTTGTGATCTTCTAATTTTTTTCATTTTTAAAGTCTTATTTTTAACACCTCTTATATTAGGGAACCATGAAGAGCTGAGAGGCAGCTCCCTTAGTGCTGGCACCCAGAGCTCTTAGATGAATGGCCAAGACCCACGGACTCATAAACCCAGAGACCTCCAAGGACCACTCAAGGCAACTGGGAAACCAGGAAAGCATCTGCCAGTTGTGACCAAGCCACTTGGCCATGACAGCTCCCATCACCCACAAAGGAAGAGCACAGGAGCTGGGGAGGTGGGAAAAGTGCTCCAGAATGATGGGGAACTCAGTTCAGATGTCAGGGTCCATGGGAAATAGCTGAGTGTGTTAGCCTGTGTTGGTACCCCAGTTCTGGGGGGACAAGAGACATGTGGATCTTATGAACCCAGTGGTCAGTCAGTCCAGAGAACATAGCAAGATCCAGGTGCAGTGAGATACATTGTCTCAAAAAATAAGGTAGAGAGCCACAGAGGAAGGAAGACATCTGAGGTTGACCTCTGGCATCCACATGTGCACAAACAGGCAAGTACATGTGCACGCACACAAACACACACACACACACACACACACACACGGAACCACATTAAAGACTTTATGTTAAAGTCTTACAGTGAAGACTTACCATGGAATGGTAATGTTGGATGTCTCTCTGTATGCTGTGAACATGTTTTTATTACCATTGGTTAATAAAGAAGCTGATTCAGCCAATAGCCAGGCAGAATAGAGCCAGGTGGGAGATCCAAACATAGATACAGGGAGAAAAGGACAGAGTCAGAGAGATGCCAGCAGACATCAGAGAAGCCATGTGGCGGTGTGTAGATTAATATAAGTTGGTTAATTTAAACTTAAGAGCTAGCCAGGAATAAGCCTGAGCCATTGGTCAAACAATTATTATTAATATTAGCCTCTGAGTAGTTATTCAGGAATTGGCAGGCAGGAGAGAAATGTCCAGTTTCAAATGGCACCCACTGTCTGGCATGGATTCACATGATATCTGAAACAGCTTTTAAAAAAGAGGGCTCTAGACCCACGAAAATGGGAGTCAAGAACAGCTTCTTGGTAACCACATTTTTTCAGATTGGCACTGTTTGCTCACCACAAACAGATGCAGGACTCCTTTAAGAGATAGCTTCCTGGTTTGGCTGGGGGCACAGATGGTTTCTTTGAGAGGTTCTGCTGTGGAGCACTTGAATGAGGTTTGTGAGCAGTGTGCTGCAAGCTGCTTGATGGCAGCATGGACCCATTGCATCCCTAGAGTTGGGGTGGTGAGCATGGCTCCCAGAGCTGATGGTGAACATACGTCTGCCATGGAAACCCAAACAGGGTGGAACCAACAGCCAAAGTTACAGTTTTGGTCCTAGCCATGCCCACTTAGCGTTTTAAAACTCTCCTGGTCAGAAAATGCTTACAGATACACAATAAAGACAGATTCAGACAAAAGAAACAGGTCATGGTGTGTTTAAAAAAAATGTACATAGGCTTGGGAGAGAGAGGAAAGTTATAGAAAGAAAGGAATCCTTTAAAAAATAAAATATTTAGAGAGACAGTAAAAGTAATATGAAATAAAAGCACCATGTAAAGATGGGAAACACACAGGGAGTCTGGATTGTGTTGATTTTGAGTTTTTTGTTGCTGAAAAACAAAGAACAACTGCTGAGGGGCCTGATATTGAAATTGATACTGATAAAATATACCAACCTAAATATTTTTAAAATGCCTTAACATTAAAACAGAAGTCAAAAAATATATTTACAAAATGGAACTTAAAAAATGCAATGCTTTGGAAAAGCAGGTTTGGGTTTTTTTTGTTTGTTTGTTTCCACAGCAAACAAGAGGCTATGGATACATTCCAGGTTAAAATGAACCAGATTTCATCAAGGGAGACTTCCTGAACCTTGACAGATGGTATCTATCAACAAAGGTTATAACTGGTCTTCCCAGCACTTGGCTATTATATCAGATTTTCTCAGGGTCCCCATAAGATTATCAGCACCCCAAATCAGGAGGAAGTAGACTAAAGAACTATGCCCAAATTCCCAAAATATTGTCTACTAATATTTGTTTTCATTTAAGGGGGTTGTTCATGAATGGTTAATGATCATGGTCAATCTCTTTCTAAAGAAGAAAGGGAAATATGACACAGAAATGATGGGGAAAATGATAGATTATTGTAATCTTTAAAAAGGAATGAATTGTTGAATCTATAACCCCCCCCCAAACAACCGCTATTCTCAAAATACTTTATATTGGTATGGATTTTGGTTTATTGACACAAATTTAAACTCAATTTTGTTACGCTATATGCGTATTTCTACTCTTGTTTAAGGTATTGAGTTTACACAGTTCATTAAAAATGTAATGTATAGTTAAGAAATACAAATTAATAGTCATTTATAATAGTCAAACTTATGTTACATTTTCTAGATATGGAGAGATATATTCCGATGGATAGGCCATCTTCAAACACTTCAAAGACCTACAGAATATGGCATGTATATGTTTTAAGAACTTAAACTTTTCTCAGCATGAGATATGTTTGCTCCTGGCAGCACCAATTATTTCAAAGAGGATGATGGGCATTGAAGAAAACTTTTTGGGGTTTGCTTTCAATGTGGCAAGGCTAGCTTATCGGGAAAGTATTCTTGCTTGGACTGCTTGACAATATGCTGTATAAACTGGATATGTAGAACCCACAGGAAAATGATTGCTGAACTTGCCAAGACAAGATGGGACAGTCTGTTGTAAGGAGCTGCGGGCTGCGTTCTTGCAGCCCGGCTCCTGGCTGCCAGCTAACTTATGCCCTGAAATAACAACACACAAACTGTATTCTTTTAAACACTGCCTGGCCCATTATATCTAGCCTCTTAATGGCTAATTCTCACAATCTTGCCTAACCCATATATAGTAATCTGTGTAGCACCAGTCTTACCAGGAAAGATTCAACATGTCTGACCTGGTGGCTGGCTGCATCGCGTCTGGCTCTGAGAGGAGTTGCATACTTTCTGAGCTCACTTCCTCTTCCTCCCAGCATTCTGTTCTGTTTACTCCGCCTATCTAAATTCTGCCCTATCAGATGGGCTAAGGCAGTTTCTTTATTAGCTAATGACCTTCCTCCATCATTTCCCCTTTTTCTGTTTAAACAAAAAGGAAAGACTTTAACTTTAACATAGCAAAATTACATATAACAAAATAGTTATCAAGTAAGAATTACAGTTAAAATACTTACATCTACTTTATCTTTTATCATAACTAAGGAAAGCTATAACTTTTCTTTATTAGCCAATGACTTTCCTCCATCAACAGTCCTTCAGGGTTGCTATTTCATGAAAGACTCTGCTAGACATTCTTCAAGACACAATAGAAGTGATTAACAAATTTTGCCGAAATAGGTGGAACAGTCCTTCAAACATTCTGCTTCACTGAGCAATATTCCAGATACTCTAAGCCTGTAGGCTGAAGATGGATACTCCAACATTACAGAAGAACTTCAAGTGACTGTCAAGGCAGCCAGATATTGCTGTCATTTCTAGAGTTTTGGAAGTTTCTTACAATGCACTTTTTGATTACTCAGGTAATATATCCTCCTGGGGTCTTTGATGGATTTAAAGACTAGATAGATATAATTACAGTTTTCCTTAGTTATGATAAAAGATAAAATAGATATGAAACTTTAGACTCACAAAGATAGGATAGATAATAGAGTGGGGTTTTTTTTGGTTTTTTGGGTTTTTTTTTTTTTTTTTTTGGTTTTTCGAGACAGGGTTTCTCTGTGGCTTTGGAGCCTGTCCTGGAACTAGCTCTGTAGACCAGGCTGGTCTCGAACTCACAGAGATCTGCCTGCCTCTGCCTCCCAAGTGCTGGGATTAAAGGTAGAGTGTTTTCTTTAATTTTGTCAAATAGAAATAGACTAATATAACTATAATTCTTGCTTGATAACCATTTTGTTACATGTAAATTTACTATGTTAAAGTTAAAACCTTCCTTTTTGATTAGACAGAAAAAGGGAAATGGTGTATGTAGGATGTCTCTCTGTAAACTGTGAATATGTTTTATTGCCATTGGTTAATAAAGAAGCTAATTTGATCAATAGCCAGGCAGAATAGAGTCAGGTGGGAAATCCAAACAGAGATTCAAAGAGAAAAAGAATGGAGTCAAAGAGATGCAAGCAGCCACAAGAGAGCAAGATATTAGGTAGCAGTCCATGAGGTTTGCAGTAAAATATTAACTAATAGAAAAAGACAAGATCTCCTGAGTAAACTGGGAGCATGGGGACCTTGGGAGAGGGTTGAAGGAGAAGGAAGAGGCAGGGATGGGAGCATAGAAAAATGTAGAGCTCAATAATGATCAATTAATAGAATAAAAAGAGATAAAATAAATGGGTTAATTTAAACATAAGTGCCAGCCAGAAATAAGCCTGAGCCAATTGACCAAACAATTATGATTAATGCTAAGCCTCTGAGTGGCTATTTGGGAACTGGCAATGGGAATAAATTTGGGAACTAGACAGGGTGAAATATCTGGTTACAGAGTTATATTAACAAAGTGATTTATCAGTGTTTGACCCTAGACAAATACCTTAGGGGAGAATGTACCTTTTGGTCTATCTCAGTAAGAACTTTAATTTCTCATACATACTTCTGAATGTTAAAATGAATACTTGTCACTTTTGATGAAAATCACAAAGCAAAACTATTTGCGTACTATTCAGTGTGGGGTCTCAGTATTATTCCTGACAATCCACGGGAATTGACAATTGATGCCAATATGCCGAAGAAGGGTCTGGATCCCAAAATCCAAGGTCATTTCGGTCAAGAAAGCTTCTCCTGGGGATGCAAGCTGTCTCAAAAAACTGTGCGGGATGTGTCTATGTGTCCATTTACAAAGTGTGACTTCTCATCTGAGTCAAGTGAAGGATCTGAAAGAACAACACTCATATGTTGATATACATATTTTCTTCACCACTCATATGTTGATATACATTTTTTTCTTATCCACCTGTGAAGAAACAGCTATGAGAACTGGTTTCTGTTCTAGTGACTTCCGTGTGTGTGACCCTGTTTCTGACTTATGCTCAGAGGAAAATCAGACAATTCCATGACGCTGCAACTGTTTACTTACAGACCCTTTATTTGAAAATTCACTTTGCTGTAAACCAAAGTTTTGTGAATATTGTGGTAAATTTAGTTAAAAGTTTAACTCTAAAACTGAAAATATTTTATGGTGAAAGTACTAACCTTATTGAAACAGACACCAATCTAAGACAAAATTCTTACTAAATTTGAAATTAGTTTTGACATGTAATTGATATTTATACCCAAGGAACCTGCCGTTTTCTTTAATGTTATCATTTGTGGTATGTGGTGTGGGATTAATGTAGACAATGTTGTTAACGTATTCCATGTATTAGCCCATATTCCTTCTCTTTAGTCCTTTCCTCTTCCCTTCCTTTCTCATTGGTTCCCTCCCACAACCCTTATCTTTCTGCATGTCGTGTATGTCGTTTATAGTGTGTGTGTGTGTGTGTGTGTGTGCGTGTGTGTGTGTGTGTGTGTGTGTGTAGTGTGACTTTGTACATCTGTAAGGAATTCTGGGGTCCACAAATTAAATCACATACACACAGCAGTTTTTGGTTTGCATCTGATTTTAATATTTTAATTATTTATTTAAGAATATCTGCAGTTGCACTACTTTCCAGCAAATGACATTATTTCATCAGTCTTTATGATTGAATCAAATGCCACCGTGTATACACCGCCACGTTTTCTTCATCTGCTGGCTGGCACCAGGACTGTCAACCGATACACACATCTCTACAGGATGTTTTCTTAGAGACCTTTGGGTATAGAGTCTGGTGGCTTTAGTTTCTGAAGAAACCTCCATCCTGATTTCCGCAATGATTGGTCCAAATATAAGGTGTTTTCAAAGACCCTGATGTTAAATAATAAAAAACTCAACGACACAGCAGGACAGCATTGATGCCTTGGTATTTGATATCAATCGAATGTCTGAAATGACGATCTGCAAACCCACCTCAGTGTCCCACAATGCTTTTTGAAGATCTTTGTAAACAAGACCTCTAAAACCTGCTTTTATTTTTTTTTCAGATCTGGTTGGAAACCTTTAGTGAAAATTCAAAAAAAAAAAAAAAAGAAAAAGAGCAACATGAAACTCCAGGTCTCAGAGTTGCCTGCTGCAGCCAGACAATAAAGCTTCAATGGGAAATGTACAGTTATTTCGTTTTTAAAGAGGAAGAAGAGGAAGAGGAGGAGAAGGAGAAGTAAACTGTTAGACCTCAAAGAGTATAGAAGCCTTAACTTTAAAAGCACTATAATTGAGATTTGTGATATTTTAACTTGTCATGAGACTCTTTTGATGCAGTTCCCATTTTTAATTGGATAGATTTATATTCTGAATGGGAGGTAATGAAGTTGAAAGGCCCACAATTCTGTAGCATATAAATTTAGCAAATGCTCAAATGAACCAAAACAACTTGTTTGATTAATTTTTCCTTGTAAAAATATTTTTTCAAAGAGCCGTGTGGAAGTACAAAGACAGAACCTGTGAAAATATTTAGTCTGAAATATTTATACATTTCATTCCAAAAAAAAAAAAAATAAAATGTATTCCAGAAACTTACTATGAGGTTGGCCTGAAGAAAGACTATTCCCTCAGTTAAAAATATTTTAAACTACAAAGAAACATCAGTGTTAAGTGTTACTGATTCCAAACTTAGAAATATAGAATTCGAATTTGAAGGATTCTGAAGGCAATCATGTGAAAAAATTAGCAACAGGATACTAATAGGAGACAAATCCTTCGGTATAGTAACATTTATGGTAAAGACAGCCAGACATTAAGTAAATGACAAGGATCTTACCAAAAATTAATGTTAAGGAATGGAGAGATGGCTTAGCAGTTAAGAGCACTGGCTGCTCTTGTAGAGGACCTGGACTTGGTTCTCAACACCCACGTGGTAGCTCACAACTATGTCTAACTCCAGGTTCAGAGATCTGATTCTCTCTTCTGGCCTTCAGGGGCACTACAGGCAATGGTGCACACGAACACAGGCAGGCAAAACACTCTTACACATAAAATAAAATTAAACAAATAACTAAAGGTGTACTTTAGAGGTAGAGCACTTACCTAGCAGGGAGAAGACTCTGCATTCAATCCCCATCACCACAAAAAAAAAAACTTTTAAATAAATAAATGTTTAAGGTGATTTTATATACTCATACCCCATATGTAAACAAGTTTGTTGTGTGTGCTAAGAAAACACGACATGCTATTTCTATTTTATGCAATGCCTTCTTTTCTGGAAAGCGGACTTTCAATAAAACCATTTTACAAGCACCATGAAATAATAAAATCAATGCTAGGTCAATAAAGAAACATTTCAAAGGCTGTCGTATTCAGCTATCTATAGTATCCCTCCCACTCTCAAAGCTGTCCAGTGGGGATTATTAATTATATGGTCACTAAAATTAGAAACAACTTAAAGAAAAGGAACCTTGAAATGTACATGAAAAACATGGCAGAAAACCATCTAAAACATAAAATTGCCAAAAATGAAAGGAGGAGGGAGAACTGTGGACGGTGTTGTAGCTCATTCGCATCTTCACACCAAAAGAGGTTACCCCTGAATTTCAGCAAATACCCAGGAGGAAATCATGTCATTTCCAGAGTACAGAAAATATGGAAAATGTCCCATCTCTAATTTACGAGGCCAACAAAACTTTGAAAATAAGACTTGACAAAGATGTGAAGAGGAAACACCACAGGCCAACTTGACTCCCACACGAAGAAGCAGGAGCGAGAGACACTGAGCTGTGCTGAGGTTTACATAGCCCAAGCCATTCCATCTACGCCAGGAAGGAAAAGCTGATTTAGCTGCAGAAAATCCATCACCGCAGCTCATCACGGTAAAACAACATTGGAGAAAATGATACTTATCTAAGCATTTGTAGAAAAATGTTTGAAAAAGTCAGTTATAGTAATGAAACTTGTAAGTCTTAGCTAACTTGGAATATGAGGAAATGCGTTTAATGGTGTGAGGGTCCTTCTGTGTATGTGTTGCTTTTTTTTTACTGGTTAATGAGTAAAGCTGTTCTGGCCAATGGCTTAGCAGAGTAAAGAGAGGCAGGAAATCTGAACAGAGATAGAGAGAGAGAGTAGGCAGAGTCCAGGAGAGGCCGTGCAGTTGCTGAAGGAGGAACATACCACACTGGTAGGCCACAGCCTCGTGACAGTACACAGGTGAATGGGAATGGGTTAGTTATAGCTAGCCAGGAAGAAGTCTAAGACATCGGCTAAACAATTATAACTGATAATAAGCCTCAGAGCAATTATTTCATAGGTGGCTCTGGAAACAGGCAGATGAAGAAAAACTGATCCTGGGAGCCCAGCAGGATGGCGAATACTTCTAGCTACAGTTTAATCTCATGGAGGCGCCACAAGTCACCTGCAAGGATATTGATGATCACCGTACTTAACGGTAATGGTTCTGAAAGCTTCTCCCTGCATTCAGAAAGTGCGGTAGACTAGAAAAATAAGAATTGAAACACAACCGTGATGTTTCGGTATTCACACTTGATGTGATTATGGGTGATAATCGGTGCAATGATAATCCACTTTACTCAAATTGAGGGATAAAGACCAATGGAGAAAAATCTCACTTGAGCTGAAGTTAACAAGAATGGAAATGAATGGTGTGCGCAGGGTGGGGGTAGGAGTCTGAGCGTGTGTCTTTGTACACGGGTAAGTGTTCACGTGGAGAGGCAAGAGCAGGCTGCCACTCCAGTTCATTCCACTTTATTCCCCTGAGATAGGGACTGTCACTGAACCTGGTGCTAAATTAATGGCTGGGAAGTCCCAGCAATCCTCCTGTTTGCCCTGACCAGCATTGACGTTACAGGCGCCTGTGGCCATGACCAACTGTTTTATGTGGGTGCTGGGAGACAAAACAAGCACCCTTGCCCACTAAGACATCCTTTCATCCCTGAAAATTAAATTTTTAAAATGCTATTTATCATTTTCAAAGCCATAAATTTCTAGGGCTATACCTAAGGGAAGACTCATAGACTCATGATCTGAAGAAAGTAGATGAGAATGAAAGGGTCATATTGTTAGGGCGTTAATTCTCTCTGCAATGATCTTCATGACTCTGTGCAACTCCTTTCAAATCCTTAAACCTTTTCATGTAATTTTTGTGGATCACAAGCTGATTCTACAATTTACACCAAAAGTTAAAGAAAACCAAAGCTATTTAAGACTGATTTGAAAAATTGAATAAGGGGATTCTCTTGCCCATATATCATACTGCAAAATGATGGCAACCCAGACAGTGTGGTGTCTCAGGGATCAATAGAGAGGCCAGGGGTGATGCGTGTCTAAATATGTGTAGTGAGGAGCAGCGGGCAGCTTCCTGCCAACCAGCTCCCTGGCTAGCTTATACCCCAAAATAATAACACACAAATTGTATTCATTTAAACACTGCCTGCCCCATTAGCTCTAGCCTCTTATTGGCTAACTCTCACATCTTGATTAACCCATTTTTATTAAATCTGTGTATCACCACAAGGCTGTGGCTTACTGGGAAAGATCCTAACCTACGTCCATCTTGGGCCAGAGATTCATGGTGTCTGCCTGACTCTGCTTTCTTTCTCCCAGCATTCTGTTCTGTCTATTCCGCCTATCTAAGTTTTGACCTATCAAAAGGCCAAGGCAGTTTCTTGATTTGACTAATGAAAGTAACATATAGACAGAAGACCCTCCTACATCAAGTATGTGAGCTGGTATTGTGCTTCCCTGGGAAAATTATCATCATCTCCTTAAACTGTGCTTAAAGCCCCGGGTACCTATGAAACAGACCACGCTCACACCACACCAAGTATTTTTTCCAGCTGCAATGCACGTAGAAGAGGCAAATAAGTTTTCTAATCCATTGTATTGAAGAGTCTGCTCACCACCTAAGGAAGGGAAGAGTGTACAAAACATTATCATTGAAGAAGACTGCTAGTAAATTGTACTGCTTTAAAAGAAAATATATTACTCGGAGCCATGAAGTATGAAGAAGGTGAGGAAACACGCCACGAGGGAGAGCATTTGTGGTAGAATGGTGATGGTTCATTTAGTGAGAGAGTAGCCAGAACCATATGCCACAGAATGGGACTGGCAGCTGGCCAGTGAACACCGAGAATATGCAGCCACAGCATCATTCAGGAAGTGCAATCCACATCACAGCGTGGAGGCACATCAGTGCACTGGGCAGGACAACAATGCCATCGACAATACCTACTGTCAAGGACCATGGTATAGTGGCTGGGACTGCAGTATACATGTCAGGGCTGCAGTTCGCTGGACAGGATCTCTCTGTGCACTGGCCAGGGCTGCAGTGCACTGGACAAGGACTACAGTGTACCAGACAGCATCACAGTGACTTGGACAGGGCCTCTGTGTACCAGACAGGCAAGACCTCAGTCCTCTGGACAGGGCCTCTGTGTACCAGACAGGATCACAGTGCTCAGGACAGGGCCTCTGTGTAGCAGTCAGGACTGCAGTGCACTCACCATGATTGAAGCACCCTAGACAGGGCAGATCACTGACAGGAGTTGTTGAGGTCATAGAGAAAGTGGACTCACTGCTGGTTGAAGTGTGAAGATAGGCAGTATATACTAAGGCTAAGGAGATGTTCCCCCATAAATGAGCCATGGCACCAAAAGGTGAGCACACTTGAGCCTCCAGACAGTTAAAGTCAGTATTCACCATGAATCATCAGAAAGCCTGTGCGAATCCCAGTTCTGGCATGTTCATCTCTGGGAAATCTGCTGCTGAAAACAAGTGAACTGCACCTACACACATCCTGCAAAGATGCTCACAAGTACAAATGCACTGGACTGAAATCTCAAGGTCCATACATACATACATGGTACATACATACATACATACATACATACATACATACATACATACTACACACATCCTGCAAAGATGCTCACAAGTACAAATGCACCGGACTGAAATCTCAAGGTCCATACATACATACATACATACATACATACTACACACATCCTGCAAAGATGCTCACAAGTACAATTCCATAGAAAGGCCAGATAGAATATGTAATAAAGGACATAGTGTGAGTATGGGTGTGTATATGTGTATACAAATACACACATACTACATACATACATACATACATACATACATACATACTACACACATTTGATTATGATGGGAGCAGTTTTTTAGTTGAGGCTCCTTCTTCCCAGACTGACTAGATTGTGTGCAGTGGATAGAAAGCTAACCAGAGCAGAGCACAGACACAGTGGAGAGAAGACGTTCGACTCGTGGGCTCATCATGAATTGCACTCATGGTCCCTCCCACATTCCCCATGCAAACATATTAACCCATACCTTTCTGTCTGGTTAGAGATGGGCTTAGATTAGCCTCCAAGTGTGTATGAAAATGTGAAAGAATTACAAGCTGAAGAGCCAAGATAAAGGAAATTTAAGGAAACAGAACCCAAGACCAAGAAATTGAACCATGCATGGCCTTTTTCACTTTGATTAGGAGCAAGTGAATAGACTGTCTGAGTCTATGAGAGGGGCTGGGTGTGGGCTGGAGGAAACGGGTGCTGTGTGGGGACCTGGAGCTAACTAGTGGGTCACGTAAGAGACTCAACCATGGCTTCACCCTGCAAAAATAAGGGAAAAGGAGCAGTCAGAACCTCCCTCACCATAGATAACTCTACTGGATGTCAACCCGCAGTTGTGGAAATAAAAGGGCTCATTTTATGGTTTCCTAAACTCCTATAATCTCTAACTGTGGGAAGTGTAAGATGTTGACTATTTCATTCTATATTTCCATAGAAGAAATTGAATCATGCCCCTGATCACCCAAATTATGTCATGACTTTTCATTAAAAATAATCTGCCTGATTATTTTGTTGACAGAGTTGTAAGTGTCAGAGACCAAAGAAGTACTAGGTTTTTGCCACACATAGGATTAAAATCTAGAGATCTTTGAGTAGTTTAAGTCAATCAAAGTCCTAAAAACAGACATTTTCAGAACAAACAGATCAGTAGAAAATTATTCACTTGACAAAAGTCTGTTTTTCCAAGGCCTCTATCATAGAATTCTTTTTGAAGTAACAGAATTTTCTGGTATATTTATGACTCATTTTTTTTCCATACCAGGGACTCAAACCAAGTGAAATATCAGGTCGGGTCAGACTGGGTTTGGAGAGTATTTTGATGTTCTGGTTTTGTTCCACTTCAATTTCCTTAGGGAAATATGTAAAAATCAGCTGCAGCTCAACCTGACTCTACAGCCTTCGGAAGAGAGGGCGGCTGGGACCAGAGCGGGACGGACCTGCGGTCTGTTCACGGTGCCTTTGGAAGGGTAAGTCAGGGCTTCAATTTCTTTCAGGCTTGAGTCGGCTAACGGAATTCTTCCTGCTCTGGGTTTGAGTCTGGCAAACACTCTGGATTCACATGCAACTTTTTTTTAGGAAGGGAATCTTCTTTGCAGAAAACGAGGTCAACCTGGAACCCACGCGGATCCTCTGAAGAGAGAAAGGATAAGGTTGCACATTTACACTGAATAGTATTTTGTCCCTCTCAGAAGTGATTGCTCACCCTCTGAGAGCGTCGCTCCCACTCCTCACTGTGACTTCTGACTTTTCCCAGTTTTCTCTAAAATATCCTTAATGTCTCCATCTCTTCTTTGTTGAAAAAAGCAAACCTTCACTTAATCCTTTGTCAAACGCTTATGAGAGTCCGAGTCCATGAAAAACCTCCACCTTCTGGACGCTGTCCTGTCCCATGTACTGGCCTCTGGTTCTTCCTTGTTTCCTGTCTTTAAAACATAATGAAGTAGCTATGGAGTTTGTCTCCCAGGCCTCTGTTAGAATAATGTGTGTCAAGCAGTCCTTACCTCATATCCTAATGCCTGAATTAAATCCTTGCATATTTCCTATAAGTTATCACTGGGCACACATTTCTCTGTTATGGAAAGGATCTCAGAAATGTTCTGACCAGTACAGAAGCTTAGTGCCATCCAGACATCCCGTGAGTGACATCTGTGCTTATCACAGATGTCAATGGATAGAGGAGTACCAACAGTCTTAAAGTCGGTCAAGCCTTGTCCCTGCTCCTCCAGCACTGGTCAGGCAGGAAGTCACCAAGCTGCTGCTTCACCGAAAGAGACAGCATTTCGTACGAGATAGCATGGAATTTGGAGCTAGGAGTTCTGCGTTTGAGTCTCAGCCTCAGGCATGCTCACTGTGTCATTGAGTGATGCAGGATTCCCCTCTGTATGCTGTGAATATCATTGGTTAATAAAGGAACTGCTTTGGGCCTATAGCAGAGCTATAGGGGAACAGAGCTAGGCAGGGAAAACTAAACTGAATGCTGGGAGAAAGAGGGCAGAGGCAGAGAGAAGCCATGTAGCCCTGCCGGAGCCAGATGGAACTTTAACTAGTAAGCCACAGCCATGTGGCAATACACATATTAATAGAAATGGATTGAATTAATATGTAAGAGTTAGCCAATAAGAAGCTAGAGCTAATAGGCCAAGCAGTGATTTAAATAATATAGTTTCTGTGTGATTATTTCGGTTCTGAGCAGCTGGGAACCAACGAGCGGCCTCCCACTGCAATTGAGGTGTCTGCCTAGCCTACTCCAAGCCTGTGTCTGTGTCTTTAACATGGGGGTCAATGAACCACAATAATGAAGAACTGTCATCACTATGGAAATGGATTAGTGTACACGTGAATGCCATGTATACATCCCATCTGCTGTGTTTGTGGCCTTCTTTCACTCTGTGAATAAAGTCCTGAGCTGGGAAAATGTGTATGTCTGACTGACAGGTGGGATGACAATAGATGAACAGAGAGAGAAGAAAGACAGGGTGTCTTTGCTATCCAGATATGGTGTTCCCAATGGGGTTTCAGACTCCATTTCCCTGCCCAGCGACTTTTAGCATAGAGTTGACATCTCTAGTCTGACAGCTGAGTGGCAGCAAGAATTTCTCTGGGTCACCTGAATAGTGAAAGGTGTTTGTCTCTGAAATTTCTGGGAGATTTTTAAATCCTCAATGGCTCCAAAAGTGTGTCTTTAAAACAACAACTAGTCAAGTGTGATGTCATAGAAATAATGCAGCAATGTTAGGATTATTACAGTTCAAAACATGGAGGTCAGATGGTGTCAGAAAGAGCTCCCAACTAAATGAAGCTTGACAGATGTTCTCAACAGCAAGTGAGAAAATGCTCTTCAATCTGAACATCACTGCTGAATTCCAGACGTGATCAAAAGTCAACACACATGTCCCTGGGAAAGGTTTCAAGAGACCAAAAAAGGACAAAGCACAGACACCATCAGGAACCTAAGGTCTATGATCATTCAGAAGGATTCGCTGTTGACATCCTGAGACAGTCAATGCGGGAAACCATCAGCTGGAGGCTGGGCTGGGGGAGATCGTGGGTCTCATGGTAAAATCTGGATTGGGGGGATTTCAACAGAACCACCAATCAAGAATCACTCAAGTATTTGGAAAACAATGGTGATGAGTTGAGGATTCAGCAAGCATCCGTCCCCAGATAGGTTTCACCAGGACAGAGAATCGGTTGTTTCCCATTTCACCTCCTTTAACCGCTCCTCTGACTATGCACTCAGTCTCACTTGCGCTCTGGGGTTTCTCGAGTGGCCATAGGATCTCAAGCAGGGCAGGTAAATGAGGCTTCTGTAGATTTCGACAATGTTGTGACATGTGCTAACAGGAAAAGCTGGAAGACGGACAAGAGAAGTGCACACAAGCTTGCGACATGCCCGGGTCTTCGTGGCTGGTGTCAGAGGCAGCAGAATGATAAGGAAAGTTTTCTGAGCTTCGGGGGGTTCTTTCTGAGCCTGTTTAACCATGAAAATCCCAGACACACTTGCAGCCTCCTTTTTCCCTTTGAACTGTAGCTCTTGAAGGAAAGACACAGACTGTCTGCACATCTTCTCTTTTTTCTGAGTCCTCTTGTGGCTATAGAAGCTGCTCAGAAGAACACTAACATGTCATTTCAATCATCTTCACGAATAGTCAACTGTTTAGAAAGTAACTTTAACGCTTTTCTAGGAGTCATCTTAATCTGAAAGACCAGTGCTGGCTTTGAACACGTCTCCGGCTTGCTTGGATCAGGACTGAGCCAACAAGAAGATGAGAACCTGCAAGGCTTGCTTCTCCTTGCTGTAGGCTCCAGCTTCGTTTCCTATTGTCAATGTCTTGTCTTCTCTCTCAAAATTACTTTAAGAACACATCGCTATTTTTGGCAGAATTCTGTGTGCTCGGAACTTTTTTATCTGGCTGTGTGTACCAACCATTTTATTAAATTCCAATGTCCCTCGTTTACATATCACCTTACATTTTAATGAGCAAACATATTCTCTCTTGTGATTCTCAAGCCAGCCTCATCAAAGACATGAGATAATTATTGCTGAGCCCATTATCCATGTGGAAAGCTGAGGTCATTAGAAAGGAGCTTTAAGTCAGAGTTCAAACTAGGTCTTCCCTCTGCCTGTTTCTCTTCCTCCCACGGCACCAGGACACGTTACATCCTGGTACTTTTCCTCCAATTTGACTCTGGAAACATCTAGAAAGCACTTGTGGGCTCAGATTTCCTATGTACCACCGTCTCTCTCTTTCTTGACCACATCCCTTCTAAATGCCCTTTGCAGATGTTGACCTCGGGGTGTCTCTGGACTTACATAATCTATTTGTTCTTCCCAGGGTAACCAAGTAAATTATAACAAATACAAGGCCCAGCAGAGTGGGCAGACACAGATATGTGTTAGCTCATTAAATCATCCCCTCCCAAGAACAATGCTTCACAGAAAAGAGGCTATGAAGTCATCTGACACCCCCCCCAACCCCACGCCAAATCAGGTTCATGGCCAGAACACTGACTGCCAAGTTGCCCTTCGTCTTCCAGCTCTGATTTTTGATGTTCTAAAGATTGTATCTGCTGTTGGACCTGATTCTAAACAGTGAAGTGATCCTGCATTTGGAATGCTAGCTGTGTTCCATGGGCCCTCATGGCTCTGCAAAAAAGTCCAATGCGAATGTAATTGCTTGGGTCTCCTATGATGGATGTTGCCCTCATCAGAAGTTAATTCCCATGGGTTGGTTCTCAGTTAACTGGCTAAGAGTGAAAACCTGAATCCATGAACTGCTCAAGAGCTCAAGTCCTTTCTGAACGTAGACATGGCCCACAGGAATGTCATAATACATCGAGTGCTTGCGCCACTAGGAAACAAGCCAGCGCTATGCTCTGTTTTTTCTCTATTATTTTCTAATTGATATCTGATATCAGGCAGCCAGTAGGAGTGCTGAGAAATGCCAGAGGTTCCCAAGTGTCTCAAAGCCATCACTGTTTGAAGAGCAAAATTAAAACGTTGATGTATCCATTACATGTAGCCTCATTCTTTAAGCCTCTTCTTGTGTGAATGAAGGTTCCAATTCATGCTATTCTTCATGAAATGCTACCAAAAGAAAATTGCTGTGTGTTCCTAAACCTTGAGGAAGAAAGATACGTTGAGAGTATTAAAAATGTATGACATAAATCACTCAATTACATGACGAAGAATGATCACTCCCCTGTCTAAAATGTAAGAGCATAGATGATAACACCTCCAAGATCACTTCTCTTTCTCATGCTAAATGGGCTCAAAATAACTGTCTATTTTAAGCGAAGTTTGTGGAAAATGACTTTTCTTTTCTCTTTGTCTCCTTTGCCAATAAACATTGAGCCTGCTCCAGAAAGAGACCAAATAAGAGACTCGGCTTTCTGTGACACTCTGCCTGTCCAAGCGTGGCTTTGCCAGCCGCATTTATGAAGTGAGAAGCTGGGAAACAAGGAGTTTGATGCAGGAGGAGTCAGCAGATGATAAGCTGCTTCCCTGCAGAAGTTAGCGTCCAGGATGTGGGGCGCTAAGCTCTCTGTTCCCTTTCCAGGCCCCCAGCATGTCAGCGCTACTCTGTCTTTTCCAAATACTTTATATTTTGTTCTCCCAAATCCCTTCAGGGTTCTCATCAATCTCTCTTTCCTTCTTCTTTTCCTTTAGAGAATTCTGTGTTTCAATGGTGGCCTCAGTAGCAATCAAAATGCATATAGTTAAAAAAATCGATCTTGGATCAAAGTTACATATTTGCTTTTCTGACCCTCTTCCCTTATTCCCTGTCTGTGATCGCCCCAAGTCTTGATGCCTCTGCTCCTCTCCAGTATCTGTCGCTGCTTCTGCCCTCTCCTTTCATCCCATTCCAGTGGCCTTCCTGCCACTCGCTGTCCATCAAGAGGAAAGTTCAAATGAAGTCTATGTATTCCCAGGCTCCCGAGTTTCAAGGAAGGTTTGCCCACATCGGCCCAAATCTCTACTCCTGAAGTCGTTAGATGTGGAATTTACGCTGCTCCCCCATTGCTCATCATCGTAAACCAATATCTTCATCCACAAGTTATCCTACTCTTTCAGCTGTTTTCCCCACTAGGAAATAATGAATAGAGTGGAGTGAGAAAAATGGGACAACAAGGGAAAAGCGGAGTTGCTGCTTCTCCATTTTGAGTAGATTAGGAGACACTGAATTCATAAATTTGTCCTTGACCTGAGACCCTCAGGGATTTGTGGGAGTGTCATATATCAATCTGTCAATTTCATTGGTTAAGCAATAAAGAAACTGGTTGGCCCTCATAGGTTAAAACATAGGTGGGTGGAGTAAACAGAACAGAATGCTGGGAGAAAGAAGCTGAGTCAGGAGTCACCATGATTTTCCCACTCCAGGCAGATGCAGGTTAAGATCATTCCTGGTAAGCCAGCTCGTGGGCTACACAGATTATTAGAAATGGGCTAGTTCAGGTGCGAGAGTTAGCCAAGAAAAGGCTAGATATAATGGGCCAAGCGGTATTTAAAAGAATACAGTTTCCATGTAATTATTTTGGGTAAAGCTAGCCGGGTGGCAGGACACAGCCCACCGCTCCTTATTTCAACAGGGATTAACAGTGGAGACGGCTCAGTGGAGTAAGTGCTTGCTGCACGAGTGTGAGGTTCTGAGTTCAGATCCCCAGCGCCCGTGTAAAGATGACATCACAGCAAACATGTATGATCCCAGTACTGGCTAATCCCAGGGTCTCTCTGGCTAGCCAGTCTAGATGAAGCGCAGGCTCCAGGATCCCGGAGGCCCTGTCTCAAAACATAAAGTGGAGAGCAATAGAAGATACCTGACATCAACCTGTGGCTCACGCATGTGCAAGCACACCTGATATCAACCTGTGGTTCATGCATTTACGAGCACGCCTGCATTAACCTGTGGCTCACGCATGTGCGAGCACACCTGACATCAACCTGTGGCTCACGCATGTGCGAGCACACCTGACATCAACCTGTGGCTCACACATGTGTGTGCACACCTGACATCAACCTGTGGCTCACACATGTGCGAGCACACCTGACATCAACCTGTGGCTCACGCATGTGTGTGCACACCTGACATCAACCTGTGGCTCACGCATGTGCAGGCACACCTGACATCAACCTGTGGCTCACGCATGTGCGAGCACACCTGACATCAACCTGTGGCTCACATGTGTGTGACCACACCTGACATCAACCTGTGGCTCACGCATGTGTGTGCACACCTGACATCAACCTGTGGCTCACGCATGTGCGAGCACACCTGATATCAACCTGTGGCTCACATGTGTGTGAGAACACCTGACATCAACCTGTGGCTCACACATGTGCGAGCACACCTGACATCAACCTGTGGCTCATGCATGTGCGAGCACACCTGACATCAACCTGTGGCTCACGCATGTGCAAGCACACCTGACATCAACCAGTGGCTCACGCATGTGTGTGCACACCTGACATCAACCTGTGGCTCACGCATATGCGAGCACACCTGATATCAGCCTGTGGCTCATGCATGTGCGAGCACACCTGACATCAACCTGTGGCTCACGCATGTGTGTGCACACTTGACATCAACCTGTGGCTCACGCATGTGCAAGCACACCTGACATCAACCTGTGGCTCACGCATGTGCGAGCACACTGGTGTAGTAGGAGCTGTGGGCTGCTTCCCACAGCCCAGCTCCCGGCCACTGGCTAGCTTATGCTCCGAAATAACAACACACAAACTGTATTCATTTAAACACTGCCTGGCCCATTAGCTTCAGCCTCTTATTGGCTAACTCTCATATCTTGACTAACCCATTTCTAATAATATGTGTAACACCACGAGGTGGTGGCTTACTGAGAAGATTCTAGCGTATGTCCATCTTGGGCAAGAGCTTCATCGCGTCTGGCTCAGAGAGGAAAGGCATGGCAATTGTCTCACTTCCCTCTTCCTCCCAGCATTCTGTTCTGTCTATTCCACCCACCTAAGGGCTGGCCTATCAAATGGGCCAAGGTGGTTTCTTTATTAACCAATGACCTTCCTCCATCCCCTTTTCTGTGGAAGGAAGGCTTTAACTTTAACATAGCAAAATTACATACAACAAAACAGTTATCAAGTAAGAATTACAGTTACAATGTTAATATCTATTTTATCTTTTATCATAACAAAGGAAAACAACTATAACTATCTATTCTTCAACTCCATCAAAGACTCCAGAAGGATATAAGTAAGGATATATTTACCTAAGTAAATGAGAAGTAAGCAATTTACAAAACTCTAGAAATGACAGAGACATCTCGCTGCCTGAACAGTCACCCAAAGTTCCTCTGTACCATTGGGGCATCCATCTTCTGCCTACAGGCCCATAGTTTCCAGCAGACATTTCCATGAAGCAGGAAATTTCAAAGACAGTTCAGTCACTACCTGCTGTGCCTGCAGAATGTCTCACAGACTCTTTCATGAATCAGGAACCCCGAAAGACCATCTCACCTTTAGGCAAGTTCAGTAGTCCTCTCTCTGTGGGTTCTCTGTGTTCAGTTTATGCAACAGTCCAGGCAAGAGCAGTTTCTTGCCCAAATGGCTGGCCAACTCCATAAGGATCCTCTTCGATGCCCATCTTCCTCTTGATGTAGCTGGTGCTGCCAGGAGCAGACATGTCTCATTGTCATGAAAAGCCCTAAGTTATTAATCCATTAGCAACCTATATTTCCTAATTATACATTACATTTTTAAATGAACTACACAATCACAATACCTTAATCAATATCAGAAATACATATACATATAACAAAATTGACCTTAAAATCCATACCAATGCAAATTATTCATGTCTATATCACACCTGCACTCACATGAGCACACACATACATGCAGCCTCCCACTAAATAAATAAAAATTTAAAGACATAATTTTCCCAGGAAAGTTTCATGGGTTAGAACTCAGGCAATGTCCTCGGTGGGGGCAAAATTGCGACTTGATCGGCTCTAAGGACAAAGGTCATCTTTGCCAAGCACCAAGGGAGCTACCACAATTGGTGCTTGACCAGGAAACAGTCTCAGCAAAGAATCTGGGTTCTGGGCTGCATGTGTCTACAGGTAGTGTGACCAGGCAGTGTCACGGAACTGTTGCCTCATTAACGTGGCGGATTGGATGGATGCAGAAAAGTCAGTACCTGTTAGAGATGTGATCTGGATAAGATATCTCTGTCTTACTCACTGCTGGGGTTGACTGACACCTTCAACCCAGCAAAGGTTTGGGGACAAGGACTAAGAAATTAAGGCTTGAGTTTTCCTTTTCTGGTTTTGTCTATTAGATCTGAATGCGACCATGCATCATGATATCATAGCCATAAGCTATGTTACCTCGTGACATCAGAGACTTATGAGAGGGTGGTTTTTAATGTGAGTAGTCCCATAAGCCTATATTGTCTTGTGACATCGTGGGTCTATGAAAGTGGTTCCTTAAGACTATATGGCTTAGTGACATCATAGCCTTCTTAGGGTGTCCACTCCCCACAATGTGTGAGCAAAGACAGTCTCCTAATGATGCCTCCTTAGGAAGGGACCCTGGTGTTAAGTATCACAAGACTTTATTGGGAAAGAAGATGGATACCAGGCAAGTATTACCATCCCTACCCATTCCATATGCACACACACACATGCACAAAAATGCCAGCACACACAAGCATACACACATGTGTACACATTTGTACGCACATACACGCTCTAACATGCTCATGTGCACATATACAGGAGTTGGTCATGCTCCACTTTTCATCTACAAGTTGATCTCTGGACCTGAGATCATGTGACAACTTGCTAGCTATGTAGACAAACTCTTTAACCTCCTAGAATCACAGGCTCAGACCCTGCACCTAAAGCCCAAAATGAGGTATTTGAGAAGAAGCACCCCAGAGCCACCTTCAGAAGGACTAGCTGGAGGAGGCACGATAGGCAAGTGTGGGAGAGAACTGGAAACCAAGAGAGGAAAAAGGGTGATGTTGGAGAGCTTTTCCTTCTGTGCTGAAGCTGTGATTGACTCAACACCCCCTGTACCACTGACTCCACAATGAAGCAACCATGACCAGTGATTTAACAAAGGGGAAAATCACGTAGGGGCCTGAAGTTCACAAGAATTTCAGTCAGTAGGGGGCCTGTTGGCTAGACTTGCCAACATGAGGAGGTCTCACCCTGAGGCTTCCCAGCAGCCTATTTGATGCTGTTGTATCCAGGACAGCTTCATCCATCCTGTAAGCTTTGGACCCTGGCTACTGAAGATTTCCCGGATGAAAGTTCAGGGTTATTTGTGAGCAGTCCATGACGGCTGTGCTGACATAGAGGCTGACAGTTGGCCCTGTGTCCAAAGGGAACAAAAAAAATCTGCGTAGGGGCCTGGGGAATGGGCTGCACTCCTTCCTCAGAGACCAGGCAGCTTGCTAAGCTATGGTAGGCTCTGGCCCAATGGCCCAGATAATAGCTCTGACTTTCTTTAGAGGTCAAGTTTGTCTTTGGGTAATATAAAGTTTGACTGTGAGAAGTCCTCACTAGGCGCCTGTGTTTGAACACTTGGTCTTCGATTGGTGCTGTCTGGGGAGGTTGCAGAGCCGTTGGGCAGGGCTCTGCAGGGCAGGCCTCTATGTCCAGCCTGCTTTGTTTCCTCTTCCATGTCTGCTTCCTAATCATCAAGGTGTGATGCATCCCAGCCACACAATCCTGCCACCGTGGACTCTGCCTTCAAACCACGAGTCAAAGAAATCCTCCCCCACTTACACCCCCTTTGACAGATATTTTTCCAAAACATTGAGGAAGATGACTGATCTGCTGAGATCTATAAGGAGACTGATCTGCTGAGATCTGTAAGGAGAGGCCCCATGATGTCAGGAAGACCTCTCACCTAGTTCCTCTGGACATCTCCATAGCATCCAGCGGCTGCAGAACCTTCTAGAGCTGTGTGTTCAGCAACCTTACCCACAGGTGACCCTCTGAAGAGCATTCTCTTCCAAGAGAATGTTAGCCCTGGTCAGTGTCACACACTCCTCCAAGAAGGAACAAAATGTAGCCAGTACGTTTGACACTTCGTATCGTTAAGGCAGCTGTGAGACACCACCTCCACCTAACTACTTCGACAGACAGCTGCAAAGGACATTCAGCAAGAGTCTTCTCAAACAATGTAGCCAGTTACCCGGTCCAATCAACTGCCGCTTTCCCAAATATGTGTGCCTATGTGTAATTTCATATAATCAAACATAAGCATTGCCCTCAAGTTTCTAATTAAAATAATAATGTACAATTTAGTGTAAAATGGAAAGGAATGGCATTTGGTATCTTTTTCACTAAATAGTTTTCAATTGCTGTATAACCTAATGGCTGTATTTCCATAGAAACAAAACTTAGCATAGGCTTTTCTGTAAAGTCAACACAGCTTTCCAGGGACCCAAGACTGCAGCATCGCTCGGAAGCCGTGGCACAATTTTTCAGCCTCCTGTAGTCTCCGTACAAGAAAGAGTTACTTGTGAAACTTTGGGGGGGTGCACTCACAGTAACCAGGTATCCTCCTGCTTCTGCTCATAAACATGGTGTCCTTCTCTGACTGGGTGTGGTCCTGGGGCCTCCCAATCTCCTGCCTCAGAGCCTGGACTACTACTAACAGGAGGATCTGTAAGGATGCTAGAAGAAGGCCCTTCTGAAACAACCCGACCAGGAAGAAAGTGGACTTTGCCTGTCAACCATGCAGCAAAATCTCCTAGGGAGCCTTTGTCCTCTCACCCGCTTTTCCGAGTCCAAGCCCTCGGAGGTGTTCCTCCATTGCTTTCTCCACTAACTGCAGCAGCTGCCTGCAAGCTTCCCCTGCTTTCTAGACACTCTGTGGATCTGCTTTCAATGAAGGGAGATGAACTGCTTCCCTCTCGCGAACATTGCCGGCCCCCACATCTCAGCCTACACAGTAGCTTTTCCACACAAAGACAAAGCCCGTTTGTATGAAGACACCCTTGCTGGCAGCGAATGGAGACATGGCAAATTAGAGGGGAATGTTTTTTTGTGTGTGATTTATGTGATTTCAACATAATTATTTGCTTGTAAAATACATGAGAGGAAGGAAAAGGCATGAGGGTATTTTCAAGATCAGAGGAGGAAAAACAGAGGCGGGATTGGATTGTCCAGCATAGAGATGAAAGCGTTTAACTGCCTGGGTTCAAAGCCTGACTTTGCCAAAGTATGTTGGCAGCTGAGCAAACTACTTATCAGTGCCTTGGTTTCCCCATCAGGTTAATAAAAGAACCTACTTATTAATGGCTTTGTGAAGACCGAATGAATTAAGATGCATAGAAAAATCTAGAAATACCTGGCATATGGTAGGCACCACAGCTTAAGTAATTACAGTTATTATGTGTAAGATACCAGGAAGCAAGACCAAGGTAAGTTTCCCAGCATTCTCTGAGCTGCACTTGATTCCACCGTAACTCTATAGTGTGGCTTATGTTATGCTTTTGAGAATCTGACATCTTTGCCCTTAAGGAGTTTAAGGTGTTCCGCCTTATCCTCCCAGAAGTTACTTGGTAATATTTAAAAACATCCTTTCTGGAATATGGGGAAACTGAGGAACTAATTGTACAGGTACCTTAATTATGGGGATAAGCCCAAATGTTCCCCCTATCTCTTTTGATGCCCATCCTTTCAACTAAAGCCCCTTTGGCTTTCAAACCAGTTCAAAGCCCTGCGTGCTGTGAAAGATCTGACCATCTTGGTTTCAGTTTTTCTATTATTTTTTGTAACCCCAGTGCATGGTGGAAACTTCTAGAAATACCTCAGAAGACCAACAAAGGGCTGAGGAGACCCATCTGACTGCCAGTCAGAACCAAATCAATCCACACATCAGAAACCACCAATGTTCTTTCATTCCTCCGTTGATCTGCAAGAAGCTGATTGGGTTGTTGATAACCAGGAACATAGCACATAGACAGTCCTGAGAAGAGGAATGTCTGAGAAGACCTATGTCGTCTTCCAAGGAGCTAACAGGATACAAGAGAGAAAGTCGTTCTGGCTCTGTACATCCTAAGTTTGGTGAAAAGGAGGCTCTGAGCTGCTTTGAACTTCATTCTTCCTTTACAAAGCAATTGTTCCAAGGTGAACTGTGAGTGTCAGGGAAGACCACTGACCCTCACAGCCCCTCAGAACCGTGAAGTTCTATGTCATCTATCAGAGACTTTGCCTTAATGACCGGAATTGTTATGTATTGTAAGAGCACACTTCTGGGATGGCTTGTTTAGGATTAATTGCTTGGTTGGTTGATTTTGAGACTTCTTATTTCCTTCCCAAGCAAAGACCACATGGGGCAGAAGCAGGAATGTGATCAGTAAGAAGCCAGAGCCCTGTGCAAGTGGGTAGACATCCCCATTGCTGGCAATCGGTCCAATTAGGGTTGGAATTCTGGCTTCCATTGTTTTATCAGGATCTGTTCTCCTGCAGGCAGTACACAGAGTACACAGTTTGAGTTCAGGTGCATCACAGTTGATGGGTGGATAAAGTCTTTGCCCTGGCATATCCAGGAGGCCCCAACACTGCATAAAACAGCTATGCCAGCTCACACCCATATCTTCAGCACTTGGGAAACTCAAGGTCATCTTCATCTACACAGGGAGTTCCGGGCTAGCCTGGGCTACAGGAGTACCTGTTGGAGGAGGGGCAAGGAGGAAGAGGGGCATCAATTGTCATCAAGTTCTTAAGAACACAGGCAAAGAGCTGCTCCAAGTTTGGACAAGCGATGCTTTGTTTCCTGTCACAGCAGCTGGGCCACAAGAAGCCCTGCCTGTGCAAAGGCCAGCGCTTTAGGAAGCAGGTGTCTGTCCAAATGTGAGCTTTGCTCCTGCCATCCTGGGTGGGCCAGTCCCATAGGCTTGTCCCGGTACTTTCTCAAGTGTTTGGGTTTCTCAAGTGTGCCTGGCCTGCCTTCTTGCATCCTGCACTCAAACCCTGAGTGTTTTAAGGAAAATCCAATCCACATGTCTCTGATATGCTTATGCTTAACATATCAAAATATTGTTTTATGAAAACCACCGGGTACCCAGGTTCTTCGGCAGTTCTTTCAATGGACCTTTCTAAAGCTCACCCCTCCCGGAGAAACAGGAAGTCCGGTGTGTGCCAAAAGTTAAAAAGAACTTGAACCTCAGAGGCAAAACAAAAAAAAAGTATTTGGCATCCTATCTGGAGTTCCAAGTCCACGGGGTTCCAGAGGGTTCTGTACTGGCAAGTCCTGCCATGTTTCTCAAGCTGAAAATACCCCGGGCAAGCCCACCTTTACATTAGACATGAAACCCTAGCAGCCAAGGAACCATGGTGACCAGGCTGCACATAACAGAAAGCCCTTGGTGCTCCGGCAAGACATCAAAATCTGCAGCAGGAGCCAGGCTGCAGCCTCGCCTTGGGGTGGATTGGATGACTGTGAGCACTCTCTCAATTACAGGCTTCCTAGGACTCCTAAGTCCTGTCTTTTTTAAAAATAGAAAGGGAGAGGTTTGGGCCAAAGGCACTGTGTTGCTACAGAGCCCAAATGAAAGCAAGGCCAGAAGACTTAGCTGTAAACCTAGGGGCTTACAGGGTGCAGGGAGAGAACAAGACTCTTTCCTCCCAGGACTGTAATTACAACGACTTTACACGTGAGGGCCTTGCCAAGGGTACAGCTCAGGGCCCTGCCCTCCTGAGCTCTTGCTGTAGGCTTTATTTTCCTGCCCAGGGTCTCCATCATAAGCCCATTAGAGAGACGTTGAGTCATCCAAGTTCTCTTGACACTCGTGGGTCCTCTGCCAGTTTTGTACTTTAAGAATCTCATAAAAGCTTTTTCCTAGAGCTGTCTTGACATGACTTTCTATAGTCACCTGGAGATAAATGCTCTCCATAACAATACAACCCTGGTGAATCTCAGCCACTGCCCTCTCAGGTCCATGAACTTTGTGTGTCTGCCTTGGTGCTCCTCTGGTAGGCTGGCTTCCACAAACAAGGCCTTGACAAAAAATCCTCACTATTGAGCTGGGGTGGGAGGTCAGTGGGTCAAGTGCCTGCTGCTCAAGCAGGGGGACCTGAGTCTAGTCTCCACGTGGGCAGCATGCGTGTAATCCCAGCTTAGACAGGAGGATAACTGGGCTCCACTGCCCAGCCTAACCTAACCAGTGAGATTCAGACCAGTGAGAGGCCCTGCTTCAAAAACAAGGACATCACTTGAGAAATGACACCCAGAGTTGACCTCTACATGAGTGTGTGTGTGCGCGCGCACACACACGACAGGAGCAGCTTTCCGGTCCCGTGTCTCATCCTCTCCCACTTGTGACTCAGTACCACATGTGGTCAGTCCACTGGCCCTCAGTATCCGGGTCTTCTGACTTCAGCAGTAGTGCACATCATCATGTCAGGCCTCCTCGGGTGATAGCAACATCATTGTCCACACCAGTTCTCTTGCCTCAGACTTTAAAACGGAACATACCACAGACGATTCTAGAGCCACGATGTTCTGAGATGTCCTTTAGGAGTTTATGTGTGTGGCTCCCCATGAGCGTCCTTCTCACGTACATACAGATGCCTGGACTGTGGCAGGCTTCAGTTTGGGAAGTCTCTGCCTGGGAGACATCCCTGGTTCTGGGGCATGCTAGAGTTACAAAAGATGTTCAGCTTTCTCTTGGCTTTCTTTCTTCCACGCAGGGCCCTGGTGACTGCCCGTGGAGAGAAAAGGCCCTGTCTGGGACTTGAGGCACCTTCCTGTTCTTTGGCTGCTTCTACAAAATCTCTCTGAATAATCAACCTTCTCTCATTTCAGCCTCCTCTAGGGGAGGCTCCGGCAGTCCATGGAAGCACTGTACTTGGGGTCTGTGAGGGGAGGGGGGCACCCCGGAGCAGTTTTGGCTCAAGCTGCTTTCTGTTAACCTTGGGTGTATGCGCCGCTGATGTGAGAGCAGGAAGAAAGAAATGTCACATTATCCCCCCTCGGCTTTGCCTGCCGTGCTTGGCATGGAGTCTGCCAGTTCAGACCACCTATAATGCAGACCTGCCTTGGAAGAAAACACTCTCTGCGGATGAACACACCCAGGAATCCGCGAGGCAAGAATGCCCTCTAACGGAAGCACAGAGGACATCTGGGATTCGCCCTGTTCCTACCTCCCTGGCAGCGATTCTGCCCCCTGTTTTCCCTCTGGGGCTCAAAGCTCGCCTTGATTTTCAACTGCTTCTTCCATCAGGGTGAACACTTAGAATGTTCACTGCCCCGCACCCTCACCTCAGGCCTCGGACCTGGGAAATTGTAGAAGGAGTCTACTGTGGCTCTGGTCTCCTATGAGTCCCAGCCTCTGTACCCAGCAGGCTGTGCCACTGTGTTGTGTGTGATACAGAGGTAGCAAAAACTGGCAGGAGAAGTTTCTCCAATTCACCTGCATCTGATTAAGCCTTACAGAGAAGTATTTCATCACCCTTACTTAGCCATTTGCTTACATTTTAAACCTTTATTGATAGTTGAGAAAGGTAGGTTTTTCTGCGATTAATTTCTGCCCGGATTTGAGATGAGGTAGCCACGATGCTTCCAGCCCATCTTCCTTTGCGAAGTGCCCATGTTCTTTCCTAAAGGCATGTGTTTACCATTTAGCAATTGTACTTGGCTCAGAGCACCTCGAAGCCCTCTCAGGATGATGCAATGTCGCAGAACAAGAGTCCAAGCAGAGCTGCGTGGGTCGACATAGGCGAGTTGTGTTCAGACTTGCCGTCAGTACTTGCTGAGAAAAACCCACATAGGCATGTTCCCAAAACACTGCGATTAGCTCAGATTGAACCCAGGATAAGGCCAAGCTTACTGGGCATTCCATGCCTCTCTCCTCCGCAAGTGAATTAAGTCATTACTACGTAGAGGGCACAAACAGCTGCTTGGATACGGGGCCATGTCTGAAGGCCTTTCTACCCATCCCTTGGCCGTGAGGGTGGCTCAGACGAGAAATGAACTCCAGCTAGCTTCCCAAGCAGAACCAGGTCATGTGTAGAACGTCACACCATGGGCTTCCAAAAGCTACAAGATTGGTGTTGGGACACATAGATCAGTACTTCTGCTCACCTCTCTCTGTTAGACTGGAAAGAGCTGTCTGATCTCTATGGGCAGGGATATGGTGAACTGTAACTGAACTACTAAACCTGAGGCAGGAGGAACACCAGTTGGTGTCTACTCTCTAGTTTTGTCTCTCACTTCTGTGGTTCATAACATTAAATAACCATGGGGCTGGGGCAATGACTCAGTTGGAAAACACAACACAAGCGTGAATACTGAGTTCGATCCCCACCACCATGTTTAAAAAGGGAGAAAAAAAAATGAGCTCAATGTTATATGTCTGTAATGCAAGTGTAGGGGAGACAGAGGCAGGAAAACCCCTGGAACCGGCGGGCAGCCAGTTTAACCAAGCAGTGAACTCCAGGTTCAGTAAGAGACCCCTGTGTCAAAAACGTAAGATGGAGAACAATTGAAGAAGACACAGAAGAGGGCAGTGGCCTCTGGGGACAATATGCATGCTTACTTACACACACACACACACACACACACACACACACACACACACACCTAAGCATAAATTTGCCCAGGTCAGTGTCTTGTTTGTCAGGGATCCGTCCCTTCATGTCTAGAATGAAAACAATTATTTCAACTGATAGGATTGCTGAGGAGTCTCTGGGTGAATGCACTTTTCTGGTCAGCTCAAAGTTATGATTGACTCAAGAGCCCTCATCTTGATGTTCAACCTGTCACCTTCCCTGTTTGGGGCTCTTGGTGCTAATCACAGACAATAGGAAGCAGTTGGCTGGTAGGTTTTGTTCAATCAAAGCCATTTGATTGGTCCCCAAGAATGTTACCCTTTTCTGTAACCTTCTGATGGAAGTCAAGACCCATGATCATACAAAATGATAGGGATAGAGGCATTCACTTTTCAATGAAGAAATATTTATTAAAACTTTGACTCAAAACCCCTAATTTAAATTTCCATTCTAATTCACAATCAGCTTTCTAGCAGGGCAGGTCCTGAGAAAACATCATTCGGAAGTTCTGTTAGGACCTGAGAGACAGAACAGAGTCAAAGGATTGTAGTGCAGGCATGAGAACCCCAGTTCTACCCCCACAAGAGATGTTAAATAGCCAGGCATGGTGGCATAGAACCAGAGGGTTTGCCAGCCATCTTGTCTAGCCTAACGAATGAGCCCCAGGTCCCATTGAGAAACCCTGTCTCAAAACGTGGTAGAGGACTGGAGAGATGACTCAGGGTTAAGAACACACACTGCTCTTGCAGGGTTCGGCTGCTAAAGCGCATATTAGATGATTTGTAACCACATATAACTCCAGCTCCAGGGCATCCAATGCCCTCTTCTGGCCTCTTCAGGCATTCATATACACGTGCACACACATGCACGTGTGCACACACACATGCACACACTGCATACACACTCACAAGCACACACACATAGTTCTAGTAATTGAGACTGATATCACACTATAGTCTGTCTTTCTTAGTGCAGTTTGGAGGGTTCGGAGTCTCTTTGTGCTTAGATACAAAACTTTGCAGCTCATGTCACCCTGTGGTACTCGGAATTGCATTATCTCTCTACTTTCCCCTGCAAATGCTCCAGGCAGGGTAGATGAACCAGCAGGAGGGAGATACAGGGCACTGAGAAACCTATGTGTCTGTGACCCTGAACTTCCTTCATCTTTCTTGTGAGTGATCCCAGCTTTAGGATAGAATGAGAACAAAAAGAACCCGAGCAATCCCCTCCGGAGACATTTCAAGGCTCCAGCAGGGAGTAAATCCAGTCTTTGCTTGGCTCCTGGCACAGAGTCCAGGTGGAACCAGGGAGGGGCTGGTGATCCGGGCAGTTGGCATGTGACGCATACAGTGCTGTGGGTCAAGGTGCAGGTGATTGAGGAGGTATGTGTGGGCTCGGCCATGTCCACAAGCCTGGCGTGGGCAGACTGGCCTGAGAGTTACACAAAGAACTGTGTGGCAAGATCCTCATGTGACCTCTGCCCAAAGTTGACTCAGTCTGTTCCGGCCAAATGTTTTTCATCTCTCAGTTTCAAGAGTGCCATAGTCATTCGCCAGCTCCCCGAAGGCCTGGAGCTGATCAAACTTCAGAAGGAGCCAAAAAACCAAACCAAAAAAAAAAAAAAAAAAAAAAAAAAAAAAAAATGTTTAAGTAACACCTGGTGGTTGTCTATAAGCTTACCTTTGGGGGCCCTCCAGTGGTTACTGGAAAAACTGAACTCTGGCTCCTGTCCCTCAGAAATGGTTCAGGCAGCCTCAGTCACCTGTACATTGTCCCCAGTAATGTCACAGCATCTAAGATGAAATGTCTTTGGAAGAAAGAGAAGAATGAGTCTTGTTATCCTGAGGCTGTAGATGGCCCAAGAAAGAATACATGTCTCAATTTGTTCTGCTTCTGCGTCTCCTCTGATACAGGGCTTCCATGTCCTTCTCTAAATATCCCCCAGTTTGTGTGTGTGTGTGTGTGTGTGTGTGTGTGTGTGTGTGTGTGTGTGCATGCTTGCATGCAGCCAGTTATCTGGGATGAGTGCTTCTGCCTGCCTTCCCCAGATCTGTAATTTTTAGTTGCATTTATGAAGCATGTTTTTTTCAGTTGTTTTCTTTTGTTACTTTCTTCCCCATTGCTTGGTGGCTGCCTCTTCGGTCTTTGAATTTCCTAACTGGTGATCTCTCTCTACCGCGTAGTCTATCAAGATTACATAAATGCAATGCATCCAATGATGTCATGACTAACGTCCCCTTAGCACCACTGTGTTCTCCTTGATGTACCCACAACCCCAGGAGAGTTGATACTCTTTCCCTTCTTCCTTTCTCTCTCCTTTCCCCTCTCTGTCATTTTCTCGTCCTCTCTTCTTTTTATTCTTCTCCTCTAAATAATTTAACTAAAGAAGTCACCTGGGGAACTGGTAGATATAGCAGGATTAAAATTAAAATTAATATTCTGCCATGTTCATATTCATAAAAAACTCTCATTTTTTATTTGTCTGTGAAGATTTATCAGTTGGGATCTTCCTCTCTCTTCAGGACTGAGATGGAACCCAGGGTTTTTCAAGCACTCTGCCATATTCACGTTCCTCACAACAAAACCGTTCCTCCAACACCTTGAATTCTGAAGTCTTTTCCCTGGTTCCCTAGTAGAGGTGACATTTTGGATACTGGGACACTCTGAGAAGACTAGGAAGCAGAGTACACGAGAACTTCCTGGTGAAAGGTCAAATGGGTCAGGAAGAGGAAAGAAACCAGAGTAAGCTGAGAGCTGAAACTGGGCACTGCTCGCCCTGCACTGATGTCGTGGGGTAGCTCTTGAGTCAAACCTGCTGAGCGTCAGATCTAGTGCAGAATCAAATAGTCCAAGTTCAGGGTTATATCAGTTTTTACACAGTGAAGGTGATCTGGTGTGAGGTCTCATACTTGTCATCCCAGCACTATGGAGACTGAGCCAGGAGAATCACCAAAAGCTCCAGACCAACAAGGGCTATAGAGTGAGGCCTTCCCTGAAAAACAACAATCAAAAGAAAGGTGGATGGGTGGATGGGTGGATGGGTGGATGGGTGGATGGGTGGATGTGTGGATGTTTGGATGGGTGGATGGATGGGTGGTTGATGGATGGATGGATGGATGGATGGATGGATGGGTGGATGGATGACATTAGCAGAGTCATCACCCTGCTACTGGTCCATGCATTGTTTTCTGTCTTACTTACGTGTGCAGACTACATTTTAAGTTCTCTGATGTGTAATAATCCTTTTGTACATTGTGAATATTTGTCACTTCGATTGGTTTAATAAAGAGCTAAATGGCCAACAGTCAGGCATGTAGACATTAGGCGGGACTCAGGGACAAGAGGAGAGTGAACATGGGGAAGAAGGAGGGGGAGTCACCAGCCAGATTCAGAGGAAGCAAGAGATGAACATGCCATGCTGAAAAATGATACTGCCACATAATAGAGCATAGGTAAGAAATATGTGCTAATTTAAATTGCAAAAGCTAGTTCATAATAAGCCCAAGCTATCGGCTGAGCACTTATAACTTATAACAAGTCTCTTTGTGGTTATTTGGGAGCCAGTTGAGAACCTACAGTTCTCAATCCTGTTCCTGGTGTCATTTCAATAAGTTTAATATGAATGCAGGCATATAGTACAGGTATATAAAAATAAATATAAAAATTAAACATTGACTAATAACATCATAAAACATTATTTTAAAGTTTACATCTTTTAGAGATTAAAGCAATTTTACATACTAACAAGAGAGATGTGCTTATTCTTTACATAAACAAATCTTGGCTGATATTTGACGCTGCAAGAAACAGAGCATCAACATTTTTTCAGAATTGATCAGGAGGATCAGGAGCTCAAAGGTAGCCTTGGCTATACAGTGAACTTGAGACCCAGCTAGACCACAGGAGACTGTGTGAAACCACAGAAATAAGCCCAGGAGAAATAGTTCCCTCTTCTCACTGAATCATAACATAATCAAGGTGACACTAATGATATTCTTTATTTAAATACATAGATTCTGTTATCACTTGTGCGGGAGCTCCTGTCCTGCATTGTTAAGGGTATATACACTTGACTAATGTCGTTAATTTGTGACCTAGCAGAATGTCTTTTATGAGCGTCTCCTGGGTGCCTTGAGATCCTAGAATGACACCAAGTTATTGGCATAGAGACGTCTGTGAAGACATGAAAAAGAAGTCAAACTTCTTTTTAGATTCCTGATCCGGTGTTGTTTACTTTTAAATTCTTTAGTGAATCTTCAGGAAATTACATAAAGTTGAATAGGACCATTGAAAACACAGATAGTTTATTTTTAATCAATTATACCCCTAAACACGGTTGTGGGGGTGTGGACCAACAAATCCCACTCACCTACAAATCCAGGCATGTTGACTGAGTTGCTCTGTCCAGAATTCCTCAAAGCCTGTTACTGTTCTCTCACTTGGTCTTTGTGTATCTCCACACTTTCCTGTTCTCTATGACTCTCAGTGTCCATGTCCCTCATTAGCTCTGCCCATGGCCACCACATTCATTCACTCTTCTTTCAACCAGGCGGTGATGGCACACATCTTTAATCCCAGCACTTGGGAAGCAAAGGCGACAGGCAGATCTCTGTGATTTCAAGACCAGCCTGGTCAACAGAATCAGTTCTAGGACATACAAGATGGTTACACAGAGAAAGCCTGTCTCGAAAAGCACAAAACAAGCAAGAAGAAAGAAAAATTGATAGTTTCATTGACTCTTCTTTCAATGAGATGAGCCAGTTAATGCCAGTACCTATGACCTGGCCTTCTGATGCCTTGAACTATTGGATTCTCCATGTCTAAGTTTTCCTTGACTAAGTTCGTCTTCTAGTTAGGCTACATATTTATTGAGATATAGGATTAGACTTTTTCCTCTGTGTATTTTTATAACATCTGGAAAAATGGTTTGCATAAAGGAAGAGAACCATAGCATTAAAGCAAGGGCCAAGTAATAATTGTCACTGTTTACATGCAGAATGGCTTCCCAAATGCCCAGGCAGTCACTCTTATGATTAAACTGTCTTAACAGAATGACTGCTACATGACAGCAATACCACTGAATTCCACAGACATTGCACTGGGCAAAAGAGATCAGAGGTGAGAACACTGGTGGTGGCACACTTCTTTAATCCCAGCACTTGGGAGGTAGAGGCAGGTGGATCTCTGTGAAGGCCAGTCCGATCTACAGAGAGAGTTCCAGGACAGCCAGGACTATACAGAGAAACCCTGTCTCAAAAGAACCCAAACAAACCAAATAAAACAAAACAAAGAACCAAACAAACAAACCAACAAAACAAAAACAAAAAAAACCTACCTATTAAAAAAAAAAGAAAAAAAGGAAGGGAAGAAAGAAGGGAGAGATGGAGGCAAGAGAAAGAGAGAGAGAGAGTCAGAGGCGGGTTGTATAATTCCATTGTCACAAGGTCATGAAGAGGCGATATCAGCCCATACTGAAAGAGGTCAGAACAGTGGCTGTAGTTTGGAGTTATTATGGGTGAGGTAATTCTCTAAGCCCCGGATGCCAAAATCATCTGTTTGTGTTTAAGTTGCGGTACATTTTTTCTTTGTTAGAGCTTGCTTGTGTAATTACCCAAATGAAAACTACATAATGCAATTAGCTGTCTCTCAAATCTCTTAATCTGAAAGCCCTCAGTCCATCGCTGACCTTGGAGTTTTATGTTGAAGAGAGGTGATTGTCTTGTGATTTTCTCACACTCTGGGTTTCACTGATTACATCTCCCTGGTGGGAGTAGCATGTTCTTCTCTGGCCTGGATTCCATGAAAGCTGTTTGTTCCAGATGTGTGATCCAGTCAGGCTCAGTTTCTTGGGACGACACAGAAGATATGTGCTCTGTTAGGAGTTGCATAGTTAGTGTATGTGTGTATGTACATTTTCTGTATGTGTGCTCTTGTATGTGTGCATGTGTCTGTGCACACGGGTATACACACATGTGTCTGTGCATGTGTATGGAAGCTAGAGGTCAATGTCAGGTGTCTGTCAATCACTCTTCACCTTATTTTTCAAGACAGCGTCTCTCACTGAACCAGGAACTCAACGGGTTGGGCAGACTGGCTGGTCAATGAGCAACAGGGACCTGTTTGCTTCTGCCTGTCCATTTTGGGATCACATGGTCACACCTGGACTTTTATGTGGGCTGTATCAGTAAGGACTCTGGCCCTTGTTCTTACACACATGGGTACTTTCAGTTCAGGGCCTTTCAGACCTCTTGTGTAAGCCCCTTTCCTGTTGCTGTAACAGCGTACCTCAGACTAGGAAAAGTCTACTCGCTGATTCTAGAGGCTTCAACGAGCTGAAGTTTGGCAGCAGTACATGGTAAGGCATTTCTGTCTATGGGAGACTGGTCAGAGGGTGTGACATGGTGAGAGAGGGTCATAGCATCAGAGGGCATCCCAGTTGAAGGGCGTCACATAGTCAGAGGGCATCTTGTGGAAATGGGGCAAGAGAACACATAAGAGAAGGTCATATTCATACGAAAGCTGCTCTCCTGAGATCTAAACCCAGTCCCTTAAGAATACTTTAATCCACTCCTGAAGGGAGAGTCTCATGGCTTACAGACCCCTGCTTAGACCTCAGCTCTGATTCTACTGCAGCACCTGGCCTCTACCTATTTATTTACCTGCTTCCCTTGTTTTCTTGATTTTTCCTTGAACAATTAGCTTAAGTATCTAGGTAGAGCCCAGTCACAGCTATAACCTAAGTGGGTAATTTGTTTAATTTCGTATATGTAAAGTTACTATCAATCAAACACTCAAGCCATTTTACTTTCTTTGTTTACCTTTTTTTTTTTTTTAGTTTGCTTTTTTGAATCAGAGTCTTACTAGGTAGACCAGGCTGGCCATGAACTGAAAGCCATCCTCCTGGCTCAGCTTTCTCAGGTGATGAGATTATAGGAGTGAGGCACCATACCTAATGACTTTCAACCTATTTTAAACGAGATATTTAATTCAACAAGTAAGTTATGGATGCATCGGTCCCATGCAAAAATTCCTAGAAAGTGTGCATAACACACACACCCATTCCCCACATGATTTTCTCCACTATAATCTTTAACTGCCTCTATAAGCAGACACTAAGTTGGCCATTTGGTGACCTCAAGGATGAAGAATTTTTAAATTTTTTTATGTGTGTATCTCTGTGAGTGTATGTCAAGTTTTGGGGATGGGACATATAAACCAGAAGCAGACATCAGATACCCTGGAGCTATGGTTACAGGTTGGAATAATTTGAAAGAAAAACGCCCAGGTAGTCTCAAGCATTTGAGCAGTAGGTGGCGCCATTTGGGGAGTATGGCCTTGCTGGATAGAGGAAGTACATCACCGGAGATGGGGTTAGAAGGTCTTGCCCTGTTTTCATCTCTTTCTGCTTTCTGCTTGTGATTAAGGATGCTAGCATTTAGCTTCCTGCTCCAGCCTCCATGGCTGCAGCTTGCCCCATCCAACATAGTGGATCTATGGTCCCTGCCTCTGCTAGCCATGCTCACCACCCAGACACATGGGTCTCTGTCACCATTTGAGCAACTAGTAGCATGCTGCTCACAAACCCCATTTAAGTGAAGGACCTCCCCCAAAAAAGTCAGAGCTATTTATGCTGCCAGCATGAATCAGGAAGCCCTCCCTCTCTTAAAGAAGCCATGAAGTTTTCGCTGTTCATGCTGAGTCAGAAACCCTTCTCTAACAGGAGCCATGTCTCTGCTCACCACCAGGAAACAGAGCCTATCTGAAAAAAAAAAATGCTGCTACCAAGAATCTCCAATTGACTCCTGCTTTTGTGGGTGTAGATGCCCTTTTTTAAAGCTTTTTTAGGTCTTATGTGACCCTATGCCCCATGTTGGGTGCCATTCTGTAAACAGAGACTGCTCTTTCATTCCCAGCAGCCCAGACCCAAATAATCACATAAAAACCATTTTAATTACAACATGCTTGGGCAATAGCTTAGGTGTATTCCTAGATACCTCTTACATCTTAAATTAACCCATTTTTATTAATCTATATATCACCATGAGTCTATGACCTACTGGTAAGCTTCCAGCATCTGTCTCTTTTGGCAGCTACATGGCATCTTTTTGACTTCACATACTCTCTCTCTGTATATCTCTGTTTGGATTTCCCACTTGGCTTTACTCTGTTAAGCCATTGGCTGAAACAGGTCTATTCATTAGCCAATAAAATGAACACATCTACAGAAGGACCTCCCATATCAGTACATGCTTGTCTTAATGAATATATATAAAAAATCTTTGAAGGTTTGTGTGTTAGAGCAAGGAGACCAGACACCAATAAAGACAGGTGGGCCAGGTTATCCAGCCTCTCAGAGTGCTTCTGTTACAGTCTCCTTAGAGTTCTGCATCCAGAGCAGCTTCAAGGCTGCTGACTGAGGTGGTCAAACCTCACAGACTATTCTAGACAGGATTGCAGATAAACCTTGTGCTTTCCTATTGCACAAAGACTGAACAATAAATGTCAGGGCTGGTTTTCTCAGAACTTAACCATTTTCTCAGTTCTCTCAGGATTCCCTAAAGATTCCATCACCCTAAGTTTAGTGGCATTTCACTTGTATCTTAATAAATAAAGATTGCCTGAAGATCAGAGAGTAAAAGAGCCCTACTGGTCAGCCTGACAGACCAGGCAGTGGTGACCCACACCTTTAATCCCAGTAACCACACTGGTTACCTTAGATACTGGATGGTGCATGCCTTTAATCCCAGTGGTGCATTTTATCCCAGATGTAGACAGGAAGAAACAGTTCTCAGACACAGTCTCATTCTGAGACTCCTGGAGGCAGGATCGCCATTTCAGACTGAAGCTGAAATAAGAGCCAGTGGTTAGTTGCTTTGCTTTTCAGATCTTCAGGTTGAACCTCATTTTCTTTCTGAGTTTTTATTAATTGTGCTTCACCCCTAGACAATAGGAAATAGTCTAGAGAACACACTACCCACATTCCCAAGATGTAGGGTAGGTGATTTTTGGTCATTCGAATGTAGGTTATTTATGTTTGTCATTATTTAGAGGAGATACAGGAATATAGGATTAAAAAGCAACTCTTAATCTCAAATACTTTACATTGGTATGGACTTTTGTATATTGATATCAATTTAAGGTTATTTTTGTTATTCTGTATATATGTCCTTACTCTTGTTTAAGGGATTTTTGTATATTGATATCAATTTAAGGTTATTTTGCTATAATATACTACATATTTGTCTTGTTTAAAGAATGTTTGTATATTGATACAAATTTAAAGTTATTTTGTTACAACATACTGTATATATCTGTTTCTATTCTTCTTTAAGATATTGCACCTAAGCAGTTCATTTAAAAATGTGAGGAAAATCTTAGTCCTTGAAAACTATTATTCTAAATCATTTAGGATAGTTAAGAAACACAGGTTTGTAGTTAGTCATCTATAACAATCAAGCTCGCAGTAATGTTAGGCATGTTTTTATGAGCATACAGAGATATATTTTAGGTGGATAAATGATCTTCAAACACTTCAAAGACCTACAGAATATGGCATTTAGATGTTTTGTGACAGTGAGCCACTTCTGCTCCTGGCAACACCAATCTACTTCATAAAAGGATGATGGGCATCAAAGAAACTCCATATGGAGTTTGCTTTCACTGTGACAAAGTTAGCCACAGGACAAAGAAACTGCTCTTGCCTTGACTACTGACAGCATGCTATACAAACTGGACAAGCAGGTCACAAAAGAAAAAGATTGATGAATGTTGTCAATGCAAGGTGAGATGGTCCTTCAAAATTCCTGCTTCATGGAAAAGTCTGCCAGATATTACTACCTTTAGGTAGAAGATGGATTCCCCAACTCTGCAGAGGAACTTTGGGTGACTTTCCAGACAGCCAGAGATCCCTGTCATTTCTATAGTTTTGGGAGTGGCTTGCACTGCACTCCCTGTTTACTCAGGTAATAGTATATCCTTCTTGGATCTTTAATTGAGTTGAACACTAGATAGTTATAGTTATAATTTTTCTTAGTTATAATAGAAGGTAAATTAAGTACAAAACTTTGGACTCACCAAGATAGGATTTATAATGAAATATTGTCTCTGAATTTGTCTAATACAAATGGATTGAATATTGTAAATGTAATTCTTACCTGATAACTGTTCTTATTGCATATAGTCTTACTATTTTGAAGTTAAAACCTTTCTTTTTATTTAGATAAAAGGGGGACTGTTGTGGAATATTATTTTAACTGGGCAAATATTTGTTACATTTGTTTATGCTGCAGAATATTACTTTAACAATGTGAAGGTGCCTTTGTTAATGATGTAAGGATGTGTTACATTGTTTCTGCTTCCTTTATTAATGAAGTAAGGATGGGTTACATTGTTTCTGCTACATTTGTTTAATTAGGTAAAGATGCATTGATGATTCACCTTGCCTGCATAAGGCAATTGATTGGTCTAATAAAAAGCTGAATAGCCAATACCTAGACCGGAAAGGAATAGGTGGGGCTGGTGAGCAAAGAGAATAAATAGGAGGAGAGACGAGATAAAAGAAGAGATTGAGGGAAAAGGAGAGTGGCACATTCAGGGTCAGAAGGCAGGCACAAGAAGCAGTGAAAGGAGAGCACACAGAATGAAAGAAGGGTAAAAATTCCCAAGGCAAAACATAGATGAAGAGAAACAGGCTAAGTTATAAGACCTAGTGGGACAAGCATAAGATAAGGCCACGCATTCATAACTAATAAGAAGTCTCTGTGGCATGATTTGGGACCTGGTTGGTGTCCTAACAGAAAGTCTGCTACATAAGTCAGTCTGGTTTAACAAGCCTGACAAAAGGACCTGTTACTTATACAGTCGCACTGTGACCCACCATCCCCTTTGGACCCTGTCTTCTAGTCCCTTCTCAGTCTGGAGCTGTGACACATTTAGTGGGGTTGTGATTCTTTTATCATCCATCCTGTGTCTTCCTGGGCTTCCTGTTGGAAGGGCTTGTTGATGGAGTGGCGGGCCGCTTCCCGCCACCCAGGAGGGCTCCCGGCCACTGGCTAGATTTACCCGAAATAATTACATGGAAACTGTATTCTTTTAAGCACTGCTTGGCCCATTAGCTCTAGCCTCTTACTGGCTAACTCTCACATCTTGGTTAACCCATTTCTATTAATGAGTGTAGCACCACAAGATGGTGGCTTACCAGGAAGGATCTTAACCTGCGTCCATCTTGGAGAGGAGAGCTATAGCATCTGCCTCATTTCCCTTCTTCTCAGCCTTTTGTTCTGTCTACTCTGCCTATCTAAATTCTGTCCTATCAGGCCAAGCAGTTTTCTTTATTAATTAACTAATGAAAGCAACAGATAGATAGAAGACATTCCCACATCAAAGGCTACTGTCTAGAGCAGTGGCTCTCAGTCTACCTAATGCTGTGACCCTTTAATACAGCTCCTCATGTTGCAGTGACCCCAACCTTAAAATTATTTTGTTGCTACTTTATAACTGTAATTTTACTACTGTTACAAACTGTAATGTGAGTGTATGACATGCAGGATATACCTGATTTGCAGGATGTCTCATGTGTGACCCCCAAAGAGGCTGCAACCCACAGGTTGAGAACTGCTGGTCTGGAGTCAGCCATCTGATCTTACATAATGTTCTGTGGAGCTAAGCTTGCATTCTTCCTTGTAGAAACAATTTTACTTTATGTGTCTATCTGTCTATTTTATGCATCATTGAGCATCTGTGTTAGTGACTAGCAAGCAGAACCTATGTGTTGGCCCTTCCAGTCCTCAACAACACCTACACTATAAATATTCTGTTAAAGGAATGAGCCCCTAGCCACCTGGTCCAGTGAGTGAATTCCATCTAATGTGGATAGAAGTAATACATTTGGCTGGCTGAGGGACCTGATCTCTCTACACTCTCCTTCTATGGGCTAGTCTTCTGAAAGGCTTCCACAGATGTTCTACTTGGTCACCCAATGGTGTCATTGCCACAACACTACCTGTGCCTTTATCCCAGCACACTACAGTGAGTCCTGTTCTAACCAACCAGCTACATCCATAGATTGTAACCTGTGTGTAGGGTTAGACCAACACCCCTAGAAACTGGCAGGAAGCTGGGGACACTGGTTATCCTCTCTCTCCACATATATTGTCTCTTTGTGTTTGTACTACCCCCAGATCTCTTGTTGTTGGGGAACACCATGCCAGTCTCTCTTGCGTATGAGCACCTACAAACTGCACAGACAAGGTTCTTTTTATTGGGGGTATTATAAACTCGTGTTCTTACGGAGGTGAAAACGCTTGCTACCATTGTAAGCACACACGTGCTCACAAACACGTGTTCTAGAGCAAGGTTCACCCATGCTGAGTCGTCCGAATTCCCTCTTTTCTGTTTTCAGTGTGATATCTATCTTCAGTAGCCCAGGAAAAGCAAAAAGTAAGTAAGTTTTACAGTTTTTTAAAACTTGACGTTCCATGGATTTGTGATGTGGCCCCGTAGGTAAAGGTGCTTGCCGCCAAGTCTGGTGAACCGGGTTCAATCCCTGGGACCTACCTGGTGGGAGGGAAGAACTGACCTCTGCACATGGCACATGTGTGTCCTTCACCACCACAGAAACCAAATAAAGACATAAAGTTTCCTATTTTGTTTTGTTTTGTTTTGAGATAGGGTCTCTTGTACCCCAGGCTGCCCCAAAACTTCCTGTGGCACTGAGGATGCTCCTGAACTCCTAATCTTCCTGCCATCCCAAGGGCTGGTGTTGGAAGTGTGTGTCTCCACCCCAGGCACTGGAAAAGGAAGGTAGACAAAAGCATGATTGCAACAATGAATCACTCTGCTGAAAGCCATTGCCCCCTCCAGGACTTTTCCCAGGACTGTTTTCCCATGCGTTGTTTCTGGTCGCCCCTTAAGACTCCAGAGAAGCACAGACTAGCTTTGCATGGTGGCCATGTCTGCAATTCCAGCACTAGGGAATCTGAGGCAGGAGGATTGCTGCAAGTTCTAAGTCAGCCTAGGCTACAGAGTGAAGCATTGACTCAAAAACTCCCCTTTGTCCTTATTTCATGTGTGCGGCTCTCATGTCTGTGCACTGTGTGTGCACGATGCCACCAGAGGCCGGAAGCAGCATCTGATCCCCAAGTTACAGGTGTTTGAGAATCACCATGTGGGTGCTGGGCATTGAACCCAGGTCCTCTGGAAGAACACCCAGTACTCAACCACAGAGCCATCCTTCCAGACTTAAATTGCACAAACTCTTAAAAGGTGACCAACCTGAAGGGACAGAGCAGGAAGAAGTGAGTCCAAGGGCACAAAGCTTAAATTATGTAAAGCTACTTTGGCTCTGAAAATCTAATGCACATGAATATAGTATTGTATATATAAAATTTACTGAGTTGATAGATAAATGGAATCACTACCTAAAGAAAACACAAAATATCAGCCAGGGGAGGCAACGGATAGAGATTAATTGCAGTAAATATGTGTGTGTGTGTGTGTGTGTGTGTGTGTGTGTGTGTGTGTATGTTTATATATACTATATATCTTTACAAAAATGTATGCTCTAAATATAAACAATATTAACTCGATGATATCTCAGTAAAATTTAAAAATAGTTAAAATGTAAATTGTGTTTGTTGTTGGCACTTTAGTTATATTGAACCTAGTAAGTACTCTATTTTAAACATATTTTAAACATTATTTCAAGGATGACCCAGCACCCACTGCAGGCAGCTCACAGCTTGCTGTAACTCCAGCTCCGGAGGATCTCACACAGATCCATGAGCAGGTCCAAGCCAGCTGATGAATTCTGTGAACCTGGACAATGTGCTTCAGAAATGATCACATTCCTCCTGCAGGGGTCAATTCTGATCTTCATTAATTGAGTTAAGGCTATGAAGACCCCCCCCATAGGGCTAGAACCAGGAATCCACACATCAGTTTGCTGAGGATGAGTGGCAAGGTGTAGATACAGCTAAAGGTGACCCAAGGGTCCATGTGTTTGCACTGTGTTCATACGGGGAAGAGTGGAACCTTTAAGACATGAAGTCTAGAGGTGTAAGGATGGCTCAGTGTATTAAGTGCTTGTCATACAGCCTGACAACCAGACTCCAGACCCTCAGGATGTATGTCAGATCTGTATGTGTGTAAGAAACATATGTCAGATCTATATGCATGTGAAAAACATATGACAGATCTGCATGTATGTAAGAAACATATGTCAGAATTGCATGTGTATAAGAAACATATGTCAGATCTGCGTGTATGTAAGAAATGTATGCCAGATCTCTATGTATGTAGGAAATGTATGTCATATCTGTATGTATATAGGAAATGTATGTCAGATCTCTATGTATGTAGGAAATGTATGTAATATCTGTATGCATGTAGGAAATGTATGTCAGATTTGTATGTATGTAGGAAATGTATGTCAGATCTATAGCACACACAGCTGCAACTCTCTTGCTATGAGAGATGATGTCAGGAGTTTCCCCAGATACTCCAGGGTCAGCTAGGTGTGGACAGGGATGAACAGGATGGAGATCCTGTCTCAGAGTAGAAGGCACAGAGCAATATCTGAGGTTGTCTTCTGACCCCCCCCCCAACACACACACATGCCATGGCACTTAACACACCTGTGCACACACGGAGATGTAGACACACCAAAAAGAAGAGGAGGAAGGGAAGGAAAGAAAGAGGAGAGGAGGAAGATGGGAGGACAGTGGGAGGAAGGGGAACAGAGAAGCCTAGAGAGCTGATTGGAGGAAACAATCTCTGAAGAGATTGAAGCCTTGATAGATCTTACGGCATCCCAGTAGTTCCTGCAAGGCCATGTTAATAAAAGAGCAAGTCTCTGGCTTCTCAGTTTGCAGGGTGGTCTTCCGCCATTGTGATTCTGCCACCACAACGTCCTTAGCACAGTCTACTCAGTGTTAGCACCACACATTTGAACCTCTAAACTGTTGAGTTGAACAAGCCCCCTTATGTTACCCAGCCTCAGGTTCCTGTTAGAGCAATGTGAAACATATTAATACAACATGCAAGAGGCAGTTTCTCCAAAGATATGAGATAATTACCAGTTACCATAAAAGAAAGTGTGTGTGTGTGTGTGTGTGTGTGTGTGTGTGTGTGTGTGTGCTATCAAAGGAACAGGCAGATCCTGTGTCTGTGTGTGTATGTGTGTGTGTGTTCAATGGCTTCTGCCACCCAATCTGTTAGGCAAGAGTTTGCAAGTGGCACTTTAAGTCCTGAAGGTAAAATATACTAAAAACGTAAAATGTTAAGTTTTAAAAACTAAAGTTGGAACAAATACCCAACTCCTTTATTTTCACTTCTTGGTGCATATTCATTCTTTTGTGTATTCACACACAAGTATTAATCATCTCTCCTGCAACAAACACAAGCAATGCTAAGGGTCAGAGTTGAAGCAATCAACCCTACAGATGAGGCCCCTGTCCCAAACAAATTCATAGGCTAGAGTAGAAGACAAACGCCTAGCCATGGAATAAGTATTCATATGATACAATGTTTAGGCAGAAACAATTTGATTTAAAAATAAGGCAGGGTGGGTGAACACAGGATGGCAAAACATAAGTTTGTATCAAGGATTCAGAAAAGGCTCCACCAATAAGGGCAGGTGAGCAGAGATTCGTATAAAATGAGTGAGACGTGAGGGTATGTGTTGGAAGCAAATTGCATTAGTATGGAACAGTAGGAAGCAAAGACCCCGAGGGGAAAGGATGCACTGGCAAGCGTGTGAAAGAACAGAAAAGGGCAAAGAGTACAGTGAGATGAACGCACACTCTAGAACCTTGGGTAGGAAAACCAACGTCTACTTGGGAAACTCAGGACTATGTTAGAAATAGCAAAGACTATGTGTGCAAAGTACCTGGCATGCAGAAGATGTCCAACCAAATATCAGCTTTTTCTGAGCACCATTCACTCCTCCTTGGACCTAGCATATACTAAGTCATCTTAGGACACACACTAAGCCTACTTCATCTTGCCTGTGTAAGCCTCTCATTCCGAAGGCAGCTGTAGCTGTGAAGTCTTCCATGCCCAAACACGGTGGTTTCAGGACCTCTTTGTTTGTGACCAAGTGTGATGACCACAATCCACAGAGAGCTCTACCAAAGCTATCTTCTTCACTCTTGTACATCCAAGTGGTTGGGTTTTTTCTTCTAAAGGAGCTGTGTGGGTGTCTGGTCATCTGAGTCGAAGGTTCCAACCAGAGTATAAATAAAATCCTGCTCTTGGTCAAAAGAAGCCAGTGTCAACTGGTATAAACCAGACCACAATATGTACCTAAAACCCTTGAAAGCCATTGAAATCCATTCTCCATGAGTGTTTCCAAAATAATCAGAATAGATATGTCGTGCTTGCTCTAAACTGCCAGGCTGGCTTGCTCCCTAGTTCCTACATAAGCATTTCGTTGTACATTGGTGAACTATGCAAACAAATTAGTCTAAGACTATGCATTTGCCTAAAATTTTTGTATAATGTTATTTTATGCATAGAGGTGCTTTGCCTGCATATATGTCTGTGTACCATGTGCATGCCTGGTGCACAGAGGCCAGAACAGGGCATCGGGTTCCCTGGAACGGAAGACAGCTGTGAGCCAGCATGTGGGTACTGGGAATTGAACCCAGGTCCTCTGGAAGAACAGCCAGTGTTCTTAACTGCTGAGCCTTTTGCCTAAGGTTTTTATATGATGTGGTTTCAACCTTAGTCACAGACTTTCAAAGCCGTGAGGATCACAGGCCATCATGACCTCAAATGACTTTTGTTAATTTTTCACAGTTTAAGAGATTTCCATTAAGCAGAAGAGTCTTATTCCTAAGAATCAAGAGGGTAAATGTACAGGGTTCAGGACAACAAAGTCAGAGGGAGATCTGCCTAGACGTGTAATTAAGCCGGATACACCCTGTTATCAGATCGAGAGGAAAAGGCAACTTCAGGCTGAGGCTTTGCCTGCTGGCCTATAGCCAAGGTCAGAGCCTGTATCTTCTCTATCAGCTACTGTATTGCGAGCAGGGTTGGGTGTATGAGGTCAGCAAGCTCAGTTAGGAAGCAGCAGCCCCTGGAACAAGCAGGCAGGAGCCCACCCTGACCCTTTTTCCACTTTTTAGTTGCACTACTGGAGAAATGTGTTTATATTTAGAGACACTTGTCCCATAGCGTCACCATGACTGCTCAGAGTTCCAAGACTAAAACTATGGAACGTGTTTATATGAGTTATTGAGATCTAGTCACAGTAAAATTGTTGCTAAATTCTAATTTATTTCCATGGTGAAGTATCTAAAAGTCTCTTATAAAAAATGACTAGACTTCTCTTCCTTCTAACGCAAAACTAGAAGGTCGCTTGTGAGAAATAACCCACTCATCTCCCAACCAGAAGTGTTCCAGTTGCGTCCATCCTGTGGGCCTCTTTGGGGCCCTTGTCTAACACCAAGCCCTGGTCCACTTGATCCAGTCTTCCACACCTCAAAAACTCCATCCTCCTAGGACATGTCTTGTGGTGGTCGCCCCACCTCCCGCGGTGTTTGTTCTGGAACACATCAGCAGAGCAAGAGCAGAGACTTTCTGCTCCTTCACCCAATTTCTTCATTTCCTTCCACCTGAATTCAGAAGAGGACAGGAATATTTTGAAACACTTTTGTTTTACAAAAAAAAAAAAAAAGAATCTGTTCTTAAATGGCTCTTTAGGAAGGATATCTTCTTATGTGGAGGGGTGTGTGTATGTGTGTGTGTGTGTTGTTTTCTACATGCAATGCCAAGTTTCCAGGGAAGAAATGAATTTATTGCATGAGGCAATGTCAGTTCCCACGTAGGTACAGTAGGCTTGTGCTGATAAGAGTTAGATTCTACTGGCTCCCAAGATAACAGCCATCTCCATTTAGTCCCAGGATAACAAACATAGCTTCCACTCCAACAGCTGACCATTTCTCTGACAACAAACAGAATACTAACAGCCCAAGACCTTCGGTGTCTCTTTCTGCTGCCTTGCCTCTGTTGAAAATGAGCTTTTTAAAGCAGAACATTCAATTGTTTATTCTATGTGCTCGTGTGTGGACATGCATGTGCAGTCCAGAGAACAACTTGTAGGAATTGGTTCCTTCCTTTTACCATGTCGGCCCCAGGAAAGCTTGGTCCTCTCCCCATCCAGGCCAGGAGCTTCTAAGCTTCTCAGATTGGCCTCGCTCACTGGCTTCTGGTGCTTCAGTGTGCGTGCTGGCTGAAATACCCATCTCTGTTAGTTTCCACCAATACACTGAATATTGCCAAGCCCAACTGAGGTGCCGCTCTGACCTCCCAGATCTGAGAAAGGGCCTCTCCTCTACTCCCAACTATCCCACACTTTCCTTATCATCTCATCAGGACTGAGCTGTGAGTACTTCACCTCCCTTTACCCTACTGAGATCATAATCACGGGGCAGGCAGGCACCTTATCTCTGTAGGTCACCAGAACATCATCAGAAATTAGCACAGAGGGAGAGAACTGTAGACGCCCAATAACTGCTCTGGTAATCAATGAACCAAGGGGCATGGTCCGTACTGTCACTGAAGCCTCCGAATGCACGCACAGCCATTCACACTTAAAACCTAAAAATACAAATGCCATTCACGCATATTGGTTAAGGGGATGATGTAATGACAAATTTTATCAGATGAATGGAATCTGCCAGTCACTGGCACATGTTATGAAACCCTTATCCTTTTAATAGCACTGCAGATAGGTGTTGTTTTCTGTGCAACACAAAGACTCACACTGAGGCAAAGGGAGGCCCAGTCTGTGCTTGGGAAGCAGGTGGAAGGGTCTTGCCTTCATGAATCTATAAAATACCATGTCTTCAATGTAGCTGTTTATTGTGTGAGATGCTTCCACGCATGTCTGTACCAGTTTCTAGCCTGTCCACTTCTGAAGTGGAGAGAATTTGTGGTCTGTGGTAACAGAAGAGGACAAGCTATTGTCTCTAAGGTTTTCACACCTCGGTGTGCATGTGTGAGATGGAGGAGGAGGAGAAAGAAAGAGGAGGAGGAGGAAGAGGAGGAGGAAGAGGAGGAAGAAGAAGAGGAGGAGGAGGAAGGGGAGGAGGAAGAAGAGAGGCAGTAGCAACATTCTGAATGCCCAAAGAAGCCTACAACATAGTCCACCTTCAGAAATGAAATTTATGAAAATGTTTATGCCTATCTGGGTTTATCTTTGTTGCTTGAGGCAAGGTCTCTAGCTCTATCTATAACCAAGCAGGATCTTGAATTTTCGATCCTCCTGAGTTCTTTAACCAAAGGTATGCACATACCCTTCCCCAGTTTATGCAGGGCTTGGAGTTGAACCCAAGACTTCATGCTTGCAATGTCAGAACTCTGCCAACTGCTGCATCCCAGCTCCTAGCAGAGTTTTGACGGCGATAGGGACTCAAGAATGAGCAAGAGAGCCTTGAGGGAGTATAGTTATCGACCCGGTACAGGTAGAGATGAGGCTGCTGGGTATGCTGGAAGAAACCACGGGGCAGGAACACCTGTTGAAGTAGTTATTGGATGCCTTGTTACAAATTACCTAATTGGTAATAATTAGGAGAATCAAACTCTAACTTCACCTATACCTAGCTTTGTACCTAGCTTTGTGAGTTTAGGTGAATCCCCTAACCTCTCTGATTTAGTTTCTCATAAATAATAGAGCCAAAATTAGTATCCACTATACATGATATATAGATAGAAGATGATGATAGATAGAAGATAGTTGCAGAAAGAAGGGGGGATTGCTGCGGATGATAACATACATGCACCCTGTGCTTATCCTATGCATAAAGTATTGTTATAATACGATTCTGAACTCTTTCTCCTGAAACCTAATGTGGAATCTACACGTGGGAAACCAATGTAAGAAATATCCTGCCTCTGAACCTGCCCCAGCGTCCATTCCCTGTGATCTCTCTGCAACCTCTAGCCTGGTCCTTTCCTCTGAGATCTAGATATTTGTATTTCAATAAATAAAGCTTGTCTGAGGATCAGAGAAGTAAAACAGTCACACTGGCCAGCCTTATAGACCAGGAAGCAATGACACACAACTTTAATCCCAGTAGCCACACTAGCTTGCCATAGAACCTGGGTGGTAGTGGTGCACACCCTTAATCCCAGAACTAGAGAGGAATATAAAACGGGAGGAGACAGCTCTCAGTCTCATTCTGAGAATTCCTGGAGGCAGGATCACCATTTTTGGTCTGAGGTCAAGGTAAGAGCCAGTGACTGGCTGCTTTGCTTTTCTGGTCATCAGGTTGAATCCTAGTATCTATCTCTGAGTTTTTATTCATCGCGCTACGTTCCTTTCCAACAACTCTGTGGCTTATGAATTCTCCAGTCATTTTGCTGTGCAGTTCAAGAGTTTGACTAAATTTTTGTTTGTTTTTAAATTGTTTCCTCATGAACACAAAAGTGCTTATCATGTGTTTTGCTAGGTTCTGAGAATGCAGAACAAAAGCCCACTGGGTCTGCCTGCCTTCGAGTCCAGTCTTGGGTGTCACCTCTAATCTGCTCCCCAGGAAACATCCATTCACCTCACTGGATCATCTTCCCCTTTCCACTCTTCCCTGCTATGAAGGGCTAGGTTGCTGGGGCACAAAATTGGCTTTGTATGGAAACTGTCCGTGTTTTAGTCTTAGAGAAGCCTGGCCATTCTTGTGGTGGCAAAATTGGGTTGGAAGACAAATAGGAAATCAACCAACACTTCCACTTGATGTCGTTTTTACCTCGTGAGCAAGGCTCTAAGGATTCCATTACATACCCATCACAAAGTTTCCATAAGGGAAACCAGACCGGCGACAGTAGGAACCTCGCTGTAAAGGAGCGCTTGCACAAAACACCCCAACAGCTTCTTGAGCATTAGAAGGAAGGAAAAGAAATTTATACGTTCTCAGGGGGCTAAACATTTTTATACTGCACGGTCTCTAAAGCTATTACATTAACCCCGGGGATAATAATGACAGTGTAGGCTTAAGAATTATTTTGACTAATCGAAAAATGATCTTCCACTATAAATAGCACTGGATCTTGCAACAGATGCATAAGAAATTCAGCAATGGAAAAATCATGATTAATAGCACTAAACACTTAAGTAGCATTTAGCGTTCTCAGACCACATTCATTTTAACCTTGTAAGAACTCTGTGGTTAAATGGGTGGCAGACACCCAGGTGATAGACGAAGAAACCAAAGCACAGAAGGCTAATAACTCATTGGAAGCATTAATGGGTACACGGGGATGAGAAACCATGATTCTAAACCTCCAGTCTCCAGCCTTCTCATGAAACTGTGCTCATGCGGCAGGCAGGGCTTGTAGTTCAGTTGGTAAAGTATGTGTCTAGCCTACAGGAAGTCCTGGGTTTTTATCCCCAGCCCTGCCTAAACTAGGCATGCAAGCCTGTCCTGGCAACATTCAGGGAATAGAGGCTAAAGGACCCTCTCTATCTATCTATCTATCTATCTATCTATCTATCTATCATCTATCTATCTATCTCTCTGTCACGCACACACACGAGTAGTACTATAGTGCTGTATATTCAGCCTTTAAAAACTTCCTAGTGAACTATACTATTGGGTTATTTGAGGGAGACTATTGGCACTGTCAAAATGTGTGTCCTGAGAATCCAGGATGTAAACATGCAGAATGTATTGACTTGTACCTACCTCCTTCAGGCCAAATCTCACAAGCTCTTTTCCGAGTCAGTATTGTGATTTCATGGGTCTGAGCTACCTAGTTCATAACAAGCCCCTCAGATTTACCTGAAGCAACTTACTCGGTGCCCCTTGGCATTTTGCTTTCTGTAGCACCCAGTAGGACAGCAGAAACTGCTCCTCAAATGAGTGTTTTCAGCTACACAAAACATGGCTGTCTTCTGTATGCCTAGAGACTACAAGTCTCTCATTGGGGCTTGGTAAAGATACCACACTTTTACATACATGTACAAACATGTGAGACTTTATTCTACATGTACATGCATGTGAGACTTTAATCCCTAACTATTGCTACACTAAAAATATCTTCAAAACTCATCTAAGGTTATTTTACCTTCTTTCCAGCTATAATTTATTTTAAATCAAACATCTTGATCCCCAAGTAAATGCATTCATTTCCCAGTACCACCAAAAGCAGAAATCGTCCTGCTGATGTATTTGGCTTAACTCATCCTCATTCAAATGGGATGAGATCCGAGAGTGGAGCTCTCCTTCCCACTAAGTAGGAAGTCGCTGGCCAGTATGTGGACCAGTTTAGTCTGTGGTCCAGGAGGTTCTGCAGCTGTTCTTTACAGGTGTGGCTCCAACACATTGAACACCAGTCTGCCTCACAGATGGTCCAAGCTTCATCACTGTCTCCCACATACAGATGCCTAGTTCAGTCCCATGGAGGCTCCACAGCTGTCAGTCTAGAGTTCATGAGTTTCCATGAGCTTGGTTCAGCTGTCTCTTTAATAACTAAAGACCTGAGTTCTACTCCCTGCACCCACATGAAGACTCACGACTGTTTCTAACTCTATTCCCGGGGGGAACCAATGCCACATCTGGCCTCACAATATACATGTAAACAGACATCATACACACAGCCAAATACTGATACACAAAATAACATAAATTTAAAATGTTATATGTGCCCATTTCATTTGATAGGAACACTATTTGCTAGACAAAATGCTAAAGTTTAATCTTGTTTGCCTTATGACTAGGTTTTCTTTAATTCTTTTTTTTTTTAAATTTATTTATTTATTAAGGATTTCTGCCTCGTCCCCACAACCGCTTCCCATTTCCCTCCCCCTCCCCCGATCCTGCCACAGTAACTAAGCAGTATCAGAAGGCTTTTCTATTTTGATATCAACCTACACATTTCTCTCCGTCTACCTGCTATTCCCTGAGCTCCAAACTTACCATCTCTGGGCACCACTAGTGAGTTTTCTCCACACCACAGACCATGAAGATTTTGGTATTTAAGACAGAGGATAACTTACGGTCATTTAGACAGGAAAAGTTTGTTTTAGTTTTCTTCTAACGTCTTCTTTGTTTTTCCCCTCAAAACAATCCAAGCTGCCTCTCTATAAAGAAACCAGGCGTGTTTTCCAGCAATATCACTTCAGAAACCAACAACCACACTGGTCCTGGGGCAGGGATCTTTCACAGGAACTGTGTATGGGTGCACATTCCAGCATAGAACGGCCTCCAGAATTGGCCCTCATAGGTGATGTTACAGTCAGTGCAGAGTCATAAATCTAAAACATATTCAAGGCATGTTACAATACTAAACAACCTTATCAGGTGGACCTTATCAGGTGGCTACCTCATTCCACAAACACCTTTTAGACCATAGATTGCAAAACACCATTATCTCGGTTACCACGTTCTGTGCTTTTGGTCACGGGCCTGTACCTTGCTTCTGGCAAAAGTCCAGATCACCATGCAATCAGTGGATCCAGTCTAGGTGGGTTTAACCTATGCACTATGATATAAGTAAAAACAGTTCTGTGAGGGAAGAGAATGTATGTGACTTTTGAAGACATAGATAGTCTGTGTTTCAAATAGCAAATTCTGTTTTTGCTAGAAAGCAGCCATGGACAATTCTTAAATAAAGCTGCCTGTGTTTCAATAAAATTTTAACCATAAAATTAAGCAATGGATCACACATGGCCTACAGTTTAAAGCAAGCCAATTTCTACTACAGACTATAATTTCTGTGTATAGTTTCTCAGCAACTCCTCCAAATCCAGTACTGATAAGTATATTAGCAATTATTTTTTGATGGAGGTGGGTCTTGTATCTTATCTGTTGCTTTCATTGGTTAACTAATAAAGAAAACTACTTGGCCTGATATGACAGAAATTAGGTAGGCGGAGTAGACAGAACAGAATGCTGGGAGAAAGAAGCCGAGTGAGGCAGTTGCTATGATTCTCCCGCCAGACACAGACGCAGGTTAAGATCCTCCCTGGTAAGCCACCAGCTCGTGGTGCTACACAGATTATTAGAAATGGGTTAATCAGGCCGGGCGATGGTGGCGCACGCCTTTAATCCCAGCACTCGGGAGGCAGAGGCAGGCGGATCTCTGTGAGTTCGAGACCAGCCTGGTCTACAGAGCTAGTTCCAGGACAGGCTCCAAAGCCACAGAGAAACCCTGTCTCGAAAAACCAAAAAAAAAAAAAAAGAAAAGAAAAAGAAATGGGTTAATCAAAGGTGTGAGAATTAGCCAATAAGAGGCTAGAACTAATGGGCCAAGCAGTGTTTAAAAGAATACAGTTTCCATGTAATTATTTCGGGTAAAGCTAGCCGGGTGGCGGGACACAGCCTGCTGCTGTTCCACTCACTACAATTTTTTAAAATTTTTCATTCATTTTATGTACCAACTACAGTTCTCCCTCTCTCCCCTCCTCCCAATCTCTACCTCTTCCCTCCCCCACTTTCCCCTAACCCATTCCCCATCCACTCCTCCAAAAGGGTAAGGCCTCCCAATTGGGAGTCATAAAGCCTAGCACATTAAGTTGAGGCAGGACCAAGGCCCTCCCTTCTGCATCAAGGCTGAACAAGGCATCCCACCATAGCGAATGGGCTCCAAAAACCTAGCTCATGCACCAAGGATAGATCCTGGTCTGACTGCCAAGGCCCTCACACAGACCAAGCTACACAGTGTATTAGCAAATGTGATGAAGCAGCCAACAATGAGAGAACAGATTCTAAAATCCAGTTCTAACTGGCTTCTGGGAACTAGCCCTACAGCAACCTGGTTTGGAACCCTTAAAAATAGACTGAAATGTACCCAGGTAAGAATATCACGGATGTGGTTCCAGAACAAAAGAGAAAAGATTATGGAAAGAAGGAAGCTACAAAATTTCTCCTGGCCAGTAGTGGTGGCATGCACCTTTAATCCCAGCACTCAGGAGGCGAAGGCAGGTGAATCTCTGTGAACTTGAGGTTAGCCTGGTCTACAAAATGAGTTCCAGGACAGCCAAGGCTACACAGAGAAAATCTGGCTTCAAACAAGGAAGGACGCGAATTGGCAGACTGAAAGTGAACGGTGTGTTTTCTGTCACTCTAGGGCCACCCGGGAACACTGTGATGAGACGGAGCCCACGGAAACGTGAGCCCACGTCGCCAACTGGTGGGTTTCTAGGCTCGTGGGCCTCTATATTGAAAACTCAGGCAGTCCGCAGACAGCCTGAGGTGACTCAGACCAGAGACTTCTGAAGGACCCCAGCCCAGAGAGTTTGCAGTGCAGAACAGATGCTATGGTAAGGACAGGAAGGTTTGCTGCTCTTGGGGGTGATAGGGAGAAACAGAACGCTCTTCAGTACAGACATATAAGTAATACATTCTTTCATAACATAGGAATGCAGCTCGCTGTGACTAATGCCTTGTGGTTCTCTCTAGTATAATAAAATACAATAATGTCTATGGAGTTTGCCTGAAAATTATTTTAAGCTATTTCTGAAGCAAAGCCTTGGACAATATGCTGATATCCTGACCAAAGGAGACCCTTCTTCAGGTCAGAGACTCAGGCTCCAGCAAGCAAGAAGTTGGGGTTCCATAGGTGTGGTTGCAGTCAGCCTCACAGATCTGAGAGGAGCCTCAGCTCAAGCCAAAGGCATCATGGCTTCAAGGCTTATCCTATTTGTGGGATCAGAGTTTGGGACAAGATTGGATGGAAAATGTTGTGACTGGAGGTTCTAATTGCTGGGGTAGCGGTGAATTCTGGAAGGTTTCTAGAAGGCCTCTCCCTTACTGTCTTTTTCCAGGTTTCTACTCCCAAGCTGTCCACAGTATCAGAGACACCTGAAGTGTCAGAAGGTAAAAATTAGAAGCCTACACCTCTGAAGTTATGTCTGGCATCCCCTTAGTTCAATAATATTTTTAGACTTGGGTTGAAAATTTAACAATTATTTCATTCCTAGTCTGGGGCTGCTTCTGCGTGTGAGGTCACAGGATTCCTAGGTCTGTGAGTAAGAAAGTTCTGGATCAGAATCAACACAGAAAGAGCCTGTTTGTTCTTTATGCAAAGCACGGGGCACCTGAAACTAGAATTTACTCACAGGGAAGAAAATCAGGCTGTGGTAATCTCACCTTCAATCCAAGCATAATTCCAGATTAGGCTATTTTAGGCTACAGGAAATCTTGGTTCAAAAATAAAAAATGAATAAACAAACAAGTGTCAATCACTAAATCACTACTTATACTAGTTGCAACAATTCTGTCTTCTTCCAGATACATTTATTCAGAAGGATTGTGGCAGTGCCCAGTGGTGAGCTCAGAACGCTCTAGCCCTGTGCTACCCACAGCCACTGACAATCCTTTTTCTTTGGTCAATTGTCTCCCATCTTTTAACGGATCTATTCGCCTCATTGTTGTTGCTCTGTTTGCAGTCAATTTCCGAGACAAGAAGGCAGCTAACTGTGAATCTCCTTGCCTGGAGGAAATGACTTATCAGGAAAAAAACTATGGCATATTTTTAATATTATGTAGAGGCGCCACAATTTTATTAAGTCATCCACTCACTTGGCAAGGGACGGAGAGCCTAACTCAGGAGGTGGGTATCACTGGTTGGGATGGTTGCTACGACAAACGGGCAAACACTGGTCATCACAAGTAACCAAGGTGTGCCGCTGAGTTCATTTAACCAAAAAATCCCTGCAGTAAATCACTGGTCATCCGACTTTTTTGTGTATAAAATACTCAGAATTCTTGTTTTCTATCTATTCCAGGGAATATTATCTCTCTTCATTTGTTCTCTTCGATCAGGTTTCTAGGATATAACAACAACTCAGACACACGTTATCAGATCCGAGATCTTCTTTGAAAAACAGATAATTGCTGGCACTGGCATTAGAAGATTTTCAAGTTGTTCAGACCGAGGACTTTTCAAGTCACCGTGTATGACTTCTATTACTCAATTGCTCTAGAGATCTATTCTGTTACAAATAGAACTTAAAACTCAACAAATATGGAAAGATTTATGCACCTGTATTGTCGAAGTCTTCACACTGGGTACTGTGGAGAGTGTCATTCTCTAAGATCGAGGACATTATGGCTTACTGAATATGTATAGCTCAACATTTGACCTACCGAGTGGCTCATGATGGGCAATCCTACTGAAGACATTCTACTGAAATATTTTGAGATAAATTGCATAAAGAAGTGAGTATTTGAAGATGTCACTGAACAGTAGATGGCATTTTAGTGGGCAGGGATGGCATCCTGAATGAGAGACACACCAAATAATTCTAAAAGCATCTGTGGCAAGGAAAGATCAGTTGTTTTCACCAGAATAGTGACAAGATAGGATACGCACTCATACATGACCACCCTCTGGAAAATGGCAGCAAAGACTCCAGCTCAGCCAGCAGCTGCCATAGGTATGAGCAAGAAATAGAACATTACAGTTAATTACAAATAAGGATGAGCTCAGGACAAAACTGTCATTTGATGAGGATGAAATCTTTCATTTCCTATTCATTGCCATAATGGATCCTTCAGTTTAAAAATGTCTTCTTGGAAGAAATTGTAAAAGCCTGGTTGACACCTTCATCTGCTCCTTCTGCAAATTTCTGTACTTTTTAAACAATAAATGGCCAATGGGAAATGAAAAGAGGCATTTGAGCACAAACTAATAATTAATTACAGAAGGATAAGGTAATTAGTCTACTCAGGTTTCTAAAGTCAGTTATGACATGCACAGTTGAAGCTGACTCTAATAGTTTGTACTTATAGTCCCAGGTACTTACTTTTCTCCCACTGCTATGTAAACACTGCTGATAAAATTTTAACTGTGGAAATGCCTCTTGAAAGGGGCAGTTCTAAGCCTCTGGTAACGGGACCCATAGCATTATTGCTGACCACTTAGACAGCATCTTACAAACTAACTTGTTCATTTTTCATCTCTGACACAAAAGCGGAAGAACCTAAACTGATGTATCTAGGTTCCCCTGAAGACACCTATGAAAATGTTCCATCTTTCTGGCCAACATAACCAGAACAGAAGTCAGCTAGACAACTGCTAGATAACTTTCATTTGCTTATAAAAGAAGTGGTCAAAATCTGTGGTCCCCGGTGGAGGTGCTGTAGAAGCTGCCCTGTCCATCTATCTTGAAAACTGTGCAACCAGTATGGGATCTCGGGAACAGCTTGCTATTGCAGAGTTTGCAAGATCACTTCTTGTTATTCCTAATACACTGGCAGTGAATGCTGCCCAAGACTCCACTGACCTGGTTGCCAAGCTAAGAGCTTTTCACAATGAGGCTCAAGTTAACCCAGAACGTAAAAATCTAAAGTGGATTGGCCTTGATTTAATCAATGGGAAACCACGAGACAACAAGCAAGCGGGGGTTTTTGAACCAACCATAGTTAAAGTGAAGAGCCTGAAGTTTGCAACAGAAGCTGCGATCACCATTCTTCGAATCGATGATCTGATAAAATTGCACCCAGAAAGCAAAGATGATAAACATGGAAGTTATGAAAACGCCGTTCACTCTGGAGCCCTTGATAGCTGATTGATTGGATTTCCCTTTTATTTATAGCAGTGTCAGACGCAATGTCTTAGCCTTGGGTGTCTCATTAAAGTACAGCAAGCTGAAAAAAAAAAAAAGAAGTGGTCACAGTCAGAACTGTCTCTTGAAGACTTGTACATGTGCCTGGTCTCTGAAATATAGTAGGTATTGTATGAAAATAAAGGTCAAGAGAATTTCAGAGACATAAATTGCCTATCTGCAAGCTACTGAACCAATACTAATTTCCTCATACCTCTTGTTACATAATAACCATTTTAAAATCAAAGTCACTGTTGGTTGGGTTTTCTGTTATGTATAGTTAAAAGCCCTAACAACAAAAAATAGATATTAGAATCAATTGACAATTTCTACTTAAGTATATTTACCTTAAATGTGAAAATCAGAAGGGAGTGAGAGTAACACATACTTAGATATTGGGTTATTCAATTGCTCTATATCAAATATTCTTTCCTCTATCTGGAATAATATGAAGTTATCACAAGGACAATGGAATCCTGGAGCAACCCTAAAATAAGACATGAAAGTCAGTGGAATAGAACAGATAATCCAGAAATAAGCTTGCACATGGATAGTCAACTGGTCTACCTTCTAGTTCACTGGCTTGCCTTCTGATTGATCTGTTCTGCAGTTACATTCTCTGAGTTCATTAAATCAGTCACAGTATTCTCCTGTGCTGTGACAGAGTTAAGAACACTTTCTGTTGGTAAAAACCTGCAGTACACTTTTGCATCGCTGACCTGATCCTGGCAAGCACCTTGGTGATCACTATTTTTAAATCCCTATCAGGTAACCCACATATCTACATTTCACTAGGGTTGGTTTCTGGACATGTATTTTCAGAGACAACAATTTCATCAGTCCTGTCAGACTGACCTCATGTAGAAAGAACCCATCAATCAGTCCAAGCACCAAAAGGTCTGTGTTTATCCATGCTGTCATCTGTTCTTAGTAACTGCCAGTAGATCCTATCAGGATGCTGGTTCAGATGCAGCAGAAGCCAGGTCTCTAGATGTGATGACTGGTCAAGCATTCTCTGTGTGCTGAAGTTCTACCTCCGTGTAGGATAGGTGTTTGTCTACTTCCTACTCTGGCTACATTAGGCTAGAGGGAATATCTGTGGCACTAGCTCCTCACCAGTCTTGGCGAGGTTTCAGCCATAAGTGAAACCCAGTGAATGAATGGTCACCTCTGCAATTTTGAGTTCTAAGGAGTCTCAGGCATGTAGACCTTAACTCTCTGAGCTAGGAGGTTAAGGAGGTCACCTCTTGGGTGGGAGTAGTACAAACTATGATGCCTGACAAGAATCATCAAGCCTGACTTTACTGTTGCAAAAAGATGAGGTGAAGCTTAGGAAACGTGGAGCCCCTGCTCAGACTCCCAGAGGTCTCTTTTCTCGTCTGCCCAAAGGAGTCAGTTACAAGCTAGGCTCTCAAGAAGACCTTTTAGAGTTTTACCTTTGAGGCAAAACTGGGATCTTGGCTGCTCAGCTTTGTGCTCATAGAACTTCCTTGTGGTCTAACTCAGGGAAATGGTTGTTCAACTCTTTATCCCTAGCGCTTCGTTGTGGTCTAGCCCAGGGAAGATCTTATGAACTCATTCAAAACCATCTCTTAGGGATAGTTCTGTGGAGATTTGTATCTGGTCTCCTTTACCTCCAGAGCTGGGATATTTTTCAGAACAATGCCTCTAGTGCACACTATAAAAATTGGGGAACCCAGTACTAGTACTTGAAAACACTTTCCTGGAGGAATTTGTAGACCTGGATTTATCTCTGGGAGGCATAGGGAAGAATTCACAGGAAGGGCTGAGTCTTCATTCAGGATTGAAGTTACCTAGAGATTTTTGGTTTTAGTGATTCCTTCACTTAAACTAGGTAGAAGTTTAATTCTCAGCAGCAAGTGCGTACATGTGCATGCCCCTCTGGTGAGAGTATACGGGACTGGGCATACACATACAAATGCACACACACATGCAAGTGCACACACGTGTGCGGGAGAATCGTCTGTATTCTGTCAACCATGTTTTAAATAAGTGCTGATTATCCAGGCAGGAAGTATAGGTGGGAAAACCAGACAGAAAAGTGAAAATAATGCAATGAGAACAGGAGAATTCTGGGAAGGAGGAAGTTTATTCCTCCCACTCCTGCCCAGACCACTGAAGCAACAGGATGTGATCTTGCCCCACTGAAAAAGGTACTGAGCCACATGGCTAACATAGATCAAAAAAATGGATTAATCAAGATGTGAAAATTAGTCAATGAGAGGCTAGAGCTAATGGGCCAATCAGCTTATAATTTATGGAGACCTATGTGTGATTTCAGGAGTCTGTCCATACACCAGGTACCCCAACATCTACAACGCATCATGGTCTCAGGAGAATCATGATGTCCAGTCCTGTCTGCTCCCAAAGCCAGAACACTTAGGATATAGGCCCTCAGGTGGGTTGTAGATGTTGGGGTACCTGGTGTATGGAAAGACTCCTAAAATCAATGGTCCTGTATTTGTTTCTTGGAGGTGCTGAGGAAGGAGGTTCAGGAAGGGTTTGGCTCCCATTCAGGTGTCCACAGTCCATGAAATCTAGTATTTGTGCTATTAATGCCCAATACAGTTTTGTTAGAGGCCCTGCTGCCAGTCAGCACTGGGGAAAGGCGTATAGGGAACGTGCTGGGAGAAAATGGAGGCTGAGCTTTTAAAACCCTTCTCTGCATCCTAAGACCGTGTGGTCTCAAGAAGATCCTGTACACCTCTTGAAAATCACCCTCATAACATGTGCTTGATCTGTTCCAAATGAAGTAAAATTCCTTCCATAATGGACTCGATTTACAGGAGTCACACAGGGGAGAAAGCTCAAAGTGCAAAACTCACTTTAAGGATCATGAAGTCTATAGTTCCCTGAGCAGCAAGCCTGGTGAACGCTGGTTCCAGGCTCAGTGATCAGCAGCCCAGTGGGAAAACCTCTGCCATGCAGAACTTGGAGACTTGAAAACTAGCTCAGCTCTTCCCTGACCCCAACATGTAAGACCCCTAGAAGATCTTGCTCAGCCAAAGAAAATGAGCTACTTGAGTCCAGTAATTTTGTCTACCTGTTCAAGTTGGCTGCTCCCTCACCTGCCCAGTGCAACCGTGTCTCTTGACTTGTTCCTCACTCCCTTAAAGAGAACTGACTGATGCATGAGCATTTATTCAGTGTGTCTGCCAGTAGCTGATACTCCCCATCTTCTTGTTCCCTTACACAGGCAACATTTCGCTGCCTACATGTCACCCAGCAACTAACTCCTATGTGAAATGGATACCAATATCCACAGAAATTTCATTCATAATCCTGAAGAGATGGGGAAAGATCCAAATGTCTTTCAAATGTTATCAGATCCAGGAGTTCTTTACTTAACCAACAGAGTATTTCTCAGAAACTGATGTGGGATTCTCTCTGTATGCTGTGAATATGTTTTATTACCATTGGTTAATAAAGATGATTATTTGGCCTATGGCAGGGCAGAATAGAGTTAGGCGGGAAAATCAAATTGAATGGTGAGAAAAAGAAGGCGGAGTCAGACAGACACCATGTAGCTGCCGAAGGAGAAAGATGCTAGAACCTTACTAGTACCATGAGCCTCATGGTAAAATATAAAATAATATAAATGGGCTAATTTCAGATATAAGAACTAGCTAGGAATATGCCTAAGCCATTGACCAAACAGTGTTGTAATTAATATAGTTTCCATGTGATTATTCCGGTCTGGGTAGCTGGGAAACAAAAGTACAATCTCCATCAAAAAGGAACAGCAGACAACAGACTATTGATACCCTACAATTGGGTGATGCCCACACTCATTATGCTTCATGAATAAACCACACATTTACATACATGAACACATATATACATATACCACATATACACAAACACAAAAATATCCTCAATAACCTATGGAAGGTTTCTGAATAACTACTCAGAGGCTTATATTAATTGTAAATGCTTGGCCAATGGCTCAGGTTTTATTATTAGCTAGCTCTTATATTTAAATTACCTATATTTTTAATCTATCCTTTGTCATGTGGTTTGTGGCTTGTTATGTCACTTTTTACATGGCTTACTTCCTCTGAGGCTGGCTGGTGTCTCCCAGACTCCACCCTTCTTCTCCTATGTCTCTGCTTAGATTTCCCACCTGGCTCTATCCTGCCTTGCCACACGCCAAAGTAGATTTATTTATCAACCAATGAGAGCAACACATTCGCAGCCTACAGAAAGACCATCTCACAGCATGGACACTTATTTCAAAGAGCTGTTCAAGTGGTCAATAAACGTACGGGAAATGCTGTGCCTTGTCGGAAGCCAGGAAAGGATTTCAAAAGGGCTGAACCCCCAAAGACTTGAGTAAGAGTACCTCTAGATGTTTTAATCATAGCAGCTCCCAGCTGGACAGTCCAGAGTCCAGCGTCAGGCTATAGACTGCCTTGTCCTCACAATTAGCATTGTGCTTGTGGGTCATGTATGGGAAATTTATGAAGGCGCAAAACTATCCTACAAAAAAAATCCATACAGTGGCAACCTCAGCGAGTGAGTAGAGGGCAACGGGGCAGGGAGAACAAGAAGACCTGAAGGTGATGGGAATGGTCTCTACATCAGCCATGCGTTCATTAGCCCTGCTCAGACATGAGGATCTTCACGGGTCACTGTGTCTAACCTACACCCCATCTCAGTTTAATTTATTTACTTAAAAAAAAAAGACACCAAATTGGGATCTTGCTCTTCTGCTAGGTGTGATTAACATTCCCTCTGTAAAGAGCAATTAGGGGACAACAAGAAATTTTATCTGTTTCAGCTGCCGCTATGTTCATTCAGAGCTGTGCCCAGGACAAGGTGGGTTTCTATAAGCAAATATTTGTAGACTATTATTTGGGTTGCTCGGGAGTCTTATGCCATCTGGGATCCATGCCTAAAAAGCCAAAGGCAGGCAGAGAAAAAGAGGGAAGGAAGAAGGGAGGGAAGAGAAAGATAGAAAGGACTTGAAACAGTAGGACCATTACAGTATATGACACGAAATTTGTCCTACACCAAGTTTTCTGATAACATAAGATGGGGAATTTTACTTCTCTGCTGATTGATTTCAGTTGCTCTTAGACCTGCAACATTGGCTTCATACATTTGTTGACAAGATTAAAGGCTGTTATAAATATAAAATGTTACATGTAGAGGAAATATCCATGCAAACTTAAAACACCCAACAATAACTATTTGTCCTAAGATAGCCCGTTTTCTTGGAACAGTATCGCAAATTACACAATTCAGATCTCGTGTGGTGAGATAAGAAAGTTGGGTAATTTCATTCCCTTGAATTTACAAGTTTGCTGGATACTTTTGGTGTCCAACCATCAGAACACTTCACCTGCTTCAACCCTGACTGACGTCTCCTGCAGTGGCAATCACCCCAGGTTGTACCGCCCAGGGAATGCCTGCCATTGTTCAACCCTGTGAGCCCAGAATCATTTGTGATGGCACCTGACAGGAGCACAGAGGTGTGTGATAGGACGTGTCCTGTGATCTCCAACACTGTCTGACACACAGGCTCCTGGCTCACTTCTGATGCTGGCCAAAGACATCTGGAAAGGGAAATATCGAATGATCCCTATTTTCCAAGAATTCAAGCAAGGTGGAACATTTCCGAATGGAGGCTGGATGTTATTCCTGAAATCTGGGCCACATAAGGTTAGAGGCATATTGATTTTCAGTTTCAGGATGAATTGGCCATCTTTGGCCTTTCAGGAAAACAACCACAATTTTAGGTGATGAGGAACAGATGGTACAATCTGAAGCCTCCATTAGAAAGCTCCAAGCAGACTTAATTGTCAAGGTAGCCGCAACCACTATGTCCTGCCGCAGATTGACGGAAGAATGGCAAATGCTTTCATGTGGTGAGGATGAGTCCAGCTGCTTCACAGGGGCAGAGAGTCGGAGCAATCACACTTGCCACATTCCAGGGCGGCCTCAAGCCTGAACAATTTTGTGTTGGAATCAGGTTCAAGGAGTAAAATATATATTTTAAAAAGTTTTATTAGAAGAATTCCTTTGAGATAATATCCACACCTAGCCGACCTGAAAGGACAGGGTGGATCTGCCTTGGTGAGGTCTTCTGTCCACCCCTTCTGTACCGCTTCATCTTTTTTGGTAGCTTGTTTCAAACCACAGCCCCAAAGTTATGTCCTCCTAATGAAAACACGACTTCCTGTAGGGATGAAGGAGGCCAATAAGAGTCAGTCAGCTACTGAACTTAGAGGGTTCGGCAAATGTACAAGGTTGGCACAGATAGCTAAGCTCATGAGGACCCTTCCTGATGTTACATAAGCAGGAAGTCATCCTTGGGAAAGTGCAAACTCCTGGGTGGAGCTGCCTGTAGTGTGAAAGCACCAGGGATCAGCTTCCAGAAGTCATCAGCCATGCTAGGAAGGGAAGTGTGGGTGATACAACCACCTGAAATCCACTTGTGTGCCTTGTGAGTAGCCCTTCAAGCATGGTCCTCTAAGCAAACAAATTAAACTTAACAGTTCACCAAGAAAGACTCGGGAGAAGCCATTTCTTTAGTCTGTCATTGGTGCCCTGTGTGCAGGGATTCGATACTGGCTCTTATCTCCCTAGGAAATGTATGTGTATTATTATATGTGCATAAATTCACACCAAGTAACCAGTAAGAATGGGCTACTGTCATACAGAAAAACAATGCTTAAGTTTGGTACATGTACCAATTATTAATGGTTGAATTTCAGGCATAAATGACAGGTTGGAAAGATATATTCTGTTCAAAGTAGGCTGTTCATATACTAATGACCTCCCTTTGAGCATCCTTCTTCTATAAGTAGTGATGAAATACAGGTCAAGTCTCTTGCCTTCAAAGAGTTTAAGTGCTGGAGAGTTACAATATATAGATAAATAATTTTTTCAACAGTTGATGCACATTGTTTCAAAGAAATATATACATGCCCCCCAGATGCTTAGGGAATGGAAATAGAGCTTCTAAATAAAGGGTTCATAGAAGACTTAATAAGTAAATCTTAGGATAAGGAAGACAATCTAATATGGGTCCCCATCAGAGGATGTGCCAACTTATTAGGCTTCTGCAGAACATTGACAAAGAGAAACGACAATTCTGGTATAAGCTACAATTCCCTATGAGTTTTTTCCCCTTCAGTCCTGTTGATTGATCTGGGGATATCATGCACACTAGGCAGGTGTCTTCCATGGGCTCACACCCCAGTCTTCCTGTTCTCTCTCTTCCCATAAAGCTCAAAAGAGACTGGGAGCAAGAGCTCCGAAGAAACGGGGAGCAAGCTGTGCCTGTGTGCTGCCTGAGTTACATTGTGCCTGTGTGCTGCCTGAGTTATGTTGTGTCTGTGTGCTGCCTGAGTTACATTGTGCCTGTGTGCTGCCTGAGTTACACTGTGTCTGTGTGCTGCCTGAGTTATGTTGTGTCTATGCACTGCATGAGTTTCATTGTAATGGCAGCAGCTGCCCTGGGAGACTCTTGCTTTGTTTGGCTTTCTTTCCCCTTGTTACAATAGGATTAAATTCTGTCCACTCCTGCTGGAGTCTTCTGGCACTTTGCTTTATTTCTTTAATAAAGTAAAAACCATTGCGCATAACTTCAGCCTCAACAGAATCTCCGGGGATTATCCCCTCAACACTCCTGCTTCCAAGCATTTCTGAGCTTATTTCCATAACAAAGTGTTTCAGCAAGATCTGTGTATCTGTGGAGGACACACTTCAAGGCCTCAGCGAAGCCCCAAATAGTAGGTAACACCAAACTATGTATGGTGTGGTTTTTCCCCTATAAATTAATACTTAGGATAAAGTTGGATTAATAAATTAGGTATAATATGAAGTTACCGATAATGTCACATTGATTGTAGCAGCTTTAACCTATATTTTTTTCGTTTTCATAGAAAAGATGAACCATTACTCTCTCTGTAGTGTGCCTGAATGCGTGGCACCCACATGCTTGCACTAATGTTGAACAAGCCATATAACCAAGATGCTTCCATGTAACTAATGGGAGGGTAACATGCGCAACACGGATACACTGAACAAGGGAGGAGTCACACACCAGACAACATAGAAAACAACAATAGCTTTTTATCATACTGTGCAGGAAAAGCATGCCATATAAAATTTATAAATTGTTTAGTTCTGGAATTTTTCAAGAATTTTTAGACCATGGTTGACAATGGTTATCTAAAACTATAGAAAATTAAAGTACAGGTGAATGGGAAGAGAATCATACAGGTGACCATTCACGGTTTCATGAACTAGCAACTTTGAGTAATCTGATCTTCACATAGACGTATGGAAATTAATTTACAATTAGTATCACTATTCATACTTAATTGATTACCTTAAATTATTAGCTCTAGCTTTTTAAATATGGATCTATCTCTGTGGCAAGAATTTAGAAATGTTTCCCCTCCCCACATTGATACAGAAATATAGGAAAATCTCTTGAGAAAGTCATTATCATTGGTATTACTAGGACCTCTGGAAACTTCCATGAATCACGATATGTAAGACCGCTCTGAAGGAAGAACTCATTTGCTGTGTAAAGGACCACTCCCAGGATATGTGAGTCCTCCTGGCCCACACATGAGGGCCCCGCATGCCAGGATGGGTGCAGGTGGAGGACGGAAAACAACTGGCGCTGGCTGGGTGCAGGTGGAGGACGGAAAACAACTGGCGCTGGCTGGGTGCAGGTGGAGGACGGAAAACAGCTGGCGCTGGCTGGGTGCAGGTGGAGGACGGAAAACAGCTGGCGCTGGCTGGGTGCAGGTGGAGGACGGAAAACAGCTGGCGCTGGCTGGGTGCAGGTGGAGGACGGAAAACAGCTGGCGCTGGCTGGGTGCAGGTGGAGGACGGAAAACAGCTGGCGCTGGCTGGGTGCAGGTAGAGGACGGAAAACAACTGGCGCTGGCTGGGTGCAGGTGGAGGACGGAAAACAACTGGCGCTGGCAACAGACCTCACTGGATGTTTGACCTGTGGAGAGTGACCTCATTTCTCCGAATCTCAGCTTTCTCGGGTGCAAAGTTGAGTCACTGGACTGTGAATCACAAACACATCACCCAGCAGCAGGTGATATACTTTATGTACACATTCAGAGATGTTTTTCACTTGGTAGAAGAAAAATAGGAAGGGCTAAGCATGTCTCTGATGCCTTTTCAGAGGACTCACGAACGACCAGGTCCTGTTTCCTCTCTTCAGCAGTATTCAGTGCTCCACCAAAAATGCTGTTTACTTACCTCTTATCTTCATTGATCCTTTAAAATTATTAATAAACATTCAAAATTTTCTGACGTGTTTCTAGAGGCTTCTATCTTCTGGGACAACTTTCCTTTCTTTTCTTTTTGCTGTTGTTTTGTTTTTTGAGAAAGGGTTTCTCTGTGTAGCCCTGGTCTTGCTTCCTGGAACTTGTTCCGTAGACCAAACTCAGAGATGCACCTGCCTCTGCCTCTGCCTCTGCCCCTGCCCCTGCCTCTGCCTCTGCCCCTGCCCCTGCCCCTGCCCCTGCCCCTGCCCCTGCCCCTGCCCCTGCCCCTGCCCCTGCCCCTGCCCCTGCCTCTGCCTCTGCCTCTGCCTCTGCCTCTGCCTCTGCCTCTGCCTCTGCCCTCTGCCCTCTGCCTCTGCCTCTGCCTCTGCCTCTGCCTCTGCCTCTGCCTCTGCCTCTGCCTCTGCCTCGACTCCTGAGTGCTGGTATTAAAGGCACGCACCACCACAAGATAGAAACTTGACTTCAGACTTGCGTGAACCAATTCACTAGGTTGGTTTGGACTCTCCCTTCCCCTCTCTGATGAATGTCAGCTGACAACCATGTCTACAATGTTCCCTCCTACTGACATGTCATACATGTGCCGAAATGCAGTCATTTGCTTCCAAATCTATATTTATAATATCATAAGAACTTAATGGCATAGTCAAACCATGGATAAAGCACAGATGAGAAAATAAAGCTAGTATTTCTGTGAAAATGACATGTTTAAAGCAGTCTCCATCAATACAAGTGGCAATGAATACCACAGTTACTTAAATGGAGACAGATAAATGTAAGCAAATTAGGATAAATAATAATAACAACAATAATAAATTAGGATTCAACATTTACAATAATTTTAAGTTCTTTTTTTCATGACAAAGAAATAACTAGGAAATGGACAGTAAGGTATCATTGGTTAATGGAGGAACTTCCTACAGGGGGACCCACCTTGCTCTTAAAAAGAAAAAAAAACTATGTGTGAAGATTCATTTGTGTGTTTTAGGTTAACATAAAATACCCAAGTTCACCCATGTTACCAGTTAACTAACCAATTATAATTGCAATATGCTTAGGTTTTGAATTCTTGGCACCAAGACCCACATGCTGAGCAACAAAACCATAGTGTTTGGCACAACTCAAAAATGGGTTTATGTAGAGATCATACAGAATGAACATATTCTTTGAAATTATTGGTCGTCGTGTTGAAGGGCCTGTGTTTCTAACGTTCTGAGGTCTGTTCTGTAGGGTTTTACTTCCTGTTAGCTGCGCTGCCTCAGTCATGGTCAGCCTTATCACTGTCATGAACAAAATTGTTTTGATAGAAAGCAACCAATTAATTAATCACTAAGATATATTTATCTAACTTAAAATGCTATGGTTGAACTGTTTAATGTTAATTAACTGGACACTGACCATATTCTACCGTCTTAGATACTATTACCCTCTACTCAACTCTGTGCAATATCAGGAGGCGGCCACTTCTAATAAGAAATATATAAAATAGGAAGCAGAGGATCTGGGCTTTCCCCTTATAAGGAGTTTCAGTTGAAATCAAAGCATAAAGTCAAGGTTTTGGATAGATATGCACAACATAAATGCATTCCCCTCCTTTCTTTAACTCACCCCTATCTTTTCTGTTAAAACGCTGAGTTGCTATTCTCTTGGTCACTGCTCACATAAAGCTATAAGAAAAACACTATGTTTTACATGAGAAGTTACTGCCTCTCTCGCAGCACGTAAGCAGATGCTTGACGAGCTTGTGGTGTCCTCAGCTGACGCGAAGCTGCCAGGAGGCTTAAGCAGGGGCATCTGGTCACCTAGCTTTTGTAATGTTACCCTCTGGGATTTGAGCTTTGAGTTTCATTCTGTGCTCCATGCTGAACTGATTTTCATGAAGGGTACAAGATCTATGCCTAAGTCCATTTTTGGTCAATTGTTGCAGAACATTTTGTTGAGAAAAGCTCCATTTTCCCCTTGTGCTGCTCTTGTCAAAGACTCATTGACTATCCTTGTGGTGTAACCCTGGCTTTCTAGTTTGTTCTGTTGAACTTTGTCTGTTCCTTCATTCTTCCTTGATTACCACAGTGTCTCATCTGGGCTTCTGGAACAAATCACTATAGCCAAAGGAGTGTCAACAAAGCATGTTAATTTTTCAAAGTTCTGGAAATCGGAGAAAATGAAGGTCAGAGAGAGGGCCAACTAGTGTCTGGTGAGGGCCTTTCTTTCAGTCTGAAGATAGCCAGCCCACACAGTGGAGGAAAAAAGTCACCTTTTCCATGTCTCTTCTCTTTTCTTTAAAATAGTTTACTGTTTACATATTATGGTACGAATAGTTAAGATACACAAGGAACAATATAAGTTTACAAATTACAAGGAATATTTTAGCACCATCTTTGTGCATTATGAAGGACAAACTTCATAGACGCAGTCCTGTCAAATTCACCCCTTTCCACCTCCCTTTCCCTCCCACCTCTACACTTATGTATCATTTTTAAAGCTAGATTCTGCATGTGAGAGAAGCATGTACTAGCCTCCTTCCGAGTTCTGGCTTGCGTTATGTGTAATGGGATGACTTCCGCTTGTGCCCCTTTTCCGGAAGGAGGGTTTCAGACGTATGACATCATCACTACTCAAAGGTTCCACCTCCAGATACCATCGTCCTGGGAAGGATGCTTAGCGTAGGTGCTATAGAGGACACAGCCTATCATCACAGCTGCAGAAGTCCCCCCACCCCAACTTTGCTCTTCAATATTGACTCAGCTGCTCTCAGTCTCTTGTCTTTTCATAAAATTCTAGCATGGGTCTGTCAATATCTACCAAGGAACTAGGTGGGACTTGGACAACACAACACTGAATCCGTGGATCAAACTGAAGATTCCTGGCTCAGTACAGCATCGCACCTCTCTGCCCATGATCATGAACTATCTCTCTGTCTATTCAGTTTTTCTTTGATTTCATTCATCACAAGTTTGTGATTTTCTTCATAGAGATCTTGTATTTATTTTAATAGTTTTATTTCTAAATATTACATTTGGCAAGCACCAATATAAACAGTAATGCTTTTAGTGGGCTTTTCACTTGTTTATTCCTGGTAGAATATGACTTTAAAAAGATTTTATTATTGCTATACATAATACACAATATAATATCAGACACAGTGGAAACACTCGGAAGATCATGACAGAAAGCCTTTGCTTTTGATATATCTACCTAAATGCCATAATATTTTTTATTATTTCTGGAAACTAAGTTTATGAGATTCTAACTATGAACTAATAAGATATTGATAAGAATTGCTGTAGTCTGTCAATATTCTGATCATAAGAATTCTATTGACAGCTAATGAATACATTAATTTTCAAGAAATTCAATGTTGACAAACTTGTTTCAGGGTATAAAGAAGAAGGTTTGAGGAAGAGAAAGCAGAACATAGCTTTGGAAATCTCAAGGCAAGGGGTTGTTCTGGGCCTAGATGTTCTGGCATCCTTGGGCATCTGCCGTTTCTCTGTGGACATGGAACAGCATCCCTTGAACCAAAAGCTAGCGGGGACCTACGCTACTAACCACACACAAGGGACAGATGCAGGAGCTGAGCTGGATAGATAAACACAAAGGCTACCAGAAGGACTGTGGCTGTCTCTCATGAACCTACTAGAGACCTTTGACAAAGCCAGAGAAGCTAGTTACTTGAAAGGAAACTGTTTACAGTGAGTCTTCAGCTGCAGTGTGGTGTAAGTTCTTTCAGAATGTGACAACATAGTCAGAGAACAATAGGGGCAACCAGGTTGGTTACAGACTGTGTCCACCAGAGCTTTGTGACCGATGTTAAAAAAAAAGTAGTTGCAAGAGAAATGGTTGGAATTTAAAGTTACATAAATAATATACAATGTGTTCGGTTATCTTGAACCAACTTACTACATAAATAAAGATGTTAAGGTCATATCTGATGCCAAACGTGATTTTGTTGCCTTGGCACTTTGACGAGGGTATTTCTATGTTTCTGAGGTCCTCTACACACATCTGGTGTCTGATCACAAGTAATTAGCAATTGGCGCACATCCTGATTTGGACATAATTCGTTTCTGCATATTTGCAGAAATTGGTTATTTTAGATTGTGTAGACGGTTCTTTAAGACCTAGCCCCAGGTGCGCAGTCAACCACGCTTCCTCCACTTTGCCCCTGGCACCTTTTCTGCATCTTCCAGAGCCGTCTTCACACACAGTTGACGACCGTGTCCCTTGTGATGCCTTTGGCCATCTGTTACATGACAATCTGGGAAGGAATTCCCATTCATGGAGAATCCGACCGCATCCTAATCCAGCACTTGGGGTCAGTTATTGATCTTTCTCTTTAAAACCCTCATGACAGCCCTTCACTGTGATTCATTTATATTATCAGCAAATACCACTGTTAAATTGCTTTTATAAAAGGAACAGATGCAAAACCAGAAAATCTTGTGAACTACCTGCCAGAGCTAACGAGCTATACCAGGCAAGCATGGTTCTCATTAGGAACTCAGTGCTTCCTCTCCAGGACTGAAATGCTCTGAATTTAAAGTGATGTTGGCAGGTTGGGGAGATGGCTTAGTCAGTAAAGTGCTTGCTAGGTGAGCATGGAAACCCAAGTTCAACCCCTAAGACCCACATTTTAGAAAATGCTGAGTATGATAGCCCATGTCTGTGATCCCAGCTGGGAGATGCAGGCAAAGGGTTCCCCCACCCTACCCCCACAGCTCATCTGTCAGAAAGCCTAACCGACTTGGCTAATGAGAGACCCACCGTCAAATAGGAATTCGGGCAGCATCTGAGGAATGGCAAAGTCGTGTGGCCTTCACATATATACATACAAATGGGTAGATAGATGATAGATAGATGAGAGAGAGAGAGAGAGAGAGAGAGAGAGAGAGAGAGAGAATAGATACACACACCACTCATACTAACACTGACTGGAAGACCCTAAAAGCATTTTTCCAAAATCTACCTCTCTGAGAGTATCTGAATTGGGAGCTGAAGATCATGATTTGAACCCATATTTCACTATCCCACCCTTTCTGAGGACTTCTGTTCCTGCTGTTTCTCACTGAGATACCAAAGTTCAATATTCATGATTAAAGTACTATCACTATCAAGTAATATCAGAATAAACGAACCACAGGGATGACACAAAGCACAGAAAAAATTCAAATCCGCAAGAAAATGAAAAACGTGTGTGCCTGTTTGTCACAGGCACTGATGGCTTGAAGATACACTGAGCATTCCAGCACACAAGCGTCAACCAAGTCCCAAAGTTCAATCAGTGGCCACCAGAATGGACAGAACCAGACACCCTCTCAACTCATTAAAATATATTTCTTCCTGGGTATTCATCCACCAAATACGGTGTTGATGCTGCAGACATGAGAGATTCACACCCTCAGTGGGAAGTAGAGGACAATGATAGAGAAGTTCTGTCCCCAAGTCTTCAGGAAACAGTCAGAGGCCGTCTGTGACGCCTGTGGCAGGGTGAGTCATAGTCACGAACGTGCCATGAGATGCCCAGGGTCCACTGTTACACTGTGGTACAGGAGATTAAGATTCAAGTTGTAAATAGTTAAAAGAAAAGCTGACCTTTCCCAAGAAACAGAGAACCACATACCTCCTGCCTTCCCTGGAACTGGGTTCTCCACCTTCAAATGTGTATTGAAACCTTGGCCCTAGACGAGTTCCATGCCCACTGGTCTTCAGCCCATTTTGCTTCCATCGCCAGCTGTCTGCCTCCCCCTGCAGCCCCTGAAGCTCCTCTGCCTCCCTTAGAACATTACGTCATTCCTTCTCAAACTCCTGAATCCAGAGACACACAAGCTGAGGGCTCTGATTGCTAAAGAATCCTAAGAAAAGCCCACAGGGATTAACATAATCTTTTATTTCCCCTTCCTTTCTTCAAAATAAACAGATGTTTTTATTTGTCCCCTGAATATCTATTGAAGAGTTGATTTGATTTCTCGGATATATATATATATATATATATATATATATATATATATATATTTATATAATTTGGAGGCTTGTATTCTATCTCATGTATCTATGTATTTACAATCCTAAACAACTCTTTTTCTCAATTAATTATAGTACCATTGTCTTTTAATTATTGTGATTTTTGTTAATCTTAATATATCCCATATCTTCATTGTTCTTCTTTTCCAGAATTACATCAGGTGTTTTTATTCCTTTTTCTAAAAAAAAAATTGACTCATAGTTTTAATGTACTTAAATTTATATATTTAATATAAACATATTTTAATATGAATACATATTTAACTTGACAGTTTTACATCATCGCATATTCTACACCCATTTCACACGCTGGGTTTCATTTGCCTGTTTTTGCCTGTTTTGTTTAGAGTAAATATTGCCCTTTATTTTTCCTATCCAAAGCTAAGGATGTCCTGTCTTCTACGCAACCACAACTCGCTTGCGTCATTATTTGACAAGCCACCACCGACCCGAGTGACCTCACTGCATTTGAAGGTGAGAAACAAACTGTGAAGCCAGCGAAAGTTTTGGGTAGGGTTCTCAGAGTAGTTAGCACATCCTGGTTGGTGCCTAAACTCACGCTAGGCAGTTTGAACTTGTCCTATTCCTGCCTAGGTTGTATTTGGATCCGAGATTCAAAAGAACTTTGTAGGGTAGATGAAATTCTACAAAGTGCCACTAGGTGTCCTCTACCAATAATTCCCCAAGAGCAGCCGAAATGCAGAAGGCAGCTTCGCCTATTAAATGACGTCGTCACTTCAGCACCATGGCTGAACTGGTCAAGAGTTGAACAATACCTACACCCTCCTGTCATGGCTGCTAACACAGATAAAAACTCCTCAGAAGAAAAAGAAAAGAACCACTTGCTCACTTTTCTAAGCACAGCTCAGTGTTATCACTGGTTAAACAGTACAGATCTGCTTCAGTTGCCAGGATAACACACTGTGTCGGAACTGAGAGTGAAGAACACGTCGGATGGTGCCGACCCCTCTGTCCACCTCTCCAATGGGCAGCTTTAAACCCCACACCCAGAAAGGTTTGAACTACACCAAGGACACTGATCATTACAAAGCTGCCATGTCATTGACAAACAGTGGGCACTAAACATGGAGACCATGGAAGGCACAAGGAGTATGATTGAGGTGACTTGTGGCGTTATGAGAAGGAGAAGATGCCTATAAGTCTCCAACCCTAGTGTCTAGGGAACTGGGCTCAGCGATGCCTCCAGAGGTGGAAGAAACTGAAGAGACGGAGGAAAGAAGACATTTGTGTCTGCTTCCAGTATGACAGTCCTGTGCGCATCAGAATCCTCTGCGCTAAAGAGGATTTTCTGTTAGAGAAGCAGAGGTGGAGGACTTTGTGTGTGTGTCTTCTCCTCTGAAATGCCATGAAAAGCAAACAACAAAAACCTAAAGGGGAAGCATGACCTTCAGTGACACACAGGCCACAAGTGCAGAGGTCCAGCTGCTGAACCTGTGAGGTCTAGACAAAGCTGACAGGGGAGCGCACAGCCAGCACAGCTGCCTGAGACGACCAACACACAGCATTTCCCAAGCTCACACCGGCGAGAGCCTGAAAACACTTGGATTAAAACGCCGGGCAGCAGGTAAACTATGAACCCACGAGGCAGTGCAGAGAAATCAGACATCCTCTTTAGGGACCCAGGGCGACATCTCGGAATGCAGGGGGACCACAGTGGAAAGGTTAAGTCTCAAGGGGATAAGTGTCTCTGCCTTGAGAGACAGAAGAAGGAAAGTGTTAGAAAGTGTGTGAGATCAGACAGGATAGACAGGTGCAGAGACTTGGGGAAAGGGGCAGAGACTTGGGGAAAGGGGCACAGACTGGGGGAAGGGGCAGAGACTGGGAGAAGGGGCGGAAACTGGGGGAAGGGGCGGAGACTGGGGAAGGGGCGGAGACTGGGGGAAGGGGAGGAGACTGGGGGAAGGGGCGGAGACTGGGAGAAGGGGCGGAGACTGGGGGAAGGGGCGGAGACAGGGGGAAGGGGCGGAGACAGGGGGAAGGGGCGGAGACTGGGGGAAGGGGCGGAGACTGGGGGAAGGGGCGGAGACTGGGGGAAGGAGCGGAGACTGGGAGAAGGGGCGGAAACTGGGGGAAGGGGCGGAGACTGGGGAAGGGGCGGAGACTGGGGGAAGGGGCGGAGACTGCGGGAAGGGGTGGAGACTGGGGGAAGGGGCGGAGACTGGGGAAAGTGGGTATAAGGTAGAAATTTCACAAAGCAACGGTTCAGCTGGGGAGAACTGTGATGGTGCAACAGAGGAGGAAGGGAAATGGTTATGTTTGGATGAATGCAAAGTTGGGACTTCAAATGCAATCCTCATCCTCCCTTAACTGCGCTGTAAATGCCTGTATATACGTGTTTATAAGTGGCTGCCTTCTCATGCATGCGTGTTTATAAGTATCTGACTTCTCTATGCATATATGTATATGTTTATAAGCAGCTGACATCTATTAAGTATGTATATATTTTAAGTAGCTGCCTTCTCTTTGCATGTATGTGTATATTGCATAAATATACAGAGATAAATTAAACTGGTTTATTAAGGGGTCGCAATAGAGAGGGACAAACTCACAAACACAGATAAAGGATTAGCCGCCGCTGATCCTGCCCTGTCTCTCCACTGTCCTGAGTCTCCCCTCATGCTAAGCAAGAATCAGAGCAAGAGCACAGGCATGTTTCTTCTTGCACCTACCTTATCAGTGGACACCTCAGATCACTCCTGAAGGGGTGGTACCCCAAAAGTTAATTGGCTGAATGAATTCCCACAACATTTATATATATATAAGTAGCAGCCTTCTCTTTAAATATGAGTAGTAGCTATAAAAAGCTAATGTGTAAAGATTATGCCCAAATGGGGCTTGCTGGATGACTTAGTGAGTAAGAGCATGAGGAGCTGAGTTCAAATCCCCATCACCTATGTGGGGAGTGGGGGGAAGCTGGGTATGGCTGAGTGTGCTTGTATCCCAAGCATTGGGAGCCCACTAGCCAGTCAGTCCAACCTGAATGGTAAGATTCTGGTCCAGGTGGAAGTGTGTGGGGAGTGGGAGTGGGGGGGTCTCTGCGAACACCACTGCCAGCAGAATTTGATCCACAAGAGACAAGAATACAGTTTGGCTCAACATGGCTCAGTAGCCAGTGTTGGGTCAAACTTTAAAAGTCCGATCCCAAGTAGTTTAATTTAGACATAATTAAGCACAACACAATTTGGGGAAAAAATCCCCTGTGATAATTAACTCAATCCTGGTCACATAACAAAACTTAAGATGTGACAACATCTAAACTCTTTGTAAAGTGCAAGCAGCATCTTCCATAGATGGCTCAGCAGTTAAGAGCATTGCCTGCTCTTCCAGAGGTCCTGAGTTCAATTCCCAGCAACCACATGGTGGCTCACAACCATCTGTAATGAGATCTGGTGCCCTCTTCTGGCCTTCAAGCATACACATAGAAAGAATATTGCATACACAATAAATAAATAAATATTTTTTTAAAAAAAGATCAGTTCTATAGGTTAACTAGTTTTAAACAAAAAGGCTCAAGATAAGGGTAAGGGGGAGGATCTGCTGTGGCCTGCGCACACAGACAGCATGGAAGTCACAGGGTGTTAACCCCTTCCACTCCCAGCCTTCTGGGTGGGAAACACACCTGTCCTCTGAAGACACAATCCCGTGTGTTTTATATTCCTGGTTCTCCAGGTGCTTATCTGTACACCAGGCTTTTTCTTTTGGGCCACTATAGCATGATTAATAAAAAACCAGAGACAGAAATTGAAGCTCAACCTGAAGGTAAGAAAAGCAAAACAGCCAGTCACTGGCTCTTACCTCCAGCTCAGTCTGAAGTGGCCCTGCCTCCCGGAATCTCAGAAGGAGACTGAACCTGAGAACAGTCTCCTCCTGTCTTATATTTCTCTCTAGGGCTAGGATTAAAGGCGAGCACCACTACCACCAATTTCTATGGCAAACTAGTGTGGCTACTGGGATTAAAGTTGTGTGTTACTACTGCCTGGTCTGTAAGGCTGATCAGTGCTGCTGTTTAACTCTCTACTCTTTAGGCAGGCTTTATTTATTAAAATACAAATGAAATATCACAACAGGTCTAACCAGCTCCCAAAGAGAGCCTTATTAGTTACAAATGCCTGGCCTTATCTTAGCTCTTATTTTAATCTGTTTCTATCTATGTTTTGCCTTGGGACTTCTTACCTTTATTTCTTTAAATCTTAATTTTTTTCTGTCTCTATGTCTGGATTCTGGCCCTGGACATATCTTTCTCTTTCTCCTCATTCTCTTCTTTCACGTTCTTCTCGAGCCTACATTTCTCCTCTATTTGTTCTCTGTCTGCCAGCCTTGCCTATTCCTCTCCTGTCTAGCTATTGGCCATTCAGCCTTTTATTAGACCAACCAGGTGCCTTAGGCAGGTAAGGTGAAACAGCAACACATCTTAGATAATTAAATAAATTCAGCATGAACAAATGTAACACATCTTTACACAAATAAAGTAATATTCCACAGCACAAACAAATGTTACACATCTTTATATGGTTAAATATTCCACAACATATCTGTGAGCACAAGGACATACTTGCCTCCCACAGGAGAGACCCTACCTCAAGGCAGTAAGGTGGAAAATAACACAAGAGGACTCCATGACATCCTTCCCTGGCCTCTGCACCCATAGACCCATGTGCATAGAACACACACACAGGCAGAAAGACAGAGAAACACAGACAGATCAGGGAGAGAGAGAGAGAGAGAGAGAGAGAGAGAGAGAGAGAGAGAGAGAGCTAAAAAGTAAAAAAATAATTCAAGACAAAATGTAAAAGTATACTCTACCCAAAGGAAATACAGGACTTTCCCATGAAAATAGGTCAAGAATGCTCTGCTTGAGAGAAGAGAGATCTCACGACTTCTGTTTAGAGATCAAAGGGGGGAGGAGGCTTGTCATCTGTCCTTACTGCTTGGCTGTGGGTCACACACTTCCCCTTCTCAGTGCCCACATGGAAATTTTATGCTGGCTGTCACTTAGTCAAAATGTTTTGGGAGACACTGACCCAGAAGAAAAAGTCTGACTTGTGATTGGACACTTGGGCTGAGGAAGGAACCCAATCCTGAGGAAAGCGTGTCTCTTTTTCCCTCCACTTGGGCTTGAGAATGAGGGAGGACATGTTTGAAATCTCAGCCACCCAGAACCATGAGCCTTCTAGTGTTTGTTTGCTTCTTAAAATTTAGAGACAGGGTCTTGTGAGAGAGCCTGGGCTGGCCTGGAACTTGCCATCCTGCCTCAGCATCCAGAGTACTGGTTGCAGCCGTCACTACCACAAGCCACCTGGCTTCAGAAGGCTGAAGAAAGAGTTGAACATTTTAAATTTCCTCTCTCTCTCTCTCTCTCTCTCTCTCTCTCTCTCTCTCTCTCTCTCTCAAGAATTTGGGAGAATCAAATAGAATTTTCTGAACTGAACTTAATAGCAGATTCCCTATGTGCCCTAGGGTAGATTTTCAGGGAGTATCCCAGTAAGTCATGGCAAAGTTACTGAGAATTTGAGTCTGAGTTTAATGTCTTTGTATATGTGACCAAACCTTTCCTCATTTAAACAAATACTGAGAGAATGGCCAGAAATCTGACTACTAAAATGTAAGCAAAGTTGGAGAAATTCTGGGTTTTATCCTGTGTTGTTTCTAGTGACCACTGACCATGTGCTGCTTTCGTGAGCTGAATAGCTGAAGCACCCATGATATTAAGTTTTTCCATCTCATTTTGCTCTGCCCAGGATACATCCACTGGGCTAGAGGGGATGACCACTCATTCATTCATTCATTCATTCATTCAATCATGCACTCCCCTTGCTCAGTATTCAGCTGCACTCCTGCATCACAGTGCAGAATACCCTTGTCAGACTCTCCTGACAGGCATGCGCTTAGTTTAGTGGGGGGTGTGTGTGTGTGTGTGTGTGTGTGTGTGTGTGTGTGTGCTTGTTTGTAGGCTTGCACATGGATATGGAAGCCAGAGGTGAAAGGTGACTGCCTTCCTGGATCAGTCTCCACCTTACTCTTTGAGATGGGATCTCTCGGTGAACCTGCGGCTGCTCGCCTGCGTGGTTAGAGTGGTGTGGTGGACTGAGCACCGAGAAGGTCTCCCGTCCATCCTTGTGTCAGCTCTCACATGGGCGCTGAGAATCCAGACTTGGGTCCTTGTGCTTGTAAAGTGAGCTCTTTGTTGACCAAGCCATCTTCCTGGCCCTCTGTCCAAGTCTTTATTTTGTTGTATTTCTCTATCTATCATCAATCAATCTATCAATCATCTCTCTCTTTCTCCGTCTTGCTCTCTAGCTCTCTCTCCCCTCCCTATATATGAAATATATGCTCTTTCAGAGCAATAAAGCCCAAAGCCCTTGAACATCTTTTGAGCATAAAGCTTTCACTGTAGTTAGGTGAGAGTAGTAGTCATGAAACTGGCAAGAACATTTTAAATATAAAGCTTACTTGTACTGACATATTTATTTGTGGAGGATGCTAAGTAGACACCAGACACGGTCTTCATATGCACATCAAGGTTTGTTTAACAAGCTGTCCACAACCCATGATGAGGGCTGGCCTAGGCAGAGCTGACATCTTAAACCCTGGTCCCCTTCCTGTGTTAAGATGTGAATCTACGTGATAAGCCTCCGTCTGTTTCCTGGCACCTTCAGCACGAGACAGAAAGCTGATGTTGCATGTGGCTGCCTCACATGTAAGGAGTCAGGGAAGGGGGATGCAGTGGAGGCACTGTGGTCTCCTTCAGGTCTTTTCATCCTCTGCTGCTTTATCAGACTTCTGTGGGAAGCCAGGTTTCATACACTCCTGCAGAAGCTAAGAGGCATCTTGCATGCTCAAAAGTGCCTCGCAAATTGCCTTTCAACCCTCTTCACCTCACTCTTCTGCAGACAAAGCCACAATCGAGCAGAGACCACAAACAGCCGTTTCCTGAAACCAGTACCCTGCCAATCCTTCCTCCACTTCATGAGGAGAGATGAAGAGCTGCACGAAGAACAAAGATCTCGCTGCTGTGTCTGGTCATGGGCGCAGTAAAGCCACTTTGCTCGCAGAACTGAAAACTGGGAGTAACTGTTTTGATGCATTATTGAGCCACGTTTATGTTGACCCAAAGGAACTGAAAGCAGGGAAACAGGTATTGGTATGTCAATAGCAGTAGCAGGATCAAATGTGATAGCTCCCAAAGGTCACTTCAGGAAAAACTCATTGTTCATTGTGAAAAACTAAAACATTAATCATATAGACATATATATATATATATTCAATGAAAGACATGATAGATATATTCAATGAAAAGTATGATAGATATGAAGAAAAGCAAAGATGTTTTCTAAACTCATATTTCTTTCTGCCCCATATCATGACTCTTGACATGAGACAACTCTGGGTTTTTCTCTTACTAACAGGCTTGGAATTGGAGAGGGACTGAGCCAGAGTCCAACTTCAAAACCAGCTCTACATATTAATAAAGAAATGTTTAATAAGACATATATATAAATTAATACTTACAAAATGTGTCCATCCATCAGTAATTAAATATTAAGGGTCCCTTAATTTCTTTGAAGATGAGTATTTTCCTGTGGAGATAAGAAAAGAACCCTGCCTCCAACCTATCTGTATTTCTTACCATCAGTATGCTCGCCATCTGTGTGAAAGAATTGTTATTTATCTTTTCCAAGTGACTTCTCTTCTTCAAACCGAACCTTTATTAATTTTGACGATATCCACAATTTTTCCTCACCTGTGGAGATAAGAGCAAAACCCCTTCCCCAACGCAGCACATCTCCTGGCTTCCATTGTGAGTTCAGCACATCCTTGAAATAAACTGGTTGATTTAGTTCAGCAGACTTTTCCATTATCCAATGTCTTTCTGCAGCCGTCGTTCCCTTCTCATTAGCGTTGAGAAAATTCAAGGTTAACAAAGCATTATGTAACCCAGTTCTGGGGGTGTTTTTCACCCCTTTCTGTTTGTTCAACATATCCTTTATAGTTCGATTTGATCTTTCTATGACTGCTTGACCTGTACGATTATATGGTATACCTGTAACATGCTTGATATTATAATAATCAAAAAACCATTTCATTTTCCTAGAGACATAAGCAGGACCATTATCCATCTTTATTTGTGTAGGTATACCCATGATAGCCATGACTTCTAATAAATGAGTGATTACTGAATCAGCTTTTTCTGAACTTAAAGCAGTTGCCCACTGAAAGCCTAATAAGTGTCAATGGTGTGATGAACATATTTTAATTTGCCAAATTCTGCAAGTGGAACACATCCATCTGCCAGATTTCATTCCTTTGGGTGCCCTTTGGCTTAGCCCCTGCAGGCAGTGGCGTTTGGTTATAGAAAGAGCAAGTAGGGCATTTCTTTACAATCTCCTTAGCTTGTTGCCATGTAATAGAAAACTCTTTCTTCAAACCTTTGCTATTAACATGATGTTTTTTATGAAATTCAGAGGCTTGTAGCACACTGCCAATCAATAATTGATCAATTTCTGCATTACCTTGTGCTAGAGGACCTGGCAGACCCGTATGGGATTGGATGTGTGTTATGTACATAGGGCAAAGCCTGTTCCTGATCAAATCTTGAACCTGGAGAAACAATAAGGTTAGTTCTGTATCATCAGGTATAAATTCAGCAGTTTCAATATGTAAAATAACTCTTTCTGCGTATTGTGAATCAGTAACTATATTAATAGGTTCTTTAAAATCTCTTATTACCTGTAGTAATAAGGGCGGCGGGGCTGCGTCCCCAGCACCCGGCCGCCCCCACAGCTAGCTTTACCCAAAATAATTACACAGACACTATATTCTTTTAATCACTGCTTGGCCCATTCTCTTCTAGGCTAATTCTCACATATTAATTTAGCCCATTTCTAATCATCTGTGTGTAGCACCCCAAGATGCGCTTACCGGGGAGATTCTAGCCTAGTCCATCCTGGGTTGGAGCTTCATCCCGGGAGCGGGGCATGGCGTCTCTCTCAGGCGTCTGCTCCCGAGAGCAGAGCGGTCGAGACTCTGACCTCACTTCCTCTTCTTCCCAGCATTTTGTTCTGTTTACTCTACCCACAGGGCCAAACAGTTTCTTTATTGGCCAATGACCTTCCTCCATCAATTACCATAAGAATGGCATATAATTCAGCCTTCTGGACAGAATCATAAGGACTTTGTTCCACCTTACCCAAGTCTTCTGATTTGTAACCTGCCTTCCCTGATTTATTGGCATCAGTATAGAATGTACGGGCTCCAGTTATTGGAGCATCACGGACGATTCGAGGAAGAATCCAAGAAGTTCTCTTTATGAAGTTAAGCCTCTTGCTTTTTGGATAGTTGTTATTAATGTCTCCCAAAAAATTAGCACAAGCTCTTTGCCATGGTTCATTATCTTCCCATAATTTCTTTAGTTCATCAGCAGTGAAAGGCACTATAATTTCTGCTGGGTCTATGCCTGCTAGTTGACAAAGTCTCAGCTTGCCTTTTATAAATAACTCAGAGACTTTTTCCACATAAGTTTTCAGTTTCTTACTTGGTTTATGTGGTAAAAAGATCCATTCCAAGATAATATCATCTCTCTGCATGAAAATTCCTGTAGGAGAAATTTTTGATGGTAGTATGACGAGAATACAATCGAGCTCTGGATTCACTCTGTCCACATGTGCCTGTTGTAATTTTTCCTCAATCATTGTCAGTTCCTTTTATGCTTCAGCTGTTAATTCTCTGGGACTGTTTAAATCTTTAGCACCATCCAAGGTTTTGTTCAAATGAATTATTAGATCAGGTGTTATCCCAATAGCTGGTCATAAACTGGAAATGTCTCCTAACAGTCTTTGAAAGTCATTAAGAGTCCGTAGGCGATCTCTCCTAATTTGTGCCTTTTGTGTCTTAATTTTTTGCAAACCTATTTTATAACCTAAATAATTAACAGAATCTCCCTTCTGAATCTTTTCAGGAGCGATTTGCAATCCCCAATTAGGTAAGAATATCTTTATTTCTTCAGTGTGTTCAAGGTATCCATGTTTCAATCAGATAACAAAATGTCGTCCATGTAATGGTATACTATAGATTTGGGAAATTTATTGCATATTATTTGCAATGGTTGGTTCACAAAATATTGGAACAGGGAGGGGCTGTTTAACATACCCCTGGGGGAGGACAGCAGCCCAGTGGTACCTCCTCGAAGGTTGAGAATTGTTATAAGTAGGCACTGTGAAGGCAAATTTTTCACTATCTTCTTTTTGTAAAAGTATAGTGAAAAAACAATCCTTTAAATCAATAACTATGAGAGGCCATCCTTTTGGTAATAAAGAGGGCAAAAAAGTTCCAGATTGCAGAGGGCCCATAGGTTGAATAACCTTGTTGATGGCCCTGAGATCTGTCACCATTCTCCATTTACCTGATTTTTTCTTAACCACAAATACAGGAGAATTCCAGGGGCTGGTAGATTCTTCTATATGTCCAGCATCTAATTGTTCTTGTACCAGCTGTTCTAAAGCCTGTAACTTTTCCTCAGCTAAAGGCCATTGCTTTGTCCATATTGGTTTCTCAGTCAACCATTTTAGAGGCAAGGCTGTTGGTATCTCTGAAGGGACATCAATTGCTTGTTCTTGTACAGCCCGAATGGCCGGTTTTCTCCATTTGTAATATCTTTTAATATTATTCTCAGAAATATAGGCTCTAGAAGTAGCAGGAATGTTAATTTGGGTATTCCATTGTTGTAATAGGTCACGACCCCATAAATTCATTGCAATATTGGCTACATCTGGCCTTGATTTTCCTATTTGTCCCTCTGGCCCTATACATTCAACCCATCTCGTGCTCTGCCTTACTCGAGAGAGGGTTCCAATTCCCAGGAGCTGAACATTTACATTCTGAAGAGGCCAATACGGATGCCAAGATTCTGGGGTAATGATACTTACATCAGCACCTGTGTCCAGCAGGCCAGTAATAAAAATGCCATTTACACACACTCTCAGCTTAGGTCTTTGATCATTTATAGAAGTTTGCCAAAGCACACGTAATTCATCTTTCTGATCATTATTGCTTGTAACAGTAGGCATGGGGCTTCCTAATTGTCCTGACGAGACATGTTCTCCGCAGAAACTGGAAATGACTAAACCATGTTTGCCATGGGGGCCTGTGAGGCCCCCCCCTCACGTTTCCCATCTGTACCAGGTTGCCTTGTTTATCTCTTGTAGACCTGCATTCATTCGTCCAATGTCTGCCTTTTCCACATCTTCTACATAAACCTGAAGGCTGACTCCTCCTATTTCTGTTATTTCTAGAAGAGGCATTATTATTATTTCTGAAAATCCGTTGTCTACAATTCGTTTTCATATGACCCATTTTGCCACAATTAAAACATTTGGTATTCTGGTGTCTCCTTTTACCATTGGAAATTGCTTCTTCTACCCATGCTTCAGTGCCATAATCAAATGTATCAACATTCAGTGTATGCAAGACCCATTCTTCCAAGGGCGCTGATCTGAGCTTTAAAGGCCCCAAAATCCTTTTGCATTCCACATTTGCATTTTCATAAGCCAAATACTCAATCATTATACATCTTGCTTCTGGGTCAGATATCCCTATTTGTACAGCCTTAGTTAATCTTTGTAAAAAGTCACTAAAGGATTCTCTCTGACCCTGTTTAACTCTGACAAATGATTCCATTCTCTGTCCTGGGTCTTGTACCCTGTCCCAAGCCCTTAAGGCTGCTGTAGTACACATGGAGAGTGTGTTTATATCCAAATTAGCTTGCTCCTGAAGGTTGGAAAAGAGCCCTTCACCTAGAATTTTATCTAGGGAAATGTCAATTCCCTTCGCATTTTCCCGCTGTTCTAAAAGTCTAGCCTCTTGCCTGAATAAGCATTTCCATTTCAATTGTGGTCCACTCTCAAGTACTGCAGAGCTCAGCTGGAGCCAGTCAGAGGGGGTTGCTCTGCTTGTCATGGCCCAAGATCTTAGCATCTCTTTAACAAAAGAGGCATGCATCCCAAAAGTCATGACAGCCTGTTTAATTTCTTTGAGATCATTCATACGGACAGGCTCCCATGTATCTTCCTTGATGACCCTAGGGTTTCTGGAACCAATCACCTTCTCTGTTGTTATTACTGGAAAGGCAGGTAGAGCTGTAGGTAGAGCTTTGTGGAAATTGTTCTGGAGGGATTTATACACAGATGTAGTTAAAATTTGCCTTTCTACCCTTTGCTCTTCTTCATCAGAATTTAGAAATTCCTCAATCTTTTCAATTCTATTCACCATTGCCTTCTGCAATGTCTGTATTTCCTGTCCAGAATTATGTTCCAAAGCCTTCATTGAGGATTCTAAAGTATGAAGTTTGTCCATTAGAGATAACATCTTATCTTTGGACATAATTTTATGGCATAAACCGTGCCTTCTTGTATTGACAATCTTTCCGCCAATCTGTCATAAGCTTTAGACAAAATTCGATTGTCACATTCAGCAATTTTGATTCTCTCAGTTAATGTTTCAGTTCCTACAGAAAGGGACTGAATCTTATGGTCCAAATCAGCTCTTCCCTCTTCCATAGTAATGAATTTCTCCTTAATATCAGCCACTAATGTTTCAGTTCCTACAGAAAGGGACTGAAGCTTACTATCCAAATCAGCTGTTCCCTCTTCCATAGTAATGAATTTCTCCTTAGCATCAGCCTGTAACTTTTTTAAATTTTGCTCAGTTGATCAAATCATGTTAGACAAAGATCTGTTCTCTTCCTGAATAACTTCAAACTGATTCTTGAAAAGATTGTTGTCATTCTCAATTGTTTTTAAGCGTTCAACCTCTGCCTTAAGAATCCTGGATTCGTCTCGTAAAGACTTTATCATATTTCTATTATCAAACTATATAGTACCAAGGAAAACTATGAATCCCAGAAGGATCCATAGATGTGGGGTGATAGACACCTCTTGTAAAATCTCCCACATGGTACAATTAAAAAAAAAACTGTTAAATTCTTGAATGGTAATGTGTTCAGACATTTTATTTATAAAAGAAAAATTTTTAACCTGCATTGACCAGTTCCTGCCAGTGGTGGTCTCTGTGGTTTTGGAGCCTGTCCTGGAACTAGCTCTTGTAGACCAGGCTGGTCTCGAACTCACAGAGATCCACCTGTCTCTGACTCCCGAGTGGTGGGATTAAAGGCATGCACCACCACCGCCTGGCTGGCCTCAAACTCCCAGAGATCAGCCTGCCTCTCTGGATATTATGGGCCTGAAGGCCGAGTGTATCTCGGACTCGGCACTGGGGCCCAAGTCACGAACTAAAAAAAAGGCACCCAGGAGTGTGCTGTGTTATCTAGCGGACTAAGCGCTTGAGTCCAATCGCGCTTCCTGAGCTCCGGTAGCTAATCTTACTCGCACAGGTTGGGAAAGATTGAGCTTGCACCCCACCCCCCCACCCCCCCACCCCCGTTCCCCGGGTGGGGGCAAAATAGCCAGACGTTGGACACCCAAATGTAATGGCATAAATGAATGCAGACAGATTGTAAAAATATATACAGCTTTAATGGGGAAATAGACTTACAGGACAACCGTTCCCGCGGAGACCAGGAAAGCAGAAGCAAGCTGCGAGCAAGCTCGCCAGATTTATAGGTAAACATTAGCCCGAGGCGAACATGCCCCCTAAGGGGCAGGACTTATCCCTACAACAGCTGACAATGAGAAGATTCTTAGTGCTGCTATAGGAGAGTGGGTGTTTAAACAGCAGCGAGGTATCCTTCTGTGCTGCTATCAGAATGACCGAATCCCGGCAAGGCTGTGGATGCGGTAAGCTCACCATCACAGGTGGAAATACAAAATGGTGAGGCCGCTGTTAGGAGATATGAGGGCTCCTACCATGTGACCTGGCCAGCCTTCTGCACAGTATTTACCCACAGCAGTGTGGGGGATGGTGGAGGCGTGGTGGGAGTCAGCTAGGTAGTAGAGGAGAGGGTCTATTGAGATCCACGCCCACTGTGAATTTTCCACATTGAGTGTGCTGGAATGGGGCCAAGAGGCTGGGTGGTAGATAGAACACAGGATGACTGGCTTCTGTTTCATGTTACACAGGGTTTCTCTGTATAACAGCTTTGGCTGTCCTGGAACTCACCTCGTAGACCAGGCTGGCCTTTAACTCACAGAGATCCACTTGCCTCTGCCTCCCGAGCACTGGGATTAAAGGCATGCTGCCTTCTAGGAGGTTTATATAGTTTTGCATTTGATACACCATTCCTTATAAGTACTTGTTTTTCATAACATTTGTCCTGACATCTAAAACTTCTCAGCCAGAACTACTCTGGCATGAATATTCTTACTGATTATTTTTCACTGTCTTTTCTTAAATTTTTAGACCATTTCAGCCTCCTTGTCTAATGAAAATGAGTGCTTTTGGACAGAAAAAAAATCTACTTCCTTTCAGTTAATTGCATGATCTAAAAATAGACGACAGAGAAACTAAAATTAGAGATGGCTGTTGAGAGCTCGTAATTATAACAGAAGCACTTCCTGATAAAACCATCCCATATTAGTTACCCTTAGAAAGGCTGACAGGCTCACTCTAGGGACTGAAGGGGACAGCTCAGGGCTCAGGATCAAGTCCTGCTTTGGCACAGAGCTCAGTTCCCAGAACCTATGCCAGCTGGTTCTCTCTGGCACAGGTGGAGCCTCCATCTCCAGGGATACACTACACCAGACACCTGCTCATGTACACACACACAGACACAACTCATCCACAAATACAAATAAAATGAATACGACTTTTAAAATTCCTTTACCCAGAAGATTATAATTGATCAGGGCTTTATTGCTGGTTAGGACAGTCAAGGCTGGGACAGGAGGAGGGGAGATGTGGGGGTGACAGACTGGTGGCAATAGCAATGACATCAGGATTGTACCAGGGCTCTACAGAACCATGGGTAGCTACTTTTTTGTTGTGTCATAATGTATTTCCTACACTTTCTAAGTTGTGACTTTTTGCAGATAAGTCATTTGTGGAATATATACTAAGTTACTTTTTTATTGCGTTATAATATATCTCCTACACTTTCTAAGTTGTGACTGTTCGCAGATACATCATTTGTGGAATACATACTAATAGAGTATTAGTCAACTATAGAAAGAACAAGCTCCCTGCTGTATAGCACCATGAATGAGACTGCCAATCATGATGATTGACACACGCAAGGAAACACAGGGCTTTGATCATTATGCAGCAAACTTACCTTGAATGTTGTACAAATCACACATGCAAATGCTGTCTTGGCCAAAATAAAATAACACAGAAAATGTTAAATGTAGCAAGTCAATTAAAACAAAGATGAAATACATAAATGATGGCATAAAGTGAGCTGGCTCACCTCTGTGCTCCCTGCCACTATCATCAGTCAGAGGAGGAGAGATACAGTGTGCTTGTCAGACAGCCGGAAGGAACTGGGACTTTATTAAGCAATCCTGGAAGGCTTTCTGTGGAGATGAGATCTGTGGCTGCTAACTGTGTCACGTGTTTGTTACCGGTGGACACGCTGCAGACATAATGAAGCCATTTTCAGCTTAAGATGAGATCATGTCAATTATACAATGATGCTCGTTGGAATCAGGGTAGTGCTGTAGGAAAACCTTCAGCCAATAGCCTTGAAGATACCAGCCCACTTGGGCGTGGCCTCTTACACAATACTGACACAAAGAGTGTGCTTGCTCTCTCTTCTGGCTGCTGGATTCGGTTCCTGTTCCCTGATCCTGCGGACGTCTGTGATCTGTGAGTCTACTCCTAAATAAATAACACTTTATTATACTCAATTCTGAGCTAGTGTGTGATTTCATTTTAACATCCCTCTTCATCTGGAGTCCATGTGGATCCCAACTCCATGCCTACAGGGTGGACCAGCCTAAAAGACACAAAAGGTCTGCAACCCTGAAGGTCTCCAACCCCCGCCCACCTGGCTTGATCTCACCTACTAAGCTGCTTTTGCAAAACCCCACCACAGTAGAGCTAAGCACACAGCGACTTGGAAATTTCCCAGGCTTGCGCACACCTCCCACCGCCACCCCCACCACTTTGCCTGCTGCATGGAGGCGACTTGCGCACTGCTTGCACAGCTTCCAGCTTGTGTTCCCTGCTTGTGAGCTCTGGGCTCCTTGATAAAAATAAAAACTAAAAAACAAAGAGCAAAGCATATTTGTCAGTATTTAACCAGGCACGAATGTACAGAACCAAAGCAGCATGGACTGTTTGTGCGCCGATGATCATGTCTCACCACCACGCAGCTGCAACCCAAAACCTGCTGGCAATGAAGATCATTAAACATACAATAATTTACTGAAATCTCATAACACGGGTAACTATTTGATTAATAAATAAATCAATAAACTTGAAAGTTATATAATGGAAGACAATATTACCAAACAAGAATTGAATAACCTTTTGCTTATACTATGGATGGTATTCTGCAAGGCTTATATGTTTTTTTCTGATACATCCATTTATTGGATAATGGTACTTAGTTTTTTTTCTTCATATTATATCCTTAAGAAAACAGTTTGATAACAGAGCCAAGAACGAGGTACTTTTAGAAATGATACAGTCTTTACAGACTAATAATGAACCACTAGCTGCCAGGATTATACAATTAAAAATCAAAAGTTGCCTTTTCAATACTATTGAAAAGGATAACATTAATTTGACAGGAAAATATCAGTTCATGTCAAAGGGTACTGAGAAACTGAAAGAATTCATACTGTTGAATTTGACTATCAAAATTTGCTAAACATTATGATAGGTTAGCAGATAGAGTATCTCTCCAGGAAGGCAATCTGCACACTATCCAAAAATGTCCAAGAATGAGATATTATCTCTAGGCAGGAACTGTTTGTTTGTTCCTGGCTATTCAGCCCCAAAATAAGCACACAGAAACTATATTATTTAAATCACTGCTTGGCTAATCACTTAAGCATATTTTGGGCTAATTCTTATATCTTAAATTAACCAATTCCTATCAATCTGTGTATTGCCATGTGGCTGTGGCTTACTGGCAAGTTTCCAGCTCATCTGTCTCTGGCTGCAGCGACATGGCTTCTCCTTGACTCTGCCTACTCTTGCTATGTATCTCTTTCAGACTGGCTTTACTCTGTTAAGCCATTGGTTGAAAGAAGCTTCTTTATTAACCAATGGCAATAAAACACATTCACAGCCTACGTCACCTCCCACACCAGTTATATTTATAGGAAAAACTTCATACCTTGGAATCACATGTGCAGAATGAGGACCAGAGTCTAGGTGCCTCAAAAAAATCACTAGCGCTATATATAGGCCAAAGTTATAGACTTTATAAAAAAACAATAGTAAAAATATTTGAAACAATTAAGGAAATTATCGGAGCTTATGAGCAGGGAAAGAAAGTATAAGAACAGGACTTAACATCAGCAGTACATATCAGATTCAGAGATGACATACCCAGGGTTTAAGCTTCCTACCCTATAATCAACTCTGAAAAAGCATCAAGTTCTAAATGCCCAAAAGGATCCAAAGAATGTAGATGGATGCCTATAGGTATGAATGATCTACTGTTGTAATAAGAGCGGCAGGCTGCATTCCTGCTGCCCCGGCTCCCAGCCTCTTGCATGGTTAGCTTTACACCTGAAATAATTACACAGAAACGGTATTCTTTTAAACACTGCCTGGCCCATTAGTTCCAACCTCTTATTGGCTAGCTCTTACATATTGATCTAACCCATTTCTAATAATCTGTGTAACCCACGAGGTGGCTTACCAGGAAAGATCTTAACCTGCGTCTGTCTGGAGTGGGAGAATCATGGAGACTGCCTGACTCGGCTTCTTTCTCCCAGCATTCTGTTCTGTTTACTCCACCTACCTAATTTTATGTCCTATCAAAGTGCCAAGGCAGTTTCTTTATTTAACCAATGAAATCAACACAAAACAGAAGACTTCCACATCAATCTACAAGAAATTAAGCAAGCAGTAGTATCTTACAGCTTGCATTCAGCATTTGTTGGGGGCTTCTAGCAATAAGGTTACGCTACACTATTGGTTTTCAGAGGTCCTGAAAGACAGGCCACAACTACTGTGGAAATGCTATTTGTGAGAAGAGGCAAAAATTTTAGAATAACATGGAAAAGCAAAAGGACCTTAGGCTTCACAAGATCAAATTCTTGGAAAGGGCACTGATGTTGACCTACAGGATCAAACACTTTATGATGAACAAATCTCGTCCCTATGCCACATAGCAGACTTAAATGCTTGGGACAGGATTCAATAACTAGGAAAATAAATTGAATCATATACCAGGGTTAAATATGGCCAGAGAGAACCCTTTAGTGACTTTCTCCAAAGATAAACTAAGGCTGTACAAATAGGAGTAACAGATGCAGAAGCTAGATGAGTACTTACTTGTTGTAAGGGACGGTGGGCCACTTCCCGCCGCCTGGGAGCGCTCCCAGCCACCGGCTAGCTTATACCCTGAAATAATTACATGGAAACTGTATTCTTTTAAACACTGCCTGGCCCATTGGTTCCAGCCTCTTATTGGCTAATTCTCACATCTTGCTTTAACCCATATTTAATAATCTGTGTAGCACCACAAGGTGTGGCTTACCAGGGAAGATCTTAACCTGCATCTGTGTTGGGTGGGAGAATCATGGTGACTGCCTGACTCGGCTTCTTTCTCCCAGTATGCTGTTCTGTCTACTCCACCCACCTAAGGGCTGGCCTATCAAATGGGCCAAGGCAGTTTCTTTATTAACCAATGATATTAACTCCTCCATCATTTCCCCTTTTTCTGTTTAAACAAAAAAGAAAGGCTTTAACTTTAACATAGTAAAATTACATATAACAAAATAGATATCAAACAAGAATTATAATTACAATATTGATATCTATTTTATCTTTTATCATAACAATGGAAAACTAGAACTATAACTAACCATTCTTCAACTCCATCAAAGACTCCAGAAGGATACAATATTACCTAAGTAAGTAATAAATAAGCAACTTTCAAAACTCTAGAAATGACAGAGACATCTTGCTGCCTGGAAAGTCACCCAAGTTCCTCTGTACCATTGGGGCATCCATCTTCAGCCTTCAGGCCCATAGTATCCAGCAGACATTTCCATGAAGCAGGAAATTTCAAAGACAGTTTATTCACTATCTGTTGTATCCTGTAGAATGTCTCGCGAATTCTTCTATGAATCAGGAACCCCGAAAGATCATCTCACCTTTAGGGAAGTTCAGCAGTCCTCTCTCTGTGGGTTCTTGGTGTCCAGTTTATGCATCAGTCCAGGCAAGAGCAGTTTCTTGCCCAAATGGCTATCAAACTCCATAAGGAGCCTCTTCGATGCCCATCTTCTTCTTGAAGTAGATTGGTGCTGCCAGGAGCAGAGTGTCTCATTGTCATGAAAAGCCCTAAGTTATTAAAATATTTTAAATGTCATATTTTGCAGTCTTTGAAAGATATGAGGAATGCCTAACTGAAATATATCTCTATATATCTAGAAAGCCTAACTAACATGACTACACATTTGACTATTATAGATGATTATCCATTAACAACCTATATTTCCTAATTATATATTACATTTTTAAATTAACTACATAATCACAATACCTTAATCAAGAACAGAAATACATATACATATAACAAAATTGACCTTAAAATCCATACCAAGAGCATGAGACTCTTAATCTCAGGGCCATGGGTTTGAGCCCCACGTTGGGTGCCACTCTGTTGTGAGGAAGCAGTGGGCTGCTTCCCACCACCTGGGAGGGCTCCCGGCAACCGGCTAGCTTATACCCTGAAATAATTACATGGAAACTGTATTCTTTTAAACACTGCCTGGCCCATTAGTTCCAGCCTCTTATTGGCTAATTCTCACATCTTGCTTTAACCCATATTTAATAATCTGTATAGCACCACAAGGTGTGGCTTACCAAGGAAGATCTTAACCTGCATCTGTGTTGGGTGGGAGAATCATGGTGACTGCCTGACTCGGCTTCTTTCTCCCAGCATGCTGTTCTGTCTACTCCACCCACCTAAGGGCTGGCCTATCAAATGGGCCAAGGCAGTTTCTTTATTAACCAATAAAATGAACTCCTCCATCATTTACTGAATCTCTGGCTTTTGAAAATGCCAACTTAGAATGTAAAAGAACACTTGAGCCTTTAAAGGTCAGATCAGCACCAATGGATGCTGCATACAATGAACACTGAGACATTTGACTATAATACTGGGACTTGGGTAAGGGAAAGAATTTCCAAAGGAATGCGAGACATCAAAATGCCAAATGTTTTAATTGTGGTAGAATAGGACCATCTGAGAAGGGATTGTAGATAAGGAATTCCTGGAAATAATTTTTCCTCTGAGAATGGCAAAAATAAAAGGTATCAATCTTCTGGATTATGTAGGAGTTGTGGCAAAGGCCAACATCCGGACAATAAATGCAGATCAGCAAAAGACAGACAAGGCAATCCGATACCATCAGGAAACTCTTTGGGGGGCTTCTCACAGGCCCCCAAGTCAAACATGGTCCAGTCGTTCCCAGTCACTGTGGAGGATATGTCTCACCAGGAAAATTAAAAAATTTATTGTCTGCTGTAAAAAATATATATATACTTTTCTGAGTGATGGAATAAACATGGAGGATGAATCAAAAATTCCAATAGGAAATAGGAAGCATATATTTTGTCAGACTTTTCTAAATTATTAAAGACCAAAGCTAAGAGTGCATATCAATAACACTGTAATTGAGGGATTACTAGACATGGGTGTGGACATGAGTATTATTACTTCAGAATCTTGGCATCCAAATTGGCCTCTTCAAGAGGCAGATGTTCAATTTCTAAAAATTGGAAACGTATCTTAAGTGAGTCAAAGCACGAGATGGGTTGAATGCATAGATCCAGAAGGACAGGAAAAAAAGGCTAAAATCATATGTGGATAATATTGCAGTGAATTTATGGGGTCATAACTTGATGCAGCAATGGAATACCCAGGTTAACATTACCACAGTACCAGGAACTCATACTTCTGGGAAGGATATTATAAAGTACTATATACAAAGGTCACCAGCAATTCAGGTGGTATAAGAACACAAAGCAACTATCAAACCTTTAGAGATACCTTTAAAATAGTTAACTGAGAACAAATATGGGTTAAACAATGGCCTTTAATAGAAAACAAACTGCAGGCTTTAGAACAGCTGATACAGGAGCAGCTAGATGCTCACCATATTGAAGAATCAACCACCCTTGGAATTCTCCTGTGTTTGTTGTTAAAAAGAAATCTGGTAAATGGAGAATGGTGACAGAGCTCTCAACAAGGTAATTCAGCCTATGAGCCCTCTACAATCTGGAATTCCTCTGCCTTCCCTATTACCAAAAGGATGGCCTCTTATAGTTATTGATTTAAAAGACTGTTTCTTCACTATACCTTTACAAGAAAAAGAGAGAAAAATTTGCCTTCACAGTACCTACTTATAATAATTCTCAGCCTACTAGGAGATACCAGATGCTCAATAGCCCCACCCTGTGCTAATACTTTGTAAATCAGCCATTAGAAATAATATATAAACAATTTCCTAAGTCTATAATTTACCATTGCATGGATGACATTTTGCTGTCTGATTCAAATGTAGATACTTTAGAAAGAATGTTTGAAGAAGAAAATTTTTCCTAAATGGGGATTACAAATTGCTCCTGAAAAAATACAAAGAGGAGATTTTGTCAACTACATAGGTTATGTAATAGGTTCACAGAAAATTAGAACAGAAAAGGCACAAATTAGGAGACGCCAATTGTGGACTCTTAATGACTTTAAAAAATTGTTCGGAGACATTTCCAGTCTATGACCAGCTGTTGGGATAACACCTAACCTCATAGCTCATTTAAATAAAACCTTAGATGGTGACAAAGACTTAAATAGTCACAGAAAATTAACAGCTGAAGCCGAAAAGGAATTAACTATTATTAAAGAGAATTTACAGAGGCACTTGTGGATAGGGTGAATCTAAATCTCAATCACATTTGAGTCATATTGCCTTCCAGAATTTCCCTTACAGGAATTTTAATGCAAAGGAAAGATATTAGCTTAGAATGGATCTTTTTACCACATAAACCAAGAAAAAAATTATGTGGAAAAGTTCTCTGAATTAATTATAAAAGGAAAATTGAGACTTCATCAACTAGCAGGCATAGACCCAGCAAGGATTATACTGCCTTTTACTACTGATGAGATTAAAAGGTTATGAGAAGACAATGAACCCTGACAAAGAGCTTATGCTAATTTTTAGGATAGATTAATAGCAATTATCCCAAAAGATATAGAATTAACCTTATAAAGAGAACTACTTGGATCCTTACCCGCATTGTACGTGACACACCAATAACTGGAGCCCATACGGTCTATACTGATGCAAATAAATCAGGAAAGGCAGGGTACAAATCAGAAAATTTATATAATAAATAAGCCCTTATAATTCTGTCCAAAACGAAGAATTATATGCTATTCTCATGGTGTTATAGAATTTTAAAGAACCTTTCAATATGGTTACAGATTCACAATATGATGAAAGAATTGTCTTACATATTGAAACCACTGAATTTATACCAGATGATACAGAATTGACTTCATCATTCATACAGGTTCAAGATATAATCAGGAATAGGTTATGTCCCATATACATAATACACATCCAATCTCATATGGGTCTACCAGGCCATCTAGCACAAGGTGATGTAGAAATTGATTGATTATTGATTGAAAATGTGCTGAAGGCCTCAGAATTTCATTAAAGAACATCATGTCAATAGCAAAGGTTCAAAGAAAAAGTTTTCTATTGGCAACAAGCAAGAAGATTATAAAGAGATGTCCTACTTGCTCTTTCTATAACCAAACACTGATATCTGCAGGAACTAACTAAAAGAGTCCTCAAAAGAATAAAATCTGGCAGATCCACTTTGCAGATTTTGGAAAATTAAAATATGTACACCACACCATTGACATTTACTCAAGTTTCCAATGGGCAACTGCTTTGAGCTCAGAAAAGGCTGCCCACTAGAATAATAGTTGTGACTCACTTAAAAATAAAAGCTGGCTGTGGACTTGGACAATGGCTGTCCTTCTCTAAATCCAAGCATGCTGTTAAAAGAAAAATTCAGAAAAATACCAGATGTCATGAGCCGTCTGGTATGTGACAGAAAGAAGAAAGAATTTAGGAAAAATTTTACTTTTCTCCATACCTATTTTTGTCTCTACTGTACCTTTCACTAAGTATATGTCTGTATAAATAATGTTTAAGTTTTCCACAATTAACAATAAATTTTTCTGCAGTAAATTTTGAAGTTTCCAGGAAGAAGATTGGACCTCCACAACAATGGCTCCACCTGGTTGATATGATGTCATGATGCTAATTTTTGGTACCAGCTGCTCAAGATGGTTCCAACTTGGTTAGCAGAAATGGTGCACTTTTTACAACATTCTGAACATAACTCCAAATAGGAATCTCAGAAAAACCCTACCAAATACTCAGAGACTATTTGCAATTATACCAGATAGTAATCTTGAAACTTAAACATCATTTTAGTCTTTACAGGATCCCATGGGGAGAACATCACCCCCATGACAGTTGGAAGTAATTCTAGAAGACAACCTCCCCTCTCCCAACAAAGTTTGTCCTCAGGGTTAGGGACATCAATTAGGGGTTGATTATAATTGGTATAGGGTTGGGGGCTTGGGTGGAAATTTTGTAGGCTCAGCGATCTCTTTGAAAAAAAAGAGAAAAACTGGATGGGATAATAGATAGATTAGCGTGAGGTTACTCACACTAATAATAATAGTGAGTAATAGAGTAAATACTTATGAGCTATTATTTATAGGCAATTTACATTGATACAGATTCTTGTATATTGATACAAATTCTAATTATACTGAATATGTTCCTATTTTTGTCTACAATATTTGTACACCTAGGCGAAGTTATTTTGTCATATTGTATGCATGCATGCTTCTACCTCTGCTTAAGATATTTTGTATATTGATACAATTTTAGGATTTATCGTATTGCACTATACATTTCTACCTCTGATCAAGATACTTATACATTGTTTATATTTTGAGGTCTTTTTCCTCATTTGCTGCACTGTTGTTTAAAGATTTTTAATATTCTAATATGAAGTATTAGTCTTTAAGCTATATAGGTAACAAAAATTATAGGTTAAAAGTCATCCATGTTTGTCATACTTATAGTTAGACTAATCAGGTTCTTTAGATACATAGAGATTGTATTCCACATAGATAGGTAATCTTCAAGCACTTCAAAGAACTGTAGAATATAACATTCAAATAACTTAGGATTCTGTTGATATGAGACACAATTGCTCCTGGCAGCACCGATCTATTCCCAAGAGAATGTTGAGCACTAAAGACCCTTCACTTGGAGCTAGTTTTTTTCTTGGCAAAACTGGCCTTTGGCAAGGAACTGCCCATGCCTCGACCACTAACAAAATGTATTGTGTCTGGACAAGACAAGCAGGATATTAGAACAAAGACTGCCAAATCTTGCCAAGACAGAGTAAGATGGTTTTAAATTTTTTCATGCCTCTGGAAATGGTCTTTCAGTTACTCTAGGCCTTAGCCAAAGTTGGTTACTCCAATGTGGCAAATGAGACTTTGAGTGATTGCCCAGGTGGCCAGATGTCTCTGTCATTTATTGCACTTGATTACACTTCCTATTTACTCAAGTAATATTATTTCCCTTCTCAGGTCTTCGATGGGGTTGAAGACTAGATAATTGTAGTTACTGTCCTCCCATGATTTGGCCAAGTTATTTCAAATACAAGACTTAGACTCCTTAGGATAAGATAATTAGTAAAACAATTATCATGTGTTTATTGCTTGGTCTTGTTTATGCTGGCTGTAATTCTATTTTTATACTTGATATTTGTTATTATTGTATATAGTTTTGTATTAGGCTTAGAATTCTCTTATTTAAACAAAAGGGGAGGTACTGTAGGAAATCCTTCAGGCAGAAGCCTTTAAGATACCAGCCCACTTGGGTGTGGCCTCTTATACTATAAAGGCCTACGTAAAGCACACGCTCACTCTTTCTTCCAGCTTGCTGGATTCAGTTCCTATTCCCCATTCATGCTGAAGACTGTGATCAGTGAGTCTACCCCTAAATAAATAGCCCTTTATTATACTCAGCTCTGAGCTAGTGTGGGATTTCTTCTTAACGTTCATCTTCAGAGTAGGTTGCAGTAAAATCAGGGCTTATTTTGCAGAAAACAACTCAATTCATTTTACCTTTTCACTCTGAAGGGTTTCATCTTGTGCATAGTCATTTGCCAAATTCTAGATCAAATAAAAACAATTATGGTTTTAAATTGGAAGAAGACATGGGATTTTCCAGGAATGGCATCGATGATCCCAAAGTACCACCCATTTGTCACTTTTTATTTTCATTATATAAAAAAAATGCCCACCTCTGTCAATGCTAAAACACACCTCACCACATTGTTCTTATCACTTCATCAGGAACGAGAGGAAGCAGTTTATCTCCATCCCAGTTTCAAATCAAATGAGGTGTATGAGACAGTGCCTTCTCCAGGGTCACAGCATGGACAGAATTTCAAATCCACCTCCTCAAGCCCTGGGGTCAGTCTCATGTGGCCCCCTACAGTGCTGTGCTTGGAGCCTCCTGAAGCTGAGACTTGGGCTGCCACCAATATCTCCAGATTGTTCTAGATAACCAGGTGGTTGATTGTTACTTTCTGTGCTCAGCTAACACTGTGGCCGACAAAAAGGAAAACCACTTGCCGTTTCCTGTCCCAACCTGTGAAATTTCCTCCACTGCATATCGAAAAAGCTTCAGCCCAGTGCCAACCACCCTCTCTGCAGGTACCCATGTCACATCAGACAGCTCTCCCCATCCCTCCGCCTTCACACCGCAATGATAGAATCCCTTGTGGGTCCTCCCATGTCCTTCATAATCTCTCATTTGGGAAGCTCACACACTGCTTTCCTTTCTTCCCTCACACCTTGCCGCCTTCAGAGACCAGCAGGGCTCCCTTCACCAAACACACCTGCATCCTGCTCTCAACCTGTGATGTCCTTTGGATGCTCCAGCAAGACGTCCCAGTAAAGCCGGACCCCAGCATTGCATTATCATTCAAATGCCACCTCTTCTGCAATACTGGCATAGCTTCTTTGTCAGCAGAATAGACCTGCCGTCCTAGACAGACATTGGGTAATGGAGAGGGCCATTTCTTGGCCTGTCCCTGTGTGGGTCTTGGCTACTATTTGTCAGTCCAAATGCATCTGTGTCACCGATGTTAAGAAATCTTGAGCATGTCGGAAGGAAAGCCTTCTGTCTCTATACATCATCTGAGGCTAGCTGGGACCTGCAGCTCCTGGTGTGTCTCCAAGGCCCCTGTGTGGTTTTGCTGTAAATAGGACAGACCCTGAAAAGTAGGCATGAAGCTGATTGCGGTCTCTGGACAGGACCAGAGGCTGAGCCCTGATCTCACGTGGCACCTTTGCCTGTGACATGAAAATGCTGTTTATCGCACCTTGCGAAATACCCAGTTAAATCCCCACACAGCAGGCTTCCTGTTCCCCAGCAAAGCACGGGAAAGATAGAGCAGCTATGTTTTGTAATATGCAGGGTCCTTTCCCCCTCCATTTCTTCTCAGAAAAAAAAAGTGTGACAAAGCCACCTACTCCCTTTTGCAGAATGAACTGAGTTCCTGTCATTTACCCTTTGACCTTAACCAGTGGTTTGTTTCCAGGTGTAAACTTTCTTAGGTGGAAGACTGCCTGTCACAGAACGGCTTAGACAATGAAAAAGAAAGGCAAGAAAGCCACCTTGTAGAGGAAAGACTTGCTATTTTAGTTTCCTCGTAGATGTGGAGACAACCCCTGCTCCTGGCAGGCACTCAGCTGATTTGAATATCAATTTATCCATCCCACAAGTGAGCTGTGAGTCCTCACAGATCTCTTACTTACTGGAAGACAGACTGGAAGGCTTTTTCACAAGGACCTTGATAAATAATCTCCAGAGATCATTGATCTGGTTGAACGACTCAAGCCTAGTGAATGAAATGGGTGTTTGGAACTCTGGTGTTTACTTGTTTTCCTTTCTACTCTTCTGAGGCAGAAGTCGGAACAGACCCGCATGCCGGGAAGGCTCGGGACTCAGCCTCAGTGCCCATCAGCTGATGATTAGACACACAGAGTCTGCTATTGGCAAACAGTGGCATCCTATTCAGCCACAGGAAGAACAAAATTGCCTTTGGTGGGTAAGCAGATGGGACTTGAAGTTATCGCGCTAAGCCAAACAAAGCACACTCACAAAGACAAGCATTATGTGCTTTCTCTCATATGCAAAATTTAGGGAGAGAAAAAAGACACAACACAACAATAAGATTGCCAAGGGTATGGGGTGATGAGGAAGGGAGGGGATAAGGATGAGAGACAATAATGGGAATGAATAAGATCAATTGTATATGTGTATGATGTCACAATGAAGCCAGTTACTCTGTAGTGTTAATGTATACTAATAAAAATAATAAAACAAAGATATGGAGAGGTGTCTCAGTAAATTGTTTATCAGGAATAAGGAGCTGAGTTCAGATTCCTAGCACCCATATAAAAATTCAGGGGTGCTGGACATGCCCCTAACCCTGGCGCTACAAGTAAGCAGCAAGGAAGATTTCTGGGGTTCTCTGTCCAGAGAGTCTAGCTGCATTGGTGAGATCCAGGGGCAATGAGAGACCCCACTTTGTAGATCACCCAGATTCTCTGGGATCTCCTTGCCTAGGTTACCAGGGAAGCCCCACTCCTACCCACCCTGTAGGCAACTTGGCTCCACACCTGGCAGCCCTAACCTCTGGTTGATCAGAGCTGACTCAAAGTAGGGCATCCTGGCATGGAGAGCTACTTTAGGTGGCAAAGGGGAGGACCATCCAGGGGTGTGTTGATCTTTGCACAGTGACTTCTAGAGTACACTGTTGAAATAGGAGCAGCGGGGCTGCGTCCCCGGCACCTGGCCGTGGCCGGGATGCTGAGAGCCATCAGCACGGTCTCAGAGCACTCTCCTTCCGATCCCAAGTGGGAACAAAAACATCCAGTCCCATAAAATCCATTGAAATGCTTTAAAGCCAGAGTTCACGCTGGCAGCATAGCCCCAAGAAGCTGCGCTTTAAAATGATGCAGCGTTTTTTTTGTTGTTGTTTTTTTTTTTTTTTTTGCTGCTGATGCCGAATCAGGAAATCTCTCTATAGCATGCCACCAACAAAGAGCAAAACTCTGCATTAAACTCTGTTTTTTCTCTGTTTAAAATTAAGCTCTCTCAGGTTTTTAAGTGGATTTAGCCCCACGTTGGGTGCCACTCTGTTGAAATAGGAGCGGCGGGGCTGCATCCCGGGCACCCGGCCGCCCCCATGGCTAGCTTTACCCGAAATAATTACATGGAAACTGTATTCTTTTAAACACCGCTTGGCCCATTATATCTAGCCTTTTCTTGGCTAACTCTCGCACCTGGACTAGCCCATTTCTAATAATCTGTTGTAGCCCACGAGCTGGCTTACCAGGAATGATCTTAACCTGTGTCTGTCTGGAGTGGGAGAATCATGGCGACTCCTCACTCAACTTCTTTCTCCCAGCCTTCTGTTCTGTTTTCTCCGCCCACCTATGTTTTAACCTATGAGGGCCAAAGCAGTTTCTTTATTGCTTAACCAATGAAATCAACAGATTGATATATGACACTCCCACATCAGTACACAGCAGTGGATGTTTAGACCATAACTAGGAATAGAATTTGCAGCTATCAATATCAGCTCCAAGACGGAAACACACAGTGGAGAACTGCTCAGCTGTAAAGAAAAACAAAACCGTAGTATTGAGATGTACGAATGAAGGAAAGTGGAAATATGATTCTGAGTGAGGTTACCAGGCTCAGAAAGAAAAACGCCTCGTTTGCTCTCATGTGCAGACCCTGCTTTGGATCTTTCGTCTGTCTAACTTGAAGTGGATGTGGATACGGTCATAAAAACAGGGCGTTGAGAGCAGAAGCACTGAGGAGGGAAGATGGTGGAGGACAGGTGGAAGGAAAGTAGAGAGGGGGGTTACTGGGGTAGAAAGGCTCGGCACGGAAGGGGTCAGGGGTGAGGGAGTGGGAATGGAGGAGGATCGACAGACTGAAGCATGGGAAAACACTACTCGGAAACTGATAATCTCACCACTCAAATAAAAGATACAGTCAGAGGGGGTGGTAGAACCCAGGTGAGGGGAAACAACAGAGCGGCTATTCTGTGTTGAAGGTTTAAGGGGGAATAAGGACAAGGTAATGGGAAAAAGCAGAATAAGAGGCTCACTGAAATTGAGGATTATGAAGAAACTACGTAAACCCACTAGTTCGTAAGCTAGTAAACATATGTGGAGTTTGAACAGCAATACTGTGATGTGGGAGAGTCTTCTGTTTTGTGTTGATTTCATTGGATGATAAAGAAACTGCCTTGGCCCTTTAATAGGACAGAAAATTAGGTAGGCAGGGTAGACAGAACAGAATTCTGGGAGAAAGAAGCCGAGTCAGACAGTCGCCATAGCTCTCCTCCCCCCAAATGGAAGCAGACTAGAATCCTCCCAGTAAGCCACGGCCTCGTGGTGCTACACACATTAGTAGAAAAGGGTTAAGCAAGATGTGAGAGTTAGCCAATAAGAGGCTAGAACTTATGGGCCAAGCAGTGTTTAAAAGAATACAGTTTCTGTGTAATTATTTCAGGTAAAGCTAGCCTTACGGAGCTGGGTGGAAACACAGTCCACCACAGCTTCTTACTACAATACTGCTTCAATAAAACATGGGTTACCAAGTGAAAATCTCAGTGCCCAGCATGGGTACGGCTCTATGAGGTATGAACCAATAGCTCAGAGAGGTGTTAGAGAATCAGCCTCAGTGAAGCAGGAACTCGTCCAGATAGCTTACCCAGCGCCAGAAAATGCTTTGCAGGCTACTGGAAAAGACTTCAAGGTTCCCCCAGTGCTAGACCCTGAATGTGACAATGGCATGATGGTGATGGGGGTGACCAGCTGCTTTCTGCTTGGCTATGAAGAATGTACCACAGGAGGGAGTTCATGTGAGCTCAAATGTTCATGACTGGGAAGATCCCAGCAGGGAACCTATTGTTAAATGATTGTTTTGTCAAACTGCCTTCTAATATTCATGTTTATACATTTGTGCTTCTCTCAACTTTGGTCAGAGAAGATTCTTTTAGCAGTGTGGGTCCTGGTCAGTGCAGAGACTCACGTACGATGAGAGTTCCAAAGTATGTGACCATGGTGCTCAGCTGTGGATGAATCACTTGTACTACGTTGTGGAAGAGTGAACAGAGGAATGTAGGAGCTGGTGGGTGAGAGGAGCTGGGAAATGCTGGCTTCTGGACATGGTACGGCCCTTTTACATATCCGTTCACAGCAGCTGAAGCTGCATGAATAAGAAAGACCTGGACATTCCAAGCCTACAGGATTCCAATATGGATAGAAGAGGGACCTTGAGGCCCATCCTTGGTGGGGGAGTATCCAAAGGGAGTGATGGCTCCTAAGGGAGGGAGAGCCAAGCTTCTTTGGTGACATTGTTGCTGGTAAGTTGCTCATGCCCAAGTGAACAGCCCCATACCCATGCACATGTGGACAAAATTATATTCGGCATTATTAATAATCAGAACTGACAAGAATGTGAAGTTGGGAGAATGACTGGATGGGGCCAGAAGGGAGAGCTGGAAGGAGGCAGTGGTGGATGCATATGATCAAATACAGTGTATAAATGCAAGAGATTTTCAAAGAATAAATTAACTTTTCAATAACATTAACAAGGTGGAAGGTGGATCATGATTGTGGAAAATGGTGTCAAACTCTGCCCTTCACAAGCATATGTATTTATGAGCATATGCATGTGCGCTCTCTCTCTCTCTCTCTCTCTCTCTCACACACACACACACACACACACACACACACACACACACACACGCAGTGGCCATACAATGTCCTCAGAGCTGAGGTCTGATATCTAGCACTCAGTGACCTCACAGTAAAAGGACAAAGCTTGTTGTCAAGTGTTTCCATGGCTCATTTCCTTACAACGAACTCTCATGTGGTAAACGTCACCACAGTCAAATGTATTGAAAGAGTTTAAGACCTGACTTTCAAGTAAACTGAGTTTTTAATTCATTGTTCTATTAGATCTGTTTTATCTCTAATGGTGTAAAAAGTTCTTATATCATCTCTAAGAGGTCAGGTGTTTCAAAATACCTGAAGGAAGAAAAGCAGCCTCATTTACACTCTTCACACACACAGAAAGACACACACACACACAACCCATACATAGATACATCACACACACAACCCATACATCACACATACACAACCCATACATCACACACACACAGAAAGACACACACACAACCCATACATCACACACACACAACCCATACATCACACACACACAACCCATACATCACACACACACAACCCATACATCACACACACACAGAAAGACACACACACACAGCCCATACATCACACACACACAACCCATACATCACACACACACAACCCATACATAGATACATCACACACACACAGAAAGACACACACACACAACCCATACATAGATACATCACACACACACAGAAAGACACACACACACACAACCCATACATCACACACACACAGGAAGACACACACACACACAACCCATATATAGATACATCACACACACACACAGAAAGACACACACACACACAACCCATACATAGATACATCACACACACACAGAAAGACAGAAGTACATTCACAGATACATTCACACAGAGAGAGACATACACACTCAGAGATATTTTCACACACAAAGAGACATGTGCACAGTCACAAATACATTCACACACAGAGACACATGTTCACACACAGAGACATGCAGACACAGATACAATCAGACACAGAGAGAGACACAAACACACAGATACATTCACACACAGACAGACACATGCACATTCACAGATACATTCACACACAGAGACACATGCACACTCACAGATACATTCACACACAGAGAAAGACAGCCACATGCTCACAGATATTTTCTCACACTCAGAGGAAGACATGTGCACACTCACAGACACATTTCCAGACAGACAGAGAGAGAGAGAGAGAGAGAGAGAGAGAGAGAGAGAGAGAGGTGCATACACACAGATACAGTCAGAGACATAGACACACGCACGTACATACAGACACACAGACACATTAATACACTTATATCAAGTTATGAATACGACCATTCTCTTCCACCACTAATTTTGAATACTGTTTTCTGAACATGATCTATCAATTAATTTTTCAGGTAGGAAAGTCAATAACGTCTGTTTCCTAAGACTGTTAGAAGAATCTATGAGCAGATACACAAAAGGGAATGCGGTGGGTAGAGGCTGCATACCTTCAGGGGACAGGGTGGGGTGGAGGCTGGACAGGTTAGGCCAAATGCCTTCAGCGATTGGGTAGAGGTTGGACAGCTCACCTTCAGGGAATGGGGCTGGGCGGAGGTTGGACAGTTTCCCTTCAGATGTGAGCTGGGGTGGAGGCCAGACTTCAGCCTCCAGGGGCTGGGGCAGGGTGGAGGTTGAATTCCAACTTCCAGGGACTGGGTCTAGGTTAGAGGCTAGAGTGCAACCTCCAGGTAACGGTCTGGTGGCGCTTTGGACCGGGTACTCACAGCAGGTATCATCTATCATCAAGCCGTAGCTATTCTCATTCATCTGAAAGCTGTGGTGTTTCTGCCCACAGTTCAGACGCCATGAGAACACGGGCTGTAGGAGACAAACACTCTCACCAGTAACAAACAGCAGTGCAGGTGGTATAAAAAGAGTGTTTCTCTATGAAAAGATGACGCTCAAATGAGGTTAGATCTGTCTATGTGAATTCTTTGTGTGTAGAAGACAGTCTTACCTGGGTGCAGAACTGGAGTCTCTTCGTGGGACCATTGAAGTGGCCCAAGCAGTAAGGGCACTTGCCGCCAAGCCAGACAACGTGTGTTTGATCTTCCTCAGAACCCGTAAGGTAGAAGCAAATTGTCCTCTGGCCACCACGTGCATGCATGCAAACATCAGAACACACATGATAAATAAACGTTTAAAAGTCTATTCGTGCTGTAGTGAAAATGAACACACGCCCTATGGAAATGGCATGCTAATGGTATAGGTGGTGTGGATTTAATGAGTCACTTGGAAGCCTAGAGAGGAGATGGGGGGTGAGGCGGCTGACCCAGCGTAGGAGCTGGGTGGAACTGCACAGAGGCAGAGCGTTGCAGGGAAATAGTTCTGGAGGAAAGACGGAAACCTGAGTGATGGAGGAAGAACAGATCTGGGCAGCAGGGGGAAGGAGGGCAGACATGGAGAATGTGACATGGTGTATTAGTTGCTTTTTCTGTTACTGTAATAAAGAGCCATGACCAAATGTGACTTACGGAAGAAAGAGTGTATTTGGGCCTGTGGATTCAAAGGGATGAGCCCATCATGGCCACAGGCATGATGGCCAAAACAGGAAGCTGAGCGCTCACATCCTCAACAACAAGCAAGGCATAGGAAGAAACTGGAGGCAGGGTGAGGCCTCATGGTCTCAAACCCCACTCCTAGTAGCAAACTTCCTCTAGCAAGGCCACACCCCTAAAGTACCCCAAACAATGCCACCAACTGGGAACCAAGTCTTCAAATATGGGGGCCCATGGGGAACATTCTCACTCAGACAACCCCAGGAGGGAAGCTAAACAGAACACATGCTGAGAACAGAGCCCAGCCCAGAGGGAAGAGGGGACAAGCAGAGGGGACTTTTAAATCCTAATGCCTTGTCTGTCCAGACATGGCCAATGGGGTCACTGCGTACTTTTTCTTTTTTTTTTTTTTATTGCGAAAAGAAGAAAAAAAAAACATAAACAAAAAACAAGTTTCCACCTCCTCCCAGCCTCCCATTTCCCTTCCCCTCCTCCCACCCTTCTCCCCCTCCCCCCACTCTTCTCCCCCTCCCTCTCCAGTCCACAGAGCAGTCCGGGTTCCCTGCCCTGTGTTAAGTCCTAGGTCCTCCCCCCCTCCGTCCATATCTAGGAAGGTGAACATCCAAACTGGCTAGGCTCCCACAAAGCCAGCACATTAAGTAGGATCAAAACCCCCTGCCATTGTCCTTGGTGTCTCATCAGCCCTCATTGTTCGCCATGTTCAGAGAGTCCGGTTTTATCCCATGCTTTTTCGGTCACAGTCCAGCTGGCCTTGGTGAGCTCCCCGTAGATCAGCTCCACTGTCTCAGTGGGTGGATGCACGCCTCGTGGTCCCGAATTCTTTGCTCATGTTCTCCCTCCTTCTTCTCCTCCTTGGGACCTTGGGAGCTCAGTCCAGTGCTCCTGTGTGGGTCTCTGTCTCTATCTCTATCCATCACCAGATGAAGATTCTATGATGATATGCAAGATATTCGTCAGTATTGCTCTAGGATAGGGTCATTTCAGGTTCCCAATCCTCAGCTGCCCAAGGAACTAACTGGGAACCTCATCTTGGGCACTAGGGAGCCCCTCTAGGGTCAAGTCTCTTGCCCACCCTAAAGTGGCTCCCTTAACTAAGAATTGTGGTTCCGTGCTCCCCTATCCACCTTTCCTTTATCCCAATTCTCCTGTTTCCCCAGGTCCCCCCTCCTTCCCTTCTACCTTTTCTCTCCCCATCTCCCCTTACCCCCATCCCACCCCACCCCCAAGATCCCATTTTCTCCCCGGAAGTTTGGTCTACTTCCCTTAGCCAAGAGGACAACTATATGTTTTTCCTTGGGTTCACCTTCTTACTTAGCTTCTTTAGGTTCACCTATTGTAGACTCCGTGGTCCTTATTTATGGCTAGAAACCAATTATGAGTGAGTACATCCCATATTCATCTTTTTGGGTCTGGGACACCTCACTCAGGATAGTGTTTTCCATTTCCATCCATTTGCATGCAAATTTCGAGAAGTCCTTGTTTTTTACCGCAGCGTAGTACTCTAATGTGTATATATTCCATGCTTTCTTCATCCATTCTTCCATTGAAGGGCATCTAGGTTGTTTCCAGGTTCTGGCTATTACAAATAATACTGCTATGAACATAGTTGAACAAATGCTTTTGTCATTTGATAGAGCATCTCTTGGGTATATTCCCAAGAGTGGTATTGCTGGGTCCAGGGGTAGGTTGATCCCGAATTTCCTGAGAAACCGAAACACTGACTTCCACAGTGGTTGCACAAGATTGCATTCCCACCAGCAATGGATGAGGGTACCCGTTCCTCCACAGCCTCTCCAGCAAAGGTTATCCTTGGTGTTTTTGACTTTAGCCATTCTGACAGGTGTAAGATGATATCTCAAAGTTGTTTTGATTTGCATTTCCCTGATTGCTAAGGAAGTTGAGCACGACCTTAAGTGTCTTTTGGCCATTTGAACTTCTTCTGTTGAGAATTCTCTGTTCAGTTCAGTGCCCCATTTTTTAATTGGGTTAATTAGCATTTTAAAGTCTAGTTTCTTGAGTTCTCTATATATTTTGGAGATCAGACCTTTGTCTGTTGCGGGGTTGGTGAAGATCTTCTCCCAGTCAGTAGGTTGCTTTTGTGTCTTAGTGACCATGTCCTTTGCTTTACAGAAGCTTCTCAGTTTAAGTAGGTCCCATTTATTCAATGTTGCCCTTAATGTCTGTGCTTCTGGGGTTATACATAGGAAGCGATCTCCTGTGCCCATCTGTTGTAGGGTATTTCCCACTTTCTCTTCTATCAGGTTCAGTGTGTTCGGGCTGATATTGAGGTCTTTAATCCATTTGGACTTGAGTTTTGTGCACGGTGAGAGATATGGGTCTATTCTTCTACAGGTTGACATCCAGTTGTGCCAGCACCATTTGTTGAAGATGCTTTCTTTCTTCCATTGTATACTTTTAGCTCCTTTATCGAAAATGAGGTGTTCATAGGTTTGTGGGTTAAAATCCGGGTCTTCTATACGATTCCATTGGTCGACTTCTCTGTTTTTATGCCAGTACCACACTGTTTTCATTACTGTAGCTCTGTAATAGAGTTTGAAGTCAGGGATGGTAATGCCTCCAGAAGATCCTTTATTGTATAGGATTGTTTTGGCTATCCTGGGTTTTTTGTTTTTCCATATAAAGTTGATTATTGTCTTCTCCAGATCTGTGAAGAATTTTGATGGGATCTTGATGGGGATTGCATTGAATCTATAAATTGCCTTTGGTAGAATTGCCATTTTTACTATGTTGATCCTCCCAATCCAAGAGCAAGGGAGGTCCATCCATTTTTTGGTATCCTCTTCAATTTCTTTCTTCAATGCCTTAAAGTTCTTGTCAAATAGATCTTTCACTTCCTTGGTTAGATTTACCCCAAGATATTTTATGCTGTTTGTGGCTATTGTAAATGGTGAAGCTTCTCTGATTTCCCTCTCTGCTTCCATATCCTTTGTGTATAAGAGGGCGACTGATTTTTTGGAGTTGATCTTGTATCCTGCCACATTACTAAAGCTGTTTATCAGCTGTATAAGTTCTTTGGTGGAGTTTTGGGGGTCGCTTATGTACACTATCATATCATCTGCAAATAACGAAAGTTTAACTTCTTCCTTTCCAATTCGAATCCCCTTGATCCCATTATGTTGTCTTATTGCTATTGCTAGAACTTCAAGCACTATATTGAAGAGGTATGGCGAGAGTGGACAGCCTTGCCGTGTTCCTGAGTTTAGTGGGATGGCTTTGAGTTTCTCTCCGTTTAATTTGATGTTAGCTGTCGGCTTGCTGTATATAGCTTTTAATATATTTAGGTATGACCCTTGTATCCCTAATCTCTCCAAGACTTTTAACATAAATGGATGTTGAATTTTGTCAAATGCTTTTTCAGCATCTAATGAAATGATCATATGGTTTTTTTCTTTCAGTTTATTTATATGCTGGATTACATTGATAGATTTTCGTATGTTGAACCAGCCCTGCATCTGAGGAATGAAGCCTACTTGATCATAATGGATAATTTTTCGGATGTGTTCTTGGATTCGGTTTGCCAGTATTTTGTTGAGGATTTTTGCGTCGATATTCATGAGTGAGATTGGCCTGTAGTTCTCTTTCCTGGTTGAGTCTTTGAGTGGTTTTGGTATCAGAGTAATTGTGGCTTCATAAAAGGAATTTGGTAATGACCCTTCTGTTTCTATATTGTGGAATACATTAAGGAGTATAGGTATTAGGTCTTCTTGGAAGTTCTGGTAGAATTCTGCATTGAAACCATCTGGTCCTGGGCTTTTTTTGGTAGGGAGGTTTTTGATAACAGCTTCTAATTCTTCGCGACTGACAGGTCTGTTTAGGTTGTTCACCTGGTCCTGGTTTAGTTTTGGTAAATGGTATTTATCTAAAAAAGCGTCCATTTCTTTTACATTTTCCAGTTTTGTGGCATACAGGCTTTTGTAGTAAGATCTAATGACTCTCTGAATTTCCTCTGTGTCTGTGGTTATGTCCCCCTTTTCATTCTGATCTTATTAATTTGCGTGTTCTCTCTCTGTCGTTTGATTAGTTTGGATAGGGGTTTATCAATCTTGTTGATTTTCTCCAGGAACCAGCTTTTTGTTTCATTGATTCTTTGGATTGTTTTCTGTGTTTCTATTTTGTTGATTTCAGCCCTCAATTTGATTATTTCCAGTCTTCTACTCCTCCTAGGTGAGTCTGCTTCTTTTTTTTCTAGAGCTTTCAAGTGGGCTATTAAGTCTCCAATATGTGCTTTCTCTGTTTTCTTTAGGTGGGCACTTAGGGCTATGAACTTTCCTCTCAGGACTGCTTTCATAGTGTCCCATAAGTTCGAGTATGTTGTTTCTTTATTTTCATTGAATTCAAGGAAGACTTTAATTTCTTTCTTTATTTCTTCCTTAATCCAGGTATGGTTCAGTAGTTGACTGTTCAGTTTCCATGAGTTTGTAGGCTTTCTGGGGGTAGCATTGTTGTTGAATTCTAACTTTAATCCATGGTGATCTGATAAGACACAGGTGGTTACTAATATTTTTTTGTAACTGTGTAAGTTAGCTTTGTTACCAAGTATGTGGTCAATTTTCGAGAAGGTTCCATGAGCTGCAGAGAAGAAGGTATATTCTTTCCTCTTTGGGTGGAATAATCTATAGATGTCTGTTAAGTCCATTTGCTTCATTACCTCCATTAATTCTCTAATTTCTCTGTTAGGTTTCTGTCTGATTGACCTGTCCATTGGTGAGAGAGGAGTGTTGAAGTCTCCTACTATTAGTGTGTGCGGTTTGATGGCTGCCTTGAGTTTTAGTAATGTTTCTTTTACGTATGTGGGTGCTTTTATATTAGGGGCATAGATATTCAGGATTGAGACTTCTTCCTGATGAATTGTTCCTGTTATGAGTATAAAATGTCCCTCTCCATCTCTTCTGATTGATTTAAGTTTGAAGTCAACTTTGTTAGAAATTAGTATGGCCACACCTGCTTTTTTCTTAGGTCCATTTGCTTGATAAGCCTTTTCCCAGCCCTTTACTCTGAGTAGGTGCCTGTCTTTGTGGTTGAGGTGTGTTTCTTGTAGACAGCAGAATGTTGGATCCTGTTTTCTTATCCAATCTCTTAGCCTGTGCCTTTTTATAGGTGAGTTGAGCCCATTGATATTAAGTGATATTAATGACCAGTGGTTGTTAACTCTGGTCACTTTTTTAGTAGTAGGGTTTGTGTGTTTTCCTTCTTTGATTTGCGCTGGTGAAGAGTCTCTAGATGTCTGAGTTATTGTGGTCATTGTTGGACTCCTTGGTTAGTGATTTTCCTTCTATTATTTTCTGTAAGGCTGGATTTGTGGCTACGTATTGTTTAAATTTGTTTTTATCCTGGAAAATTTTGTTTTCTCCATTTATAGTGAATGAAAGTTTGGCTGGATATAGTAGTCTGGGCTTGCATCCGTGGTCTCTTAGTTTTTGGAGAACATCTATCCAGGACCTTCTGGCTTTCATGGTTTCCATAGAGAAGTCAGGTGTAAGTCTGATAGGTTTACCTTTATAAGTAACTTGGCCTTTTTTCCTTTGCGGCTCTTAATATTCTTTCTTTATTCTGTATATTTTGTGTTTTGATTATTATATGGCGAGGGGATGTTTTCTTTTGATCCAGCCTATTTGGTGTTCTGTATGCTTCTTGAACCTTCATAGGCACATCTGTCTTCAGGTTGGGAAAGTTTTCTTCTATAATTTTATTAAGTATATTTTCTGTACCGTTGAGCTGCACTTCTTTTCCTTCTTCTACTCCAATTATTCTTAGGTTTGGTCTTTTTATTGTGTCCCATATTTCCTGAATGTTTTGTGATGAGAGTTTGTTGGACTTGCTGTTTTCTTTGATCAGAGTGTTTATTTTCTCTATATTATCCTCAGAATCTGAGATTCTTTCTTCTATCTCTTGTATTCTGCTGGTTATACTTGATTCTGTTGTCTCTATTCGTTTACCTAGATTTTCCATGTCCAGCCAGCCCTCTGTTTGTGTTTTCTTCTTTGCCTCCATTTCAGTTTTCAAGTCATGAACTGTTTCCTTTATCTGCTTGATTGTTTTTCCTTGGTTTCCTAGGGTATCATTCACTGATTTACTCAATTCCTCGAACTTTCTATTATACTTCTCATCCATTTCTATAAGGGCGTTTTTTATATGCTGTTTAAGGGTGTCAATCACTTTCATGAAGTCAGTTTTTTCTACTTCTTCTTGATTAAGGTGTTCATGTCCTCCTGTTGTGGGGTCACTGGCTTCTGGTGGTTTCGTGTTGTTTTTCAGATTGTTGGGAGAATTCCTGCATTGGCGTCTGCCCATCTCTTCCTCCCAATACTCCCCTTTGGATCTTCTTTTACAGGATCAGGTCTTCTTGCCCACTGATGTACCTTCCCAGTGATGTCACTCCCCAGAGATGTTTCTCCACAATGATGTTTCACTCGGTGCCCAGATCGAAACTCCGCGCTGCTTGGTTAGCTCGCGAACAAAGGGCCCACCCTGCTCGCTGCAGGCAGGCTATGGGAACAAAGGAGCTACCGGCCACCCCTTTGTCCTCCCGGTTCGGGTTCGGTCCCAGCGCCCTAGCAGGCTCGGCAGGGAGGCGCTATGCCCCAAAGGAGGGAGGGAGGGAGGGAGACAGGGGGTGAGGGGATCTGGATGTAAGCTGAATGGGATAGGAAGAGAGAGGCGGTTTGGGCAGTATAGCCCCTGTAGGATGGCCAGGAAGTGTGGGCGGGCTGAGGTGTGTTCCCAGCTGCCGCAGCACTCACTCACCACAATGATGTTTTGCTCGGTGCCCAGATTGAAACTCCTCCGCGCTGCTTGGTTAGCTCGCGAACAAAGGGCCCACCCCGCTTGCTGCGGGCAGGCTATGGGAACAAAGGAGCTACCGGCCACCCCTTTGTCCTCCCGGTTCGGATTCGGTCCCAGCGCCCTAGCAGGCTGGGCAGGGAGGCGCTATGCCCCAAAGGCCACTGCGTACTTTTTCAAACAGTATGAATATATCTAACACTCTGGCCTCTCCCGTTGATACCTATTTTATGCGAGACTCGCAGCTAGGGAAACAGTGTGCTTGTTCCTAACTTGTTAGAATCTGATAAAGTCATTCAGTGTGCCCTGCAAATCTAAGAGACAGCGAACTGTTGGTGTGGATAGTTGACCAATGTTTGCAACATTTTTCTCAAGATGGTGGAATAAATCTTTATTTTGGCTTTGTTAAGATATATTGTGTGAGTATTGATTTTTTTTATTTTTTTCTAATATTTTCCCAAAACAACCAACATTGAAAGATAGCTAAAAACAACTGAAAACACCTTGCTTCAGACTACCCCCAGCCCATTTACCTTACCAGGGTGCCATCCTTCAACAACCTGCTTAAGGCCTTCACATCTGAGTGAGAAGCCCCGCCCCACCTCACAGTGGACACCATCTTACTCTTAGACAGTCCCATCACGGCACAAAATGTAGTGGAACAAAATTCTAAGAGACGGACATTAAGGTTCCTACGTTCTCAGAAGCCAATCACCTGTTGTGGCTGCCACTTTGGAGGTTTGACTATAGAATGTCCCCCATAGGCACACGTGTTTGAACACTTGCCGCGGGATGGGGGTGCTGTTCGAGAAGGTGGTGGGTGTGTAGGACATACGTATAGCCTGGGTAGAGGAACTGGGTCACAGGAGGAAGGACTTGAGGTTTTACAGTCTGGCCAGCTTCTGGTCCTGTCTCTACTGCCTGACTGCAGACACCCGTGGCCAGCCCTTCATGCCCTGGTCCTGTCTCCACAGCCTGATTGCAGACACCCCTGGCCAGCCCTTCATGTCCTGGTCCTGTCTCAACAGCCTGGCTGCAGACACCCGGGCCAGCCCTTCATGCTCCTGGTGCACGGCCTTCACAATCGAGGACAACCCAACATGGCTGCCTGTGCACTCAAAGAACGCACCATGTAGATGAGGGGTGGGCACAGCCAGTTACGCATGGTGCAGGAAGTGCGTTATTACCACTACGCCGCCAAAAGTCAAGCGGTAGGTGCCTATCAGATTGAAGCCATCCCTGCCCTGAGTCATGAAAGGAAAGTGGGGGTGAGTGTGGTCCCTTGACTCAGGCACGTTTATGGGATTCCAATGCTGCAGCCAATGTGAAAGATATGCTCGTGCAGTGTGCTTGGAAGTTAAATGGCACGGAGAGAGGTGGCCCAGCAGTTTAGAGCACTGGCTGCTCTTTGAAGCCCAGTTCCGAGAAATCACGTTAGGTGGCTCTAACAATCTGTAGCTGCAGCTTCAGGGGATCCAGCGCCCTTTCTCTGGCCTCCGCAGGTACCCACACTCACACAGAAAGACATATATTTAAAAAGTAAAATAAATAATCTTTAAGTTGTATGACAGATAATAGCATGCATCTGACCACACATTTTTGTGAAGTCTTAGGACAAGGACGGTCATTAATGCCACATAAGGAAGGTGAGAAACTGCCCTCATGTGAAGTTTTAATACTTTGTTCACCAAGTATCCCCGAGTTATTTTTTCAGTCTGATATTATTTATCTTTATAATTTAAATTTTTTTAGTGCCTATTTAAATTCCTCACCTGAAGTGAGTGTCTCGCCCTGCCTAGTTTGGAAGAGGAGAACACCAGGGGAAAGAGAGCACCTCGGGGCAGGGAAACAGCGTTTGTGCATCTCACACCATGCTGGGAAACGCTATCTTCAGAGAGAACACAGAGATGAGCCTCGATCGGTGGTTCTCAGCCTTCCCGATGTTGCAACCCTTTCCTACAGGTCCTCCTGCTGCGGTGACCCCCAACCATAAAGTTATTTTCATTGCTACTTTGTAACTGTAATTTTGTTACTATTATGAATCATAACATAAATGTCTATTTTTTATGGTCTTGGGTGATCCCTTTGAAAGGGTCATTCAACCCCCAAAGGGGTCATGACCCACAGGTTGAGGTTCACTGCGCTAGAGACTATAGCAGGGATCAAAGAAGGGATGTGGTGGACACGGCTGGAGGCAACGCGTGGGGCCGGATCCTGAAGAACCGTATAATTAATCCTGAAATTATTAAAATTCTAAAAATAGAGAAAAATTTTCACTTTTCATTAGATGAATGGGATAGCATTTTTATTAGAGGTAAAAAATTATAATGAGCTGATTGAAGGCTGGGTCATTTCAGGGGCTTGTGCAATTACAGAGTATAAATTATGATGATATCGACTAAGGAGAAGGCAGAGGGAGCGGCCGCGGGAATAACAGGGCTGAGCTGACGGGCACTTAGAAATGCATGGAAAATAGAATGGACATGTGACTGGAGAGAGATGTCTCAGCCCTTAAGAGCACAGACTGCTTTTGCAGGACTGGAGTTCAGTTCCCAGCATCCATATCAGGTGGCCCCAACTGCCTGTAACTCTAGCTCCAGGGGATATGGCACCTCTGGCTTCTGTGCAAATCTTAAAAACTAAAATAAATCTCTTTTTTATAAAGGAAGTGAAACAAATATTGAAAATGTAATAATAATCTTTTATCAGTTGTAAAAGAATAGATATTTTCTCCCAGTTGGGGGTTTGTATTCTGCAGAGCAATTTTTAATGCAATAAAGTCCAGATTATCCATTTTACCTCAGGGTTGTCTTATTTATGCTGTGTCTGAAGAGACAGCATTGTGGCGTGTCCAACCTGAGGCCCTGAGCACACATATGTGGCTTGAGAAAGCCACAAGTGGAGCCCTACAAAAACCACAAACGGACTTGAAGCATTATAATCACAAATTCTTTGCAAAAAAATAAATTGTTACAACTTGACTTAAGCCTGAACTTTGCAGGTGATGATGCTATATCACACTACATAAATGCACCCGTGTTTCCAAAACTCCATCACCATGGGTTGCATGGTTAATCTATGCCACAAGGTAATTTTTTTTGTTCAGTATGACCCAGAGAAGGCACCAGTCCTGCACTAAGATTTCCCCCATTATCATTCAGGAACTCCACAGCATCTTGCTTTGCATTTGGATGAATTTTTCTGCAGATGTGAATTCTATTTTTCCCATGTATATACCTCACTGTTCTACCACCATTGGTTGAAAAGATGGTTTTCTTTGTGTATTGCTTTCTTTGTCAAAAATTAGTTGGTTCTATTTATGGGAACCTACTTCAGGGTCCTTGCTGACAGCTCCCTTCCTGCACCAAACATACACTATTTTGATGGCCGAAAGTTGAAGCTCCAATCTGAATTCAACCAACTTCTGCTTCTCTTCTTCTTTCTAAATCTTTCCATTTCTGAAAAATCAGTGCTAAGATCTCCAGCTCATGGTGACTTACTGTGTTCTTCCTCGGGCCTATTGGTTTTGGCTGTTAGTATTTGAATTTGCTATAATGACCCCCAGACACAATCTTCACATGGTTAGTCTTCTTCAAGCACTAGTGCCTTATCTTATCTGTTGCCCTCTCTCTTCCTGAGACTTTTCTTCAACCTGAGGTCTGCAGTGTGAGAAAATGCATGGCAGAAAGCAATGTAAGGACAGAGGCCTTACTTTGGCTCATAGATTTAGGGCTTCTGTCCACCACACTGGGGAGCTCACAGCTACAGAAGCACTGTGTCTTCCCATCAACATTTTGTTAATAAGCCAGGGAGCAAAGTGTTTCCTGCATTCTGTGAGGCCACTAATATATTAATTAACTCCAGGAGGGTGTAATGAGAATTGTCCCACTAGAACGTAAGGGACGACTTACTTCTAGCTTTTGTCCTATGTACGAGGGCATTCCTGGGGACAGAGTTAACTACACAAAGGCTCTGACTTTAGCTCCAGGAAGACAGTGCCAGCACTGAAGCTGAGAACATTTTGTCGGCGTTAGCTGGGGAACTGATGGGTGGGGAGGTACATGAACTTCCCACATCCTTATCAGAAATACTGTGTGAGCATGTGGAAACACGAAAAACAGTGTTTTGTTTTGTTTTTTTTTCTGTTAGTATACCCCCTTCTACATTTTGTAGGGGTTTCCCTGACATTTGGCACAATTTTTCCAAACTTCACATCCATGGTCAAACATAAAACATTCACATCCATGTCCAAACAACACAACAAAAATGTACAGACGTGAAATTTATAGAGAGAAAATCGTCTTAATTCCTCCCTCCTGCCCTTTATTTTATTGTTGCAGCTCATTTGATGTACACAGAAGCACACACAAGCATGTAAGTACTCATGTATGGATGCTGGAAACATTATTGCTAGCATTATTTTACACAAAAATTTTTAGATCAATTAAGAATAAGAGAAAATGTTTTAACTTTAATTTACCAGTGGTCTTCTTTTCTTTACAAAGATGTACATTTCTCTATAAAAATTTCTTTTAACATTGTTTCTAAAGCAGAGTTACTGTCAATAACAACAACAACAACAAAAACTCATTTATGTTTGTATGAGAAAGGTTTTTTTCTTTTTTTTTAAAAAGTTGGAGAGAATATTTTCTCCAACAATGTAAGTGTTTTTCTCTTCCTTTTCTTATAGCATTTCTTTGAAGATGTCAGGTGGAACTCTTATCTCTGATCCAATCTTTACACAAAGGTTTTTTTACCCCTCCTCTGGATTTGTCTAAGATTTTTATCTTCAATGTTATGAAGCTTAGAAGTACTGTGCACAGCTATGGGTTCCCCCCCACACACACACACTTCCAGCTTTTTTCCCCATTTTTCTTGCTTAATAATCTCTGTGCTTCTTGCTTCTGTAACCTGGTAGCTGACAATAACCCGGGGGTGGACTTTGTCATTTCTGCTTCATTTATTCTTTTCCTGAATTCTCAGTATGCAGGTGCCACATGTCCTATAGTCCTGCAGTCCTTCGAGATCTTCTCCTGCGTTTCCTTTCTTCTGCTTTTCAGTTTTGGTAGCATCCATAGCTGTGTTCAGTGGCTTGGAGACTCTTTCCTTGGCTGTGCTCAGCATCCTGACACAGCCTGTCTGCTAAAGTATCTGAAATCTCTATCACTTCAGAAAGTCTTTCTGGTCACCCCACCTCTGGCCCACAGTGACTACGCCTGCTGTCTTCTGCTCTTTTCATTGCAGCCCTTAGCATTTTACTCAGACTTCAGAGTCCCTTCCACCGTGACAGTCCCAGCACTGTCGCTGTGTCCAGCCCTGGCTGTGATGCTCATCCTCGTCTTAGAGTATCGCCCTGTCTTATTTTTGTTTTGGTTCGTGTTTCAATGTGCTGAATAGTCTTGGGTTGTAATGTGGACCCAAACTGCCTTGCGATTGTATCTGCTTTGGCAATGTTGTGAGCTTCTGAAACCTCAAAGCTCTCCCCCAGTGGCACACCTCCCCGAACGAGGCCTCCCCTCCTAATCCTTCCCACATAGTTCAGCCAACTGGGGATCAAATGACTGAGCCTACAGCTATTATAGGGCACACAACCATCAGTTCAGAGGTCGTGTGGTCAGAAAACTCAGGCACAGCCTTGACTTGTTACATGTTCGTACTTGTCAATAAATTTTCAGAGTTATCCATGTCTCTAGGAAGAAGACAAGAAAAACAAGTGATGTAGGTGGGTCTTCTTTCTATATGTTTCTTTCATTGGTTAATTAATAAAGAAAACTGCTTGGCCTGATAGGTCAGAACATAGGTAGGTGGGGAAGACAGAACAGAATGCTGGGAGGAAGAAGGCAGTGAGTCAGACGCCATGATTCTTCATCCCGAGATGGATGTAGGCTAGAATCTTTCCCCGTAAGCCACCACCTCATGGTGCTACACATATTAATAGAAATGAGTTAATCAAGATGTGAGAATTAGCCAATAAGAGGCTAGAATTAATGGGCCAGGCAGTGTTTAAATGAATACAGTTTCCGTGTAATTATTTTGGGTAAAGCTAGCTAGTAGGGAGCCAGGCGGGGGGGGGGGGGGGGGAGCGGCCCACAGCTCATCACTACAAACAAGTTGAGAAAAACTTACAAGTGGAGTTGGGGAGAGTTTTCACTGGTTATTACTGCGCAAGAAAGTGGACCTTAAACAAGCAGAGGCTGCGTCCCCAGAACCCACATATATGCTATATTGGCCTGGAGGCTTCCCTGTAATACTACTGTGGGGAAGCAAAGACAGAGGATCTCTAGAGAAAACTGGCTAGGGAGATTAGGCTTTGGGTTTGATTGAGAGCCGCTGTCTCAAAGAATAAGGTGGATGAGTGATGAGGAAGATTTTCAGTATCAACCTCAGATCTCTGCATGCACGCACACACACACACACACACACACACACACACACCTTTGTACCCACACATGGATGAGCAGGCATACATGCACACATGTGTAACTACACATGGATAGGCAAGCGTACATATGTATGTACCCACACGTTTGGTCAGGCATTCACACATGCACACATGTACCCACACATAGATGGACAGATATACATGCATATGCACACATATGCATCCACACATGGATGAGCAGGAATACATGCACACATACACGTATCTCACAAACATGCACATAAAAAAAGACAAAAGAAAGCTTCCCACATGCTACTGCTTCATAAAAAGCTAGATATGAAAACTAACTTTCCTCGTGCAGAAGAAAAGAAAGTCTCTGATGAAAGCAAGAACAGTGGACTTCTGGACTTCAGAGGCTGCTCCCCCAACCATCTACGGTGGGAAGAAATCTGACATGGGCCAGTTTCATGCCAGCACCATCCATATCCTGGAGTGGGGCATAGCTGTGAGCAGGAAGGGTGTCAATGTTATGAGTGTATGTTACACACTAAACACCAAATCAGTAGATTTAGGTTACTCAAAGGAGATGGTCTCCAAGAAGCAAGGCTCGCTGGGTATCGGCCTTGAAAGAAGACATTTGAAGAGAAAAAAGAATGAATGTCTTTGCTGGCTTTAAAGAAGCAAACAGTCATGGTGGGACAGGACATAGGGCTGGGACCCAAGTATGGGCTCAGCTGGGAGCAGCCTTGGCCAATAGCCAGCAAGGAAAATGAAGATCTGGGTCCTAGAAAAGCCCAAAGGAAGTAGTTATAAATTCCACCTGCCGCTAGTTGGGGGAGGGCTCCCGGAACTCTGGATCCTAAATCACTGAGGAGCTGGAGCTGAGTTGGCCTCCTAGGAGCCTGGAAAGCTCACCTGCAGGTCCTTGAGAGAGTGAATGTGTAGCCCCCAAACACCAATAGGATGGTAGTTAGTCATTCCACAACAGAGAACTAACACAGTCGCTCTGGACAAGAAGTAAAGTCCAGACCTCCGCTGTGAAATGAGACTGTAGACATTAGTCACAGGCTTTCTGGTTATAAAACGCTACATTTTTATTGTTCCGTGTATAGAAATAAAAATCAAAGCTGTTTGTGATAACATCAGCGGAACTGCACTGACTGAAGCAGAAAGCTTGGGGGAGTAAGATTCCTTTGGAGAGTACTGGTTTCATTCAGGTCTTAGGGTGTTGGCAGAATGATCGGCTTGCAGTATGATTTTATGTCTAGAACATCTTGTAGGTATTTTGTACCGTAAATAAGAACCCCATGGCAAATTTACAAAGAAATATTTCTTTTACAGGGTTGGACAAAATAGTAAGTCATTGAGCAACAGTGATGGAGAAGGCTTTGAGGGTAGAGATTAGTCAGGATGATAAACAGTTTCTCAATGCTGGCCAGAGGCAACATGGGCTATGAGATTTGGTCTTGCCCTGTCATCTCAGCTTCTGTAGAGATAAATTTGTCTTGGGAGAAATCTGGGGGACCCAGAGCAGTGGAGCCCACAGCCCAGACCAGCATCTCATCTCAGGTGTTTTGGTGAGAATGTAACAATTTTAATATATCGCTACTCAGCCCTTCATTTGCAGATTAAAAATCTTAAAACAGCAACTAAGAATTCTCACACCGTGCCTGCATTGAATCTTCACAAGAAAAAGCCTATCCGTAATCAGGCATGGATAGAGGAGGGTTTGCAGAGGGAACCAACCCTTCACTCCTGAGCTGGTTGCCGAGGCAAGGGCAGGGATGGGGTGGGGGACAATTGTTGCTTCCCGTTGTGAACCCACTTGTCCCTCCACCAGGCTCCAATGGATAATTTCAATCCAAGGTTCACTCTGATGGCCTTGGCTACATTAAACGGGCCATAAAACAAACCCACAAGTGTAAACCTTGGAAGAGGACATATGGGGAAAGGAGAGGGGGTTGATAGCAATGGGAGAAAGATAACAGGTAGCGGGGAGAGAGTAGTCAGAATACATTATATACATGTATGAACCTCTCGGAGAACAGTATTAATCAACACAAAGGAGGTAAAAATTAGTGAACCATACAGCTTTCTTTAAAAATAAAAGGTTGGCACATGCGGGAGGCAGAGGCAATCAAATCCCTGTGAGTTAAAAGGCCAGCCTAGTCTGCAGAGTGAGTTCCAGAACAGCCAAAGATACACAGAGAAACCCTGTCTCAAAATCCCCACCCCCCCCCCAAAAAAAATAACAATAAATAAAAATTAAAAGTTAATGCAGCGAATTTTACTGCAGGAAAGCTACATGTATTGATTTCCTGGGACTGACTGAAACATGAATGGCTTAAACAAAAGAACTTTTCCTCTCCCATTTCTGCAGTTTACAAGTCTGAAATTTGGGGAAGAGCCACACTGCCTGGAGGAGCTGTAGGAAGGGCATTCTCTGGCTCTTTCAGCTCCTGGCAGCCATTCATATTTCTCAGCATCTTTGGGATCCATGTCGTGTTAAGTCAGGTATCCAGATATTTACTCTTCTTCCCCCGTGGGTACATGTCTGACTGCCCCAGCCTTTCTTTTATAAACTCATTTGCATTTGACTTGGAGTCTCCCTGTGCAGCTCAGAATGGCCCCACCACAGGGTCTCTAGCCACCTGGACAACGCCTCCATTTCAAGTTAGTCAAATGTACAGGTTCCCTGCATTTGCAAGGCCGTATGGCTTTTCCAGCCCTCCAGTCAGCTCACACAAGTGGAAATCTGTTTACCCATCATTTGCTGAAGCTTAAGCCCAGCATTCCCAAACATGGCCTCCTCTGCAATAAGGTTGTTGCCAATGTCATTGGCAAATGAAGACACTGGGTAAGATATAACTCATTATGACCCTACAAAGGGAAACTCGGAAGCAGACCTGGGCAGAGAGAAAGTGGCATCAAAGATGAAGGCAAATGCTGACTTGCTGTGGGATAATGCTCTTGTACACTGTAAAGATTTGTCACTCATACTGGTTTAATAAAAACACTGATTGGCCAGTACTGGGGTAGGTGGGACAATGAGAGCAGGAGGATTCTGGGAAGAGGAATGGAAGAGATACAGTTGCCAGTCAGACACAGAGGAAACAAGCTGAGAATGTCTTACTGAGAAAAGGTACCAAGCCATGTGGCTAAACATAGATAAGAATTATGGGTTGGTTTGAGTTGTAAGAGCTAGTTAGTAATGGCCAATAGCAGGCAAACAGAACAATAGGCCAAACATTGTAATTAGTATTAAGCCCCACACTAGTTATTCAGGAACTGGCAGGTGGGAGAGAAACCTCCATCTAAACTGGCCGTGATGGCTAGTCTTGGTGTCAACTAGACTACATCTGGAATAAACTAAAATTCAGGTATCCGGGCACACTTGTGAAGGATATTTTCTTGATTGAATCATTTGAGGTGGGAAGACTCCTCCTAAACCTGGGCCACACCTTCTGGTGTCATCTCACATAAGCAGACCCGGAAGAAAGAAGCTTTTGGTTTTTTCCCTGCTTGCCCTCAGTCTTGCCTGCAAGTTCATCTACCTGCTGCTGAGGCATTCCTTCACTGGTGAAACCTTCCTCAGGATTCCAGCCCAGACTGAAGACCAGCAGCTCTCTTGGAATCCTCTGGGATTCCAGCACCAGATTAGAACAGCTGAAGCCAGATTCTTGGCCTTTCTTACCAGGAGACAGTGCTGTTGGACTGGCCACAATACAGCCTATAAAACCACTCTAATAAATAGTGTGTGTGTGTGTGTGTGTGTGTGTGTGTGTGTGTAATCTCTCTGTCTCTGTCTCTCTCTCTCCCCACCCCCATCTGTTCCAGAGACCCCTAACACAATGACTTTATATTTCCATAGGTTGCCGGGAGACCACCAGAAGTAAGCAAGCACCATAGAACCAGCTCTCCCTCACAGCACCCATGAGGAATCTGCCCTGCAGAGACCTTAGCCCCAAGCCTGCAAAGCCCTTCGCTGATGGAGTCTGCAGGGCAAGCTGCTCAGTTAACATCCTTTGCAACCGTGCTTCTTGCAAACCAACCCACCACATAGATGAATACCATTCACACAATGATATTTAAATTATGGTTTGTATTTTCCAGTAATGTTGCATTCACCTGTGAGCCTTTCTTCAGAAAGTGGGCCTTTTTATTTTCCACGTTACAAATAATTGTAATGTGTTATTAACTCTCTGCACATTTCTCATTTTGTGCATCCTTTTGGATATGCTCCTAATAAATAGAAATCCCTTATCACAGGGTCTAGAAAAATTAAAAAAAAAAAGAAATGTGTCACTAAGTTGCTATCCAAAAAGTTGTGACACTTTCCCTTGCGTTATCTATGTGATTAGAGATTTCTGCATTTTGTATTTATTTTTGCAACACTCTGAGTTGAACCTAGGGCCTCACGTGTGGTAGACAAGAGCCTGGACTACTCCTGAGCTACCGTCTCAGCCCATTTTTTTACTTTTTGAGACAGGATCTTCACGTTTTTAGCTAGGCTGTCCATGAACTCTTCAGGTGGCCCAGGCAGGCCTTGAACTTGCCACCCTGCTGGCCCAGTATACTAAGGAGCTGGAATTGCAGCTGAGAGATTTACAAACCTTGTTACCATCCTTTTCCTGCACCATTTAAAGTACAGTTACAGGATTTGAGTCTGAGGACACATTCAGATCTGTTTTTTAAGTGGTTGTGTGTATGTGTGTGTAACTGCGAGTTTGTCTGTCTGATCCTACTCATTTCTCTCTTGCTTTTACACAGTCACCTGCGCAAAACTGTTACACTTCTCTTAACACACTCAATCAAACAGTTCAGACGCAGAGAACTCAAGAGTGAAGTTTTTGATAGATGAAGATGCTCACTTCATTGACTTCGACTTTCCATGCTTCAAAATTGGTGTCTTTAAGGGCTTGCTATCCTTCATAATAAGAACGAGAGTAACTTTTTATTCTTTCCCGTTTTCTTAACTGGCTGTAAATTTGGAAGACTACCTTCCACATTGTGCAGAGAACTGAGGTGGGCGTTGGCCGTTTTTCCTCTCTCCCTGGTTGGGAGGGAATTCTGTTTCCTGCCTGTCCATCATTCTCCGACTCCCTGGGCAGCTGTGGGGTTTCTGTCTAAGATTTATCAATAACTAAATATAAATAAAACAAAAAATTTAAAGCTACCAAGAGGAGAAAGAAAACATTTTCTAGGGAAATGCCAGAGATTGCCTCTGCCTGCTTCTCCCATAACCTGGCATCCTTGATCCCTGCCCACCAGATTGCTAACATGAAGATCATTGTTTCTGCTTTTCAGACCCGACCCAGGGAGAAGGAAACCAAGCCCCAGCCCTCCCTGCTCCCCCAACCTCCTCCCCCCCCCTCCCCGCGCAACAACAGCCCCCAGGCTGTTTAAAAACCCCTGCAGCGCTTCTCCCTAGCCTCCATCCACCTGGAGTGCGGTGCGGAAGAGCCAGATAAATAGGATCTGGAGCGCATTTTGCCAGTGCAACGGGGAGTGATTGTTCCTGCAATGAATCAAATCAGACTCCTTCTCTCGCTTCCCCTCCCTCCTTCCTCAGCTTTTCCAGACAGGGGCGCCCTCCCAGCTAACTTTCCCCTCACCCAACGATGCAACCAAGGGGGAACCACCCGAAGCCTAGGAGATGCCATCTTCAGGGCCTGTGCGCCCGAGGCCCCTGCACAGCTCCCGCCCTGGGCAGAGGCCGCGCGGTTGGGCGCCCAGCGGCGACCAGGAAGGTCGGAGGGAGGGTGCGCTCCTCCCGCCCCACACCCAGTCTCTGAGCCGGATATATAGAGTTACGTTTGGGAGCCCCGAGAGCAGCAGCGCGGTTCAGAACAGCTTGAGAGCCTCCAGCATCCCTGGGAGGACCCTGACCACCAGCCGGCCGGCGAGCCCCGTCACTGAAGCAGCAGGTACCCAGAAGCGGGCGGGGAGGCTAGGAGGCTGGGCTGGGGAACTTGAGGACTGTAACTGCACAGTAGGCGGGTGCCAACCGAGAAGCGGTGGCCCTGCCGGATCCCTGGTCGCTCACCATCCTTCCGGGTCCTGTAGGTGCAGGGCATCTCTTGAGTCCTTCTAGGTGAGACGAGCAAGCAGTGGAGAACGGGGAAGGGCTGATCAAGGTGAACATGGGGTCCTCTCCAAGGGACAGAGGCATCTGACTGGTCCCACCCAAGTCTTTCTGGTCCAGGTACTGTTGGATTTTCAGGCCACGTGTGCTATAGTGCCCTTTCTTGTCTTCACTCGCCCCACCCAAGGCTGTAAACATTGAGACCCTCCCACTCAGAGACTCTTCAGGGTCAAGCACTCCAGGCTGAAAAGGCCTTGGGTGGCCAAGTAGGGTTTGTACCCGGTCAGAAGTTCCTCATTTCCCTGGGGTGACTTGGGCATCCTGAAGAGAACAAGGGGGCAGATGCCAGGGCCTCCAGCTAGGACAGGGAGCTTAAGGAAGGCTCCAGCGGGTGACAGTACCTCCAGGCAATTGCAGTGGGAAAAATTCAAGCCCAACCTAGGAATGCCTTCTTCATAACTTCCAGGCTCCTGACCCCGGTCTCCTTACAGGGTAAGATTATGAACATTTCTTGTCCTTTATACATCATTTACCAAGTGTTGAGACCATGATTATATCTTTATCTGCGAGACTCTGGCTTCCCTTTAAATCTTGTTGAGTGTTCCACTGTGTGTGAACAAGGGAGCAGGGAACTCAAGAGAATTGTGTGTTCCTGCTTGCTTGTTTAAGGTTACACCCAGAGTTTGACATTGAACATGAAAATGTGAGACTCAGCCTGCAGTTCCACACCTTGTCTCTCTGCACCTCCATTTATCTGAGCTGGATATTCGACATGGGACCACAGTTCCTCTAAGGCATAAAGTAGGGCAAAGAAATTAGATAAAATGTAAGGCAACTAACAATTTGTACGGGTCGCCAGTCTCAGCAAACTTCACATCTGACGGAGCTGGGCTGTCTAGAGATGGCCTCACCAGGCTTCAAGGACAGTGATTTCATTCTTCTTGTTTCTGAGAGCCCGTGTCTCTACTTTACCCTCCCTTTATTTGCTTAATTTCTGTCTTGAGAGATTCCTCCTCACTGCAAATGCTAACGTTGGGCTGCAACAGTCTGTCAGGTAGATAGCGGCAGCTCACGGTGAACTGGTCAGTATCAACAGGACTAGGGGAGCGTAAGAGATGATAAACTCCCCCAAGGAACCAAAATGTAACACAGCTGTTGAAGAGAGGCTGTTTCAGAGGGCTGAGAAGTCCACAGCTCATCTGTGGGCATCACTTTGAGGTTTATCAAGAATACAGACTTCTTGGGGACTGCAGAGATGGCTGAGCGGTTAAGAGAACTTGCTGCTTGCCTAGTCAGGGTTTCTATTGCTGTGAGGAGACACCATGACCACAGCAACTCTTAGGAAAGGAAAACATTTCATTGGGGATGGCTTACAGGTTCAGAGCCCATTACCGTGGCAAAAAGCAGGGCAGCGTGCAGGCAGACATGGTGCTGGAGAGGCAGCCAAGAGTTCTACACCTGGATCAGTGGACCACAGAAAGAGTGACACTGGCCTGGCTTGAGCATTTGAAACCCCAAAGCCCACAATTGGTGACACACTTCCTCCAGCAAGGCTGCACCTCCTGATGCCACTCCCTAAGGATTCAAATACGAGTCTGTGGCAGCCATTCTTACCCAAATCACCACACTGCTCTTGCCGAGAACCCGAACTTGCAGTTCTCAGCATGCACGTGGTAGCTGACAACCATATATAACTCCAGTTGTGGGGTATCAGATGCCCTCTTCTGGCCTACCTGAACTCCTGACATTATTGCAGCACACATATATGCATGCAGGCAGAATACTTATACATGCAATATAAGTAAAGTTAAATAAATAAAATTAAATTGTTTAAAAAAAAAACAATACAGGTACCCTGATCAAAATCATCATTCTGCTTCTCTTGATATAACACTTCTTTCTGGTAACATTTGGTCAGTCATAAGAATTCATTGTTTCAGCCGGGCGATGGTGGCACATGCCTTTAATCCCAGCACTGGGGAGGCAGAGGCAGGCGGATCTCTGTGAGTTCTAGACCAGCCTGGTCTACAGAGCTAGTTCCAGGACAGGCTCCAAAGCCACAGAGAAACCCTGTCTCGAAAAACCAAAAAAAAAAAAAAAAAAAAAAAGAATTCATTGTTTCAATTTATTCATTCCTTCGTTCATTTTTGGTAGGGTCTTGTGTAGCCCAGACTGGCATTGAACTTGCTCTGTAGCTGAAAATGACTTTGAATATATAACTGTCTTGCTTCTATATCCAGAGTGTTGAAATTATAGGCATGTAACACATGCTCAGCTTATGCAGTGCTAGGGGTGAATTCAGGGCATCCGTGTGCTAGGCAGGCCCTCTTCCAGCTGAACTCAGTCTCCAGCTCCAAAGGGTTTCACAAATGCCATCTCAGAGGATCACACCAGAGCCTGCCAACCTGCTTGCTCCTGCCAGCACGTCGGTGCTGTGGGCTCTATGGGAACATGCGCTACTGGCAAGGACACAGTCTTCAAGTTTTGTTTTGTTCAGAGACCACTCTGGGTATCTAATAAAACGTTATAAAATACAAAACCAAACACACTCTTAGAAGGTCACAGCCCAAGGTGAGAAAAGGTGAAGCCCAAATGTCCATATTACATATATCCAGACACTCTTCATGGGACCAGTTTTGTGGAATTCAGAGTCAAGAGTTGAGCTGAGCCCCACATCTAGAAGGCTACTCGGCTTAACCTTGGAGCTGGCACTACTGTCTTAACAAGAGGCTTCCTGTCTTCATTTTGCACTGGGTTTTCATTGTACCCTGATCCCAGCTCAATAGCCCCTTTCTAGAGCTCACTGGGTATGTCTTCTCGCAGTAACCCTAATTCAAGTTACTTTCCTGTAAGGGCTAACGTTAACCCATAGGCCCCACTTGCCCAAGGACAGGAAACTCTCTGGGACATTGGGATCTATGGTGCTTGTGAAATCACAAGTCATGTGTTCTCACTTCAGTACCAAGGTTGTCTGCCCCAACTGCATAGGAAGTGCTTGACCATGCTTAGGTAGAAAATGTGTAGACAGGAAGTATGTCAAGGTGTATGCTAACCCCTTCCCCATTGGATGAAGGCAGGAAGTAAAAAGTGGGGGTTCACCTTTATGAGCGCCTGACTGACCTAAATTTGGGGCTATTTCTTTAGGAATCCTAGGTATAGACCTTTCTGGCCAGTACTAAATAAAGCTTGCTTCAGTTCGGTCATTGTGGAACTGGTCTTTTTCCTCACAGTTCTCGGGTTTAACATTTCCCACCACAGACTTTGAATTTAACTGCGTCCTTGGATGCCTTTGATTACATCCTTAAGCTTATCTTTTATCTCTCTCTTTTTTTTTACTGGCATGAGCATGACAAATTATTTATCTTAAAGGTACTTGTATTATCTCTGGGGGAAAAAAAGAGATAATTAAGCCATGCATGGTGGCACATGCCAGTCACCCAAGCGCTCAGGAGGTTGAGGCAGTGGTTTAAAGTTAATCCTCAGCTACACACAAAAGATCTGGACCAACCTGGCTGGCTAAGAACCTGCCTTGATTGAAGGGAGAGAGATAATAGTTGCAGACAGGCCCATTAACCTTGAGCCTTTATTAACCTCATGTTAATAAATACGGTATGAATGGGAACTGTTCACTACATTTTTTATAAGTAGGAATATTGATCAAGCTCCTTTAGGGGATTTTGCAAACTTTAGACCTCTTATATTTTAGTAATAAGAAAATCAAACGAAAAGTGGCTGAGTAGTAGGGCTTGATATTTTAAATATTGACTAAATATTATATGTGCAAGCCTGGAATTGCCCGCTGAATGTACGGGTAACTTCTTGGAACACACTTGCTAAGATGAACTAATGTTTGAGCCATCCTCAGACAGAGCAGAGACTGCGCAGTGAATCCTGGGAACAGTTTCTTTAGTTTTTTTATTTTTTTATTGAGCTACACATTTTTCTCCACTCCCCTCTCTTCTTTCCCTCTTCCCTGTCTACCTTCTCCCATGACCCCCACACTCCCAATTTACTCAGGAGATCTTGTGTTTTTCTCCTTCCTATTGTAGATCCATGTCCGTCTCTCTTAGGGTCCTCTTTGTTGTCTAGGTTTTCTGGGATTGTGAATTGTAGGTTGCTTTTTCTTTGCTTTAGGTCTAAAAGCCACTTATGAGTGAGTACATACAATATTTGCCTTTTCTGGGTCTGGGTTACTTCACTCAATATGATGTTTTCTAGATCCATCCATTTGCCGGCAAATTTCAAGATGTCATTATTTTTTACCGTTGTGTAGTGCTCCATTGTGTAAATGTACCACATTTTTCCTTAGTTGTGTTTGCTGGGTCATTTAATTATCTAAGAGCTGGCCCCCAGTACAAGCCGGTTTTGCCCTCCTCAAGTTGTCCACTGTAACTCTCCTGTCTGTTAAAGAGGAACTGAGGAAACTCCTCCCTAGACAACTTGTCTCTGAGGTGGGACTTTTTAAATTTCTTCCCCAGAGCTTCCTGAAGCTTTGAGTCTGGTTTGGTGGGGACCATTGAGAGCTTTCCAGCCACAGACTCTGCTTAAGAAAGTAAATCTACACAAAGTCGATAAGGAAGGAGAAGTACCTGGAGGAATGAAGGATTAGAATCAAGAACTGTTCAGGGCGAGAGTGCTGTGGGGGAGAGGCGGAGAGAGCAAGGACTTGAGCCTGGAGCTCCATTTGCAAGACTAGGTAGCGGGGGAGGGGGAAATAGGGTAGAAGTTTGACATTAACTCTTCCATATGTGTTAAAGATTTCATTTGTGTATTTTTATTTTTAATGTTGTGTATGTGTGTGTATCTATGCATGTTCAGGTATATGAGTGCCAGTGGAAGCCAGATGCATCAGAAACACCCTTGATCTGGTGGTTGTGAGTTGCCCTGTATGGGGGCTGAGAATCAAACTCAGCAACAGCAGTGCCTGCTCCTCTACTGAATCTTATTTCCAGTCCTGCTGAGTGCTTCAATTCAAAGCAGTGGGGTTGCTGCCACTGCATTCCCAGTGCCTACAAGAAAAGAAAACAAAGCAGAACCAATGATGCCAGCTCTCTGAAAAGGGTACTGGCTGGGCAGATGAGGGTCTAAGAAAGAGGGAAAGTTCGCATTTCAGGCTCTTCTAAATCCACACTTGAATGCTATAATTTTTAAAGGTTATCACCATGACAGATATAGCTCCTGTTTTTCTGGCTTGAGCTTAGATGGGATGTGTTATAATTTCCTAAAATGGCAAAAAGTAGGGAAGAGAGAATTGAGCTTCATCAAAGGGTTTGTTCTAAAACACAGTTCACTCCCTCACTTAAAACCCTTCGCTCCGCTCCTTCCTCTCAACAGAAGTGCTCCCCAGACTGCTATCTGTGGGACAACAGTTTCTTGGAACATTAGCAGTTAAGTGGGAAAAAAGAGGGGGGAAGCTTTCTGGTGAGATAACTCTGAAAAAAACACTTGATTTAACCCACTTGTTTTGCTACAAGATTTCTCAGAGCCCACAATATCCTAACGAAGATTGAAAATCATCAAAGGTGAAGCAGGTCTCCTGTGATATTTCCTAAACCTATGACCTTCAAATGCTTCTGGTAGAGCATCTAACAGAGTCAGCATCCGAGAAATCACTGTGTGGGAAATCCTGTGGGAAGCTCCGTCCTATATTAACAGATTAGTCTTTAACATCCACCACTCTGTTAACTGTTAGATGCTCTCCACTCTCTAATGCGTCTTCCTGGGGCAAAGCAAAGACCAGATCCTCCGTTAAAACGATGTGAAAATACTTGCACGTAGATAAGCAGAACCTGGAGTCTGATTAGAAGGAAACTGTTTTCTTCCAGTGTTTGCTTTCAGCATCGGCTTTCCTGGTGAGGCTCTGCCAGACCCTTTCCTGGTGAGGCTCTGCCAGACCCTACTGAAGTTCATTCGGTCTGTTGACGTTTATAGGTGAGGGACTTAAGGATGGTGCAGGGTCTTTTGTTTCTCGCGTTCATGTTTTCATCTTCTGGGCCTCATCTGAGATGTAAATCTACCAGATTGATGTGGTGGGGGCATTTAAGCGATGGTTTTTGAATCTTTCCCCTCCCTTTCCCTATTATCCATAACTGGCGATGGGCTGCAGGCGGGAGTGTAGACTGCAGAACATTGCGGTGGAGACGGTTCTCAAAAGAGGTCCATGCAGCTCTGGATCCTCCCGATCGATCATCTGTTCAAAACTCAAGGACTAAGCCAACAACAGTTTGGGGAGCACATTTGGTTCCTTACTCTGTATGTTTTACAAACCAGAAATGGTTCTTATGGTTTTTTGGCAGTTAAATCACCAAGACCATTCTGTGGCACGGGTAAATGACATGAAGTTAGAGTTGATTCCAGATGAGGTCGTCTCCACATACTTGCTCCCACTTCACTCTGTTCTGGAGTTGTCGACCTTCAGAGGGTGAGAGCACAGGCCCTCAGGGAAGCTTGGCTAACCATCTTCAATATGCCCACCAAAGAGACCATAGTGAAAAGGCAGAGAAGTGAGAAAAAAAGCAGAGAAGAGAGAGGTCAAGAAATGTACCCAAGTCCCTGGCTTGACGTTTAGGTTTAAAATGGAAGAAAGGAAGCATAGCTTAGAAGGCTCCAACAAGGTGTGGTCCCACACATCCTCACTGTCCCAGCTCCAGTGTCTCCTGTAAGGTGACAGTCAGACAAGTTGTAAGAATTGTGTGAAGTCTTTCCTTGAGAGGCAAGTTCCTCTTCTGGCTGGCACCAGGCTTCAGCCTTTTCCTTCACCCAGCGTGAGATTCCTAGGGAAATTCCAATTTCATGGAGACCATTGTTTGAATGGTCTGATGGCCAAGGGGTGGGGCACCAGGGTCTGTTCAGGACATCCGCATCCCTGCCAGGATGGTTCCAAGTCTGCACCTGACCCAGAGCAAAGGGTGCAACATATTTCTTTGTGTAGCCAACAGTGTAACTGGGTAAATAATGAACAGACTAGCCTAACCCTAATTGTCAGCATGGGATTCATAGGGGTGCAGTGGATGTGGCACCCTTAACCTCTGAGTAGAACAAAAGTATTCTCAAGCTTCAGTTGATACTATGTGTCCCTTATGACTTTTGGGCTTAATACTGCTTGATATTATTTTTTTTTGCTGTTGTTGTTTCAGAAACAAGTTTTATTATGTTATTAATTATTATTATGTTTCACTTTTGAGATTATATTTTACATATGTATCATATAAATTGTTTTACATTTTATATATTACTATAATAATTTTGAGAAATCATTTCCTCCTTCCATTTCCTCCTTGTAAACCCTCCCACAGACCACTCCTTGTTATCTTTCAAATTTATGGCCTCCTTTTTCATTAACTGTTGTTATGTATACACATAGCACAATAACACACACACACACACCTAAATATATAAATACAATCTTCTCAGTCTACATAATGTTACTTGTATGTATGTTTACAGGGTTGACCATTTGGTATTGCGTAACCAGTTCTTGTGAACTTCCCTGGGGAAGAGTGTTTCTCCCGTCCTCAGCATTCCCTGGTTGCCCGTGGCTATCTTGAGGCGTCATGAGCTACCGCTGTTCATGTTAGCATACCTACAGGTGTACTCATTGCTCAGCTCATGTGTAGAGGGTAGAGTCATGTTGGTGAGAATTTACGACTGTAAGCTTCGGACGTTCCTAGGAGACACAATCTCAGTGAGCTGGATCTGACCTGAAAGCCTCCTCTCTGAGAACCAGCTGGCGTGGTACCAGAAGACACCATTTAAGCTTCCAAAGGAGGGAAGCAACCACATCCTTACTCATCTGTGGTGTCTAAAACCCATATCGATGACCAGCATGGCACACTAACCCTAATAGTGTAGTCGTGGCAAATTAGTGGAAACCACTATCTCTCTAATTGGATAAGACTTGCTCACCAAGAGGAAAATCACGCGTTGTCCTGGAGACCTAGCCAGCTACCCAGGCCCGGCGACATCATGAATCTCGGAGGAGAACCCATAAGCACTGCTCTACTAAACCAGCATAATCCCTAACTACATTCTAAATATTTGTCCCCATGCCCACAGATAAATGCAGTCCTCATCCATCACCAAGAATACTGTTTTGAGACGATCCCTATACAGCGGAACAGCATCCTGAAGTTGGGAAGGGTAGGCAAGGAATTGCTGGGATAATTGTCTCCTTATCTTCAATAGAACCTCTGTTAGGCTCTGAGAGCCAAGGGACCAGACACAGTCACTGGAAATACCTTGCATTTTAGGTCGTCTTTCTTAACGGTGCACATCATCACAGGTCACCAAAGTCAGCACAAACTCAGGTGTGTTGAGGTCAGGATGTTTGTCCATTAAATCATATCTGGCTCCAATACACTTACAACTACTTATGCACGTATGCCAGCAATGCATGACACTATAGTCAAGAAAACCTACAGGAATCTCTGGTGGTTTGAAGGTGTTAATTTCCCTCCACCAAAATGAGCGCTTTGGTTGTTTTACCAGCAACTTGTTCTTGCCAAAACTCTCTCCTTAGTGGAGTTATGCCACTGCCTCTTCCGTTTTTTCTCTTCTGCTATTTTGGTCCAGTCCAGTCCTGCCCCAGCAGCAATTATTCAAGTTACTGGGTATCTTTAAGATCTCACAGGATTGTGTTTGGGTAAATTTAGGTCTCGGTTTCTCTTAGGATGGAACAACTACTTTTTTTATAAGTTGAATTTTCATGAACCCCTATTGCCCTGTCTCACACCCTCTCACCTACAATACCCAGTGCTCACTGCACACAGCTCGTCTTAGTTAATAATATTCACAGCTCAAGCTGTAGAAGGGATGAGGGCCATATCTTATGTTTGGTACAATGCTCTTGTCTTATAGAAAAGAAAGGCCTATCTATTTAACGTGTACATGTGGACTACAACAGAAAACGTGGATACAGAGGACAAGAGCACTCCGTCCCATTCAGCTATTTATTCTTTAGTAATATTCACTGAATATTTACCAGGACTCAGATGAGTTGCTTAGCTCTTAAACTGGCTGTAGCACCTGCTTTCAGGCTTTAGTGTCCTCTAATTTTGAGCCTTGTTAGTCAAGAGTCTAAAAACATGGAATACTGGCCAAACTTTACCTAATCTTCTTCATCCTCCTACCTAGCCTGCATGAAGTCCTGGCTTTGAACCCTAGTGTTGTGCAAACTGTAGAGGAGATGAAGGCAGGGTCGGGAGTTCAAGGTCACTACTGGCTGCCGGCTTAGCTGGAGCCCAGCCTTGGGATCCTCAAGACTCTGTTTACAAATCATCAAGAGGACTTGATAGAAAGTGAGCTAAAAAGCAATATGAAAAATTCCACCAGGAAGGATTATCTTTTACCCAGAGCAGGCTCTGGTGGTTAATTTGCCTGGGCTTTGTCCTCTTATCTCTTCTTCCCCAGCCTCCTTTTTCTTCAAACCTGACTGGTGAATACCTTGATTCTCCAACTTCCCCTTCATATCTGCCTTTAAAGATTAGCACAGCAACCTCTGTTTCTATAAGCAATTGTCTGCTAATAGTGATAGGAAAAGTCAGAGAGGAAGGACAAAGTTAATGCCCCTGTGGGGAAGTCACAAAACTTCTGGAATGGTGTCTTTTGGTATTGGCAGAGGGTGAGCACGCAGAAGTTGCCCAGTGAGAGGAGAGGACAAAGGCAACTTTATCATCTGAAGTCAGCTGTCTAACTTTCTAGAGACTAAACAAAAATGAATCCTCTGCCTTAACAATCCTTTCCTATATGGGCATCTATCTCTGAGATACAGTGGAGTCCTTAGAAGTCTTCTCCTACAAGCTAGGGCACAAATGCTTCAGGAGCTTTGAGTGAACAGATGTGAGCTGACCATACAATGCCACAGGAATATTTTCTCATCACTAGAGGCAATTTGCTGGCTTGAAGTATATCCCACCTAGTTCATGAAGTACAATCAACAATTGTCCGTGCTACCCTCTTCCTTCTCCATGCTATGATTTAGACAGACAAAGCCTTGCATTTTAAAAGGCCGTGTCTTTTTTCCTGCTATGACTGAATCAGGAAAATCTCTTAAAGGAGCCATGCCTCTGCTTGCTTCTAGCAAACAGAGCCCATCCAAGAAAATGCCGCTAGCAAACCATGCTACCCTCTGCTCTTTTGTGTCTAGAGTTAATTTTTAAGCTTTCTCGGGTTTTTATGTGGATATAGTTATCCACGTTGGTGCACCAATTGTTGTAGGAGAGACCACTTGTTTGTCCCAGCTGCCCAGAATCAAAATAATCACACAGAAATTGTATTAATTAAAACACTGCGTGGCCCATGAGCTCTAACTCCATATTGGCTAACTCTTACATCTTAATTTAACCCATTTCTAGTAATCTGTGTATAACCACGTGGCAGTGGCTTACCGGCAAAGATTCAGCATGTCTGACTCTGGCAGCTCCATGGTGTCTCTCTGGCTCTGCCCTTCTTTCTCCCAGCATTCAATTCTGACTTCCCTGCCTACCTAAGTTCTGCCCTAACAACAGGCCAAGGCAGTTTCTTTATTCATTAATGGTAATGACAGCACACAGAGGGGACTCCCCCATCAGTAGGGCAGTAAATCCATAAAGAATAGCTGTGTTTGCCTTCATTGATGATACCTACAGCCAGTTTCTGGTTTCCAAAGCCTCCCTCTAGATATGCCTTGGTTTTTTCCTGCAAAGGGACATTTACACCAAAATCCCTGGCTAAATCCAGCTGTTTCTCCCTCTTCTTTTTCCTCTCACCTCTGCCCCTTCCCCACCCAGCTCTGGGTGACAATGAATTCTGTTCACACATCTTTTGTGGTGTGTTGTTGGTATCACACTGGCCATGAGTTTTTCAAACTCCCAAGCCAGCTCTCTGTGTTGAAAACCAGCTTTGCTAAAACTCATATGTTCTAGGGTAGGAGTGTGAGGATTAGAATTATTAGGCAAAAGAAACAGATAAAAGACAGAAACATGGAACAGCATCAGGAGGGAGATTCAGTATTCACAGTTTTTCACACGCTTACAGACTTCACTCCAAAAGGGGAGGAGGGGGGGGGGAGACAACAGACTTCATTAGCATGATACAAGGAATAGACTTGAATTCTCTGACCTTTGGTCCAGGTGGAGCAGGTCTATTTCAAGACTCTAAATGCTAATTAACCACACCCTAGGCCAGAATCTCTCCTCTGTAGGCGCCTGTTGTTAACAACTTTGAGAGGGCAAAAATAAGCTCAAACTCTCTAACCTCCAGACAAGGTGGAACGGGGTTCACATCTGTCTGTGCCCCAACACCTCAGCAAAGGGAGAGGAGGCAGTAATTTATAAGTGGTCTTGAGTAGAGGCTCAAAAGGGAAGAAATGGGGGAGGATGGAGAGGACTCCAGGCTCAGCCAGCGGCTGGAGAAGGCTTCAGATGGAGGCTAAGGAGGAGGCGTGGTCGAGCTGCACGACACCACCAAGTGTGGATAGTGTGAAGAAGGTGGAAGTCAGCATGAACTGATCATCCCTAACCACTGATGGGGAAGTAACAGCAAAGATTTAAGTGTGCTTCTCCCAAGTTAAAAGGCAGTGTTAGGAATATTTCCTAACTGAGCCTCACCGCCAGCACAAAGAACTGCAATCAAACCAGATTAGATGCCCATGTTTAAGGAATGCCATGCTCTTGGGTGGCTGGGAACATGGCGAGAGGAAGACAGAAGGAGAGCACACACAAAACCTGAAACCACGTGTTCCTTTTTCCGGTGTGAGCCTAAATACCCTGTGGTCAGTGCTTGGCAGGCTGGGAGTTGGAGTCCAAGCACCTGGCAATTCCTAGGCCAGGGGCTGGGGTGACACTTCCAACTCAATATAACATTCCAGACTCTTTGAATATAGGGGTGTTAGAAGGCTGGGGTCTCACTTTTGACCAAACATCCCAGAGTCCTTGTATAGGGGCGTCAACTCAAATCTGGCTACTTCCTGTGAGGATGGAGCGATGTGGGAGAGGGGAGAGCTGGGAGTTGGTGTGCTCACCTCAGTGAGAGGTGGGGCTGGGGCAGCATCTAGCTTGCTGTCATCCTGGGGAGAGCTGGGAGTTGGTGTGCTCACCTCAGTGAGAGGTGGGGCTGGGGCAGCATCTAGCTTGCTGTCATCCTGGGGAGAGCTGGGAGTTGGTGTGCTCACCTCAGTGAGAGGTGGGGCTGGGGCAGCATCTAGCTTGTTGTCATCCTGCAGTCCTCAGGCAGCTCTTTTTGTAGGGAGATGAGAAGGCAGGTGGTTAGGAGAAAAAAATAGTTATTATTGGCCTATGAAATGGGCTACCCATGGGATGGGACACAATAGCAGATAAAACCAGATTTTAGTTGGCAGGTATTCTTGATCCACAAGAGTTGATATCAATGGTGAAGTCCCAGGAGCTGGTGCAGGTCTTTGGCGTTGTCTCGGGAGCGCTTTGTGGGTTGGTCTTGGCCCAGGCAGCAGGAATCACCTGTAAAATATGCTTGAAACTGGCTGGGGTTAGAAAAAGGCTCTGGAGACTGTTAGGGTTTTTTTTTTTTTTTTCCAGACCTGATTTTTGATACAGCAGTAGAACTTTTCCAGGAACCTGTAAGAGAACTGGAACAGATTTATATCTTGGTGTCATAGCTAAAGGCTATTGCTTTAGGTTAAGACAATTAAAGGAATTGGGAACCATGGATTCTTTAAGATACACCTGAAACCTGTTAGGCACACCTGTCTGTATTTTAGCAGAAAACTTCATTAAATATCATGGATGAAGTAATAAGTTAACAGTACCTTAAATTGTCAAATTCCATTAGACAGATCTGGGAGGGATAAATGAGCAAAAATGAGATAGCGTTTTAGTGGTACAGGCAATCCCAAATCCTCTCCTTGGTCCTTGGAGAACACCAGTCTTGGAAGCAGTGCTTGCCCATTAGCTGCTGAGTACGAGAGGCCCAAAGATTTTTCCTGTCAGGGGGAAGATTTAGTCTACAGAACTAGGAGATCAATTCCCTAAAAGGCATCCAGGAAGTTGAAGACCTAGAAGGTCGCCTTTGCTATGTGGGTTGCTCTGCCAAACCCAGAGGCAAGGCCTGAAGGCAGAAGGTCTTCTATCTTCTTGGAGGAGTTAAAGGGTGTTGCAGAAGCTGCATGTCTGTGTTAGAAGCTCTTGTTGTTAAAATGCCATGCCCTCAGATCTGTAAAGGCACTGAGAACTAGTACCATTAACTATTATTTAAACTGGGCATGTAAGCTAAATTTAGATGTATATTTTATCCAATAAGTTATAGTTTACCAATGCTAGTAAATGTAAGAAGATTAAAAAGAATATTTTAATAAGTCAAAGAATCTTAAAATGAACAGACATACACACAGAAACATTTATAAAGTTACACAGACATACTGTGGCCGCATTATCAGCTGACCAACACAAAATTTCGGTGTAGGCAGGCAGCAAACACCAGAAAAGCACAGAGGTGATCCCATTAAGGACCAGACTAGCAGACGCTGCAAGAGGGAACAGAAACATAAGGACAAAACATCCATACAGTTTTAAAGTGGAAGGACAGTGGGGAAAAAAACGGATCTGTTGTAGAGAGTCAAACAGATAGGGCGGGGGGCCCAGAATGATCGCAGCATAGGAGGCAGAAGCCAGGAAGAGTGGAAGGACAGAGGGGAAACAGATTTTTTTTAAAAACCCAGAGTGAGAGAATAGTAAACATGGCGGAGGGGAAGAGGACCAGAGTGATCCCAGTGTAGGCAGTGGGAGCCAGTGAAGCATGGCAAACAGCTGATAGGCCAGCACCTTTCCAAACGGACGGACAATGGCCTCCATTGTCCTTGGCCAGTAGAAAGGGAGTCAGGTTTAGATTCCCAAATTTGGAATGGGACGTGAGCCAGCCAGGCCTCTGGGCACAGCATCGGAGCCCCAAGGGCTACAGAGAGGAGAGGCCAAAGCGTGGATGGGACAAACCTGGAGCTATGAATCAGTGGAGAAGAAGAGGTGGGGGCAGGATAAACCACGGGCTACAAGTCAGTGGAAACAAGAGGCAGGGAGGGGGGCACACATCCAGAAACCATGGGTTATGGAGCCTTAGATAGTCCCAGTTTAAAAGGATTTTTTGTAATAGGCTGTTCAAGGCGTTTGACTAATCATCTTGGAATTGTAAGGACCCGTTTTAAAGGTCTATGCCCAATGGGACTCAAGTCTGTTGCGATGTGTCCATCAAACACAGCCCTTGAGTCAAAACGGGGGTTCATGGAAAATGAATGGGGGATGTCTCCCCACACCCAAGTCCCATCTCAGTGAAAGCCTGGCTTTTGCCATGTGGATCAGGCTCCTGGCACAGTCCATGACTTCAACAAAAGCCCCAAAAACGAATGGGTCACCCCGGGAACCCTATCAGCATAGAGCAAAAGAAGGGGAACTCACCGAATCTGAAACCAAGTCTGGCAGAAAGCACAGAGGATGAATGAATTCCAGTACAGTGGTGGTGTACCCATGGAAAAAAAACAGACCCATCTTGGTGGGACCTCAAAGATGTTAGGAATATTTCCTAACCTAGCCTCTCTGCCAGTGCAAAGAACTCCAATCAAACCAGATTAGACCCAATCAAAAATGCCCATGTTTAATGAATGCCACACTCTTGGGTGTGGCCGGGAGCATGGCCAGGGGAAGACAGAGGGTGAGCACATGCAAAACCGGAAACCATGTGTTACTTTTGCAAGCAGAAGCCTAAATACCCTGTGGGAGTGGTCCTGACCCTCCCCAGAGAGGGGTCAACACTTGGCAAACAGGGATTTGGAGTCCAAGTGCTTGTCAATTCCCAAGGGACTGGGGTGACACTTCCAACTCAATATTATAGGCAGTCCTCTGCATTTTCTTACAAAACTGTTTCCAGATGCTGCTAAGGGCCAGCATCTATGGCCATTCATTTAATTACCAGAGCAGGAAGTGTATCCTGGTTCCTTTGTGCTTTCTTGGTGCTAGTTTATGAAAGACAGAAACAATTACTACAAGGATGAATCCACCAAACATTTGCCAATGCTATTTTTTGTGTGCTTCACTCTTGAACCCATTAACTGTTGATTTGTTCTAAGTCAGCTATGGTTTCAAGCTCATGATGTGTTATGGTTCATCACCCTGGTGGCACATTTTACAGGCAGGAAGGGATGGGGCTATCCATGACAGCTGGCAAGAAGGGGTGGGGCTATCAATGACTGCTGGCTAAACTCACCCCTAATGATCAGAAAATATTTACCAAGGATGTGTCATTGGGTTACAAAAGCTATCTCCTGTTAGCTCTAGAGATCCCATATTACACACACATGGGAACTAAGACCCATGAAGTTTTAAGTATAGCTACAAGGTAGACATTACTATTAGAAGATAGCCATTGTTGGAGCACAACTTTATATAAGAGAGACACTTCCCACTCAAAAATCTACCTTGAAAGATCTAGCATGAAGGATGCCTCGGTTATCAAGATATACCAAATGTATTTGGATGCTATGATCATATTCACATTCAAGGCTGCTCCCTGTATCCATGGAAGCTTACTCTACCTTCAGTTCTAATGAACCAACTTCTCATGAATGGAGCTATGGGTTGATGAAGGAAGGTCATTTGTCTATGTGTTACTTTCATTCGTTAATAAAGAAACTGCCTTGGCTTTTGATAGGACAGAAGCTTAGATAGGCAAAGTAAACAGAACAGAATGCTGGGAAAAAGGAAAGTGAGGCAGACGCTATAGCTCTCCTCTTTCCTGGTAAGCCACCACCTCGTGATGCTACACAGATTATTAGAAATGGGTTAATCAAGATGTGAGAATTAGCCAATAAGAGGCTAGAACTAATGGGCCAGGCAGTGTTTAAAAGAATACAATTTGTGTGTTGTTATTTCAGGGCATAAACTAGCTGGTGGCCGGGAGCCTTACAGGTGGCAGGAAGCGGCCCACTGCTCTTTCTACAATGGGTTTCTTCTTACTACTAAGTGAAACGTTTTTTCTTTCCAAAAAACCTCTCCACGGACACAATCCAAATCAGACCAAATCAAACTGAATTAGAAAAAGTCCAGGTTTAATGGATGCCAGTGCTCTCGGGTGGCCTTCTAGGCCCTCAGAGAGTAGATGGGGAAGGAAAACCAGAAAACCACAGAGAGGGGAAAGGAAGACCAGAAAACCATGTGTTTGTTCTCGGTAGGGGCAGTTTAAATACCCTGTGAGAGTGGTCTTGAGCCTCTCTGGGGAGGGGTCACTGTTTGGAGGGCTTTCTTGGAGGTGGAGTCTGGACTGAGGCAACTCCCAGAGGAGGGGGCTTGGGATGGAACTTTCCACCCAAACATTCTTGACTTTTTGGATATATGAATGCCAGGCAGGGGCTGAGGTGAAGCCTTAACTCAAACATTCCAGATTCTTTGAGTATAGGGCTGCCAGGTAGTTGGGGTGAAAATAATCATACTAGTAGATAAAATCATACTAGTGGAACTTGGAAGAAGAAAATCAGCTCTGTGGTTAGCATCTCCTTGACAAGCTCATGCTTTTAGATTGTCAGAGTTCTGCTACTATAATGTGTGATGGAAGGAAGGAAGGAAGGAAGGAGAGAGAAAGGAGGAGGAAGGAAGCAATAAAGGAGGGAGAAAGAAAGGAAGAAAGAAATAAGGAAGGAAGAAAAGAAGCAAGAGAAAAAGCAAGGAGGAAGAAAGAAAGAAAGAAAGAAAGAAGAAAGAAAGAAAGAGAGGAGGGAAGGAAGGAAAAAAGGAAGGAAGGAAGGAAGGAAGGAAGGAAGGAAGGAAGGAAGGAAGGAAAAAAGCTGGGCATGGTGGCACACACTTTTAATCCCAGTGCCATGGAGACAGAGGATGGAGAATCTCTGAGTTTAAGGCTATCCTGCTTTATATAGTAATTACATAGTAATTTTCAGGAAAGCTTGGAAAGAGACCCCCTCTTTAAAAAAAAAAGAGGTGAGAATTCTCAACTGTGCAGTGTGTCCTGGGTGTTGTCATACAGAAGAAACAGAAAGCAAATGAGCATCCAGTCAGAGCTTTCTCGTTACTGAAAGTAACCAGATGACTTTCAGTGTCTTCCAGCAGAATTGAGAGAACTGGTCACATTACATCCAAAGGCAAGAGCAGAAAGCACTGAGGAATGCATGCCTGCTAGTGCTCAGCTTACTTCATCCAGACTTACACAGTCCAGGATCCCCTGTCCAGGCAATGTTACTGCCCACATCACTTAATGTACTGATACAGAAAATGATTCTTTGAGACTGCTTTTCCAAGTGATTCTACACTGTGTCATGTTGGCGGTCGTCACAGTCCCTGACCTTGTCCTAGGAAATGTCTTCATTCCTCCGTGTGATTGGTAAATAGCAATCACACATTTATTACCCAGGGTTCTTGTGAGAAAAGCTAAGATGTATACATGAAATGCATTAAAGCTTGTTAATATAAGAGTTGCTGATGTGAGCGGGAGGTGATACTGAGGGTTGTATTGTGTACACATGTGTGCATATGTGTTCTACACACAGATAAGAGCCACATAGCACATAATCCTATGCTTCATAATTGTCCCTCACGTCTTGTATTCCTTGGAGGACTTTTATATACATCTCAGTGTAGATGGAAGTTTCTGTCCCATCTGGTCCCATACTTGTTCAGTCCTAAAAAAAACACACAGAGGCTTATATTAATTATAACCTTTTGACCAGTTGGCTCAGGCTTATTATTAACTAGCTCTTACAACTTAAATTAACCCATCATTCTTTTCTATGTTTAGCCATGTGGCTTGGTACCTTTTCTCAGGGAGCCATTGCTTCTTCTTCTGTGTCTGGCTGGTTATTTGTCTCTGCCTTTCCTCTGCCCAGAATTCTCCTAGTGTTGTCACCCTGCCTATATACTTCCTGCCTGGTTACTGGACAATCAGCATTTTATTAAACCAATATGAGTGACAAATCTTTAACAGTGTATAAGAGACTTACCCCACAGCATTCCAGAATATGGGTCAGGGGGAGTCTTCCTAGACCACGACCCCAACACATGCTTCTTCTTTCCACAAGAAAATCTGTGCACTTTCAACTATACCCCCAGACCATTCCCTGAATTTAGTGTTTAGCTCCATTCCATTTCCACTCCTTGAGAGCAAGTTTCACGTGGACAAGCACAGAGTTCCCCATAGCTGCGCCACTGTATCTCTGCCCACTTCTATTTTGAGCACCAAAGGTTCCTATTATTGGAAACCTACATGAAAGGGCAGTCCTCATCTCGGCACCGTGCTGCGTGGTGCTATAAGAAATCTCTAAACCTGACAGTCACACTTGTGTAAGGATGCTATTTCCAGATGTTTCCTGTTTCTCTTTTCTAGGTCACATACTGTCATTCATTTGACTCCCCAGTGCACACATAAACACACAGGCAAACCCACCTTCCTCAGAGTTGGGGGCTTCCTATTGATCTTAGCCCCCTCTGTGTAGCATGCGCTGTGAATCATTCCTTAATGCTGACCCTACTTCCCATTCATTCTCTCTAAATTTGGGTCTTTAAAAAATTACTTATTAACTTGCATGTGTGTATGCCTGTGTAAGTTTACAAGCAACACATAAGAACAGGTATTGTCAGTCACCAGAAGAGGTTGTCTGATCCCCTGGCGCTGGAGTTAGATGGGGTGAGCTTCCGGCTATGGGAACTGGGAGGCAAACTCCAATCCTCAGCAAAGGTAGTGTGTATATCTGCTGAACCATCACTGCAGTCTCTGAATTTGCATCTTGCCAACCATCTGTGTTCTCTGCTACAACTTCATATAAATGGTTGGGCGGTACTGGACCAGAACAGATAAATATTCATAGGAGACAGGGAAGTGCAAATGCATCTTTATCATCAGATGGACTTGAAGCTGCTGTCAGCTTCACCAGTTTCTGGAGTGTTTTGCATCTTATTTGGAGAAGATATTGCAGACATTTACCCATCTCCATGCTCCCTTCCTTTATCCTCAGCTGGCAACATAGGACTCTGTCCCACACACCAAGACGCAGACAGCTGTGGCAAATTCTGCTCAGCCCACATTTATTTGGCTCCCCCATCAACCTCTACTTCTTTTCCTTCTTATTTGAGAGAGACAAGGAAATCAACTCCTCCTGTCCAAGACACTTCTCTCTTTCCTAAAAGTTATCTGAGTATGTACATGTGCTAGTGTGTGTGTGTGTGTGTGTGTGTGTGTGTGTGTGTGTGTGTGTGAAGGACAGAAGACAACTTTAAGTGTTATTTTTCAAGAACCTCCCATCATGGTTTTTGTGTGGTCTCCCACAGCCTGGAACTTCCTAACTCTCCAGATGACTGAGCTCTCTCCCCAGCCTACCCCTCCCCAGCCCATCTCTCCTAAAATTTTATGCTGAGCTTCAGCAGAACCTCAGCTCCTTGCTTGCCCCCTCCTGTCTTGTCTGTTCATCTCAGACAATGTATTAACTCATAATATCGTTTTACTAACAAATGACTCTCCACACACCCTTGGGTCCCTGTATTCTTCCGCGGCTACCACCCCACCCCACTCCACGCTTCCTGCTGTAGCTGAGTTCCCCCAGAGGGGATTTACCCTGGCCGTTCTGATTAAGTCATCTGTTCATAGATTTGTCCAATAAATACTCCATTCAACGTACAGTTTGTGAATGATTCTAACGCTCAGCATGCTGATTCATTTATCGACTTCCCTCTACACTGACACGTGTTGGCTTACTCAATAAGGACATTTACTGTAGATGAGTAAGTGGACCTGAGGTGTGGCTGTACCAATGACAGAGACAATCAGCAGGCACACCGTTAAACTTCAGGGAACAAGGACTGCTGGGGTAGTGCTGGGAACTGGGTGACTAACACGGAGTTCCCAGGGTGGTACATCACAAAGTCAGAATCTACAAGCAGTTCTTTCTGTAGGATTCCGGGAGTTACCAAAAGATAGAACCCTGATAAGGGCGAAGAACAAACAGAGACGTTAGGGGAACCCTCTTCTGATCCTGGCTTGAAGCCAGACCTTTTAGGAGTTAGTGAACTTTGGTTCAGCTCCCAGAGAGGAAAGTGTAGCTAGAGGTGCCCTGGATTGGTGGAGGGAAAGTACTGCAATTGACAAGACTTCGAGGGGAAAAGAGGACCTTTGGCTACTGGCAGGAGACCCTGAGGGTGTCTGGGTCACCCACTTCTGGACATGGAGAGCAGGGCCTGATGACAAAGTAGCCACCAGATCACCTCATCCTCATCCAGAGATTGTCTTAATGTCTCAGAAGCTCCGTTCAGGACTGAACAAATAGTAAGTCAACCTAATTAAAAACAATGGTATTTCTATGTTCACCCCACTGAAATCCTAGAGTGAAAATTGAAAAATGAAACAAAATCCCCAATTGTAAAATCTAGCTAACCACAGCAACTGGAACTTGTAAATGATGGAAATTTCAAATGGGGCTTCCTAATGCTTCCTGGTAAGCTCTAAAAGTGATTAACACAGGAGGTAACTGTCTTTTAAACATTTCTAGATGTGTGTGTGTGTGTGTGTGTGTGTGTGTGTAGGAGTGTAGACGGAGTTTTCCTGTCCCAATAGCCAACATGGATACCTAAGATTACTTATAAATGCTCAGCCAATAGCTCAGGCTTGTTTTAACCAGCTCTTATGACCTAACCTATTTCTATTAACCTGTGAGCTTCCCCAAGCCCCATGGCTTCTATCTCTATCCCATTTTGTGTGTCCACGTCATTCTCTGGCTGGCTGGTGACTCCTCTGACTCTGCCCTTCCTTATCCCATCATTTTCACTTTGGCTTTGCAGCCTAACTTTATCCTGTCAGCTCTTGACCAGTGGGCTTGTTTATTAAAACAATCGCAGCAACATATGTTCACGCAGTGTACAAAAGGGTTGTTCCACAGTGGTATGAGTCTTCTGCCCACATTCATGTATGTGCACCACACACACACGATGCCCAAGGACGTGAGAAGAGGATGTTGGACTCCCTGGAACTGGAGTTACAGGCAGTTGTGAGCTGCCATGTGGGAACTGAGAACTGAACTCGCGTCTTCTGGAAGAGTGCCCTTAAGTGCTGTGTACCCTCTCCAGCCCTGGGATAATTATTTAATATCCTTATCTCTAAAACGAAATTCCCTCAACTACTGTTTCCTTATAGGAAGGTTTGTGGGAAGGCTTGGCAAATTTGTTTAAAAGGGAGGTTTGATTCCCATTAGATAAAAGTTTTTGTGCTTCAATAACAACAGAGCAGGTTACTATTACAGGAAGGGGTTCAGTACCAGGGTGGGAGGGCAATTCCATGAGTAAACTGCTTGCCACACAACCATGAAGACCTCAGTACCCATGAATTTAAAAATGGGCATGGCAGTGCCCACCTGTAATCCCGGTGTTGGGGGGTGAGTGGAGACGGCTATCTTGATAGAGCTTTCTTGGGCAGTCACTCTAACCCAATCAGTGAACTCCAAGTTCAGTGACAAACCTTGTCTGTTGTAAATATGGGCGGCGGGGCTGCGTCCCCAGCACCCCGGCTGCCCACATGGCTAGCTTATGCTCCGAAATAACAACACACAAACTGTATTTATTTAAACACTGCTTGGCCCTTTAGCTCTAGTCCTTACAAGCTAATTCTCACATCCCGATCAACCCATCTCTAATAATCTGTGAGCACCGGTCTTACCGGGAAAGATTCAGCATGTCTAACCTGGCGGCTTGCTTCATTGCGTGCATCTGCCCGGGAGAGCGGAGCATGGCATCTCTCTGAGGCGTCTGCTCCCGAGAGGAGAGCTGTGGAGTCTGAGCTCACTTCCTCTTCCTCCCAGCGTTCTGTTCAGTTTACTCCTCCCACCTATCTTCTAACCAATGAAGGCCAAACAGTTTCTTTTTATTTAACCAATGACCTTCCTCCATCATTTCCCCTTTTTCGGTTTAAACAAAAAAAAAAAAAAGGCTTTAACTTTAACATAGCAAAATTACATATAACGAAACAGTATTCAAGTAAAAGTTACAATAATCTTTATCATAACTAAGGAAAACTATACCTATAACTAACTATTCTTAACTCCATCAAAAGACTCCAGAAAGATACAATACTACCTAAGCAAACAAGAAAAAAAGCAACTTTTAAAACTCTAGAAATGACAGAAACATCTCGCTGCCTGGACAGTCACCCAAAGTTCCTCTGTACCGTTGGGGCATCCATCTTCAGCCTTCAGGCCCATGGTATCCAGCAGACATTTCCATAAAGCAGGAAAATTCAAAGTCAGTTCAGTCACTATCTGTTGTGTCCTGCAGAATGTCTTGCAGACTCTTTCATGAATCAGGAACCCCGAAAGATCATCTCACGTTAGGCAAAATCAGTAGTCCTCTCTCTGTGGGTTGTCTGTGTCCAGTTTATGCAATATTCCAGGCAAGAGCAGTTTCTTGCCCAAATGGCTATCAAACTCCATAAGGATCCTCTTCGATGCCCATCTTCCTCTTGAAGTAGATTGGTGCTGCCAGGAGCAGAGTGTCTCATTATCATGAAAAGTCCTAAGTTATTAAAACATTAAATAGCATATTCCATAGTCTTTGAAAGATATGAAGAATGCCGATCTAACTATCTATATATATCTATATATCTAGAAAATCTAACTAACATGACTACAAACTTGACTATTATTAATGATTATCCATTAACAACCTATATATATTACATTTTTAAATGAACTACACAATCACAATACCTTAAAAAAGATCAGAAATACATATACATATAACAAAATTGACCTTAAATCTCTATCAATAAAGCAAAATCTATACTAATGCAAATTATTCATACCTATATCCTATCCCCCTTTAAATGTAAAAGAAAATTTATAAACAATTTTTGGGAAAATGGGCGCAGTTATTTCTCTCCAAACTGCTTCCTGCTGAATGGGGGCATCGTTAATTAGTTCTTTCATGGTATAACCTGTGTGCTAGTTTCATCTCAGTTGGCAGTTGAGCGAAGCAATTTTCTGAAGATGTTCACAACAACCCTTCAGGAGGGCGTGGTCCATCATACCATATCGGGATAAATGCAATCCACAAGGTCTGATCCTCTGTGAAAACAAAAGAAGAATCTCTTTTCCAAAGTGTCATATCCTTAGATCCAAATTCAAAATATCTATGTTGGATTAGTTCAGCAGCATTTATAAACGAACATCTTTTAGTAGCTTTTGCTCTTTCCTCAGCATTCAAACAATTCAAAGAGAGCATAATAGCATACAGTATCAAAATTCTCTGTGTATTTTCCACCTTTGTGCAATCCACAAGGTCTGATCCTCTGTGAAAACAAAAGAAGAATCTCTTTTCCAAAGTGTCATATCCTTAGATCCAAATTCAAATTTGTTTTAACCTCTATTTTGTTTATTTTTACTTTTAACTCTTTGCTTTTTGAGACAGGTTCTCTGTATCTTTGACCTGAAGTAACTCTGTAGACCAGGCTGTTTTTGAACTCTCAGAGATCCGCCTGTCTCTGCCTCCCAGGCATTCGGGTTTAAAGGTGTACACTACTACACCTTGAACTCACAGAGATCTGTTTGTCTCTGCCTTCTAGGCACTGGGATTAAAGGCATGTGCTACCACACCTTGAAGTCACAGAGGTCAATCTCCCTCTGCCTCCCAAGTGTTGGGATTAAAGGTGTGTACTACCACACAGAACAACTCTCTTGGTTTTTTTTTTTTTGTTTTTTACTTTAAGAACTTCATCTTTTAGTCTGCATATATTCTTAACACACTATAAACCATTTAAAAATTTTCTTTGTCTTTGAATCTCTCTTTACTGTATATCTCTCTTTTTCTGACCACATGAGTCTTTAATTTACCAAGCAATATCAGTAGGATTAAAGGTGTGGCTTTGCCGGCTAGATGTAGCCCATTCCTTAGCTTTCCAGCCTCATGGCTGAGGTACTGGCTGTAGCCATGTTTACTGCCACAACTCTATGGCATTTCAAGGTCCCTGCCAGCAAGCGAGCTTCAGCAGCCTGTGCTTGCAAACCACACGAACCGCCTGCGTAAAAGAGTCAGAGTTTGCCCTGGCAGGACAACCCAGAAAGCCAGCATTTTTTTAAACATTTATTTATTTATTATGTATACAATATTCTGTCTGTGTATATGCCTGAAGGCCAGAAGAGGGCGCCAGACCTCTTTATAGATGGTTTTGAGCCACCATGTGATTGCTGGGAATTGAACTCAGGACGTTTGGAAGAGCAGGCAATGCTCTTAACCACTGAGCCATCTCTCCAGCTCCCGAAAGCCAGCATTTTTAAACGGCGCAGCTTTTTTCCTGCTACGGCTGAAAACCGAAAAGCATGAGTTCAGCTTTTCATCAACACTGTTTAAGTGTTTAGTGGCAGGACCTCTTAAAAGAGCTGCAAGCTTTGCAGCTAAAGCTAAGTCAGGAAGCCTCTCTTAGATGAGAGCGCTTGCTTGCCTCTAACAAGCAGAGCAGACCTGAGAACACAGCGAGTCTAGTTGCCATCAAACAAATTGTAGCACTTTACTCCAAATGCTCTATTCAAAAGCTCTGTCTCCCGCAGGAGCCAGACAGAGATCACAATGGCAGCACAGCCCCAGGAAGTCGCGCTTTAAAATGACACAGCGTTTTTTCTGCTACTGTTGCCGAATCAGGAAATCTCTCTACAGCACGCCACCAACAAACAGCAAAAATCTGTGTTAAACTCTCTCTCCCTTATTTTTAAGCCTTCTCAGGTTTTTAAAGTGGATTTAGTCCATCACGTCGGGCGCCAACTGTTGTAAATATGGGCTGCGTCCCCAGCACCCCGGCTGCCCACATGGCTAGCTTATGCTCCGAAATAACAACACACAAACTGTATTTATTTAAACACTGCTTGGCCCTTTAGCTCTAGTCCTTACAAGCTAATTCTCACATCCCGATCAACCCATCTCTAATAATCTGTGAGCACCGGTCTTACCTGGAAAGATTCAGCATGTCTAACCTGGCGGCTTGCTTCATTGCGTGCATCTGCCCGGGAGAGGGGATCATGGCATCTCTCTGAGGCGTCTGCTCCCGAGAGGAGAGCTGTGGAGTCTGAGCTCACTTCCTCTTCCTCCCAGCGTTCTGTTCTGTTTACTCCTCCCACCTATCTTCTAACCAATGAGGGCCAAGCAGTTTCTTTTTATTTAACCAATGACCTTCCTCCATCACTTGTCTGAAAAAACTACGTGGAGAGAAACTGAGGACACCTGCTGTTGACCTCTGGCCACTGCGTGCGTGTGTGCCACATGCGCAGGCGTGTGTGCGCCAAATACATGTTCACAAAATGATTTTTAAAGGAGGGGATCTTTTCGCTTTTCTTAGTTAATTTCCTGACTCTGGTGCATCTCTCAGAGCCACCGACCTGACATTACACCCTTTTAAGCTCAGGAACCAGAATTCCAACTGAGTTTAAGCAAGAACAGTGGAACACATCACTTTACCAGAGGCAGTATCAGGAACAGTTTTGTGTAGTTTGCCTCATGTTTTTCAACCTTGAGAAGAGAAAGTTCTTTAAGGGGAAAAATACCTCATTTTCATGTAGAATAGATGATCTGGTTAAGGCCCTGCCTAGAAGAAGCTGAAGTAGGAAAGCTAGCTAGCTAGCTGAACCACCATGCTTCTCAGCTGCCACCGTGATGTCTGAAGAAGTCAGACATGGCCGCGAACACACACCACACACCACAGACACCCTGAGGGTAGTTCCATGAGAAAACTGCTTGCCACACAAGCATGATATTGCTGAGATTGCTCATCTGCCGTGCAACCTTTGAGGCTTGTTGGCATTCTGCCTTCCCTAATCTGTGTTCATTTGGATTTTTACCCAAGATAATGTGACTGAAAAATGATAGAGAAAGGGGCTAGAGGGTGAGGAATAAATAGGGGGGGTATTGATTTTTTTACATAAATTGCATTAATATTCTTTCAAAAATATGTTATAGATTTGGCTATGGAAGAGGCAAAACCTACAGGTTATTATTAGTACTACCATTTCCCCCAGATCTGGGGCTTGAACCTAGAGCCTTGCAAGCATAGCAGGTGTTCTTCTCCACTGAGTGTCTTCAATCCTCAAAGCTGTATTCTTGAACAAATGACCAGAGATAACATTTAGCCATGCTAACTTCTTATCCTTCATTAGCTGAGTTATGCAAGATTGACAGGGAGCCTGTTATCTCGGAAAATGAAGCAACAGCCTGTCTTTGCTGGAACAGAGACCTTCTGAAACTAGTGAGCTTACTTGACTGACCCAGGTCAAGAGCCTGAGGAACCTCATGGGTCACACAGCACTGACTGCAGCCAAATCATTTAGAGATGGAACTGGAGACCTTTGGCCTGAGCCAGATGTTTCGGTCCTTGACGCAAATCTCACTCACCATATTTCAACTGCATCAAACCTGGGTGAGGGAGCCAGGATGAGGCCTGGGGCAGAACCCTGATAATCTTCTGTAGATTGTTCTGTGCAAATGTGCCATCTGGCTGTGACCGTGGCCTTCACGAGGGTGTTCCAAAGTGTGTTCTCTGTCTTTACTCGAACAATTTATTGCACAAATGCCTTTGTAGGTCAGTGACGACAGACTTCATCCAGGCACTGCTCACCCCTGATCTCCTGGCATTTTTAAGGCTGATAACAGGGATACAGAGACATAGCTAGTTTTCTGGCAGCCATTGTAGGAAGCCGACGTAGGAGTGGCTGCCTAGAGTTCTCTCCTACACACAGGAACTTCACCAGGCATAGAATCAGTAGGCATGGCTTCTCGGTGGAAGACAAGAGGTGGCATCTAGCTTTGGCATTGCCAGTTCACATGTGTGTAGACTGGGTTCCACAGGACATTGCTGTCCTCACATCACAGATACCCCATGTACCATCATCAGCTATGTGCTGCAAGCCAATTGCAATAAGCCTGAAACATTCCATGGTGCATTCTCTATGGAAGACAGATCTTCACCATGAGCAAAAGCCATGAAGGGAAGGAGAAGGAATCCAGGTGTGTGGTGCACATCTGTATCCCTAGCCACCCATTGTTTTAGGAACACCCTCCACAAGGCATGCTGACGGTCTAACCAGACTTCCGAACCTCCCCACAGTGGATTCAGGTTCCATGAGGACTTCTAGAGACAGGCACTTGATCTAGAGGACCACTCCTTTCTTCAATTCCCCAAGACATCCCTAAACTTACATGAATATTTAATGAGAGGGTACATCCATTTGTCTGTTCATCAACACCATTAACATTCACAAAATATCCTGGGCTATAGTTCATTCATCCATCTATTCACCAGCTCCGTTTATAGTCATGAAATACAATGGGCTGCAAATGTTGGAATTTCCTGAGAACACATATGTGTTTTCCCTCTTATTAATCCCGTGCATGAAAAAAAATTATGCCACCACATTTCTGGTGTGGGAGAGGAAAGAAAAGACTTGTTCTAATTAACCAGACATTATACATGTCTTTGTGTCTGTGTCTGTATATGCATATGTGATTATGTATGCTCATGTATGTATGTGTGTCCATGTGGGTATACGTGCAAATGTGTATATGTATGCTTGTGTATTATGTGACTAGGTGTGTATGTGAATATATATGTGTGTGTACATGTGTGTATGTGTATATATGGCTATGTGTATGTGTGTGAATATATATGTGGGGGGTGTATTTATGTAGGTATATATACATGTGAATATGTGTACATATGTATATATGTATATGTTATGTATACATTTATGTGATGTATATGGGAATATATGTGTGTATATGTGTGAATAGGTATATATGTATGTGTATATGTATGTGTATATGTATGTATATATGTGTGTATACGTATGTTTGTTTTATGTGAATATGTATGTCTGGGTGCATATGTGAATGTGTATATATTAGTGTACATGAGCGTGGGGGGGGTAGGTGAATATGCAAATGCATGTTTGCAAATAAGTGTATGTGGGAGAATAGGGGTGTTTATGTATGTGTGTATGTGCTATGTGATATACAGGGGGTGTATGTGTGTGTGTATGTGTAGCAGTGGGCGTGTATTGAACATATGTACACATTTATGCACGTGCTTGCTTTTTGTTTACTTGCCCTGAGACAAGGTCACATTCTGTAACCCAGACTGAACTCAAACTATCCTCTCCCCTCAACCTCCTAAGAACCAGTTTACAAGTGTGCACTATTGCATACAATTAGCATATATTCTCATGTAAAGCCTTGTCTATCCAGTCCACTGCCTTTAACCGCCATCAATTCCTAACCATCTACAAAATATTGAACCACACTTTTTACTTATATTTATCTTACTTGTAATTTTAAAAATACATACTACGTAAGAAACAGACATCTTTAGATTAATCTTTTTAAGTTTGTATTTAAAAATCATTTGTTGAAATTAGATTTTCTACAGCTAAGAGTATGCTCGTTCATTCTGTGTGCTCATTCATACCTGTAACCCTAGCATTCAGGCAACTGAGGCAGGACACTTGCTTTGAGCTCCATGTCAACCTAGGGTGGAGAAAAGTCAAGTTGATCTTAGATACACGCATAGTATTTTCAAGTATTACATATTGTCATTGTTTCTCAGAACCTGAAATATAGTTCCTCCAGAATACTGTCTTGTCAACAACACCTATATTTATCTTATTACTGTAGAAGGAAGGCTGCTTGTTTGTTCCTGGATGCTCAGTTCTGAAGTAATCACACAGAAACTATATTATTTAAATCACTGCTTGGTCCATTAGCTCTAGCTTCTTATTTGCTAACTTTTACATCTTAATTTAACCCATCTCCATTAATCTGTGCATCACCATGAGGTCGTGGCCTACCAGCAAAGTTTCAGCATGTCTGTCTCCAGAGGCGGCTCCATGGCTTCTCTCTGACTCTGCCTTCTTCCTCCCAGCATTCAGTTTAGTTCTCCCTGCCTAGTTCTGTTCTACCCTATCAGGCCAAGCCAGTTTCTTTTTCATTAACCAATAAAAGCAACACATAGACAAAAAGACCTCCCACACAATATTACTATTCATATATCAAGTAATAAAGGCATTATACTTTTGCTTTGAATGGTTAACTTAACTCCAGTTGAATGGTAACTCGGAATTTTAGTGGAAACTGTATAGAAAAATATAACTCAAAATGAACTAGTACAGAGATTTGAAAAGTGGTAAAGATGGCGGCTGAGGCCATTGTGAGGTACTGAGCTAACTGTACACCCTGAGATGATATTTTATGGCACAAGAATTGACCTCAAATATATATATACCAGCACAAAGGTCAAAATGTATCTAAGAGGCAATCTTCCTCTGTAAGGGCTTATGTAACTCCACCAGGATAATTATCTATCCAGGTCACAGAAATCAATTTGAATCTGCAGTCCTGGGGGAGATCAGGTCAAGCTTAGAATAAAGATGCTGTGAGCACGTTAAGCTGTTTCCACCTTCTTACAGTCTGCTAGCGGCCAGGGAGCTGCACTTCTGAGCCTGTTTTCACACTGCCTGAAATTATCCATGCAGGCCAAAGACCCATAACGAAGGTTAATTTGTCCTCTTTGGAGAGGAAGGTTTTTAACCTTGGTTGGCATTTTCTGCTAACTTCCTCTGACCCTCAAAGTTTTTGATGCTCAGTTAAAACTCTCTTCCAGCTTTTAAAACCCCTTTCCTCTGGGCTAAATCCTCAGTACAAATGGAAAATGATCAGTGCCAGCCCAGCTGATGCCCAACAGTTTACTCAGGGCTCCTTCTCCAACCTCAGAAGCTCATCCCCAAATGTGATTCTCAACTGTCCTTCTCTTTCGGTTTCTGGTTTCTGCCCTCTTTGCCATATGCCTATTTTATAGCTCATTTAGTAGGCTTCTATACAGCCTTATTGTATACTATCACGTAATGGAATTTTCCACTTCCCTTTCTGTCTACACACATAATAATTCCGTCAGATAGCACTGGGGTAATGAGAACACGCACACATTTATCTCGTCTGTTCTTTGTCAAGGCTGGCTCAGTACATTCCTCATGGGTTATACTGTGTCAGAGGCCCATTTTAATTTTAAATCTCTGGCTGCAACAGTTGGATCTGATGTATCTGAAGTGTGGATTTTACTGAGATACTAAGGCCCATCCACATGGTGGTAGCTGACTAGTCATGGTGCTCAATAGAGGCTTTCCATGTTCACTCACATCAGTTGCTCATGAATTCTTGCTGAGGGAAGATCAGCCAGGACACATGTAAAACAAGCAACATGGAGTGTTGAAGAACAGGAGCCACCAGTGCAGACATCAGATGACCAAAGAAGCTCTAGGTCAAGCTCCCCTGCAGCCTGAGTTGCCCCTTAGCTAAAACATCTGCTTTGTTTAACTTTTCGGTTCTTAACTATATGGTATTATACAGTCATTTGACCCTGCTCTTACAAGCTTCTGTTCTATCGTGTTTAGTGTTTGGATCGCAAATGAATGCTATATCCTACACAACATCATTGCTGATATTAAATAACGCCAGGCATTTTTCCTGTCCCCTCCCACATTTCCCTACATTCTTGTTGGGAGCCCCCTACATCTCCCCAAATAATCTTCCCGTTCATCTCTCGTGCATTCTATTATCCTGTCTTTCTCCCATAATCCCCCTTCTGTATTCAATGCCATATACACACATATATTATCTATGTGTATAATATATGTGCATAGGTGTATAATTTGGGCAATCAAATTTGTCCAAAATATATATGTATATATTTAAATCGTATTTCATCTATTAGAACAAAACATGAAATATTTTTCTTTCTGAGTCTGGCTTATTTTATCTAACACAGTTACCCAGTTCCATCTATCTTCTGCTGATGTCCTAACTGCATTCTTCTTTACACCTGAGGAAATTTCTGATGTACCCTTGGAGCTTATTTCTTTTTTTCATCCATGTATTGATAGACTTCAAGACTCACCCATATTGTGGTCACTAAATAACATATTAACCCTATATATAAGAATGATCATTTCAACATACAATTGATGCAAACTTATTAGTGAGCTGTTTGATGATTTTTTTTTCCAAGGTTGAGATTCTGAAATCCAGTGTGCATTTACACTTGACAACACATTCCTGTTCAGAGTGACAGCTAGACCTCTCCATGGTTCTCATGCCTCGGGCTGTAAGCATCTGGTGACAGCCCCCAGCTGTCTCCTCACAGACAGAAGAAGGTCCCAGCCGCATTGGCTCTAGTTTTGTCCCTTCTGGTCATTGAGAGCTTGTGAATAGGTTTCTGCATGAGTCACCCGCGTGTGCTCTTTTTAGAATGAAGCTAAATTGACCATTTTGTAATTTCAGGCATGACTCAAAACTATGCAATCACATCTCCATCTGCCATAGTCACTTTCTTCTCTCCCTCGGCGTGGGACCTGGACCCAGGCTGCTGTGTCTTCTCAGAACCCCGTGGTCTTGTTGTTTTCAGAGCTGCTGTGGTTTGGCGCAGCATTTGCCTAAGTTTTCTTCGTGAAACCCACACACATGGTTCCCACGTGCTCTCCAGACAACAGACACGGCCATGTCAGTGCCCACCTTTGTTCTCTGAGGCTCGGTCTTCCCATGTGACACACCTCTCCGGTTTAGCCTCTCCAGTGCTTCGGATACAGGTGTGGGGCACAATACCCGGCCCATATTTTCGCAAGGATAATTTAATATGACCTTAGTTCTTTCTGGCATTCTTTTCACATTATATCAAATATAACCTTTTACACACTTTTCTTCATTTCCTTAAAGCTTGCCTGAAAAATGAAAACATTTGATTTGAGGTATTCTGTAAGTCTCTCATAAAATATTTAACTTTCCATTAAAATACCTTCAACATAAGAAAGACATATTCATACATATATAAGTATATATGTGTATACACACATATAATATGTATATTCTATCCATATTTCTTCTAATATGTTAGGACTTTAAGTCTTTAAACCCAACAATTCACAGATATTTAAATGGGCTGAGATATAAGCATCGTGTACATTCCTAAGTTACAGAGGAAAGCTGATCTTATCGCTAGTTTAAAAATAGGTTGGTTTTTTTTTCTTGTGTCTATAAGGACAGTGTGCCTGCGTGCGTGCTTACGTGTGTGGGTGTGTGGGGGGTATGCACATGCACATGTGGAGGTCAGAGGTTGATCCTGAGTGTTTTCCACACTCACTCTCTGAGCCTGGGGATTCGGCTAACTTAGCTAGCCAGTTTGCCCCAGGAACATTTTCTGGATGCTGGGAACTGGGATTACAGGCCAGCCATCACACCCAAACTGCTTTTCCCACAGCTCTGAAGATCTGAATGCAAAAGCCCTCGCTCTTGTATGGTTGGTGCTTCATCCATCAAGCCTTCTCTCTGTCTCTTATGTGAGAACATTACAGGAAACAATGTATTCTCTGTCTAGCCAGGACTTGATAGATTTGTGTCCCAAGGAGATACGAGATGCTCTTTCCACTCCAGGGGTGTCCTACAGTTTAGTTCTTCTTTCCACTCCAGGGGTGTCCTACAACTGTTTCTTCTCAGCTCTGTCAATCACACCTCTGTCTGCTCTGTGTGTTTTCTAGTGAATTTGCTAAAAAGATCCACTTCACAAATGTTTTAGACTTTGGCAAGTCAGTGATTCTCCCACGGCTGCCGGGCTCTGCCTGTCACTATTCCATGACAGCAGCTGAGGTGACATGTAAATTAAACTCAGATCAGCAGGCTGTGGGTAGTATCTGGCCCCTGGACTCAATCTTGCTGGCCCTTGTTCTACATATTTTACGCCAACTCACTTCACTTGACTGAGGATCCTACACTGTCATCTGGCAGCCTTGTCTCGTTGACCTTTGAATATAAAGAAGGCAAACCCAGGGATTCTTCATTCTGGCCGAGTAATGAAATGTATTTACTGTCTCTCTTGTTCTTCTGCTGAGTGTATTGCCTGAACTGTTTACATCTCTGCTTTTAAAGCATTAAATTTGTTAAAGTACTAAAATATATTCTGATTTGGCATTGTTGTCATTTTTAATAATAGTTACATCAAGATTTCAGCCTGGTTTTGATCCAGCTCCTAAGTGTATGCATGCATGTGTGTGTATACACGTATGTGTGTGTGTAGGCATGTGTGTACACATATGTATGTGAATGTATGCGTGTGTGTGCAAAAACTCAACCATAAATATCATTCCTCAAGACTCATCTATTTTATTTCTTGAGACAAAGTCTCCCCTTGGGGTTTGGGTCTCTCTGACTAGACTGGTTGACCAGTTAGCCCATGGATCCTCCTGTCCCCTACCTCTCCCAATGTTGAGATTATAAGGGTGTGCCACCACAACTGGCTTTTTAAATGAATGCTAGTGTGGAACTCAGGGACTCACATCTATATAAGCACTTTACCAACTAAGTCATCTCCCCAGTCCTAGCTCCCCCTTCATTTTCCCATCATGTCCATTCACAGAGTAGTAAACACCCCTGCATTTTCTAACTTGTAGTATTCGGACAGCTTTCCAATCTACCATGGAAGAATGGTGCCAAACACTACTCCATGAACATATGAGAATGGATCTGTGATTTTGTAAGCTAAAATGGACATCTGTGCTGTTACGTGTAACTGAGGTTGACCCCATGAAAAACTGAGGTAACCGGGAAAAGCAGCTGGCGGTTCAAGTTAAATAATGCTCTTGAGATGCTCGCGTGTGCAATTTCACCATAAACAAATGCTAAGAACAGGAAAGCTCAGAGCTCCTGGGTGTGCCTTCCCCAGTACTGTGTTCTCCGCTGTGACGCTGCTGTTTCAAATGACCAGGATACAAGTGCTGTGGGAGCTGTGGCTGAAACATGATCTTGACATCTTCCCTTGTTTTCGTGATGCAGCTTCCATGGGCAGTCATTGACATAGTCACTTGTTACCAAGGCATCTTCCTTTGTTAGCATGACATCTTTCTTTGTTAGCATGACGCAGCTTCCACAAGCAGTCACACTGAGATTCTTAGGTGTTTGCCAGGGACGTGGCTTTTTGTTTTCAAGGATAGTAACTTAAACTGAAGATTGTCTGAGGAGGAGAAAGACAGTTTGGTTCATTCTTTAATTGTGGTGGATTCTTGATTCCCTTTGAATGCGATGGCAGCCATATTAAAAAGCTGGTCAGCTGTGTGGCTTGATTATGGCTTTGGTGAGACCTCTAGGCTAACAGACTCCTACAGTAAGAGGATAAAGGTGGCAAGATGAGTCTCTTCTGGGAGAGACAACTATCAGGGACTCACCTTCTCCATCACAACAGAGGCAAAAATAAGTGAATTCTATGTTTTGTTATATTTTTACAACTGAAGTACATTAAATTGCCCTTTTTTATTACACAGATTTGAATGTTCTGAATACAAAAAAAAATGAACCATCAGAGGTGCTGGGAAAATGACTCAGTGACAGAGGGCTTGCCTAGTGTGTGGGAGACCCAGGATTCAACCCTTAGCAACACACACACACACACACACACACACACACACAAGCACGCACGCGCGCATACACACACAAAATAATCAAGCTAATAAAGTCCCTACAAAATTCTTCAGGTCCTAAAACCCAAAGAACTCAAGGAGAATTACTTGAAAAGGAAAAGAAATCCACTCCCATTCAGTACTTGCTTGGTACCAGGCGTGTCAATGTATGCCTTATGCGTACAGTCTCCTCCAGACTCTCCCAGCCAGCTAGGTGCTGATAGAGCACCCATCCAACCTACTCCTGAGAACTCCAAAACCCCAGCACTCTCTGAACACCATCTGCCTGTTTTCAGGTTCCAACCGAACAAACAAACGTGTCGGGTAGCTGTCAACAGATCTGAAAGCATTTCTTTTGGTTTGCAACTGAAGCAATGGCATTGACAATGGAGGTGTCTAAGTTTACTCAAGGGGTGAGGCCATTAACTAAACCACAGTTTTATGGCAGTTAATGATGGGGACTAGGAAAGAGGAAATGAAAAGAAAAAAAAAGGTCAAAACAAACACTTTGGCTCCTTCCTGGATACTGCTTTTGCATTTAGGTTCCGTGCTGAGCATCTGAAGGGATTTCCTTTCACCCCATGAGAACACAGCTAAAGGTGCCTCTCCAAAGCAAGTCTTCCTTGGGTGCCTTGTTGTTAGACTCCTGAGCCTGTGGGACTGTAAGCATAATTTTATTTATGTTACTTGTAAATGTTTAAAGAGAGATTTATTTTCAAATTGCGGTTAAAATCCTCTGTTTTATTTTCTGAGACAAGCTCAAACCGGTAGTTTATAGTCTTACAGTTCAAGCTCTGCAAGTGTTGACCTCAACATTCACAGGGTGGCGGCAATGCTGGCCTCACACTACATTGATTTTGAGGAACGGTTTCAGGTTCACAGCAAAATTGAGTGAAAAGTACAGAAAGTTTCTACATCCAGGTTGAGGAGCCATAGTCAATAAAGAGCTTGCTACACAAGGCAGATGGCCTGAGCTCATGTCCCAGTACCCACACAGAAAGTTAGGCATGGTGGCTTATGTCCATAATTTCAGTGCTGTCATAGCAGAGGTAGGTGGACTCCTGGAATGCATTCAACCTAGATACAACGGTGACTCCAATTTCAGTGAAGAGAGACCCTGCCTCAACAAAATATGGAGAGTGATTGGGAAAGACACCCAAAGTCAGCTGTGCACACATAAGTGTATGCATACATATACATGTGCATACAACATGGCACAAACATGTACATGCACACATGCATGCATATACACACATGTCCACACACACTTGCAGTGGAGTTTGTACTGGTGTTGCATCCCATATTAGTTTGGACACATACTAATGGCCCATGTATCCCATTTTAGTGACCTACAGAGTAATCCCACCAGTCCAAAGTCTCCAAGGCCTCTCCCTGATCCAGTCCAGACACTGATTTTTCTGACCCCAGAGTTTTGCCTTGGGCAGTGTCACTTACTGGACACAGAGAGTTTGGTCTCTGGTACTGGCTTCTTTTTTTTTATACTTTGGTATATTTTCTCCAAATCTTTTCCTGTCTTGGAAGTCCATTCTTTTTAGTGCAGAATTCTGTTTAATGTAGATACACCACCGTCTGTGTATCTGCCCCTGCAATGAAGGTCTGCATCATTGCTGTTGAGTTGGAGCAATGACTAACACTTGTGTACAGGTTTGAGCTTGGGTGTATCTTCAAACCCTCTGAGTAAACACAAGGGCTCTCATGGATGACTCTATCAAGACTATGTTGAACTCTGTAAGAAACCACCAGGGAGTCTTCTGAAGCCACCCCACCACATGAGCTGCTAGGCAATACCTGAGAATTCCCATTGCCCCTGTGTTTTTTATGGTGGTTTGTGGGAAGGACAGAGGTGGCGGTGACAGCTGGTGGAAGAGAGGAGCACCTGGCCTTGCTTATCAGCCTGCCCTGATACAGAGGGAGGGACTTGGCTTAAAACAACAGTGTGCAGTCAGACAACAAAACCAAGAGTCAAGTGGCTGGGTCTACATGAAAAAGATAATTTGGCTAGAATTATGGAGGGAAAGAGTAGCCAGTACCCTTAACCTGGCTCCTCGGAGGCTTGTTCCCCAAAGACAAATCTTTTGTAGACCAAGAGTTCCTATGATATCCAGAAGACCAGGATTTTATTTTAAGATTTACTTTTATGTGTGTGAGTGTTTTGCCTCTGTTTGCTGTGTAAGTGTACTGCACACATGCCTGGTGTCTGAGGAAGCCAGAAGAGGGTGTTGGGTCCTCTGGAACTAGAGTTAGAGACAGTTGTGAACCACCATGGATGATGGGAACTGAATCTCAGTACTCTACAAGAACAGCCAGTGCTTCTAACTGATGACCCATCTCTCCAGTCCCCAAAGCCTGGATTTTGTGTTTCTTTTTCATCAGTCTGGGGGGAAAGCCATATAAAGTCTTGATTTTTCTGTTTGACTTTTTCTTTACATCTTTTTCTGCAACAGAGACACCAGTGGATTTCCTCAGTCAGTCCTTCTGACACTTTTCACCTGGGAATTAACACACCTGTTTAGGTGGCTCCCCCAGAGTATCCAATCCTATCCACTGCAGGTACAATGGGCCTGACTGGATAGTGCTCTGATATCTACAACCACTTTCAAGTTCTACTAAACTTATTTCTTTTTATTACAATGATCCATCCTGCCTATTACACAATACCAGGTTGACCTGGTGCTATCTTTTAAAAGAGAATAATGTGTATTTTGGGAAGTATAGAGGAAAAATAAAAGAAAGAAAATATCTGAAAAAAACTGTGGATGCATGAATAATAAAGAGATATGTCTTAATTAAGGTACTTTTTTAATTGCTGTGAAGAGAAACCATGGCCATGGCGACTCTTATAATGGAAAATATCTAACTGGGGCTACCTAACAGCTCAGAGGTTTAATCCAATATCATCCTGGTGGGAAGCACGGTGGCTGCAGGCAGACATGGTGCTGGGGAGGTAACTAGGATTTCTACATCTGCATTATCAGGCAGCAAAGAAAGAGAGTAACACTGGCTTGGCTGAGTATTTGAAATCTCAAAGCCCACCCACAATGATACACTTCCTCCAACAAGTCTCACCTACTCTAACAAGGTCACACCTCCCAGTAGTGGCACTCCCTGGTGACCAAGCATTCAAATCTATGAGCTTACGGGGGGGGGGGGGGCATTTCTATTCAAATGACCCTAAGGTGATACCAAGATAAGTCAGAGTACCTGTGACCAACTGTTCTGTGGATCCACAGAGGATGGAACACAATGACATGCTCAGGGAGAGGCAGGAAGGTCTTAGAAGACACTTGTAAAAAACAATTCCAAAAGGGTCCCCTGAAAGTCACCAAACAATCCAGGCTGTTGCCAAGACAATAAGTTGCTTTCCAAACACTGCCGGCGAGGACCCACTGCAGAAGACAACGCTCACGTAGTTCCCTGAGCATGGAGACAGCAAGCTGGTGTCTACACATAACCTTTGCCCCCATGCTCTGGTGCCTTTGGTATGGGAAGCTACCGTGCAGGTTACCAAAAGAGACGCGTAAATAACACCAGCCCAGCTGCAAGACCTTTGATCTCCAATCTGTCCTACCTGCAAAATATGTTAGGGCAACAGTGGCACAAAGCTTGTGGGAGTGACCAACCAACGTTGGATTGACTTAAGGCCCACTCCATGAGACAGACCCCATACCCAGCACTACCTGGGTAATCAACAACCAGAGACTAGATCGCCCAGGGACCTAGGTTAAAACTAAATACTACTGGTCAAAAAATAAAGTAACAATCAGTTGATATTCTGCTATACTCATAAATCAGTACCTTATTCAACCAGCATCAGAGAAGCTTTCTCCTGCAGCAGATGGGAACAAATACAGAAACCCACAGCAAGAGATTATGCAGAGAATGAGATCTTGGAACACACAGCTCTAAATGAACAACTCTATCAAATCCCTCCCATCAGAGCTCAGGAACTCCTGTGGAAGAGGGGGCAGAAGGAGTGTAAGAGCCAGAGGAGATGGAGGACACAGGAGAACCAGGCAGTAGTGATGAGGCAAGCAGGCCTGCTTTTTGTCTCGCCCAGCTTCTGCATGACTAGCTTTACACCCAAAATAACAACACATAAATTGTATTCATTTAAACACTGCCTGGCCCATTAGTTTCAGCCTCTTATTGGCTAATTCTCACATCTTGCTTTAACCCATATTTAGTAATCTGTGTAGCACCATGAAGTGGTAGCTTACCAGGAAGGATTCTAGCCTACATCCATCTCGGAGAGGAGAGCTATGGTGTCTGCCTCACTTCCCTTCTTCCCAGCATTCTGTTCTGTCTACTCCACCCACCTATGTTCTGACCTATCAGGCCAAGCAGTTTCTTTATTAATTAACCAATGAAAGCAAGAGATAGACAGAAGACACTCCTACATCACCGGACCTCTAAATCAACATGACCAAAGCTCATATGAGCTCACAGAGACCGAGGGAGTGTGCACAGAGTCTGCATGGGTCTGCACCAGGTCGTCTGTGACTGTATATGGCTTCCCTCCTGGATGTATGGATGGGTGAATGTCTCTGAGTTTGTGCCTGCTCCTGAGCTATTTTCCTTTCCTTGTTTCATCTTGCCCAACTTGGAAGTGAGGATTTTTGTTTTGTCTTATATTTTATTAAGGAAAGAAAACAAAATCATTCCCCAAAGCTGGGAAGATCCAGAAAAGGAAGCTTCCCCTTGAAGGTGCCATTTGAAAGTGTTTATTTTTAAATATGCTTTTAAGTGTAACAAGTGGACTCTACCAGTTAGGTGGGTGATTCTTGCTGTACTGGGGATCATATTTCTATTGGGGATTGATGGACTCCCTTGGTGGAGAGAAAACTCACGTAAAGGAATGTGTTCAATTGACCTGAACTGTGCACTAAGCTATCCAAGCAAACTGTGTTGCGAGAAGTCAGGGGTTTTGCCACAGCTTCAAGCCTTGCAGGAGCCATTTCCTGCTATTGACCATGTCCATTTAGATGCCCATTTATCTCCAATGGGCCCTGAATTTCTTTGCTCAAATAGTACCTGATTTCTTACACTGGGACATTAAGTTATGTGGCTATACTTCCAGGACTAGGTTGAGCGTGTGTCTCTTAACCACGCTCCCAAGAATCCAACAGACAAACCAAGTAAAGAGCAGCAGTTGAGTGATCTACCCTGTGTGGGCACAGCAAAAGCATTTAATCCTCCAACAACTTTACACTGTGAACATAGTCTCATTCTGTAGATAAACTAAGATTTAGCGTGGTTGAAAACCTTGCCTAAGCACTTATTATGCAACTCTTTAAGTGTCTGGTACTATGTAAGAGAATTTAAGTGAAGCAAATTGTGCCCTTGGTGAACTTTTATAAGCTAATGTAGGGGATGGTGAGGTCACTCCATGGGTAAAGTGTTTCCTACATAAACCCGAAGGCCTTAGTTCAGATCCTCAGCACCCATGTAAAAGCTTAGCAAGGTGGCAAAAGCCTACAATTCCATCACTGGGGAGACAAAGATGAGTGGATCCTGGAGTCTCTGACCACTCAAGCTAACCAAAATGGGAGCTTCCAGGTTCAGTGAGAGTTCTTGTCTCAAAAAGTATGGTGGAGAAATGAGAAAGATACCCTAAGTCAATCTCTGACCTCCATATGTGCACACATAGATGAGCAGAACTTCACACACGTGCACATGCACACACACACACACATACACATACACACTATACAAAATACAACACACAAATTTGGAATGCCAGTACTCAAGAGACAGTTCAAGGTTACCCTCAGTTATGTAGGGAGTTTCAGGCCAGCATGGGCTACATGAGAACCTGTCTCAAAAATTAAAACAAAAACAAAATTTAGTATTTTAAAATATCTGTTTGAGATTATGAAAGCAATATTCAGATTTATGATTTGGTTCCAACTCCAGCCTAATGATTCAGCAGTCTGGCCTCCTCTCAAACTCTGGTTGTTGACTTAAGAAATGAGGTAACCATGACACCTAAGCAAGGAACATATCCTGGACAGTTGAACTTGAAGCAAAGCAAAGACCTGTGCACAAAACAGAAACATGTAAGAACTGCATATTCATTTCCTGGTTTGTCTGTGTAGAATGACAAACTCAGCTCCCTGTGACATTAAATGTCCCATCCATGCATCTGTTTATGCTATCACTGTGGTGTCAATTACCTGTGGCTAACTACAACCTGAAAATGTGGAATGGAAGGTTCCGGAAATGAACAACTCTTAGGTTTTAATAAGAATGCCTTTCTGAGAACTTCTAGCATCCCATCTGCGAGAGAGCAGCCCTTCCTCCTCACATCCACACCATATATGCTGTCTACCCATGGGTCCCTCGCTCTCTTAAATATCACAATGCATTCCCTGTATCGTCCATCGCTAGCATCCACGGCTTTTTCAGAGGACAGAATCTTTAGAACTCTGGTGCTTTGAAGTGTATTTCCCCCTCTGTGAGCAATGACAGAGGACTGTATGAACCTACCTGCTGGGACAGAAAGAGCAGGGCAGCTTTTAGATCTGAAGAGACATTTATGTCCCAGGCTCTGTTTTCCTTCCTATCCCAGGCCTCCTGATCACCCAGAGGCATTTGACGAGTGCTCATTTTTTCCTTTCTCTTCTTTTTGACCCATGCATTCATCCACCTACCTGTCAAGCATTTATTCATAGTACCACGTGGGAGGCAGACATAGAGATAGAAGATAGCCTCGTACTCCTATTCTCAGGGCACGGAAAATCTAAAGGGGAGACAGATTTGAAAACGGTTGCCATGTCCCTGGCAAATTCGATTATACGGTGAAGGCCATTGACCTTGTCTCTGCAGTGAAGCTGGGCCTGACAAGGAAGGCAAAGGTGATGTGTGTCACCAGAGTGTAGACTCCCTAGTGAACATGTACTAAAGCATGCACCAGGCAGCGTGAGCGGTTGTACTTAATGGCATTGGGAGAATTCTGAGTGCATCCCACAGGCAAGTGGGAAGACTTCAGCAGGAAAGAAGAAGAGCGATTGTACATTAACTTTAGAAAGACCAGCCAGCAGTTGTGTAGAAGCAGAACAGACCACGTGGACCAAGAGAAGGTGCAGGAAATCTCAAGGGACAAGGGAGAGGTTATTGGGGGCAGAATAGTCAAGGCCATACGTTGATCTTAGATAAGGAATGAGTGATGTGGAGAGGATTCTCATATTTTTGGGGTGAGTGAGCAAGTGGTTGGTGGTGGCAGGGATTAGGAATGGAAGCTGGCTTACTTATGGAACATGGCAGGTGTAAACCAAGGGTTTGGGAGGAGGACTGGGACAGCAGATCTTACAATGAAGCCAGATGATGGAATGACTTATCAATCAGTAGGTTGATTATAGGAACATAAATGTGGTCGTGAGTGGCACAAAAGAAAAGTGGTGCCTTCTGGGTCTGAATGTAGGAACTTGGGGTGGTTTGGTGCCTCTGTGGGCCCTTGCTAGCTTCTTCACTGCCATTGTAGAAAGTCATCATAATGCTGTCTGTACGACTTTTGTCAAATTCCACATGAGATCCTGGGGATTCATGGAGGTGAGGCAGTGTTAGTGGTTGTGTACTTCAGAGCAAAAGCTTTGGGGGAGCTGGTACTCTGACACACTTGGTATTCTAGGAAAGCGCCACGAAAAATTTGTTTTGCTTGAATTTTATCATAATGTTCTTGCCTTTGTTTTTCATGACTGTTCCCTGCCTCCCCATTCTGGTACTGGACTCAAGGCCCCACACATGTGTGGATGATATGCATTAGTGATTAACTACAAATTACCAGTCATGCATCAGTGTCCCATTATGGAAAGAAATAAAAGTGCTTCCTGTAGGAATTATTTAGCTGAGAGAGGGTCCAAAATTGAATTCTTTACCTCATGTTCTTTCTGTGTCTTCTATCTCCCACTTCTTGCATAGCTCGAATCTTTGCCTTCTCCTGTCCCCATGTCTGCCATTGTGTATCTGTCTGTGTGTGTCTGTGTGTGTCACTGTGTGTGTGTCAGTGTATGCTGTGTGTCTGATTCTAACAAACAGCTTTTGCTCTTCTATGTTTGCTTCTATGTTCACCAAACAGTATGCACACACATTATTCTGGTGTAGATGGAAGTTTCTGTCCCACCTGACCCTGTGGGAAAGGCAGAGAACCAGTCACAAATAAATACACAGAGGCTTATATTAATTACAAGCTGTTTGGCCTATTGCTCAGGCTTATTACTAACTAGCTCTTACAACTTAAATTAACCCATAGTTCTTGTCTATGTTTAGCCACGTGGCTTGATACCTTTCCTCAGTGCAGCATTCTCATCTTGCTTCCTCTGCACCTGACTGGTGACTCCATTTTTGTTTTTCCTCTTCCCAGAATTCTTAGTCTGGTCACCCCACCTATACTTCCTGCTTGGTCACTGGCCAATCAGCATTTTATTAAACCAATACAAGTGACAAATCTTTACAGTGTACAAGCGTCTTGTCCCACAGCATTCTGATCAGGGACATGGAAGACGAATTAACTTAGGATACCACTGTGCCTTCCTTTAGATTGTAAAAGTTGACTATGTGGGAAATTCAAAGCAAACAAGGTTGATCATTGCCATTCTCTTAAAAGCAGGTTAGACACACAGTCTGAGTACACAATGTAGGATAACTGTCAAGTGACTCTGAGGTGTGTAATAAACTCTAGTTGTGAGGTCCAGCAAAAATTCCAGAACACTGAGCCCCTCCTCCTTTGAATTTCTGAGTCAGATCTCACCAAGTTACGTAGATAGGCCTCCTATCCTCTCCACAGGCTGGCTTTGAACCTAAGATCCGCCTGCCTCAGCCTTCTGAGTAGCTGGAAGTACATCCTTGCACCACTGGGTTCAGTTTTGTGGAACACTTAGGAATTACTACTTTAAATCAATCAAAAAAATAAAGTAGCTCTCAGTTCATAATATATGTCTAACCTCATGAAGAATGCTGACCTAGGAGAGAGAGGCTGGAGGGCGCAGTCTTTGGTTCACGTAGAAGGATGATTGACATCTCGTGTTTACCCTGATTAGTGAGAAGGGTCTCGAAGCCACACTGTGAGTCCCATGCAATCCTCCTCTGAGGGCATCAGAGATATTTCATCCTCACCAAATTACTTCATGTGCATGAAAAACTGAGCCTCGGTGTAAGAGCAAAGGTCACATCTGCATAGAGTGTGTGGTAACCACAAGCAGCTCAAAATTGCAGACAATTCTGAGTTCAGTGTCAGAAGGTAAAGTGATGTCTTTCATCAGGTCCCACAGGTGAGGCCCTGCATGGTGACTGAGAGCTTAGAAAGAAAGCAGCTATTGGATGCCTGCCAGTTCCACCTTGTACCCTACCTGCTTTCTAAAGAATAAGGTCCTAGACAAGAGGCCTAGGCTGCTAGGCATGGCAGCAAATGAGGAGCTGACCTATGTCTAACAACACACACACAGGGGGCTGGAGAGAAAGTTCAGAGGTTAAGAGCACTGGTTGCTTTTGTAGAGGATGGGATTTTGGTTCTGAGTACACACATGTGGCTCACAACCTTCGGTAACTCTAATTCTAGGAGATCTGATACCTTTCTCTGGCTCCTGTGGGCACCACGCATGTACATGCATTCACGCTGGCAAAAAAACAAAAAAACAAAAAAACAAAACTCATACACATAAAGTAAGAATTAAAACCCCCAAGACCAAAATCCAGAGACATGAGTGTATCCCAGATAGAAGCTGGAGGCTAGCTTTTCACTGTCTTTTCCTAAGTTTGGATGAAGCTGACCTCGGAGAACGTGATGCCCGTGAGGACTTGAAGGACACAGTCCCTGCGAGGGCATGGTTTCCTGAAGGACTGAGCCCTGTAAGAACACAATCCCCTGAAGAAAAGAGACCTGAAGGAGATACAGCTCCTTGGAGAAATGGTTCCCAGGAAGGTAAAGCGCTATGTAGACACAGGCCTCCGGTCTCTGACCCTCTGTGAGGACATGGTCCCACTCTGACAAAATGTCTTAGATAGAAACAGTGAGCATTTCCTGGAGGAACTAACACACACTGACAGATAAATGAGGTCTCTCTTGCTGTAACAAAAGCTGTTCAAGAAGGTGCCTGGAGATGTGATGCTCAGTCGCTGAGATCTGCAGAGTGAAATGTGAGTTTTTTTATTTTTATTTTATGCATATAGGTATTTTGCCTACATGTAGGTATGTGCATCATGTGTGTGCAGTGTCGGCAGAGGCCAAAAGAGGGCCTCAAATATCCCGAAACTGAACTTCCAGATGACTGTGAGCCATCATTTAGGTGTTGGGAATCCAACCTCAGTCCTCTGAAAGAGCAGCAAGCGATCTTAACCACAGAGCCATCTCCAGCCCAGGGAAGAGGTTTGAGAAGTGTGCACTGCCCACCTGAGGCTGAGACAGGAGGATTACCACTGGTGTGACCCCAGGCTGGCTTATATAAGGAGCCTCAACCCTGCCCGAAAGGAAACAGAAGAAAACCAAATGTGTTCTTGGCAGAGGGGCAGCAGGCTTTGGCTCTGAGGTAAAGTGGAGTTCACGCCTAAGGAGCCCACCTGCTCTCACCAGGTCTTTCTCGGCGGAAACTGTCTGGTGATTTCTTTGCAATAATCAGACATAGTTGTCATGTGGCTCCAAGGAGACACCTGAGGTTCTAGGTGGAATGGCTTCATCAAACCTCCCATTCCTGAGTCCTCATGTAACTCACTCCCTGGGAGTCTGGTAATTCTGGGGTGCCTTTCCTAGTGCAGTCTGGTCATTGTACTATGCATAGGTAGTATGGGGGGAGGTCTCCTCCCAGACCCAAATCCTCACAGAAGTGTTCAGAGGTTAGGCAGAGGTCTGGAGACGTCATCTGGGTGTGTCAGCTCATGTCTGTAATTCTCCTCAAAGCTGACATAAGAAAGTCAAGCGTTCAAGGAATGAAGTTTATCCTTAGTTCTCAGCATAGCCTGTGTCTAGTGAGTTCCTCTTCTGAGTGTGCTATGTAAACATTGGCTCCTTTCCCCGCCAATATGAAGGCAGAAAGCATCCACCTCACAGTGACGACTACCTCAGGGAAACAGGGATGAAGTGTGGTGCTCAGATCAGCTCCCTATTTTGAGCTCTCAATGTTATAGTCAGTATGGTCTGTCTAGATCAAGTGCAGACAAGACCCTCGGGACAGGAGCAAGGATTCCATGTAAGGAAGCCAGACTGGGAGGCCCTCACACTTCCTTAAGGACGGAAAGGATCTCGGGGTCTAATCAAGGCTCGGTCCCACGTCCTGGACAACTAAGTCAAATAGCTGAACGTTGAAGGGGTCCCAGATACTAAAGGACCCAGAGATAATTCCTGCCTCTGAAAACCCTGTTTTAAATTTTCTGATTGGAGACTACCTAGTATAAACCCAGTATAAAAAGTTTGGGTTTTTTGTTCACTTTTTTTTTGAGGTGGTGTTTTGTGTAACCCACACAGATTACAAAATTATTATATAGCTGAAGATGACCTACCTTAAATGTCTGGTCCCTCTGTTCCCACCTCCCAAGCACTAGGGTCACAGGAGTGGACCACCATTCCCAGCTAAAAGCTCGTTTGAAGATGTGAATCCCAATTTTGGTTAGAGGCGCAGTGTTACTGACCCCATCTCTAAGGAATGAAGTGTCACATAGAGGAAGATGTTCTGGCTGATGCTTCATGCTTCCTTCCTGAGATCCCTAGGGGCTCCCCAAAGCATTTCTGAGAGAGTGTACTCCCAGAGGAGTGTGTCTACCCCTCTGCATGACTCATGACCTTTGTGTGGAACTGAACAAAGCAATGGGTCTTACTTTGTGATTCGAGTCTGGTCTCACATTGGTTTCCATCACTGACTGAAACATTCATGTCTTTGCTATCAGATGTAACATCAGGAACAATTAAGACATGTATCTAAAAGTGGCACCAAAGTTTGCCCAACACAGGTACTTGGCTCTTCAAGGTGGATTGGGAAACGGCTGGTGACCTTTAATTGGCTTGTACTCAAGCTGGCGGGCATGTGACAGCCCCACGGAGCACGTGACTTCCCATATCCATCATCCATGACTGCCTTGGGTAAAATGGTGCCCTGGCTTTGCTTCAGGGCTTCTGGTCTGTTTGCAGCTATTAAAGGGCTTACTGACTCCCAGCTAGATGGAAGGTGCCTTGGGATCTAATGTGAATATCTCCCATACTTTTCTTTGTTTTTGTGTGTATGCGTGTTCATGTATGTGTACCTGTGTGGAGGTGTGCACACGATTGTGCATGTATGTAGGGAAGCCAGAAATCAACTTTGGGAGTCTTCCCCAATGATGCTCTGTGCTATTTTCTGAAACAGGGTCTCTCCCTGATCCTGGAGCTCACCTATTCACCAGCCTGGCTAGCTGTCCAGTTTCAGGGATACTGAAGTGTGTACCCCTGTTGTGAACTAGAATTACAGGTGCTCACAATAGCACCCCACTTTTTACATTAGTACTGGGGATCTGGACTCAAGTCCTCATGCATTCTTGGCAGGTGTTTTATTGACCGAGTCATCTCCCTAGCTTTGCTGAGTCCTTTTGAGGCAGTGCCTTCATATGTAGCTCAGGTTGGCTTTGAACTCTTGACTTTCTTATGTCAGCCTTGCTGAGAATTACAGGTATAGCCAACACACCCAGATGACTTCCATCTTTGCTTGGGGTAACAAGCACATGGACATTTAAAGGGTGGGAGAATAGGGAGTCTGGTACTAGACAAGAGCAGGAGAGAGAGAGAGGGAGAGAGAGAGAGAGAGAGAGAGAGAGAGAGAGAGAGAGAGAGGACGCTGTAATTATGCACAGCCCGGCTGCAGTAATGGTGACTGCAGTGGGTACGGTGGGAGGTGACAGCAGTGGGGCAGAGGAGCTCAGGCTCACTGCAGAGGCAAAGTGAGCCTGGGATAAGCCAGTGGCTTGTAGGAGGAGGCCATTAGTTTGTTCCCAGCCTCCCAGAACAGAAATAATCACACAGAAACTGTATTAATTAAATCACTGTTTGGCCCATTAATTCTAGCTTCTTATTGGCTAACTCTTACATTTTAATTTAACCCATTTCTATGAATCTGTGTATTGCCGCATGGCAGTGGCTTACCCGGAAAGTTGCAGCACGTCTGACTTTGGTGGTGGCTCCATGGCGACTCTCTCTGTGTCTTCCTTCTCCCAGCATTCAGTCCAGTTTTCCCTGCCTACCTCGGTTCTGTCCCATCACAGGCCAAGGCAGTTTCTTTATTCATTAACCAATGGAAGCAACACACAGACAGAGGACCTCCCACACCAGTGGTTCTCAGCCTTTCTTAGGCATGAGGGCCATTTAGGGGAAGTTTTTAAAATGATAAGATGGGGCCACATGGAAGGCAAAGCAAAGGTGTGGAGACTTTAGGGTTACAAAGACAAGTTCTAGACACCAAGCCTGCTTGTTTGTGGTAAAAGCTGGTATCAAGGAGAACAAGAGTCGGGAGAAGTTGTTTTTCTCTGACGGTCACAGGGCCTGGCAGGCCTGGCCGAGGGGTTTTGGGAACAACGTGCATGTGTACAGGGAGCCCTACTCTTAGAGCTAGAACATCCCAGACTTAATGTCTTCCACCATTCCCTTCTTCCCGCTTCTGCTTCCTGATTGGGAACCTCAGTTTAACAGACAATAAGTGTAGAGTCCTGCTAGAACCTCATTGGTCCCTTCTCAGTAATGTAGTTCCCCTAAAGGCCATGAGTGGGCACCACAAAAACCACCACAAGGTTAAGTGACCACCCTGAGCACCTTTCAGAAGGACATGGGGTCCTGATGATGGTAACACCTCATCATTATGCACCTTGCTATGGTGGTTTGTCTCATAGTCTCTACTTTTACCTCTTTTATTTTTGTTTGTTTTGTATATGAATATTTTGCCTACATATATGCATGTATACCACATAAGTACTTGGTGTCCCCAGAGGTCATAAGAAGACAGAAGATGATCCCCTAGAACTGGAGTTACTAATGGTTGTGAACCACCATGTCAGTGCTGAGAAACCTGCAAGATCTACAAGTTCTCTTAACTCCTGAGCCATCTCTCTAGCCCCCTTTTCTTTTTAAAGGTGGGCCAGGGTTAAAGTTTTGACTCTAGTGTGGTTAACAGTGGGTTGAAACAGCTGTGTGTAGGGATGGATGTATGGATGGGTGGATGGATGGATGGATGGATGGATGGATGGATGGATGGATGGGTGGATGGATGGATGGATGGGTGGGTGGGTGGATGAATGGGTGGATGGATGGATGAATGGATGGGTGGATGGGTGGGTGGATGGATGGATGGATGGGTGGGTGGATGAATGGATGGGTGGATGGGTGGGTGGATGGATGGGTGGGTGGATGGATGGATGGATGGATGGATGGGTGGATGAATGGATGGGTGGATGGGTGGGTGGATGGGTGGATGGATGGATGGGTGGGTGGGTGGATGGATGGATGGGTGGATGGGTGGGTGGATGGATGGATGGGTGGATGGGTGGGTGGATGGATGGGTGGGTGGATGGATGGATGGATGGGTGGATGAATGGATGGGTGGATGGGTGGGTGGATGGATGGATGGGTGGATGGATGGATGGATGGATGGATGAGTAGATGGATGAGTGGATGGATGAATGGATTGATGGATGGAGATAGATGGAGCTGGATACTGGATGGCTAATGTACAATGGACAAACAAAGGATAGATGTTTTAATAGAGGGCTGCCTCTCTAGAAAGAAATTTTTCAACTGCCAGCATTTTGTAAAACTATAGATGAGATTCTGCCAAAGCTTGAAGAATATAAATTTCCCATTCCTGCCCAGCTCACCAAATTAAATACAGCACCTGGACTATAAATCTGATTTTTATTATTTGTTTTTTATTTACTTATTATATTTATTATTTTATTTATTTGCTTTATTAATTGTTTTCATTTGTCTGGTTTTTATTTATTTGTTTATTATTTACTTTCATTTTACTATTTATTACATGTTTAATGTATTCTATTATACATTGTTATTCATTAATATATTATTATTAATTTAATATTATTATTAATACTATTTATTTTTATGATGGGATTCATATAAAACACGATTTCAATTTAGACTGTGTTTTATCAGCACAAGAGGTCAGCAGCCCCAATTGAACTCCAGATTCAGTGTTTCTTGACTGCACAAGCAGGTGAGCACAGCTGCAGTTCTTCTGCTGGGAATGTACTCAGCAGCTAAGGTCCTGCCGTGCTTCTTGCTCTACTCAGAGACACTTCCAGAACTCCAGGGACCACTCCAGCTCCTGCCTTTCTTCACTCTCAGTCTTGTGAGGCAGCTGCAGGCTAGCCACGGCCCCCGGGGTCTGACTGTGCTCACTGGTCCATTGCAGTAAGATGCCCAACAGAGGCTGAGACAGACGATCCCTCCTGATGTTGTTGTCGTTGTTCTTGTCCAAGCCCAGCAAACGGCTGTTGAGTTGGGTCTCCATGCTCACAGCTTGATCTTACTAAAGGGCTATCGCGAGTTTTGTGAGGCATGCAATCCCTTGTTGTTTGGGTATCAGAAAGTTAGTTGAAAATGAGAGTCTTGAGCAGAGTCATTGAAAAAGAAAAAACAGGCATGGTTTGGGCTTATCTAGTTCTGGAGACAGAATTGTGACTTCTGGGAGTCTGAATGCTACAGTGAGAGGTGCTCATGGTATCTGAGGGCAGACTTTGGAAGGGAAGTAAATTATCACGTGCACTGGAATGTGTGTCTCAAACAGTGGGTTTTGACACACTAGTGAGGTTAATTTCTTAATGGTGGCAGGGAAATCGGCAACATCACAGAGCAACGTTCCTGCGAGAACTGCAGCTTCTGTGTGGCGAAAGGGAAATGGCGGTGGGGAAGCAATCGCCTGTGGGTGAACAGTAGAGAGAAGTACACAGAACGCTCTGGAAGGAAGGGTGAGGCTAGACGTGCTCTGTGTAGCAGGAACTCGTGCAGGAGATAACTCAGAAGAAGCTGGATAAAGGAAGAGGCCCAAGGGTGTGCTCTTCAGAAGAGTCCAGCGTCATTGAATGCGTGCTTCTGATTTAAGAGGTACAAGGGGCCAGCTAGATGGTTGCGCAGGTAAAGTCACTGATGTCTTGGGCTAAATCTCAAGGACCCACATAGTGGAAGGAGAGACCTGCCTCCTGAAAGATTTGCTCTGACCTCCACATGCATGCTATGGCATGCAACAGTCAGACCTGCACAAAACGGAACGCGATATTGAAAAGGAATATCTGAGACGGGTTTGATAATGCATCACCATCAGCATCATTTAGCAGGTGTTGCCTTCAGGGCTGCTGGTGGCTTCACCCGTGTGCCCTGTGTTGCAAGCCTCTCACAACTGCTTTCTTTCCGCATGTGAGGTAGATGAGGTCAAACCTTACTGGCTTTTTCCCCTGTGGGAAGGGACTAGGCCATGATGGAGCCTTAGACTCACCATGTGAATGAATGCATGTATGCCTGCTGGCACTAACCCACGCCTAAATCTTGACTGTTCATTTGGTTGGTTGGGCTTTTTATTTGTTTGGTTTGGTTTGGTTTGGTTTGGTTTGGTTTGGTTTGGTTTGGGGGAAGCTTTGAGACAGGGTTTCTTTACATAGCCCTGGCTGTCCTGGAACTCATTCTGTAGACCAGGCTGGCCTCGAACTCACAGAGATCCTCCTGTCTCTGCCTCCTGAGTGCTGGGATTAGAGGTGTGCGCCAGAACTGCCCTAACCAGTTGTTTGGTTTTTTATATTATTATTATTTCAAAGATAGAACCTTCCTTAATAAACTTTGTTTCTTTAAAATTTAGCCAGAGAATAAATTTCCTTCTTGCCAATCAAGGAATTGACATACATTCTAGATGTATTCTCCTTGTGTTCACAAATCACTTCTACCTCACCTTCAAGTGACACTGGGAAAAAATCACTTTAAAACTTATTTACATCTGTTCTTCAACTCAGACTTCCTGTTTGCTGGACAGATGTGCAAACCCTCTGTGTCCTCCTGTGCATAATGCTGCTGGTCAGTATCCTCCACGGTGTGTGTTCAGTACAGATTCTGTGTGTGTGTGTGTGTGTGTGTGTGTGTGTGTGTGTGCATGTGTAATCAGTACACTCTGCGGTGGGTGTGTTCAGAGCAGATTGTGTGTGTGTGTGATCAGTACACTCTGTGGTGTGTGTGTTCAGAGCAGATTGTGTGTGTGTGTGATCAGTACTCTCTGCAGTGTGTGTGTTCAGTACAGATTCTGTATGTATGTGTGTATGTGTGATCAGTACACTCTGTGGTGTGTGTGGTCAGTACAATTCTGCATGTGTGTATGTGTGATCAGTACGCTCTGCAGTGTGTGTGTTCAGTACAGATTCTGTGTGTGTGTGTGATCAGTGCACTCTGTGGTGTGTGTGTTCAGTACAGATTGTGCATGTATGTGTATGCACATGTGTGCATATGTGTGTATGGTCAAAAGACTCTACATTGTGATCAGTACAGATTATGCATGCATGTGTGCATGCATATGTGTGTTCAGTAGCAGATTTTGTGTGTATGTGTATAATATTTAGACTTCATTTGTATTTGTGTGTGTGTATATATATATATATGAAAGTTTTTATGTATATATGTGTGTATATTGTGTATCTTTGTGTATGTAGGACTGGAGAGATGGCTCAGTGGTTAAGAGCACTGCCTATTTTTCCAAAGGTCCTGAGTTCAGTTCCCACAAACCACATGGTGGCTCACAGCCATCTCTAATGAGATCTGGTGCCCTCTTGAGGAAGAGAACTGGTCAGTCGTCCTCATCAACTTAGACCATGAAACCCAAATGGACAAATTCAATGGAACCGACATATATATGAGCTACCCATGTATGCTTCAGCATTGCCAAGGCATAAATTTCATTTTTCATTTCATTCATATGTGTGCATAAATATATATGTGATCAGTAGACACTGCATGTATATGAATGTGTGCATGTGTTTATGAGTGTGTATGTGTGTGTGTGTGTGTGTGTGTGTGTGTGTAAGAGAAGAGAGAGGGAGGGAGAGAGAGAGAGATCAATAGACTTGGGTGTGTGTTTGACTATTTCCAAATGTCACTCTTTGGATTTTGATAGTATAAGAAAATGGTTTAGTTCATCTTTTGTTGGTGGCTGTAGTAATAATGTAGTATCTTATGAAGCACATCATCTGGCTAGAAACCTATCACAGCCTGAAACTATGAGTTTATGTAGAGGAGGAAAGTGCGAGTCAGATGCTATTTCCATTTCCCCAATGAATTATTCAATCTCCTAAAATAATGTAGCTAGTGTCTTGGCCTGGATGTCCTATATTTAGCTATATTTAGAACAAGGAGACAATGTCTTCCTTCCCACGACTCATGAGGAGGTTAGGAGCTGATGGTATGTGTTATTAAGGTGCCCCATGAATTAGAGTTCAGTTGTCTCCGTAGTAAATAGAAATGCCCTGTCTACCCAGAGAAATTAATGCTTGATTTTTTTGCAAATAACTTGTTTGCAAAAGATATATTATAGATTGCTTGAATTATCTTATAACTTGATTTACTATCAAATTAATTTAACCATAGTTATTTTAATATGAAAATGTTTTGTGTGAGCCTTTTCTTTTTTAAAATGAAACACAAAGCTTCAATTTTCTGTTTAAAATGTCTATTACAAATTCCAAGACAAAGCATCAAACCAGATGGTACAGACGGTTCTCCTTTAGTGACATGTAATCAAACCACACGAATGAACTCGCTGCTCAAACCGTGGGGTGATAATGGACCTGATTAAAGAGCCCCCTCTGGCTTTTGTTAGAATACAGACTAAACTTTTCTGAAAGACGCTAATGTGATTATGATTTTTAAATCTCCTTAAACAAAATCGAAAGCTTTCATTGGGACATGACATAATCTATAAGTCACTCAAAGCCATAGAAATGTTTTTAAGAATCTAGGCAGAGACATTTGGTAGCTATTTACTACAGCACTTGACTTGAATGACTGTATTATATACTGTGGCATAATATGGGACTCTGTGTCCTACAATTGCTTAACATGGTGCTTGTGACCACATGTGATTTTGAAGGGGATCCAACTTTAAATAGACTTCTCTATTATTTCCATAAATGTACGCTCGTTCTAACCAGAATGCAGGCTGTGCATGTTTTTCCACTTACGATTTCAACGTTTAAAATATTGTTAATTACGGTACATCTGTTTTTAATAGACTTGTAACATTTCACCTCGTGATCAAACCGACTGCTTTAGTTTCCTGTTGTGCGCTTTTGCTAGCCTTTTCCCACGTGATAAGCAAGACCATGAAGAAGAAAGATGAAAATTTTAGAAAAAATAGAATTCTACAGCACCTGAGACAAACCTTCATGTCCCAGGGAATGGAGAAAGAGTCTAAGCCTGAGTGGAGGGACGAAAGACACCAGGAGTAGGGTAAAACTGTAGCCTCATAATGGTACTCTTTCCCCAATTACCCTATGTCTGTGGGGGAGATGCCCCTGGCTGTCACAGAAAGATGGAGAGTCATTTTCACTTGGTCTGAGTGAAAACATATTTTACAAATTTGTTGTTGACATAACCTTTCTTTGCCCTAATGAGGAGTCTTTAAGAAAAGGACACCCCAAAACATGGAGATTAAGAAATCTCTTCCTCTGGCTATCAAGAATACATATATTTTCATGAAGCTACTGGGAATGGCTGCCTGTTATCTGATCTTGAAATAGGAAACTTATGTCTAAAATCCATGGCTTCTACTGCTGCCCTAAAAGTAAAAGAAATGTGCCTTCTCAGGAAAAAAAAATCCAACCTAGTGCCCTGTTTCCAATGCATTCGTGCTGTCCCATCTGCTCCCTAAAACCTTAACCCCCTTCTCCCCTTGACGGCTCCATAACATGACAGTGACCTCCGTCATTGTCTGTTCTGTTCTAGCATTGGTAATGACATACGTAATCTTCCACACACTTAGAATATCCTCTCCTCACACTTTACTGTTGTCCTCATATGCTGGCCCCCAATATGCACCAAGCCCTAACTCATCCCAGATCCCCAGTCTGAGATTCTGCCTTTTACACTTCACCTGTATCCCTTGCCAGAGCTGAAGGTACAGTATCCAGACAGCCTTCCCATACAACATCCAGACAGAGCCTTTCCATACAACATCCAGACAGCCTTTCCATACAACATCCAGACAGACAGAGCCTTTCCATACAACATCCAGACAGACAGAGCCTTTCCATACAACATCCAGACAGACAGAGCCTTTCCATACAACATCCAGACAGACAGAGCCTTTCCATACAACATCCAGACAGACAGAGCCTTTCCATACAACATCCAGACAGACAGAGCCTTTCCATACAACATCCAGACAGACAGAGCCTTTCCATACAACATCCAGACAGACAGAGCCTTCCCATACAACATCCAGACAGACAGAGCCTTTCCATACAACGTCCAGACAGAGCCTTCCCATACAGCATCCAGACAGACAGAGCCTTCCCATACAACATCCAGACAGACAGAGCCTTTCCATACAACATCCAGACAGACAGAGCCTTCCCATACAACATCCAGACAGAGCCTTTCCTCACAACCCTGCCAATGTCTTATCACCAAGACTGCCTTTCAGTCACTCTTTCCTTCTCAAGCGTGACAGTCAGTTGGTATTGCCTCATGGTGAAGAAGATATTGGCTCTGCCAGAGTTGTACTTGGGTTTGAGTTCCATCATGCTTTCAATAGCCGAATGCCTCCAGCGTGTGTTTTAACGTCAGAGACCTACTATGGATCTAAACAGCCATGTAAGAGGGCTGAGTAGCTGGCATACAATATGTATAATGAGCAATTGTCACTTTTGCTTTGTGCTGTAATTTTTTTTTCATTCTTTGTTCATCCCACGCAATGACAGCTGGGTTTTCATTCTTTCTTGCCTAACAATGGCAATAATGTACTAATTGCTCCTTCCTCCTTGTATCTCTCTTTCTATGTGCCATGTATCACACATCAGTTTCACCTCCAAACATAGATGACCCAAGACTCCCCTACTCAGAAGCATTTGTTGTCCCTCTTATGGTCTAACAAAGGAGAGAACCCTCTGCCCCGAATCACCATAGCTATAAACAAGCAGAACTGTCTCATGATACTTGGTATTGAAATAGCGTTTCTCTGGGTAAAGCCAACACAGAAAACATACAATAGAAACTTTAAAGGTTGTTGAACATCCACAGGAACACAAGTCAGGGCAGATATGAACACGGGTGTGCACATCCTCTGCTTGGTTGGCCGTGGTAAACTGTGCCCATGTCCCTCACACCATTGCCTTCAATGTCTTCTTCACAACCCATTCTCTGTCACACTGAACTGTCTCCAACCTTCGTATGTTGAAGGTCTCAAAATAAGCCATTCATCTGACTTCACCAAGCTGTTTTCAGATAGGCCCAGGGGGGCCATGGCAAGAATTTTCTAGAATCAATCATCTGGAAGAAAACATCAAAGTGACTCAGACTGAAAATACATATAATACAACATTCCACTTCTTAATTACTCTTTTAACTCCTTGGCTCAGATTTTCCCTTATATTGTCTTCACAAATTTTGTGAAGTTTGAGGGTAATCAACCACACGTGAGCATAGCTCATCCTCAAGTCCATAGATTCCTGCCTCAATATTTCAGCCTGTTCTACTCCACGGTAATTCTCTTCTGGGGATCTTGAAGAGCGCTCTCCCCCAGCGATCTTACTCAAAATGCCACTCAGTGGTTTCAAGTAGCCTATCAAGTAGTGTTGTTGGGTTTTATATCATCAAGGACCTCCTTCAGGCCGTCCCCTTTAGGGCTCACTGCATCCACAGAAGGCTCTGGTGATCGGCAGTCTCCTGTTTCTCTTGTGTGTACCACTGCAGTCGTGAGACTCAAAGGTCAGGATGCTTTTAAACCCCTGTTAACCCCACCGCTGCTCTTTGCCCCCCATTGCTTCATGGACACCGAAGTCAATAGGAAATGGCAGGACAGGAAAGAGATAACTCCTTCTTTCCACACCACTCACACTGCATTTCAGGCTGATCCCTGGCATCTTTGTCCTTAAAATACGTAAGCAAGGAAGGCCAGTGTTCTCCTACTGTGCTCCAAATGTCTCAAGCTCACATCACCCAGGAGAGCTAGCCCTATCAAAGAGCTGGCTTCTGTATGATGCAAATCACTCTTGGGGGTTCCAGTAGCTTGCAGGAAGGACAGAGGTCAGCAGTTAGAGAGGTTGACTGCTAATCGGCCATGTGTTCAAATGAAAGGGACCGTAACATTCTGTCTAAATGAGGGCGGGGTGGGAGCAGACACTTAAAACACATTTTTACAAACCATTGATGAGAGTAATCTAGAGTGAGAATCCAGAAATGAGAAGTGAGCATGCTAGTAGCAGCAACCCTGGGCACACAGAGGAGGCAGCAGAGGTGACTAGACAGGACAGGAGAGTGTCCGCTGACTGCAGGTATCTAAGTACAAAGTCACACTGGAGGCAGAAGCCCGTGACACAACAGGGCAGAAGCCTCCACAACAGGGCAGAAGCCTCCACAACAGGGCAGATTGACCACTAAGGACGTCCAAGGCAGACGCAGTTAAACTTACTGAAGCCTCCCCACCTCGGTGCAGCTCAGATCTTTGTTGGCCACAAGGTATAGGGGCCCAGACTTGAAATCCCAGGATTCTGTAGGCTGAGGCAAGAGAATTGCCATGAGGTCAGCGTTAGCCTGAGCTACACCTTTTTTTCAAGGCCAATCTGGTCTACAGATTGTCCCAAAATACAAAAACAACATCAAAGGTCCTATTGAGGTTGCTGTGAAGAACCACTTGCTAGCTGTCCAACAGAAGACAAGTGCACCGCCATCTCTGGCACCAACACATGTTCTAGCACACACACATAGGGCTAGGCAAGCTATATACCCTCTCCACGGCATCCCGATTCTGGTAGGACTTGGGGAGTTTGTTCGCTTTTTGGCGTTTCAATAGTTTTGTTTTTTAAATGACATTTATTGACTTGTCTGTATTGTGGGGGTGGGGCGGGATGCGTGTGGATGCGTGTGTGGAGGTCAGAAGGCAACCTGTGGGAGTCGATGCTCTCCTTCTACTCACTGAGTCCTGGGTGTTGATTCAGGTCAGCAGGCTTGGCAGCAGGCACCTTTGCCCGCTGAGCTGTCTCGTCAGTCCGGGTTCCCGGCTAGTTTTCAGGGAGTCAACAGAAATAGCTCATAAAAGACCCAACTGGTAAAATTCATGGGCAAGCTCTTTAAAATAAGTGTTGGAAAATGTTAAAGAAATTAAGGGAAAAGAAACAAAAGTGATTTAAAGTGCGAAGAACTCAAATAGAGAAAGAGAACTAAGGAGGCTTGGGAGAGGAGAGAATGAGGTCTGTAGACGAGATAACAAATCTCCAAAACAGAGGTCGGCTTGAGAGTGTGTCAGCACAGGAGAAAAGGGCGTGTAAAGCCAAAGATAAGATATGCCAACAGAAATTATCCAAGCGGAGGCACAAGAAGAGAGAGAAACAGAACATAAAACTCAATGAGACTCAAGAAGCAAATGCAGAGATAGTCTAACTTAAAGTCTTGCGTTGGGAAAGTGGGGAGCAGGAAAAAGACAAGGAGTAAGAAATACTTTAAACGGACCTAGAACATGGATAGGGAATAAAAATAGAGAAATCTTTAAAGGAGCTTAAGAAAAGAACACATTCAGGAAAGCCACTGCAGGGTTAAAAACAGTGGAAATCACAATGTGATGGAGGAGGATCACTAAAACACAGCTCTAACAACATTTCTGATTGGAAATTAAATTAACCCTTTAAGCTCTCATCCGTTACACTGCCTCACCTTTTTCTTCAATGGACTTCCATTGTCAGAAGTCTCTGCAGTAGGAAGCATTTGTTTCCTTCATGCTTTCCTATGAGCAGAAACTACTATTCTTTAAACAGGACGGCTTTAAGAAATCTAATAGATTCCAATAGAAGCCATGCTCTATGAGGACAGGAACCCGGGTCCCACCATGCCTCAGGATCCCAACAATAACACAGATTAATTCACTCAGAGCTCAAACGTGGTGATGCTTTTTCCCCTGGTAATTTACAAAGATGTAACTCTGAACAGACGAGAAAGAAAATGAAGAGGAACAATTAAAATCCATTGCAATTTACCCTGTTAGGGACCATGGTTGAGTTAGTTCCTTCACTGGGCATGAAGCTATCTGTGAACCAGCTCCTGCATTATCAAAGACAAGGCAGAGGACAGTAATGACTTCCTTTGCTTTCTTTTATTCTAAAGGCTTTAATATTTCTTACAATTCAGACACAGAAAGCTCTTCCTTTCAGAAGTTGAAAAATCAAATTAAAAACAGAAGCATTCGTCTCAAATTTAGAAACACTTCTCTTCCTTTGGTGCCTAAGTATGTCCTGAAAATCAAAAGAATGTTCTAGTGAGGGGCTTGGAAGTTGGCCCAGCAAGAAGAGCACTTGCTGCACAAGCACAGAGACCTGAGTTCAGATCCCCAGCACTGATCTTGGAAGGGCGTGCCTTTAATCCCAGCAGTGGGGAGACAGAATCCTAGGAGCTCTTGAGCAAGCTAACCCAGCCCAATCATTGGTGGGTTCCAATTTCAGTGAAAGACCCTATCTGAAAAAGATGGAGAGAAATCTAGGAAGATGCACAAATTCCACCTCTGGTTCACACACACACACACACACACACACACACACACACAATCACAAACGATAAAAGTGTGTACGCGTGAAGTAGAGTGCTCACAGATCATGGTAATCCCTGAGTCTTATACAGGCGTAATCTAAACTCAACTGAGGCTGACAGCTAAGCTTTTGTCCTCAGTGAAGGACATCAGACACACAGAGAGAGCAGCAAACACAGAAGACAGCCATGCAGAGAAGTTGAACAAGCCTTGGCTAACGGGTTGGTCTCTTCCCATACAGTGAAGCTGAGCAAGCCTAGGCTAAGTATCCACGTGCACAGAGGAAGGCTTGGTTTGCTGTGGTGGGAGTGGAGTGCTTCCCAGTGCTTTGCTCTGAGTCTCTGTGGCTATAGCTGGAGACTCGACACTGTCTAAGCTCCATGCCCAGGACTTTGAACCAACTACAGGAGCTTCTTTCAGGAAAGCAGTGCAGGGTCTTACCAGCTGAAATGTTAACGACCCAGAGGAAAATCTTTTATAGCAATTAATGCAAATGCACATTTTTCTATTCATTGATATTCTCTCATTTTTCTTCTCTTCTCTCTCTCTCTGTCTCCCCTCTCTCCATCTACCTCCATCTCTCCCCCCCCCCCCAACCTGCTATGATTTAAGAATCTGAAGTATTCTGGACACAAAGCTATCGTTTTGAATAGAAAAACACAAATACCATTATTCTTTATGATTCCTTCTTCTCTAAAAGATATTTCAAGCTGAGCGGAAATGCAACTCAGCTCCCTCATGCAGTTGCTTTCTTCTCAAATTAAAAAACTGTTTAAGGCAATTGATTTCCTTCAAAACGATCTAATTCACAGTCAGTTTTTTTTTCTCCCTATTCTAGGCATGAGGTTGAGGATGGAGAGAGAGAGCTCATTACAATTACCACCAGGGTTAGAAAACGAACCCATACCAGGGTCAACCTGAGTTAACCATAAAACATTTATTATTTTGTGTTTGAGACAAGGCCTCATTTAGTCCAGGCTGGTCTCGAAGTTGTTACGCAGCCAAGGCCAGCTTTGAGCTCCTCATCTGTCTCCAAGCCCTGTTATTTTCTGTGAAAAATACAACTGCAGATGAATTCTTGGGATCCCTTACATCCCGTGTGCTGGCTGTTGTCCTCTGCCACTCTTCCCTCCATCGCCCCCCAGAGAAAATCTGTCTGGACATCACAAGCTCCCCTAACCTTAATCCATTTCCCCGTTGCCCTGTGTACAGAATCAATCTTATCTCAGGCACCCTGGTATCTTGACTTTTTTTGATTACTAAAGTGGAATTGTTCTAAAACTTGTCCAAGACTCTTACAATAGTTGAGAGTGGATTCCAGTTCAAGTACAAACAGACAGGTGGACCCATGGAGGCAGCAGGGAGAGATGGGAAGCTGATGAGATATCAAGGAGGATGGTTTGGGAAAATAAACCTCTTTAGATGTCAAGAGCACCTAGCAGCATTTGTGCTAAGACGAGGTTCGGAGGACAGTGCAGGAGCTCGGTCAGTGACGAGTCTTTGAAGGCTCGCCCACTCCTGAGGCTCACTTAAGGATACTAGATGTGGAGCTGGGATGATGGGAACGGCAACGCATTAGCTGTGTAAAGCACCAGGACCTGAGTTCCACCCCCAGAACCCAGGACAAACATCCAGCACGGTTGCCTATGCTGTGATCCCAGCCCTGGACAGGCAGACACAAGGGAACACTGGAGCTTGCTGGCCAGCCAGCCTAGCCCAAACAGTGAGTTCAGGCCATCAAGGTGAGAAAATACGGATAAATAACCCTCCGGCCAACACAGGCTTGTGGGCACTCCTGCAAACCCAGGTGCACCTGCAGCACACGTTCACCCTAAAATCTCAAGAGGTAGGGCCCCTGTTTTTTCTTTTTGTTTGTTTGTTTTTTTAAACTCTGGAATAGCCAGGAGGCAAGAAGCGGGGGTGGAGCTCTATGAGTTCAAGGCCAGGTTTCTCTCCAGAAGGAGTTCCAGGTCAGCAGATGCTAAACACTGAGACCCTGTCTCAAATAAATAAATTAGTTAAATAAATAAATAGATAAATAAATAAAACTCTAGACTATAAGATTCCTCTTTATTCATATGCTATTTATTATAGATAACTGTCACCCGCCGATGCCTCTGAATGAAATCTTTTAGCAGAATCTCTCTCTCTCACACACACATACACACACACACACACATACACACACACACACACACACACACACACACGTCCAAAAGAGACTTAGAAAAATCTGAACTTCAGCAGTTGGCAAACACGTAAATATTGGTACCATCCTAATCATTTGCTGCCCCCTGTCCCGAGTCATTTATAGACACTGCCTTTAACCTTCCCAGAGTCTTTGGCTAGAAGGACAGCATCGTCTTCACTTCAGGATTACAGAGAGCTGAAGGGCATCGCTGTTACAAAGCTTATCCCCAAATCACCCATCGCGACAGAGCAGGATGTGACTGGAACCTAAGACCATGGTGATTGACAGGACTCTCAGCAGTGCCAGAGTGACTCTGTGAAAAGCGTATGGGACGTGGAAGAGGAAGCGTAAAGGGAAGTGGGGTGGCGTCTATATATTTTGCAAGTGTAGGTGTCTATGTATCTTGGCACCTTTCAAACGTCTTATCTACCGAGTCCAGTCTGGTGTTTAATGGAGGGCAAGTTATCAGTCCCTCCTTTAATTAACTGACTGACTGGTTGGTTGAATTCTTAAGGTGACTGTATATTCTGTTCTGATCTCTAAAAAGATAGGAAGGCGCTGTTTCTCAAACCTGGGTGTGCTGAAGGCTGCAATGGCAAAACACTAGGACCAGAAGGCACTGCCTGTGTGTCACAATGTAGAGAGGATTGCAGGTGTCCATGGGAAGCCCAGCCCACGGAGCCTTCCAAGTTCAGCTGGGGGAGAGCCGGACCTCAGGCAGGGGATATAATGGTGCCCTGAGCCATTCTTCTGGAGCCTGGCAGTGAACGCGGCTGCTCCTGGGATGCTGTGAGATCCGCTTTCCCTGGGTGATTGCAGTTCTGCCACGGTTTCTGTTCAGCCTTATCCACACCTTCTGGTCTCAGAGACACACAAAGCCAGAGGGAAAAAAGACAGAAAGGTAAGACAAAGCTAACCACATGTGGAGGAGGCTCAAGGTTGCTGCAGTCAAACTTGTAGGTGTGACAGGGTGAGCTGGGGAGGGGACACTGGTTCTTTCTCTCATTTGCACATTTCCTTGCTCCCCACCGTAGCACAGCAGACCTCATTTAATATATATATATATTGATATATATATATATATCAATCAGTGGCTAATTTCCTGTGTGATAAATGGAGCACTCCACAGTGTTCTCCACTGGTTGAAAATGAGCGCTTGGTTTATCTTGTGCTGTGAAGTCTGAGCCAATAAATTGCTTCAAGGGTAAGCATTTGAATTACGGCAAAACTGGAAAAGTCTGCTATGCCTATGTTCCGCCCTAACGGGGAAGGGGAGAGGAGAGCGGTGGGCTCCAGCCTCTGAAATTCAGTTCCGCCGTGAGGAAACCTGTCCTACCAAGGCTTCCTTCTGTCACATCTGGGCACATTTAGAGTCTGGGGGTTTTCATGTGGGATTTAAGCACAGATTAAAGAAGAGGTCTTAAGAGCTCCAGGGCAGAATATGATATTTCAATTTCATTTGATCATTTTATTAAATTTGCTTAGAAAAAAAATCAGTTAAAGGTCAGGACTTGGTTTTCATACCCAAAGCATAGATTATACATTCCAGCTTGTGTCTAAACAGTGGAATTGCCTTTTCTTGTTAATTAATCGAGTTCAAAGTACTCAGAAGGCCGATGTTCTTAGTCTTGTGGGTACGGGAAAATCAGAACAGACTTTCCCTCCATCGACATTTCAGTGCAGAGGAGAATCGGCGCTGTGAAATGGAAGGTGTTTGACTGTATGAAACAGCTGGAGTGTGGCCAGTCACTGATCAGCATCGTTGCCTGAGTTTCTTCCCCTGTAGGGTTCTTACAGGGACTAACTGGGTGGTCTCTGAACATCTTAGCAAGAGGTAGGCACAAAAACGTCTAAGTTGCCACTGCCAACACTAAAGCTGGGGGTTGTGCTTTTGGCCAAAAATTAGTTTGCAGAATAGGACCAATTACATAATGTTCTAAGTAATTAACATAAATCTTGATTCAACTCGAAACCTGGGTGAAGGCCACTCGGCTCTCAACAGCGTTGTTTCTTGTGGGCATCTGTCTCAAGCCAGGGGATAGAGTAAGAATCCATGGGGATCCCTGGCCTTTCTAGTGGCCCAGTAAGATCTCAAGACAAATGCTGATGTGGAAATCCAGTCTTAGAGATTAGCAACAGCCCTGGCAGCCCATCAACCATGGGGTCATAGCTTTGCCCAACAAACGTCATTTTAATGTACCTCAGGCATCTCCAGGCTTCATGTTGCTTCCATTCCAAAAGCAACTAGAGTTTCTTTCATTTCCAAACTAACCACACACGGAGATGAAAGTTCATGCCCCTCGCCCTGCTCTGTCTGCTGTCAGACTTACACAAGTTCCTCAAGCCCTCCGGGATGAGCCGCGTCTACTGCCATCTCCCAGAGTTACTGCAAGTGTCGTATGAGAAAATGATGCCATGGTGTGGGAGCCATTGCTTACACCATAGCAAGGACTCAGTAAGTGCGACTGCCCTTATTATCTCTTTGTTTTCTAGAAGATATTTGCACGAAGAAATTAGATGTCACTCTGGTTTTGTTATATCCTTCTTTTGACTCATAGAAGAGAATCTAGGAGAAAGGGTGACCTGATGTCTTACTCCAAAAATCTAGCCAAAGACTCTGCTTGCATTAATTTAGTGACTTAGGTTCTGAAAACGTTCTCCAGTTTAAACTTCCTACGAGAGAGAGAAGAAGGTAGAGAGAGGGGAAGAGAGAGAGTGGAGAGGAGAGGGCACACGTGAGCTGCACAGAGGCCAGAGGGCAGCAGTGAATGTCTTCCTCTGCCACACGGCGCAGCTTTCTCATCAAGGGACCAGATGCTCCTTGTTTACAGCATCGTCCAGCCTTTCTATATCATCCTTCTCTTAACAGCTTCTCTCCAGGAACGGTGCAACTTTTTTGTTTGTTCTGGACAGTTTTTGTTTACCAATCAATCCATTTTTTAAAAAAAAAATAGCTTTTATTAGCCAAGAAAACATCCTAACAGCTTTCTCCTGGCTAGGTAGGATGTAAGCATTGTTCCAGTCAAGGACTTTAGTGCTGAACTTAGTTTCCCACAACAATTAAATTCTGTTCTGCGGTAGATGTAAGACTAGAACAGAATAATAGCCAAAACCCACACACATTTTATCGTCCTGGTTCACTCCACGTTGCAGTGATAAAATACTCTGACCAAAAGCAACTTAGGGGACCAAGGGTTTACTCAGTTTAATGCTTCGGGCCCTAGTCCATCATTGAGGAAGTGCGGCAGGAACTTGAAGTTTGCTCTCTGGCAATTGTCAGTTAAGCTTTCTTAGCAGTCCAAACTCACTACCTAAGATGGTACCTCCTACAGTGGGCTGGGCCATCACCCCCAACTCAGTCATGACAATAGCTCACAGATACGGCCACAGGCCAACCTGATCCAGGCAGCTCCTCACCCAAGATCCCCTCTTCCCAGATGACTTCAGCTTGTACCGAACTGATAATAAAAACTGATCATCAGCACGACTGGTATACTTCGCTGAAGCTGAAGATAACTAGCCTCTTTTAAAGGCCATTTTACTATATTCATGTCTGTGTCTACCGTGCCCGTGCGGCAGGGGGCATGTAGAGTTGACTCTCTTCTTCCACCTTTACAAGGTACCAGGGATTGAACTCAGGGTGCGAGCCAACCTTCTGAGGCAACAGGAGGCCTTTACCACTGAACCATCTTGCCAGGCCTCTCACTCACACCACTTCCATTTTTAAATAGGTATATTTCAAACCTTACTACATTTATTAGTAAGCAAATTTACAACAAAATATATTAAGTAAATTATTACCTCTCAGCAAAAATAGCTTCATTGTCTCACATCTGCCTTTGATGTTTCTTGTCCTATCTCCATGAAACATACAAAGTAAAAGGCTTTTTTTCCAATCTTAAAATATTGGGTAATATCTTCTAGAAAATATCATTTCAAGTGTTATAATATTGAAAACTTCCTATGAAAAACCTTCTATAAAATGATTATTTTTAAAATGATTCATCTTGGATCATATTTAACAGTTACTAATCCCCCTGCAGAGGAGAGGTCTCTATCAGTATTTAGTACTAGAATGAAAACCATAAAAAAAAAAGTCTTTATCTTTTATGGGACAAAAAATGCACAGAAATAATGAAAGTTTTTCCTTGTACAGGATGTTGTTGTCGGTAGTTAGTTTGACTTTCTTTGTTGTAGATTGACAATACTGGTTCTTATTTTTCATGTGGTCTTCATGTGTGCTTGGCTCATGTTGTGTGTGATAAACTTAGCTTGGGTTTCCAGGGCAGACTAATTCATGCACTCTATAGTCATCTAGAACTGCCGAATTTGCTTTTTGGTCCTTTGGATGAGTAAAAACCAAAATAAGACAAGGTGTGAATTTCCAGAATGAATCTAGTATTTCTTGTTTGAGCCATACAAAAACCCAGGAGATGAGATTTAGATCTCTCTCCCTCTCTCCCTCCCTCCCTCCCTCCCTCTTTCTCTCTCTCTCTCTCTCTCTCTCTCTCTCTCTCTCTCTCTCTCTCTCTCTGGTCTGTAGCCCTGACTGATCTATATCTCACCATGCAGACCAGGCTGGCTTTGAACTCACAGTGATCCTCCTGCCTCTGCCTCCTGAGTGTAGCCATGAGAGCCCATGGCTTAGCACCACAGCAGGTTTATGTGGTATTGGGGGTCAAGCCTTTGCCAACTTGGCCACACCCCAACTTCTGTTTTTCTTTGAATCCAAGTTCCTCAGCTAGAAAGCAGCCTTTCTCCCCTGGGCTACTCACCTGTGTACCCCGCTGTGGAGGAGTGCTGAGACCTCCCTTCCTTGTTCCCATACTACACATTCTTGCCCCTCCGCTCTGAGATAACCACGTTCCCCTTTATAGTCGCTGCCTGCTGTCTGACCCACTCTTTCTACTCTCTATAACTAATCAACTTTCTAAACTCATACACGCTCATGTTACTGCCCTTCCTTATTTCTTTCAAGGACACACAGCCTCTAAATGAAGTTCATCTCTTCACGACATACCCCATGATCGCAGCTGTTAGTGCCTTCTTACCCTTCCACACACAGTTCAGCACTCAGCCTTGGGTCACTCCATGACTGCCGCCTCCCCGGTGTCTGCACAGCCCTGTTTATGCACTGTAGTTATACACCATCTCTCCCAGGGAGATATCCTGGGTCAGTCTCTCTTCACAGATTGGATATCTCAATGTGTATGTGGTTCCCCGGAGTGAGGGTAGCAGCACTAACAACCCTCACAGGCTGCCAGCTGCCAGCGTTGTTCTGAGTGCTGTGCTCACGCTGCCCCCACCCGTCCTCGCAGCAGCCTGTCTCCACCTTACAGAGCAGAAATCAGTCACCCTTCTCTCCCTCCCACTGTCCTGTGCCTGTGTGGGCTTCCATGATTGCCTCCCCAATGCAGGCCTGGATGAGTGACCCACAGTCAGCAAGACCTGGAAAAGATGTTTCCAGCAAAGCCAGACAACAGGAACAGGCAGAATTAACAAAGACTCTAAGTCACAGCAAGGGCTGTTAGAAAATCCCATCATCTGTTCACTGGGACACACTAGGAAGGTATAGTTGCAACCCTCTGTATTTGGGAAGGGTACTCTTTTTTAAATATACTTTATTTTATGTGCATTGGTATTTTACCTGCATGTATGTCTAGGTGAGGGTGTCCTGAAACTGGAGCTACAGACAGCTGTGAGCTGCCATGTGTATGCTGGGAATTGAACCTGGGTCCTCTGAACGAGCGGCCATTGCTCTTAACCATTGAGCCATCTCTCCAGCCCTCCACCCCCGGAAGGATACTCTTATGTATCCACTGGCATTTTCTCACAATTCCTTCCCTTGAAAGCTATTACTGAGTTAGGGCAAGAAGACAAACCAGTAGGAAGTGTGTGTTTTCCAGTAATTAGCTTCTTTTCTCTGGAAATGAACCTGAAAACCACCTCAGCGCTTCCAACCCCAATTAGCCTTTGCAGGGGTGTCCTGTCTAGGAAGCATCGCGCTTTGGGAGGGTCTCTGAGGAGATGTGGGTGAAGAGGAAGCAAAGGAAGTAACAGTTCTTGTCCGGTGAAAAAGAACCGCCGCCAATAACACTGTTTCTTCAAAGCTGCAGAACATTCTAGGCTGTGTTAAAAGGAAGAGGTCATCTTCCTTGGGGGAATCAGGCTTCTAGCTGAGGGCGTGGCTAGCAGGACAGAGCTGCAGTAGGATGGTAACATTGTATAATGTTCAAAAGAACTGCCTTCAATTTGTCCCGATGTCAAAGTATATCCTGAACCAGATAATTGGGACGTAGGTAAGAAAAGCAGGAATTCTGGTTCTGTTGATAACTTGGGTTTTAGTTTCTGGTTTGGGAACTACAAATCAGAAATGCCTAAAATTCTGAGGCAGGTTATTTAGAGCAAGAGGATACCAGCCACATTAAACAGAAGCCAGACTGTTATCTTTAGCCTAAGCAAGTTAGGTTGGCCATGATCTCATCTAATCACTAGCCCAACCTAGCATGTAAAAAAAAACCTCTTTCCTGTCTTATTTTAGTGCATTTACACGGTAAAGGTAAGGACCTCTATGCTTACCCATACAATCAGCATTTCCTTTGGGTTTGAGAACACCTGAAGGGCTCTAAACACACAAGTAAAGTACTGTTAAATTCACCTTGGTGAAGCTGAGGACTAGCTCAGTTGATGGGGGACTTACTGAGCATGCCCAGGAGCCTTGAATTGGATCCCTAGTATGATCTAAACTGACAGAGGGGTGCACGCCTGTGATCCCAACAGGCTGGAGGTGGAGGCAGGAAGACCAGAAGCTCAGGGTCATCCTGAGCTACAGAGGGAGCTTAAGGCCAGCCTGGATTGCTGGAGATCTCGTCTCAACAAACGACAGCCACAGAATTTGCCCTGAACTAGGTGAAGAAGCTCTTGAGACACTACCTTCCGATGTGAAGTAAGATCCACAACTACCAGGGTGAAGACTGCTTTCACAGAAGCAGTGATCCGTCATCTGCCCTTTTGCTGCATTGCTATTTGTGCTGACACACAAGGAGCAGCAAGGCGAAGCTTACCTCAGATTAACAGTGACAAAGTCACTGTGTGTCCATCAGATGCCTTGTTTTCAGAAAGTCTTAGAAGCAATTTAAAATAATTTATTTCTGCCATCGTACAGAGCTATGGTGTTACTGATAATTGTCAACTTGGCAGAAGGTAGAGTCACCAGGGAGAACAGGCCCCCGGACATGCCTGGGAGACACTGTCTTGATGACCTTGACTGATGTTTGCAGACTTGGTTATGGGTGGCTTCCTTTCGCTAGGCAAGAAACGCTAGACCATTTAAGGGTCTAGCAGAGCCTGCACACGCACATACGCACGCATGCACCTCTCTCTGCTCCTGGTCATGGATGCCGTATGATCGACTCATTCGCGTTTCTACTGCTGTGAACTCCCTGCTCTGATGGAGCATAGCCCAGAGCTGGGAGCAGCAGACCCTTTGCCTGCAAGCTGCTTTTGTCAGAGCTTATCGCAGCCGCAGGAAGGGAAACTGAGACGGCGTCCCTCATCTGACAGGACACTAGACACACGGAAAGCTTCAGCAGCAGAGTAAGCTTGGATGTAGTCTTCCTCCAAAACGCACCCTGCATAGGCCAGACCCCACTTTCTACACTCCCAGAAGAATTTTCCCCACATTTCTGAGGATTCTGGAGGTGTCATTTCCCTTTGAATTCTGCTTCCTTGGGAGTCTTCCTCTCTCTGTTGCTTTTCTCCCCCCTTGCATGACAGACCCTACTCCGATTCCCAAGAGTCCCACTGATAGAAACGTATCTGGGAAGTGTGGGGTAGCAGAGAGAGTGCATACACCACAGAACAGGGACTATTTCAATTAAAATTTTGTCTTCTATGTCCAGCCACTTCATCCACCACTAGGTTTTCTCATGGGCGTTGCCTATCTCTCAGAGATGGCGTCTTCCCTTGCCTTTAGGTGTCTTTGCTCCTCTCTGGCTGAAGTTATGATGTTCGTTATCCTTGCACTATTGGAAAAGTAACATGGCTGGCGAGGTGGCTCAGTGGTTAAGAGCACCGGCTGCTCTTCAGAGGGCCCAGGTTCATTTCTCTGCATCCACACAGCAGCTCACAATGGTCTGTAACTCCAGTTCCAGGGGATCTGGTGTGGTCTCTGGCTTATGATGGCACTGCACACACATGGTTCAAACACATGCATGCAGGTAGAACACTCATACACATAATATTTTTATAATAAATATTTTTTTAAAAGTTAACTAAAAGTATCATGAATCTAAAATATATTTTCATTTAAAGTGCTAGAAAGGCCACTGTAATTATTTAGCTGTGTGTGTGTGTTGTATATATTTACATATTTACATGTGTAGCATGTCTGTGTGTTAGTACACGTGTGTGCATGCTTACGTGAAGGCTGGAGGCGGACGTCAGGTATGTTCCTAATCACTGTCCACCACTGTATTTAGAGAGGGTCTCTCACTGAACCTGGAACTGGCTGATCCCATTGGACTAACTGACCTACAGACTCCAGGGGAGCCTGCTTCCCTCTCCCCCAGCCCTGAGTTTACAGGTGCATAGCTCTGTGCCTGGCTTTTTCCGTGGATGCTGGATCTGAGCTCGGGTCCTCACACTTGATGTACTGAGCCCATTCTCCAGCCCTAATTGTTTCAATTTTTAACTGAGATACAAAAATCACAAAGGTTTACCATCTAATGTTTATACACACATTTCCCCTACATACTGCTTTAAGCTGGTCAAACATTATCTCTTCACGTGGTCTTCGAAGTGAAAATCCTCCAGATTCCTTCTGTCACTTTCAGGGCGTAGTCTGCGATGTTATCCGCACGTCACCAACTGTGCAACTGCACCCAGAGCTTCTGCTCCCATCTGACCTCAGCTTACCGACAGTTTTGCCTGGATAATACGGAAGGATAAAGAATTACAGTTACACTCTTCTGACTTAATTAGGTCATGTTTACTTATGTTGGCTCTCTAGCCTGTTCACTATCAGAAGCGACCCTTTGTCAGTTGCTTTGAGAGCAAGTTATTTACTTAGGATAACCGAGACCACAGCTCCTGTATCTTTGAATTCGCTTAATTGTGCAGAAAGCTAACTTTGGGGTGGGGACCTAAAGACTGTCTCTATGCAAAAGCATATGTAAGAGTCTCCCCTTGTATAAACTGTGGAAGATCTGGCCAAGGCCAGACTCTCTTCAGTACTAGCTAGGGTCAGTTAGGAACTAATAAAGAGTTCTGTTTCTCTGAGTGCGCAGGTGAATGCCTTACTGGGTTGGATCTTTACCCCACCCTAGAGCCCTTCGTTCCCAAACACGTACAAACAATGACACTCTGCCCTGTGTCCCCAGGCTGTGCAAGCGGTGTGAGTGCTCAGAGCTGTGTAGCTGCAGTTAGAGCCAAGACTTTCTCATAAAGATGGGAATAGCTTGGAAATTTTAGATATATCTTCCTTGGATTCTGTCTTGTTTTCCCGGATCAATCCCCTCATGTCTTCTATTTTCCCAGCTAGCAATGGTTACAATTTTTATGATAGCCTGATGATGCTCTCAGTGTTTCCTTCCCTGTGGTATTCTGAGATTCTTCTCCAACAAACTGTACAAAACATAGAACCTTTCTTCTTCCTTTCTGGTATCAACACTTGGAATAAGAATCAAGGTGTGCACTGGCCAAGTGAACAGCTCCTTTCCCCCTATGTAGCCAGCCCCGGGTTGGGTATGCCTGATTCTTCTTTCCTCGGAAGATGCCTCAGCTGCTCTGGTGAGCAACTTGTCCTGAGGGAAACACCTATGGAGATACTGAGTGCCTCGGGGTGTGTGGCAGAGCCTGAGCCAGCCCTCCATTTTCTGTTCTAGCTTCTCTCCAGAGAAACCATTAAATCAGCCATTGTGGCTGTAGTAGCTGAAGGTGGCCGCTGTGGTATTATCACAGGCTTCGCAAATGGAATCAGAACCTTAGCGGTCCACTCCAGTGCACCCATTTCCTCTCCAGGTGAGGATTTGGAACCTTTAGCTGGAACTGGATACTTTGGAGTCACTGCAGCAGCATAGGTGTCCCTGAAACAGAAAGCTCATGTTGTTAAGGCTTGTCTTTCTAGTAGCTCTTCTTGACCTCTGAGCACTGCCATGCAAGGAACTTTACCTTTTTAACTCAATAAGCATGTGTACATGTATGCTCTGTACCACATGACTCTGTGCCCACTAATCCTCCACATCATGCCGCCTAGAGTGAATTTTCAGCAGGCTCTAAGCAGGCAGCAGAGAGGTGCCACAGAAAACCCGCTGTGGCCCGCCTTGGGAGCAGGCAAGCCAGAAGCATGGGCCTGTGTGTTTGTCTGGGGCCACCATGGGCCCTCTGTGGTTCCTGATAAGCTGGAAGTGGCGATAAACATTAGGAGAGCTGTTGGTTATTAATCGGCAGCCAAGTGTTACAGAAGTTACTGTTTTCTTCCTGGGTTATCACCAGCGATAGCGGCCTGACTTCCCACAGTCTTCCGACAGCCCAGCTTCCCGGTTGTTGGAGACAAAGAGATGGTTCCTTGAGCGTGTTGCTGCAGGTTCTAGATCAGAGATCTAGCTTGTTATTTTTTTCTTTGATCTATTCAGTCTTAGTTGTATCCCTGAAAGGTATGAGCCCATTCAGCAGAAGCATGGTCTTTCCAAATATGGAGAATGGCCCAGGGGTGCACATGTTCTCATGTCAGTGCCTGAGTTGGAATCAAAGATACAGATGAGCTGAGCTATACAGCTATACTATAGCGTAGTAAACATCTATAATCCCAAGTCTTCAGGAGTGGAGGCAGAAGGACTGTGTGGGCCACAGAATGACTTCAGGTCTAGCCTGAGCAACTTAGAGGCGCCCTATCTCAAAGTTAACAGTGGAAAGAAGCCAGGATATAGTTTAGTGGTCTAGCCCATGCTTAATATGCTGGGGGCTCTAGGTTCAGACCCTAGACCTGGGCTGAGGTGTGTGTGTGTAGAATGGTTAGGTTATAGAAACATAACTGTTTTCCTGCAATGCCAGAGTTGGGGTTGTACATTTGCCATATGCAAACACTATTAAATTCTTTCAGGGAAGCTGAAAATTCCCATCCAGTTTACTTCATGTCTAAAAACTGTCCAAACAAGAAAACATAATGGTCCCCAAGAAATTGGAATATCAGCGGGAATCTTACACTGGGAGAAGGAAAAGAAAAGACAGGAGTGTTGGCCCAGCCAGAGAAAAGCTTGCCTCCCAGAAAGGAATTCCACACGGTGCTGACAGCTTGTCAATCACCCTGCAGGAAAGACTGAGCTGAGTTAGTGATGAGTGAGTGATGGGCAGGACCCACCCTGACTAGGACTCCCTAGCCTTGCACACCTCCTGCCCTCTGTTAAGATGCAAACTTCATGTCAGGACCCCACAGGTAGACTAGAGGGAGTTCCTGAGCCTCTCTGATTTCTTCCAAGTGTGGCCTGGCTGAATCCTTTTTCTCTGATTTCTGCTCCTACTTCTTTTTAACTTACTAAATGAGGGGCTATCTGAGCCTAGCTTGTTAGGGTTGCCAGTGTCTAGGTGTTGACCTTAACAGTTCTTGAACATAACTCCAGAAAGGAAGTTTTACATCTTTTGTGGTATTTCCTAAGAAGAAATCAAGAAAGAAGTGCCTGGAAATGCAGAAGTGTATGAAGGTGTTTGGGCAGTGGATAATAAAGTATGCGTGCAAACAAAGGGTAAAGAGTGGCCATGGACAAAGGGTAAAGAGTGGACGTGGACAAAGGGGAAAGAGTGGACGTGGACAAAGGGGAGAGAGTGGCATGGACAAAGGGGAGAGAGTGGCCATGGACAAAGGGGAAAGAGTGGCCGTGGACAAAGGGGAGAGAGTGGCCATGGACAAAGGGGAAAGAGTGGATGTGGACAAAGGGGAAAGAGTGGACGTGGACAAAGGGGAGAGAGTGGCCATGGACAAAGGGGAGAGAGTGGCCGTGGACAAAGGGGAGAGAGTGGCCATGGACAAAGGGGAGAGAGTGGCCGTGGACAAAGGGGAAAGAGTGGACGTGGACAAAGGGGAAAGAGTGGCCGTGGACAAAGGGGAGAGAGTGGCCGTGGACAAAGGGGAGAGAGTGGCCGTGGACAAAGGGGAGAGAGTGGCCGTGGACAAAGGGGAGAGAGTGGCCGTGGACAAAGGGGAGAGAGTGGCCGTGGACAAAGGGGAGAGAGTGGCCGTGGACAAAGGGGAGAGAGTGGCCGTGGACAAAGGGGAGAGAGTGGCCGTGGACAAAGGGGAGAGAGTGGCCGTGGACAAAGGGGAGAGAGTGGCCGTGGACAAAGGGGAGAGAGTGGCCATGGACAAAGGGGAGAGAGTGGCCATGGACAAAGGGGAGAGAGTGGCCATGGACAAGGGGGAAAGAGTGGCCATGGACAAAGGGGAAAGAGTGGCCGTGAACAAAGAGGAAAGCGAGGAATCCTAGGCTGGCAGAGTAGACAGCAGTGGACTGGACAGCTCAATGCTCCAAGAGTCAGGTATTTACGGGGCAAGCATTCTGTGCAAATCCAGGAGGATATCAGAGCCCCTGGAACTAGTTACACTTGGTTGTGAGCCGATCAGTGTGGTTACTAGGAACCACGCAGATCTTCTGGAGGAGGAATGAAGCTCTTAACCATTGAAGTGCCAGTCTGTGCTTGTCCTTCTTACCCCAGATGACTGTATGAACCAACCAGTGTGAAATACATTTCTGTGAAATCCTTTAAATAGTGAATATGGTTAGCATATAATGTGACAATCTGGTGCCATTTCGTATGGATCCTAGTGCGAGTTACCTTCATTTTCCTACCTGGTCACTGCATGGGGCTTGGCAACAGTAATTCATGGCACTGCCAGTCCAGAACCACGGCATCGCAGGGGTGAGGAAATGATCTGTGGATTTCTCTTCAGAATATCTTACCTCCCACCAGGGCTGTTACAAGTAACTTAACATTTTCATATTTTGTATGCTTAGATGTGCCATATTGTATATATCATATATACATGCATCATGTGTGTATATTATATATAATAGTTATATAACTATGTCTATATTAGATGTATGTATATAGAGAGAAAGACTATATTATAAATCAGAATACATATAAATGACATTTGTCATTTTCCCTCAGGATCCATGGACTCTGCCCTGTGGGAGACAGACCTTAGAAGATAGGCAGGCATCTTAGCCCCTCCTTCAAGTATCACTTGAGTTGGGGTAATAGAAATAAAAAAGAAAGCAAACTTGTTTTTTAGCCATAAGTGAACATGAACACGAGCTCTTGCCCTGGGTATACAACTATCACTATTAAATGGTATCAGCATATAAACACAGGAACAAAGCCTTAAGCAATAGGCGGCAGGGGTCAGAGGGTACAAGAGTGGCCTTAAATAGGAAAAGGACCCCATTCCTGTCCAGGAACCATGCAGAAAAGGTGCATTTTATAGTTCCAGTCTCTGCTCTGCAAAGTGTGACCACAGCGCTTATCTTGATTATCATTATAAAAGAAAGTTAAATAAACATTCCAATGAGCTATCAAGAGGGAGAGAAAGAACCATTTTAGCTTTTGTTACATTACAGCCTGAGCTCCGGAAGTTCCCCCGCATAGCTCTGACAGGCTCCCTTCTCACTGGTCTACTTTGTTGTACAAGACAAGTATTTTTCTTCTCTTGTTCTAAAGCCACTACCTGCAGCTTATACAAGTGGGAAGAAATGTCCCCGGATCTTTAAGTGCCTTCTCGTAAAGAAAACGCCTGACGCCCTCCTTGATTTCCTCAATAGAACTCAGTGAACCATTAGGGGAAGAATGAATGCTGCCAGGGCTTGCCGCTTTTCTGACAAGGAACGGGGTCCCATGAAGGGAATTTTGACAGGGAAATTACTAGCTTTGACTCAGAGCTCAGCTCTTTCTCGAGATCTAACTGGGTATTTCCAAATAGTGTGGTCGTATTTATTCTAACGTTTCCCGAGAGATTGACAGTTCATTCACACAGGGAGTGATCAATAATTTATGTTAACAAATACAGATTTCCAGTTCACCAACTGGTTCCCCTTTGCATTCAACCAACTAATTTTTGTAGTAGACTTTTTAAAAATACAACTTCCCATGTTGATCAGGAAGAGTGGCAATGCCCAAGGTCCTGGAATCTCAGTCAGGACATGAAGAGACCAATGCTCTGTTTTTGCTGTGGGGTAGACACAGTAAATTTGCATCTAATAGTTGCCAGTAACCAATTCTGACAACCTACACACTTGTGACAGAGCCACTAAGATCTTTTGAGTACAATATCCGGCAATTTTCCAGTGACATCCCACAAATCGATAGTCTTTTTTGGTAGACTGAGTTTGTAAACCTAAATCAATAACTTTTTATTCAAGGTTTGTTATAAGATTTCACACCTACCAATGGCTTCATTAGTCATCCTTGAATGATTAAAAGCCAAGATACAGATGTATGGGACAGGGGACTTAATATCCTCATGCATAGAGGGCACCAGACATACATGCACACACATACACAAACACACACACAGATACATACACACAGACAGAGGGCACCAGAGATACATGTGCACACACAAACACACACACACACATACACATAGACAGAAGGCACCAGACATACGTGCACACACATACACAAACACACACACAGGTACATACACACAGACAGAGGGCACCAGAGATACATGCGCACACACAAACACACACACACATAGACAGAAGGCACCAGACATACATGCACACACACAAACACACACACAGATACATACACACAGACAGAGGGCATCAGAGATACATGCGCACACACACAAACATACACACACATACACATAGACAGAAGGCACCAGACATACGTGCACACACATACACAAACACACACAAAGGTACATACACACAGACAGAAGGCACCAGAGATATGTGCACACACATACACAAACACACACACAGGTACACACACATAGACAGAAGGCACCACACTTGTATGCATATGTACACACAGGCACAGGCATATGCATGTAGATAACTAAATCTTGTTTTTTAAAACTTTTTTTTAAAGATTTATTTATTAATTATGTATACAGCATTTTCCCTACATATATGCTGCAGACCAGAAGAGGGCACCAGATCTCATTACAGATGGTTGTGAGCCACCATGTGGTTGCTGGGAATTGAACTCAGGACCTCTGGAAGAGCAGTCAGTGCTCTTAACCCCTAAGCCATCTCTTCAGCCCCCAATTAAATCTTTAAAAAATAAAGTGTAAAATATAGAATTTTTTCCAAGTGCTTTACTAGTTACTCAAAGCTGCAATTTCATCCCCAACATGTAGTATCTAGACTAAGAAAAGTATCATTGTCTTGCTTAGACCACCTGAATGATACCTTCTATTGCTTTATTTGATTCTCCTGGCTCTTTCTTTGATTATTAAAACCCTTCTTTGTGGTGGATAGAACGGCAGGGACACCTGAGTCTTAGCATCGGGATTAGAGATTGGTTAATGACCAGTTAGAACATCAGGTTTTCCAATTCCTGAAAAGGTTCTTCTCATTGTCTATGTTCCACTTAAATTTATTGTGTGACAATCCAAAAAATAAAATATTTTTTTGTTTTTATTATTTATTTATTTATTTAAAATTTCCACCTCCTCTCATTTCTCTCTCACTCCCCCCACTCACCCTCCCCCTCTCTGTCCAGTCCTAAGAGAAGTCAGGGTGCCCTGCCTTGTGGGAAGTCTAAGCCCCCCCCATCCAGGTCTAGGAAGGTGAGCATCCAAACAGACTAGGCTCCCAAAAAGCCAGTACATGCAGTAGGATCAAAATCCAGTGTCATTATCATTGGTTTCTCAGTCTGCCCTCATTGTCAGCCACGTTCAGAGAGTCCAGTTTGATCACATGCTCATTCAGACCCAGTCCAACTGGCCTTGGTGAGCTCCCGAATTTTACATGCAAATGGATGGAAATAGAAAACACTTTACTGAGTGAGATAACCCCGACTCAAAAAGAGGAATATGATATGTACTCACTCATAAGTGGATTCTAGCCATAAACAAAGGACATTGAGCCTGTAGTTCGTGATCCTAGAGAAGCTAAATAAGAAGGTGAACCCAAAGAAAAACATATGTATCCACCTGGATACTAGAAATAGATGTGGCTTGACTACCTTTCCTTTGCACAAGCTGTCACTCGGGTCCATTACATTGGTGACGTTATGCTGAGAGGATCTTGTGAGCGAGACGTGGCAAAACTTAGGGACTTTTGCAGTCAGAGGGCAAGTAAGTGACAAAAATCCAGGCCTTCCTGTCCAGTAAAGCCTCCAGTCATAGAGTTGTACGAAGTAGGTAAACACATCCATTGAAGGTGACATATAAGTTGTTGCATCTAACCTCTCCCAAGGCAAAAATAAGAAGTACAAGAGTCTGCCGGCCTCGTGGAATGTCAGGTCACATAGTCCTCGTTTAAATGGTGTCACTATAGCCCATTCGCCCAGCGATCTCCAAAGGGCTTCGAATGGAGCCCAGAACTGGAGGAAGCTGTACAGCAGATGCGGGCACCGCGCACGCCGCTCTGCCGGGTGAGTCCAATACCCAGCAGATCCAATTTGCATGAATGATCAGTGACCGCCCTGGCAGGCCACGGTAGTCAGCGAATCACAGTGGAGGTCTCTTAAAGTTTAGGTGCAATTGTTGAGATGGCTCAGGCAGGGAATACTTGTCACGCAAGCATAAAGATTCAGAACCCCTGTAAAGCTGGCAACATAGCACTGGGGAGGCAGAGACAGCCTTGTCTCCACGGCAAGTTCCACACCATTGAAAGATTGTCAAAAAGAAAAAATGCCAAAATACAAGAACAAGACAGCTGACACCTGAGGGTAACCCCCAAGGTGGCCCTCTGGCTTCCACATACATAGATGCACCCCGAAGAGAGGGAGGAAGAGGAGAGGAGAAAGGAGAAAAGAAGAGAGGGGGAGTTGAGGGGGGGGAGAGGTGGGAAGAGAGGAGACAGACAGACAGATAGACAGATGGACCAACAGAGATTTAGGATTAGGACTTAGCCTTTAAGAAATGGCTCCGGGTCTGTTTCTGGGTCTTAATAAAATAGAATGATTAAGTCTGGATCGTTACCTTAACATATTCTTAACACTCATTTCTGAGTGTCGCTTGACCCAATAGGCCATGAACTGGGATTACGCAGCACACAGTTTTCATGCTGAACTAGTGACGATGTGGATGGGCTTGCGCGGACCCTGCAGAAACAAGTTACACAAAAAAATGTATCTCAAATTCCCATGGTGCGATTCCCACGATACTGCGGCTTTCTCCATGGCAAGCGCCTGTGGCATCATGGGGATTTTGAAGGAGTCTGGCCTGGTTGTAGGTGCTCCTGCGCGGTATGCAGGCACTGCCCCCACGTGGACAGCTGCGGTACTGCAGCCCCTTCCAGTGCCATTCCTGGGGGCAGAACTTGCAGGGCCTGGTGGACCGTTTTGCTAACTTGGAATACGAATGGAAAGTCATCGATTTATAAAACGTTTTCATTCTGAGCAAAGCATGAAGATTATGTGTTGGTTTACTATAGACCCAGTTGAATTCCAAATCTCGTTGGGTTAGTAGATCAATTCTTCCTTTGTAAATCTCCAAGGGGTAAGAGAAACACGAAGGTTCGCATGCGCTTGGCTTTTTGGATGCCATGTTTGGAAACACTGGCGTCCTCCATTGTGGTCATATCTCAAGAAGGGGTAGGCTTACATGCTTATTCACATAAGTAGAGACTCGGTGCATATGTTTAGCCAACCATATTGAAATGAGGGCTGGAGAGATGACTTAATGAAGAGCACTGCTGCTCTTCCAGGGGGACGTGGGTTTGATTCCCAGCACCCACACGGCTGTTCACAGCCGTCTGTAACTATGGTTCCAGCAGATCGAATGTTCTCTCTGCCTCTGAGGGCACCAGGTACACATATGGTGTGTGTGTGTCTGTGTGTGTGTGCGTGTGTGCATGTACAGACACACTATATATAGTGGGTTTTTTGGACTGTTGTCAGTCCAGTCAGTCTCCCACTTGGGATGGAAGAGAGCAAGCAGTGATCTTTTATGATCTACAAGGGATCTCCTCATCTGCAGCCACAGAACCCTGGGCCACGTCTGGTCCTCAGATAACTTGTCAGATTTTCCCTACGCTCCTACAAACAGCACCCAAACAGTCTTGGGCAGCGGCTGTGCCTGTTTCTCTGTCTAGGCACCCAAACGCAAGGCTTCAGCTTCTCTTGTAAAACTGCTCTTTGTGTGTAAGTGGCTGAACCCCCGGAGTGGCACACGCAGAAGTGAGAGCCGCCTAGTTTCATCCCAAGGAAGAAGAAAAGCAAGTAGACTTTGAAGAGGCAGTTAGGACAGGAGCAGGAGCACCAGGTGGGACTATGCCATTTGCCCCAACACGGTCATTAGATAAATTTGAAGCTGAAGTATTAATTAAACTGTAATTTTAAACATTTGATAGCTGTGTGGACCCTGGTTTCTAAGGCCTAAAACACCCTCACATCAGCCCTTGCCTGTCCTCAGCTTAGAGTCTCACCTTCCAATGCTGCCACTGGGGACATCACCACACCAAGTCCCCAGGGCCTGACACTCACAACCTTGCTCCGTGCTCCAGTGTTTTCACTTAACACATTGTATTTAACAGTCTCTTATTGTGTCTGTGTCTTCCATTAGACTGAGAACTCTGTCATCTTTTTCCCGTGGCCATAAAGCCTAGGACACAGAGCAGGCTCGGAAGCGCTTCTTACAGAACATCTCCCTTCCCAGAAGCCCATGGACCTCACAGTTTTCCCTTCACTCAAAACTTCTGGAAGCCCCAGACACACTGTCGGGGGCTGAGAATTCTAAAACTTCTGAGACGGTAACTTGTTTTTCTCTCTTTTTCAGGACCCTCTTCCAAGAACCATATAAGAAAAACGGAGGAATCATGTCCATGATCGCAGCTTACTACAGCAACAAGTCCGTTCTCATCACAGGGGCCACGGGCTTCCTGGGCAAGGTGTTGATGGAGAAGCTGTTCCGCACCAGCCCCCATCTGAAAGTCATTTACATCCTCGTGAGACCCAAGTCTGGACAAACTCTGCAGGAGAGGGTTTTCCAGATTCTCAACAGTAAGGTACGTCTTGTGTGAGGGCCGTGTATCACGGGCACCACCATGGGGCCCAGTGACTGGACTGGATCTAGAGCCAGCAGGAGGCAAGCCTCCGGGCACAGCTGTGAGCGGTGCTTTAGGTCAGCCCACCATGCCTGTAGGGAATTGCCTTAACTGGGTTATCTGAGATGCCATGACTGGTGGCACCGATTGCTAGGTTGGGATCCCAGGCTGTATAAAAGTGAATGAACACAAGAATTCATAGCTCTCTGCCAAGGCTGGGGATGCAGGGTGACAGGTTCCTCCATGCTAGCCCCTGCTGCCCTGACTTCCTGGCTACGGTGGACTGTGCTTCCAACTGTGAGCTGAGGTAAAACCTTCCAACATGGAGCTGTTTCCTTCTTTAGGCGGTGGGAGGATTTTTATCAAAACAGCTGTAAAAGAAACTATACAAATTCCCAACTACAGGCCAGAGCCTACAGGGGACAGAAAAAGAAGACAGATGTCACAGTGTCTCCTGTGGGTATCCCAGAGGAGGGTAGAGGTGCTTCTATTATAATTAGGCGAGAAAGGAATCATCTCTGTAGTAGTTTGAACCTGTCATGTCCCCCACTGTCCCTGTTTTGGGTACTTGTTTTCCACTGTGAAATTTGAGAGAGTGTGGAACCAGCGAAGGTTAGGCCTGCTGGCTGAAGTGGATAACCCCGAGAAAACCCCGAACACCATTGCCCAGGCTTGGCGGGTGCGTAGCAGGCAACCACTGATGTGGGTGGCTCCAGGAAACTCCATGCACCATTGCCCAGCTCTGGTAGGATTTCCTTTTTAATTTCTTCTTGTCCCACAGCTATTGTCTGGATGACTGGTGGTCTAGAAACCTAAGTTTTCGGTAGGCGGGCACTATTCAGTTTAGCTCTTGCGTTTACACAGAGAATAGCGTGGAGCAGTAGAAAAGGCAGCAGACCTGGCCCTACCCATTCCTCCCCACACCAGAGCAACAGCCCAACGTGGAGAGCTTGCCACATTGCCTAACCCACCCACGGCTTTCTTTATCTATACAATGTATCAAATAACAAAACCTATTTCACAGGGATTTACGAAGATTAAATGAAGATACCCATCCATCAAATACTATTGTGTTGCACCATAGGAAGATATTATCAGTGACCTCTGGGTTCTTTAACCCAGACAGACTCTTTTGTTCATCGTCCTTAAAGCCAAATCATGGGTTGCCTAAACCAGTTTCACAGATATCAAAGATGCATAGATTTCCACATTCCCCTCTCTATCAGTTTATCATGGCTTTTGTAAGAGATAAAAGTAGAAATGAATAAGTGGGGTTTTTTTTATTATTGTTGTGTTTGAGATGGGGTCTTGCTGAGTAGCCTATACTAGCCTCAGGCTCAGAATCTACAGCCTTAACCTGACAAGGGCCGGAATTCCAGGGCTGCACCAACCATGCCAGTCTCACAAGTAATCTAAATCTCCCAGATTTCAAAAACCTGTGACAGATCTGTTCACATTTACATGTGCAACTTACCTAGCTAGTGTCTCTCCAGCCTGTGTGATTTACAGGCATGTGCTGAAACAGCCTGTACCTCTCCAAGAGCCAGCTGATCTAGCCTAGCATGTGCCATGAGATAGCCCCCAACTCCCTGAGAGCCATTTGATAGAAGCATACACCAGCCATTCAGGATCCAAGGTGATTGATGGAAAGGCTGCCATCTCTTCCGCATTGCCCTCAAGCCAAGAGGTCTCCACAGAGGACACTAGCCAACTAGCAATGGGGACAAAGACAGGAAGACGTCTGGTCTAGGCAGGAAGCAGTGCCCCTAACTCCTGTCCACATGCTCTGCAAGGCTGCCACTGGGCCACAGCTCATGGCTGAGAAAGACACAGGTGGGTACCCAGGAGGAAACCCCCACTGTCCTCACTTTAAGTCACAAAGTTTCTTTCTGCCCCACCGTTCATGCCATACTGGAGAGTCAGAGTCCATACTGCTGAGGAATAGACCGTTCCTTCTACCATGTGCCGAGACCTCAGCTTTTGATTGGCAGTCTTAGAACTCAAGCTTCATAAATGGTGGCAGGATAGAGACAAGGTAACTACCATTGAAGAAATAAGAAAATGAAACAAAGAAAGCTATTCAAAATGGCAGGCAGCAAGGCTGGGCTAGATCTATTAAAATAAATGCTCGGTAGGAACTGAGAAGGCTCCCTGAGAAGATTATAGTGTGAGTAGGAAGATGTCCCTTACCTGGTTTCTGACTGGACTCTCCGGGAAGAGGCCTCTTTTCTATCACTTTTTGTGGCCAATTGCTCCACCTTCTAGAAGTTCTTCCCTGCCCCTCTCTTGCTGTGGTGGTTAGGGAAGGTCCTCTCATCCTTGTCTTTAACAATACATTCTTGGATGTGCAGCAGAAGGTGGGAACCAGCGGATGTGTGCAGACAGGATCAGGTGTTCTTTGACTCTAGAAGGAAAAGGAAATCATAGTTAGTGCACACAGTAGGTCAGCCTGTCCCAAGCTAAAGACGTGAGTGAAAGGGTTGATGAGGAAGTATAAGAAGGAATGGGAGTTGTGATGAGATCCCAAACCTAAAATCCTGGAATGCCCTGAATGTCTTCATTCGATTGAGTATCGATGGCCAGCATCGGGTTAGATGTGCAGGGTATCAAAGCTTCCCAGGAGAGGAGTGGATGTTGATGAAAAGGCCTTGCGTCTCTAATTATAGAGGAAATACGGGGAAGATAAGTATGCTCTTGGCTTTGGCAAACCCATTTGAGGAAATGTGTAGCAGTGGCCACTCTTGAAACAGCGATACTCTCATTGAGTCTTCAACTCAGAAAGCACCAGAAGGGGCTGGAGACAGGAGTCAGCGGTTCAGAGAACTTGCTGATCCTGCAGAGGACCTGGGTTCAGATCACATGGTGATCCGCAATCATCCATGCATAGCTTCAGTTCCATGGGATCCAGTTCCCTCTCTTGGCTGCTGTGGGCAATGCACATACACGGTGCAGAGTTTGCCTCTGATTCTCTGTATATGCCTAGGACTATGGTGGAGAGGACATTGGTTCTGCCCATCAAAAGCCATATACCCCTTCCTTCTCCTTGTGTGGTATATGTAGTTACCACCTGCCTCTTCCTGTGTCCCTGATCTCAGAGAAGGGCAACTTTCAAAGAGCTCTTAATCCATCAGTCACAGAAAATCAGAAAAGACTCATTCTTATAACTCATTACTTATAACTCCTAATTCTTAAGTATTTTCACATTTTTGGAAATTCTCTCTCTCTCTCTCTCTCTCTCTCTCTCTCTCTCTCTTTCTCTCTCTAGCATCTGCTATATACACTAAGCTGTCTCTGTCTCAGAGATCTTCCTCCCTCTAAGCACTGGGATTAAAGGCATGGGCCCATATACAGCATCGTGCTGTGTATTTATAAGCTAACCCTGTCATTTGGCATGCTACATTGAACACTCTGTAAGCTTCCCTGGAAAAACAGAAATTACTCAATAAGCATCAATTGTCCCTGAGGAGAATGAACTTTGAAATACAGAGGATGATCACAGGCAGGACTCACAGTCATGACCTCAGCCCACATGACACAGCTTGTTTAAGACATTGGGGGAAAAAACATTTAAGAAATACTTCACTGAGTCCTTTTATGACTATTACTGCTCCGGAGTTCATAGAAGAGACAATTAACCCCCCAACATGCATTTTAAAAATTAACTGAAGAAATATCAATTTTGAATATATTCTAGGTATGCGTGCTTATATAAAATGGTTGTATGTAGCTTATTATAATGAAATAAAATGACATATACGTTTTGTAATGGTTAAATAAATAGATTTGACATAAAAATACGAACTTTGAATTAAATAATGCCTGAAAATAGGAAGGTCAAATCTGACCCTATTCATTTAGATGGTTTTGTAAAGAAGCCAACAACATCCCCATGGTTCTCCAGCCCACCCTATGTGAGCTGTTGTTAATAATTCTATTAACTCTCTCCAGATGAGACAAGGACAACTGGAAAAAAATTGTATTTTAAACTCTCAAAGGCTGTTTTGTTACATTATTGCCTAACCCTTACCTGGGAAACTATCCCACAAAATGGAAGAGGCTTCTGCGCCAGGATTGTCACCTGGTGGCAGAGTGCTGTGTGTGAGATTCTGGGTTCAGCCCCAGCACGACAGAGATAAAGACAAGGAAGGTCTATAAATGAGATAACTAGACGTGCTAACATCGCAGGAATTCCAAGCGTGGCTAACACAGGCATACTTTTAAAACTGGAGTCAGTCTTCCATTTGACAGTTGCTTAGATCATTTTGAGCCTCTTTAGTGTGGTGGAGGATAGTGAGGAGAGAGGGGGGAGAAGAGGGAGGAAAAGGGGAGAGGAAGAGAGTAGGAGGAAAGGGGGAGGGAGGGGAGGAGGGATGGGAGAAGAGGGGGAGGACAGAGGGGAGGGGAGAGGGGAGGAGAGGGGAGGAGAGGGGAGGAGAAGGGAAGAGAGGGGAGGAGAGGAGAGGAAAGGAGAGGAGAGGAGAGGGGAGGGGAGGGAAGGGAAGGAGAGGAGAGGGGAAGAGATGGGAGGGGGGAAGAAGGGGGAAGAGAAAGGAGAGGGGAGGGGAGAGGAGGGGAGGGGAGAGGAGTGGGAGGGGAGGGGAGGGGAGAGAACAGGAAAGGAGGGAAGGGGAGAGGAGGGGAGGGATGAGGAGGGGAGGGGAGGGAAGAAGAAAAGAGAAGAGATGAAGAGAGTAGGGAAAAAGGAAGGGGAGGCAGAGAGGAGGAGAGGAGAGAAGGGCTCCCATTTTGGGAGCTTTGGGAAATAGAGAACATTAAAATCAGAAAGAGAGTTTCCCTCTTTAAGGACCTATTAAGTGACATAAGCACTGACCTCCATTATCATATTTAATCCTAGAAATCCTTGAAGTGTTTATTACGTCACAAATGAGAACTCAATCCCAGAGAACTGTCCTCTCCCCAGGGCTGTGTTATCTGTGCCAAAGAGGTGACATAATAAAACCAGAAGGCAGCTCTTCTGAGGCCCCTGCATCCTCCACGGCTCTCCTACCTCCCCTCAGAGCCTTTTCCACGGTGACAGAAGCGTTAGATGATAAAGTGTTGCTGGCTCCATCTAAGTATCCACCAGCACCTTCCATTAGAAGCCTAGAGATGATCTCAGGGCTGGTCCCACCCTCTAGGCTAACTCCTTCCTGCCCACAGACTCATTCTCAAAGCACACCACGGAACCTACCTTGTGGGGATGAAGAAGGAAAGGGTGACAAATGAAATATGTGTCACCGTTAGTGCTGATTATAGGTTCTTATGAAAAGTCACTGAAGATCTGACACAGGCAAAGCTGTTCCCAAGAATAGCTTCACATATTTGCTTTTCAATTCCCTGAGATCACGGGATGATGCAGTCCCACGATTAGCGTTTTAAGTAAGTGTGCAGCAAAGGAAGGCCCCGAGAACTCCTCAACTTGTTCTTGTCACACGAACAATACAGCCCAGACTCTGTGATGGCGGAAGAGCGGATGTCTTTCCAGAACGCACGCAGTTCTGGTACACACCTGGAGTGTGTCACCTGCCATAGGTGTTACACACTTGGCACCAAGCACAGCCGCCCAAGCTTCCAGGCAGTCTTAACCACAGGATCACACCACGTTGTCCGGTGGTGTTAAAGCGATGGTCCTCACTGAAGCCATGAAAAACTTCAGTGTTTCAAAGTGCACAGCTGCGATGCAACCTCTCCCCACCCAACATCCGCTCCCCCTCTTCAAAGTCAGTGTCCACAGAACCACAAACAAGTTAGTGAAGAAAATTCTACCGTAGACTCAAAAGGCTTTTACAAAGTCAGTTACTGTCGGGGGGGATTGCAAACATTTCACACAAACTCATACATGTGTTGCATGGCTAAAAAGAGCTACCGCATGGAAAACACTTGATTGTAAAAGCAAACATTTAGCATATTTATGGTGGATCAAAGTCAGGACTGCTAAAGGTCTGTCTCCAAGAGCCAGAGTGTCCTCTTTGGTGAGACCGAGCATTTTATCAACCTTATCTGTCCCAGATATCAAAACAAAATACTGAGGACTGGCCCAATTCCCTGATTATTTTCAGAACTTAGTTCACCTACGGATAGGCAGCCCTAACATATAGAAATGGAAGTTCAGAGGCAGGAGCGTGACAGTTGCTGGCTGCCTGTGGGATTGAGTTCCTTCCCTAGTCATCTTCATCTAGCTCCAAGGATTTGTGAGCCTGCTCTTGACTGGATGCAAATAAAATATGACTTCTCTGACTACCTGGAATTTTTTGCTGCTGTGTTTTGTTTTTGAGATAGGGTCTCATGCAATCCACATTGGCCTCAAAGAAAAGATGCCCTTGAACTTGAGTGCTGGAATTGCTGATGTAGTTACTATGCTTGGTTTTATGCACCGCTGGGGGGCAAACCCAGAGTCTTGTTGGTGGGAGGCAGCACTCTGACAGCTGAGTTGTATCCTAAGCCCAAATTTAATGTTTTATTACTCAACAAAAGAGCCTGCTACTATGAGCCAAGGAGCACGCTATCTTCAGAGGCTGGCAACAAAGGATATTATTGCCTTAAGTTTAAGAAACCAAAGACAGACTCTCCCTGTTCTTTAACACTTTTCTAAACATTTATCCCCATGGATACTATATGAAAATTCCACCTTAGCAAAATGGTTGGAAACAAGATTGTTCTGTGTTTTCAAAACAACAGAAAATGCAATTTTAATCTAAGAATCTCTGTGTGGTGGGGAAAGCAGAGAATCAACCCACTCGCGTGAGTAGATGTAACAAGAGCTAAAACTGTTATGTTCATCTCTTCTCCCTTCAAAAAATAAATTAGAAAATCAGTTAAAATCCAGTGAAACGATCCGTGAGCTCGTGTGATCCTTGACATTAACTGCCATGGATATTAGAGTGTGATTCCATACAATTTCCATCTTGCGAGCTCGTGTGACCCTTGACATTAACTGCCATGGATATTAGAGTGTGATTCCATACAATTTCCATCTTGCGAGCTCGTGTGACCCTTGACATTAACTGCCATGGATATTAGAGTATGATTCCATACAATTTCCGTCTTTCTCCTAACATGTCACCTCTTTCTTTTATTTCCCAATTACACTAGTGCTTCTGTCTGTCACTGAGCCCATTATGCAAGGTGATGTCATGTTGTTTGCTAAAGGCTGGGAACCCGGCCCTTTGAAAACCATTATTTCACATGTAAAAAGTAAGACCTCTTTGTGTGTGAATTTGTGTGTAAAACTGTGTAAACACGAGGCTACTCTCAAGGGCGAAGGGAGTCAGGTAAGAAGGTGATGACCGTCTCAGTTACGGCTTTCATGGCTGTGATAAACACCATGACGGAAGAAACTCGGGGAGGAGAGGGTTCATTCCACTTACATATGACTGCTGGTCCCTGACGGAAGTCAAGCAGGGCACAAATCTGGAGGCAGAAAGTGATGTGGAGGCCATAGAGAGGGTCTGCTTATTGCCTTGCTCTCCATGGCTTCCTCAACCTCCTTTCTCATAGCAACCAGGACCAACATCCCAGAGGGGGTACCACCCAAAATGGGCTCGGCCCTGCCCCCGTCTACAGGCCTGCTACAACCCAGTCTTGTGGAGGTGTTGTCACAGTTGAGGGTCCTTCTCTTAGAAGACTCTAGCTTTGATCTACTTGACTTAAAATGAGCTAGGACGGTGGCTATCACCCTCTCATCTCCAGGGCAAAGTTCAAAATATGCACCTGACTGCTAAACATGCCTTTTCATATGTTCCTGGAGTTGAGAGGATCCAAATTACACCAAATGAACAAAATAAAGTAGAGGGGTTTTGACTGCGGAGAAACCTTCACTGAAAATACCACTGCTGCAACTAAAAATGGGTTTTGAGAGCTGCAGTGGAAGGCACACATCCAAAGGAAGGCTTTGTGGTGTTAACGAGGCCCATGGCCTTTGGATTTCTGTTTCAGCTGTTTGAGAAAGTCAAAGAAGTCTGTCCAAATGTGCATGAGAAGATCAGACCCATCTCTGCAGACCTCAACCAGCGTGACTTTGCCATCAGCAAGGAGGACATGCAGGAACTTCTGTCTTGCACCAATATTATCTTCCACTGTGCGGCTACTGTACGCTTCAATGCTCATCTGAGGTATATATACGCCCTCTGTACTCTCGTGGCTTATAGCTCTCTCTCTCTCTCTCTCTTTCTCTCTCTCTCTCTCTCTCTCTCTCTCTCTCTCTCTCGTGTGTGTGTGTGTGTGTGTGTGTGTGTGTGTGTGTGTAAGAGTCTTCACGGAATCTGTAAAAATAAAAAGCAGAAAGGAAAGAAAGAACCACAAAACATGTGCCAGTGAAAAGTTTAAAAAGAAAACATAAAAGAATGTTCATAATGTCTCCACGTCCCACTGTGCGGAGGCCGCAGTCCTTCATGGTGTGCACACACGCTCACTTTTCTACCTGCTTCTACAGTTATGCAGACATGGGTGTAGTCGGCATAATAACCAGGCTAGCTTAATATGAAACAGCAAATTTTAATGAAGGAATAGCTTACAACACCAGGGATCCAGCAATGAGCAGGAGATATAAAAAAAAAAAAAGGAGAGAGAGAGATTGGGAGGGGCTCAGGCCGCCAGATTTATATGTAAACATTAGCCCGAGGCGAATACGCCCCCCATTGGGCGGAGTTTCCCCTACACAAGGGCTCAACTTCCAAGAAAGGAACCTCCTGTTGGGAGTTCTGTCCCCTGTCCGGGGCTGCTGGAATGACAACAGACATGGTATTGGGCATTTTTCTTTATTTCCTTGATGATTGGAAAGGTTGACATGCTTAAATGCTTATGATTCTTGCCAATTGCTTTCCAGATTACTGGAAGCATGCACACAGTAACTTTATGTTCTAGAAGGCTCAGCGTAGTTCAGGCTACTCTCATCTTTCCACTCCTCGTAGGTTAATGGTATAGTCATAATTCTTGAATTACTACCGTAATTTCATTTTTAGATTTAGATGTTTGATACATATTTGAAATGTTTCCATTCATTCATTATTTATATATTCACTTAATTTGAGACAGGTTCTCCCTACATAACCCTGGCTGGCTGTCCTGGAATTCACTACATTGTCCAGGCTGGTCTGGATTTACAGCTGCCTGCCTGCCTCTGCCTCCTTGGGCGCTGGGATTAAAGCTGTGCGCCACCATAGCCAGCTCATTTTAAATGCTTTTAACTATGAACAGAGATAGCCAGGGAAAAATATTGAACTGGGTATGAAGACAATAGTCTTCCTTTGCTCTAACAGACGGTTCTTAAACAACGCCTACCAAAGGGCTAACTTTTCTATCTATACAAAACCAAATTCTTGTCCTAAATTACTAAAAACTGATTTTCCACTGATAGACTTTCTCAGAAAATATCGCACTATTTGAAAAACTAATTTTGATTAGGCCATGAATACTCATAGAATACTTTTAAAATAGAAATACCTCGATTATTCTCATGTGGGGCTATTTATGTAAATTTAGTGTAATTTTTCCAAGTTACCTTGAGTATATAGATTCATTTAGAAAAAGCTAATTTATTTAAATTTAAATTTTTCATGTTACTTTGAATATATGATTCATTTCGAAAAAAACAAACATTTCAAAAACACTGATTCTTCCCATTCAATAACAGTCTGTTTCCCTTATTCCATTTTACTTCATTAATGAAAGGGATGAAATTTTCTCTATCCACTTACGGTTCCTTTAAGTAAGGTGCTCATTTGAATGTGTGCCTTCAGGCCATTGCAAGCTCGAGTTTTCATTTGGATACAGAATCCTACTTCAACATGTTGCCATAATTTTTAGTAGATATTTTACTGAATGGATTATCTGTATCCTAATTTTTATAAGCTTTGTTTATTTTCCAAATAAATAATTTTAGAATATGACAGCAGTTTTTGTGACTGGGCATTCAGTGCTTGACATCTGCTCATTAACTTTGTTTTTCTCTCCAATAACAGGGTAGATCCTTGTAGCAACGTCAAGGACTGACTGGCAATGTTTGTGGGCCTCCTTCCTACCCCGGAGAGGCAATACTCCTAGCCTCTTACTACAAGGCATAAGCTTTGGGCAGAACTGGAGTGTGCTATCTTACCACTTCATTAGTAAATTTATTAATTGGGAAATGGATATAAAATGTCATTTAAGTTATTTGCAGAAAAAGAGCCAGAGAGATGATGGCATAGAATAACATGTATGACTCATGCAAGGGATCCTAGTTTGGTTCCTAGCACCCGCATCAGGTGGCTCACAACCACCTGTAACCCTACTTCCAAGGCACCTAATACCTCTGGCCTCTGTGGGTACCTACACCCAGACACACGCATGCACACATGCACTCACACACACACACACACACGCATGCACGTGCACACACAGCGTGTGTAGGATCTTTTTTGGGGGGGGGGTTCGAGACAGGGTTTCTCTGTGGCTTTGGAGCCTGTCCTGGAACTAGCTCTGTAGACCAGGCTGGTCTCGAACTCACAGAGATCCACCCGCCTCTGCCTCCCGAGTGCTGGGACTAAAGGCGTGAGCCACCATCGCCCGGCCACGTGTGTAGGATCTTACAGTCTTTCTCTTTTCGGGTTAACTTAGAGAAATAGATTTCCTGATGCTGGATAAAGGGTCTGCCCCTTGAGTGAATTCTGGCCATCTTGCTGCTTATGCTGAATTTATAGAGTTTTCTACAGTATCGGCTACAATTTAGGATCTGACATTAATCTCCATGGCTGGCCAGGATCTTTTCAACAACTTGCATTGCTCTTTCAAATACCTCCTCTTAGTTCTCTCCGTGTTATGTTTGTCTTGTCTTCTCGAGTCTTCGTTTCTTTGCTTTCGTTCTGTCAATGGCCCCTTCCGGATTGTTCTGTCAGTCAATGGCCCCTTCCGGATTGTTCTGTCAATGGCCCCTTCCGGATTGTTCTGTCAGTCAATGGCCCCTTCCGGATTGTTCTGTCAATGGCCCCTTCCGGATTGTTCTGTCAATGGCCCCTTCCGGATTGTTCTGTCAATGGCCCCTTCCGGATTGTTCTGTCAATGGCCCCTTCCGGATTGTTCTGTCAATGGCCCCTTCCGGATTGTTCTGTCAATGGCCCCTTCCGGATTGTTCTGTCAATGGCCCCTTCCGGATTGTTCTGTCAATGGCCCCTTCCGGATTGTTCTGTCAATGGCCCCTTCCGGATTGTTCTGTCAATGGCCCCTTCCGGATTGTTCTGTCAATGGCCCCTTCCGGATTGTTCTGTCAATGGCCCCTTCCGGATTGTTCTGTCAATGGCCCCTTCCGGATTGTTCTGTCAATGGCCCCTTCCGGATTGTTCTGTCAATGGCCCCTTCCGGATTGTTCTGTCAATGGCCCCTTCCGGATTGTTCTGTCAATGGCCCCTTCCGGATTGTTCTGCCAATGGCCCCTTCCGGATTGTTCTGTCAATGGCCCCTTCCGGATTGTTCTGTCAATGGCCCCTTCCGGATTGTTCTGCCAATGGCCCCTTCCGGATTGTTCTGTCAATGGCCCCTTCCGGATTGTTCTGTCAATGGCCCCTTCCGGATTGTTCTGTCAATGGCCCCTTCCGGATTGTTCTGTCAATGGCCCCTTCCGGATTGTTCTGTCAGTCAATGGCCCCTTCCGGATTGTTCTGTCAATGGCCCCTTCCGGATTGTTCTGTCAATGGCCCCTTCCGGATTGTTCTGTCAATGGCCCCTTCCGGATTGTTCTGTCAATGGCCCCTTCCGGATTGTTCTGTCAATGGCCCCTTCCGGATTGTTCTGTCAATGGCCCCTTCCGGATTGTTCTGTCAATGGCCCCTTCCGGATTGTTCTGTCAATGGCCCCTTCCGGATTGTTCTGTCAATGGCCCCTTCCGGATTGTTCTGTCAATGGCCCCTTCCGGATTGTTCTGTCAATGGCCCCTTCCGGATTGTTCTGTCAATGGCCCCTTCCGGAAGCCACCCGATCAGTTCTGAGGACCATGTGTTTTCCTGTTTTACCCATTAGAACCATGTAACCTTAGACACCGTGTGTACAGTGCTGCCGTGACTAAGACTGAGGACCCCCACATAGCAGGAGCACATTACAATTTCAAGCGTTACAGAACTGTGCAGCCAGGGACCAATTCTTTTCCTCCTTGTCTCATGATGTGCCACCGAGATCTGAGGCATCTGCCTGTTACTGAAGAAGGTATAGTCATGGCACATACACCAGTTAGAGCTTGGTACATCCGCTAGGATAAGTATGGCATGCCAGTCACTGGAGGAGGTACACTCACGGTGTGGGACACCAGGTACGGCAAGATAGGATGCTGAGCATCTTTACTGCTTCTTTCTGCTTTGTCCTCTCCAGAGAAGCTGTGCAGCTGAATGTCATCGCCACCCAGCAGCTCCTGCTGATGGCCAGCCAGATGCCAAAGCTTGAAGCCTTCATCCACATCTCTACCGCCTTTTCTAACTGCAACCTGAGCCACATAGATGAGGTCATCTACCCATGCCCTGTGGAGCCAAGAAAGATCATTGACTCCATGGAGTAAGTTGGGTCTAATGGAGGAACTGGGAGGCAGCAGATGGCTTTCCCTTGGTTTCTTTGTGGTTGTTAGTGCAGTTAAGAGGTAGGACACTTTGAAAGCTTTGGGAAAATGATTCACCTGTCTCTACTAGTCCCTTCTTCCAGTGGGAAATATGCTCCGGGAGGGAAGGAAGATAGAAGATTCATGTGTGCATGTACTAGGAATTGATACAGAGGCATTGGGGCCAGGGCCTTGTGCATGCTAAGTAAGCATTCTTCCACTGAGCTACATCCTTGGCCCTGAAGATCCCTAAAGAAACCCCTTGTTGGGGATAGGGCTGCAGAAACACTGGACCACGAATGTATTCCTCACAGCACCACCAGACATATAAAGGATCAGGAGAGAAATTTTGGAGGGCTGGAAACTTGCTGTGTAAGCTGGGGAAATTGTTTTAGCCTTTCTAGCCCCCACTCCCCGGTCCATCTTCGTTACTTTTCTAGTTGCTCTGATAAAATACCCAATCAGAAGCAGCCTTTGAGGAAAGGGCTTATTTGGGCTCAAGGTTCCAGGTTAGTCCATCCTGACAGGGAAGTTGTGGCTGCAGCAATGGGAGGAAACCAGCCACGCTGAATCCACAGTCAAGAAACAAAAACCAGGAACCCTCCTGCTCATCCCATTGCCTCCCGTCGATCCCGCACAGGAACCCAGCACAGGGGCCGGCGCCTCCCATTTCAGAGGGGGTCCTCCCACCTCAGCCAGCACCATCACAGTCAGCTCAACCCCTCACACAGGCCCAGTGGCTAACCACCACAGACCCCACCTTACAGTCGTGATGATGAGCACACTTATGTAAATCAGATGGTACAGTTCTGGGGAGGAATGGTTTTTGGAGGAGAATCTAATCCTTCCAAACTCTCGCAGGGGGTGGTCTGTGAGTGGGTTCTGCGGAGGTATGCTTCCCTGCCTGTGCTGAAGTGGCCACCAATCGGTTTTCTCTAGTTGCCAGCCAACAAAAATCACCCTCGTCACAGGATATGGTTCTGGTTTCAGGAGTTTGTTTCTGTTTTCTCTCTATTTGGCTCCAACTGCTTGAGCTTCATGTCTTTAAATTCTACATTTAAAAAATCATGGTTCAAAAATGACCATTTCCTGGTGAATCTGCCAGGGTATGAATTCCCGCAATGCTGTAATTGCATCTGAGGTATTGGGAGCTTATCTTGCTCCTCTCATTTCTGCCTCTCCTGGCTCTGAGAGTCACTCAAAAATCCTCAAAATGGAGGTCACTGTAAATGGAGGCTCCTCAATTGTTTCCCAGACCCAAATACTCACACAGAAACTGTATTAGCTACAACACTGTTTGACTTGATGTGGGATTCCCCTCTGTATGCTGTGAATAGGTTTTGTTACCATTGGTTAATAAAGAAGGAAGCTGCTTTGGCCTATAGAAGGGCAGAATATAGCCAGGCTGGAAGATAGATAGATAGATAGATAGATAGATAGATAGATAGATAGATGATAGATGATAGATAGATAGATAGATAGATAGATAGATAGATAGATAGATAGATAGGCAGAGGCAGAGAGACGCCATGTAGCTGCCGAAGAAGACAGATGCTTGACACTTGCCAGTAAGTCACAGCCTAGTGCCGATACACAGATAGAAATGAGTTAATTTAAGATGTAAGAGTTAGTTAATAAGCCGGAGCTAATAGGCCAAACAGTGTTGTAATTAGTATAGTTTCTGTGTGATTCGGGTCTGAGAGCCAGAGAAACAAACAAGCAGTCTTCGCATACAGGTCATTTAGAGGAACTGGCACAAGCAAACAGCATTTCATGTTAATGGTTCCTCTGGAGAGTTGCAGAAAAGACACATGTGGTTTGATGCCCAAGTCAATTCAGATACATCTATAGAAAGCCCAAAAGCATGTTCAATATGGAATTAAAGTTTGTCACCAAGCTTCCCTCTCACAGAGGTACCTCCTCCCTAACTGTGGTTCCCAAGAAGAGAGCCCACCTGCTTGATTCAAGAACCAGAACTGAATTCCCAAAGTCTCATCCACTGTCCTCCCTTCTGATATCTGAGAGGGGACTATGCACTTAGAAACCTCTGAGAGTTCACCAGAGACAGGGGAAATAGTGTTCAGCTCACCACAGTGAAGGGCTCCTTGTGCCACCTCCTCCTTCCAAACTCTACACAGATGCAGGCGCTAAATACTCCAAGGCTAAAAAGGTAGAGCTTCCCTCCCAGAGAAGGGGCCAGTTTGCTGTCTTGTCTTCAGTATGTCCGGAGCTCTGGCGGGTATATCTTAGAAGTCCATAACTTACAGTCAATATTGGGGACAGGGAGGAAATTCCTTCCTCCCTGGAATGCTTAAATTCACTGTGAAACGAATGCACCAAACTGAGGGGACTGCCTTCTGCACTCCAGCAATGGGGCCGATATCTTCACAACCCCATTTCCTTCTGTGTCTGCCTGTTCTCTTGTATCTCTATCCATTCCCACTTCCCCAAACCTTACAGGGTGTAGACACTGACTCCTCCGGAGGGCACGGTGGCACATAAGGAGACAGGATTTCCGGGACAAAAGGATGATGAGACACATGAATAATGAAATGGAATCCCTGCTCTCTGGACCACTCTTCAGAGAGCATCATACACATGTCAAACACATAGGCACGGTGACTGCAACAAACACAACCTGAGTGGAGGAGAGGAGAAAAGGTCACTGTAAAATTTCTACCATTCTCTCCCAGAACACTTTCCCTGAAATACCTGTAGCTCGGTCTTTCAGAAGATAAACTGGGGGAGATGCATACTCCTCATTTCACTCAACTACCATATAAACAAGAAGCTATTAATACCATAATATTAAAAAAAGGATAGTAAGTTAGATGAGCCTGTGCTGTGTGTAACTGCATCAGACATATACCTACTGCTAAGGTCTCCAATGACTTTTTAGGCTTCTTTTAGAGCAACTTAAGTAGAATTTTAAAGTTGGAGACTCGTGCAAAGAAAGTGAAATCAAATTTGGGAGCTAGGGACGTGTAGGTTCAACACATGTCCATGAATATACTGCAGAACATCCAGTTGATTTCAGAAACGCATGTTGGTTCATGCAGTGTCTTTTATAACATGCTGAGTTACAGCTTTGAAGAACTGATGGGAAAGAGAAGAAAAGAAAGTGGTAACTGGGCACTGGAGAGGGCCCCAGGCAGCAGAAGATGGGCCTTTGTCACACTGCCCTCCCCTCTGAATCCAGAAAGGGACTAGACAGGACAGAAAATGGTCAGAGGGGCAGAAGAAGAAAAGTTACTTTAAAATCAACTTTATTAAAACACAATGCCACTACTGGCCTGGGAGTGGAGTGTGTGCAAAGCCCTGCGTTTAATCCCTAGCACTGGGAATGAAAGCGGGTAGAGGGGTGGGGTGGGGAAAAAGAGAGAGCTCTGTTGCATTGGTTTGTTTATAGGTACGTACAGCCATGCTTGTCCTCACAACCCAAGAATTAGAACAGACATAACCAGCCATCTTTCCTGGGGAAAATGGAGGGAGCAAGAACAGAATACATGGGTCCACAGAAGAAACTGAGTTGCGGGGCACATGCAATAAGCTTCCTACCTACATCCCTAGGAATCTACAGAGCCAGTGTTCTCTAAGGCACTTTGTAGAGCCCTCAGCTATAACTCTTTGTAGTGAGCAGCCATTCCTTGTGGTGTGGCATTGACTCCCCGTGGGTTGTAGGTTCCGGTGTTTCCCTAAATTGTGGGTTCTAGGTTCCCCTGAAATTGTTTTTCCTTGCAGCCTTGCGGAAACTAGACTTGATTTCTGTAATTTGTATTGGCATAGGAAAAGTGATCTTGGGTTGGTCAATTCACGAGCTGCCTACAAATGAGATGAAGTGAGACCCGTGCAGCTACCCTCCGCATCTGTGACTTCTCAGCCAAGCCCCTGCTAATCTGAATATCTGTGCTTGCACTGAACCGCTGTGGGCTTTTGGTCGTTGCACCACACACAGTACAACAAACATGCATACTGTGTTACATTATGCTCATGTTATAGGTAATCAAGATGGTTTAAAGTACACATGAGGATAAGCATAGGTTATATTCAAACCAGTTTCCTTTGGATAACAAGTGGAATCAAGGGGGTGGTCCTGCCTTATCAATCACTCTTCCAATCCGTGTGGTCACTAAATTCTTTTTGACATGTGTATGTGTGTACAATGTGCATGTACGCATGTTCACATATGTGAGCACAGAGATGCATATACACACATGTGGGTGCCTAAGGATGCCCAAAGTTGATGCCAAATATCTACCTTTCTCAATAACTTCCAGAGTATACAGCAAGGTGAAGTCTCTTGGCTGTCTTGGAGCTTGCTGATAGGGTTAGTCTAGCAGGACACCTTGTTCCCGGGAGCCTGTCTCTGCCTCCCCAGTGCTGCTATTACAGAGAGGCCACTACATTGGCTTATGTGGGTTCTTGGGATCTAAACTCTACTGCCCAACACTTGCATGACAAGGACTTCACACACGGGGACATCTGCAGTCATATAATTTAATGCCCTCTATTTCTCTGTGTGCTTGGAGTTGTTTCAATTCTAGGGATTTCTCTACCTTTCTATATTCAACCCAATGGTGTCTGGGTGTCCAGGTTCTATTCAGTACTAAGAGAAGAAAAGGAAGGAAAATGGGCCCATTATGGCCAGCCTTTGCATTCTACCCCGCTGTCAATGAGATGGATTCAAATACAGTCCTGACTGAACACATATTATCAGACACAGTGTTTAACCATTTGTCCTAATGTTTTCTATAATCAGAATTGTACAGTTAGGCATATATATTTATATTCTATAAAATAAGAACACACACACTAAACATGTTGGTGAAGAACTGCACAGGCAGGACTGGCAAGATGACTCAGTGGATAAAAGCACCCCCACCTGGTCTGCTGACTTGAGTTCAGTCCCCAGGATGCGCGTGATGGAGGAGATGCACTGGCAAAGGCACACTCCCCCTGTTACACACACAAGAAAAATAGAGTTTTAAATATTTTAAAAACGATTACTTGAACATATTCAGGCAGTCTGAAAATTTAAATTATATCCATAATGTACAAAATAACTCTGCTACCTAAGAGAAGCACTAGGTGTTTAAGTGGCAATAACGCTGCTCTTAGGGAAGTGTCAGTAAACATGAGATTATTACAACTTTTCTAGACTGTTCTCAGTCAGGCGGATGCTCTGGTGATGCCTGTCACCTCCAAGTGGAGCTACCCAGTAGCTGTGCGATCGGTGCTTCCTCAGAACATTGGACTCTTCCACGCCAGAGTCACTGCAAACCCCTCAGCAGCCACGAAGTCGTTAGCGTATGTTCTAAACAAATCCTCAGAGTATGTGAGAATTACGTCTGCCAAATGTAACTGCTTTATGGTGACAGTGGAATTGTAAAAACTTAAGACTGGCACAAGACTTCAGTGGAGGAGGACCCCCTGAGCTGGGGAGGACAGTACTGGCTTGTTGTGGGACACAGGTTGGCACTCACACACGTGTTTAGTGGACACGCTAGTGAGACGATAGGAGTCAATGAGATAGGAGTGGCCTGTGAAGCAGTGAATTGCCTCTCTGTGAAAACAGGGAGAGAGGAGCATAACTTTAACTAAGATATAAGGAGAAGGAATGATTTGAACATATTTACTTGTCCTTGCAACCCTGAGGTGATGGTCTCCAAGATTCAAGTCAGAAGGTGGAAGTTTAGTTTGATTGGCTGTGTTTCTTATTGCTCTCTTGTGCTGTGGATGCTGCTAGAATTTTTTTCCCTCTGCTTTTAGATGGCTAGATGACTCTATTATCGACGAGATCACTCCCAAGCTGATTGGGGACCAGCCCAATACGTACACCTACACCAAAGCCTTGGGAGAGACAGTGGTACAGCAGGAGAGTGGAAACCTGAATGTGGCTATCGTCAGGCCGTCCATAGTGGGAGCCACCTGGCAGGAGCCTTTCCCGGTGAGCAACTTCTCCTTTGCTTCAGTCCGGGCGCCTTAGAAACCACGTCTTTCTGATTGCTCTTCTCTTCCTCCTCCTTTTACTTATCCCTTCATCCCTTCTCCCACTCTCCCTTTTCCTTCTCGTCTCCTGCATTCTTTATGACCGATCGGTTAGTATTATAAATGGATGTGTGGGTGCGCACACGGACACACACGCGTGCATCCATTCACCCTGCCACACACAGGCTGGGCTGTCCAAGGGTAACAGTTTTCTGAAATGTGTAAACCAACTGAGATCTTTCTTTCCAGGGTTGGGTTGATAATTTAAACGGACCCAGTGGACTCATTATTGCGGTATGTACAAAGATGAGAAAATAACCCCTTGAAATGGGTAGTTAGTGTAACGGAGACCTTGGTGTCCACCTTGTGTGGTGATAAGGAAGTAGCTTATCTAGAGTTTTGACCTTCAGGACAGAGGCGACTGACGTGCTCAGTTGCTATTCCAGAGTTTTACTTAAATGTTTGCACGCTGAAAATTTCCCTTGGGTGCTCACAAGGTGAAGGTATTTTCTTTTCATTGCCTTATTAATGGCTTGAACTAATACAGTCAATCATGTATAAAGAAAAAAATATTAGCCTTCTGTGGCTCAGTAGGTAGGGTGCTTGGTCTAGCACACTTAAAACCCTGAGGATCACTCCCAGCACTGGGTGTGTGAGACAGCTCACACCTGTAATCCCAGACCTCAGAGAGCCCGATGGATCAGAATTTCAAGGCAAAAGGCACAAGCTGCTGTGCATGTGTTACCTTACTTCTGCCTTTCCACCCTCTTTCTGTTCCCTGAATGCTTTGGTTCCTTTCCCCAGGACAGTTTAGATGGGAGTAAAAATCATTTGAACGTGGGCTAGAATCAGTTTTATTACAGAGTACAATAGCACAATCACTCGAATTCCACCCACTCATTATATTTTTTGGAGGCAAAGATGTAGTTTAGACACACGCATGCACGCATACACACACACGCACACACACACACATGCACTCACGCACGCACACACGCACGCACACACCTATGGATCCCTACAACAAAAGAAGGGGCCTAGTGTCCAGCTCCCACACAAAGCGGCTAGTCCCGACTGTGACCTCACACCTGGTTTATATCCTATGCCCCATCTCTCCTGAGCAGACGGGGAAAGGATTTCTTCGGTCCATAAAAGCTACTCCCATGGCAGTGGCAGACCTGATTCCAGTGGACACAGTGGTCAATCTCACCATAGCAGTGGGATGGTATACCGCAGTTCACAGGTAAGCATGCTTACACGAGCTTCTGAGAGGGGACGGGGAAAGCAATGGCAGTCACACCTTCCCTCTGCAGGCCTCCAGGGTGGTAGGACAGGCTTGCTCCAGTATCTCAGAATTCCCAACAGACTTTCCTATATAGGTTAAGGTGTATGAATACTGATTAATACTTGGCGGGTCATAAAATAATTTGCTATTAAACCACTTGCCATGGAATTTTTGAATAACCAAAAAGCTTTTCTTTCTATTCAGTACCTTAAAGTAAATTCACCTAGTTGGTGAAACGGCAGCACGGTTCCTATTTTTTTTTTTTTTTTTTGTTACACTGCTGTTTATTTGCTGGAAAATGCCAAGAGATAAGACAGGAAATTTGCCGACATGAAGTAACGGCTAGAGAGACGGTGTGATCGTGGCTCTGTGAGTAAAAGACAGGAATGAACTTTTCCCATGTGAACTCAGGCACGCATGCATGTTCCACAGGTCACACCTATTTGACATATTGATGTGTGTTCTTTCTCTTTCTTTTTTCGTTTTTCGTATCAATCCAAAGCAAGAACATAATCTGGGAGTCTATGTGGATCGCAGTACCAACAGGGACTCTGATGCCTACCTTAGTGTTAACTTTCCTTTATTTCTCATTAGTTATCAGTGTGATTGTATTTGTTTTACTTTCCTCTTATCTTTCAGACCTAAATCAACATTAATCTACCATTCCACATCTGGGAATCTCAACCCCTGTAACTGGCATAAAATGGGTGAGTGCCTTTCATATATAAGCGAATACCTACCTCTGTTGGCCAGGGAAAACATGGTGTGGGAGGAAGTCATAATAAAACAAAACCAGGCATAAAGAGAGAAAAATCTCTATAGATTGTAAATGTGTTATAGTCAACTAGAACATACAGTGGACCATGGGAACGTATGCGTGATTACACGGAACAGTCCTAGAGGAGACTTTAGAAACAACAACGAAACCAAGCAAAGTTGGCAAAGATGAACAGTGCTGACGGTGATCTGCACTCCCCATACACACACCTCGCTCACAGGGACTATTTCAGAAAGGTCACCTCACAGCCCACCTGTAATGGAGCGGTGTGTTGTTCATCCATTTGCACAGCTGCCAGCCCCTGTCCTGCCCCAACTGTGCAGTACCTGTGATGCTAAAAGTGTTTTGTTGGTGACAGATCTCATCCATCTAGGGATCCGCCTGGCAAATCCACCGATAGTGCTTGCCTTTGTTGACTCAGGAGTTTGTTTCCTTGCTCAAGTCTGAGATTTTTGGCTCTCTAGCTGTGGTAGTATTCTGATTCCCACTTAGAGCACACACACTGTGTTATCTGTGCTTGCAAAGTTGAATTCTCTGTGATCAAGTTCCTTTCATCATAAACCCAATTATTTAGATCACATATCTAAATCAGAATTGATTTCAAAATAGTAAGAAATCTGCTTTGACATCAGTAACAGAAGATATCTAAGATCCCACCCATATAAATTGATATTAGTATAAGCAAATAAGATATTGTAAACTCAGGGCAGGACAGATGGCCCACAGGTAAGAGCAGGTACTACGCTTGCAGAAAAGCCAGTTTGGTTGCCAGCACCCACATAGGTTGACTCACAACTGCCTCTAACTCCAGCTCCAGAGGATCTGATGCCTCCTTCTGGCCTCTGCAAGTCCTTTACTCAAATGCACCTACACACAGACACACATATATACACACAATTACCTACACACAGACACACATATATACACACAATTACCTACACACAGACACACATATATACACACAATTACCTACACACAGACACACATATATACACACAATTACCTACACACAGACACACATATATACACACAATTACCTACACACAGACACACATATATACACACAATTACCTACACACAGACACACATATATACACACAATTACCTACACACAGACACACATATATACACACAATTACCTACACACAGACACACATATATACACACAATTACCTACACACAGACACACATATATACACACAATTACCTACACACAGACACACATATATACACACAATTACCTACACACAGACACACATATATACACACAATTACCTACACACAGACACACATATATACACACAATTACCTACACACAGACACACATATATACACACAATTACCTACACACAGACACACATATATACACACAATTACCTACACACAGACACACATATATACACACAATTACCTACATATTCAAATATTTATGCCTATGGGGCCATTCTTATCCAAACCACCACATTCCACTCCCAGGTCCCCATAAGCTTCTAGTCATATCATAATGCAAAAACACATTAGTTTCATTTCAAAAGTCCTCATAGTCTTTCAATCTCAACGTCATTTAAAAGTCCAAAGTTCAAAGTCTGTTCTGGGACTCATGACAGTCTCTTTAACTATCACCCTTATAAAATCAAAATGAAAAAAGCAGATTACATATTTTCAATATACAGTGACATAGTATATACATTACCATCCCAGAGGGGAGGAAAGGGAGCATAGTAAGAAAATACTGAACTAAAGCAAGACCCCATCTCTGATGTCAAAAGTGCTCTTCAGATCTCCAGCTCCTTTCAGCTGTGTTGACTACGATATACTTCTCTTCCTTGGGCTGGTTCCACACTCAGTATACAGCTCTCTTTGGTAGGTTCCCATAATTCAGGCATCTCCAGTATCTTGGAGTCTCCAACACAATCCAGGCTTCACCTTCACAGCTTCACACAGTGGCCTCTCTTGGCCTCTATGCAGGGGCACCCCTACCACAGTCTTGGCCTGATGGCTTTCCTTAGATACTGATAGATTCCATGACCTCTTTTTTATATTCTTGACTCTAAAGCCAGAACCATGTGGCTGAAGCTGATTTCTGCTACTTGTTGAGACTGGGACAAGGGCCCCCATTCAGTTTCTTTTCCCTCAGTCTTCTGTTTTCCATGGTTTCCTTCGATGTTTGCTTAAGCTTTTAATTCCTTTTCACAAGTTGGAAGTTTAGCTGGATGGGGTCTTGTGCTGAGGTCACTACTCCCTTTTCTCCCTTTAACATTAGGTTTTTCTTGAGTCTTTCCTCTCCTTGAGCACTGGACTTTGGTGATCCTTTTCTCTTCCAACTGTACATTTTCTATTTCTCTTTGCCCCACTGGCTCCTTTCCATCGTAGATCCGCACGAGCGAGACCACTAGTAACCATGGGACACAGTCAATATTCTGGGTTGTCTTGAAATTGCCTCTGCCAATGCCATTAATCCAAAACTCTTCAATTTAGCTTCTAGCAAATGTTTTAGGACAAGAAAGCAAACACATTCTTTACCAAAATGTCACTAGAATGGCCTCTAGGCTATTTACTAACTTCTTCCCCTCTGAAACTTCTCGAGCTGAGCCCAAACAGTTCAAATCACCCTTAGCACTGTCTTCTATGCTTCTACCGTGACGACCCATTGAGCCACATTTAAAGTGTCCAATCGCTTTTCTAGTCCAAAGTGCAAAGGAATATGAAAGCATATTCCTCAACAAACAGCATGGTCAGCCCTGTAACAGCAATAACCTAGTCCTGGGTAGCAACTTCTGTCTTAGTCACTGCTTTTTTGTCATGACACCATGGCCAAGACAATTTTTTTTTCTTCTTTCTTTTTTTTTTTAAAGCATTTAATTGGGGGGGCGTTTACAGTTTCAGAGGCTTCGTCTATTATCAAGCACGGTGCCAGGCATGGTGCTAGGGAAGTAGCAGAGAGCTACATCCTAACCCTCAGAGAGAGGGAGGAGAGAAGCAGGGAGAGAGCGAGCCTGAGCCTGCCGTGGGCTTTTGAAACATCAATGCCCACCTCCCCAGTGACACAGTTACTGCAAGAAGGCCACACCTACTCCAGTTATTTCACACCTCCTAATCCTTTCAAATAGTACCACTACCTACCTGGTGACTAAGCATTCAAATATATGAGCCGTTCTTATTCAAACCAACACATACTGTCTAAACATAAAGGACTAATCTAGTCAATGCCCAGGATCCATGGGAACAAATTTAAATACCTAATGATGCCAGCAAGTTCAGGAGGCAGTTCAGCTAACCTATGTGGTATGAGTTCCCAGTGACACAGCTTCCCTGTGTTAGTAATTCTCTCTGCATGCTTCAGTGGTGCCATCTGGGGAACAGTGCTGCGAAACAGCTAACACCCTGTGGTTTGTTGTATCATAGGCTGTAACTTGAGGAATGCCTTTTCAGAAATGATAAATACTTGACAGAAATTCTTCCCAGCCCCTCACGCCACAGCAGATAAGCTTAGCTTGTCATGTCCTTCATCCAGCGCCAAGCCTCTACACAAGGAGCCCAGTACAACAAATTAGGATTTGCCATTTCACTCCCCACTAATTCAAATTTGTTGAGTTTGAAACTCATTTATTAAATGTTTCATGACAGGGCTATTAGCAGTGATCTAAATACTTCTAGCTGGACCCACTAGCGATGTCACCATAGGTTGGACATTTGTAGTTTCAAGTGGTAACGCAGAATAATTGTCAGTTGAGTGGGTGGACATGCAACATCTCCCTATTTAATTACCTCTGTTAACACCCTTCAAGAAAAAATTATTTCCATATAGTTCTTAGGCATTATCAGATTTATACAGAGGATCTAGGAAATGTATACATTTCGTTAATAATTAATGGAATCTTTATAAAGAATACATTTTCTAATGGTTACTGGGAAAACATGAAAATGACTAGTATATTGATCTTATACCCAGCTCAACTATCACAGATTAATTGCCTCTTAGCATGAAAATCTGAAATGCTCTAAAAATTGTTTGGTGACATGAGGTCACTGTGAAAAAACTTAGGAGTCAAGATAGACTTAGGAAACAGAAAGTTATTGTGCATCGCTGAAATACTCATTCACTCATTCCAAAAGTATTGATTGAGCACCAACTCCAGGGCAGCCGCTTCTCAAGATCTAAGTAGGCACAAAAGCACAGTTATACATCAGATATGGCTAAGTGCTTGAAGAAACAGAGAGTGGGGTAAAAGGATGCTTGCCTGTGTGAAGGCCAAGGAAATAGCTCTGGTAAAGTGACAGACATCTCGGCAGAGACCTGAGGGAAGTGATGTCCTGTAGGCTGAAGGAACAGTACAAAAGCTCTTTATTCATATTCAAAGACAGGAGAGCAGAAACAACCAAAGGGAAAAGGCTAGTAAATATACCCAGAATGATGGGCATAGGAGTAAGGATGAAGGCAGATCCTGCAAGGCCGTCTCCATGGTGAGCATTTTCTTTCTACATAAGAAGATACAGATGTTACAAGGTCTTAACAACTGAACTAAGAGTTTGGCTTCCCTCCAAATAAGAGGGTCCATCAGAGGATTCTATAAAAAGGTAAATTCCAAGTAACATTTTCAAAGATTCATCCTAGCTGCTGTATGGAGAGCAGACTGCTGGGGGACAAGAGCTTCAGTAGAGTCCTTGGTGACACTACCCCAATATTCCAAGAACAGGGGCAGCTCCTACCCATCGCAACACAGCAAATGGTGATGCTGGATTCTTTTCAAGGGGAAGGCCAATATTTTCATTTGCACTGTTAGGAGAGTTGTTGAAAAAAGGGGAGGATCAAGATAATCCCAAAGGTTCTGGCTGGCTTACTGAAAAAGACAACTATCATCTAGAGATAGAAAGTGTTAGGAAACATGTCAGGAAAGGACAATTAGCCGTGGGAATAGCAAGAGGTCAATTTTAGAGCTGTTAAATGTGGGTGTTGATTACATAAAAATGAAAATATGGAGCACACATGCAGACGCATAGATGAGAAGGTCGGTGCTAATGTCAGAATCTCCTGTGTTTGGCTCTTTCAAGTGTAGTTGTCTCTTAAGTTCCACGCTGTGACTTCATTTGTGTTACCTTGATAAAACACACTGACCAAAATCAACTTAGAGGGAGAAGGGGTTTATTTTGTTTACAATCCAGATTATGGCCCATCATTGAGAAGGCAGAGCAGGAACTCAAGCTGAAAATTGAATGCAGGCCTGCTTGCTATTTATTCTACAGAGCGTTACTTCTGACCAAGGAACTCACTCACAGTCAATGAAAGCACAACAGACACCATGGAAGAAGGGTGCTTTCTCATCTACACAGACTGTGCTTAACTTTCTTATACATTTCAGAACCACCTGCCCAGGTATCTCAGTCACTGTTCTATTGCTGTTGAGAGGCACCATGGCCACAGCAACTCTTATCAAAGAAAGATGTAACTGGGACTGGCTTACAGTTTCAGAGGTTTAGTCCATTATCATCATGCTGGGAAGCATGGATCATGCAAATAGGAGAAGTAGCTGAGAGTTCTACACCCAGCTCTGCAGACAGCGGAAGAGAGAGAGGCACCTCGAAGACCACCCTTCTTCCCCCAACCCCTTCCTCCAACAAGGCTATATCTACTCCATTAAGGCCACAACTCCTATTCCTTCTCAAGTAGCACCTCTCTCTAATGACCAAGCATTAGAATCTATGAGCCTATGGGGTCATTCCTACTGAAACCACCATACTAGGGATGCTGCTGCCCACAGTGGGCTGGGCCTCCTGTATCAATTAGCAATCAAGAAAATCCCCTAGAGACATGCCTACAAGACACTCTAATTCAAAAAACTTTTCAATTAACTGCCTCTGAGTTAAAGCTAACCAGGAATATCTATATTTTACATGTCTGTTTCTTGATGATGTATTTTCAAAGAGGCAATAATCAAATTACCACAATAACTGATAACTTCATCAATTGAATAATGAACTGCATTTTTGAAAAGATCCAATTAGGTCAAAATTGAATTTAAATGAATGCTATAAAAAACTATTAAATCTATATTAAAAATGTAAACTAAGCTAATCTAAAAATTCTGAAAAGGCAATTATAAAAATTCTACTAGCAATAAACTGAGCCAAATGTACACATAGAAAAACAAGAATATCAAAGCAAAAAGAAGCTGTGGTATCTAAAGTGAACCACACCAATGTAGCACAAAATCTAATTGTTCTTAGACACTTGGGAGGCAGAGGCAGGTGGATCCCTGTGAGTTCAAGGCCAGCCTGGTCTACAAGAGCTAGTCCCAGGACAGGAACCAAAAAAAGCTACGGAGGAACCCTGTCTCGAAAAATAAAAAAAAAAAAAAAAAAAAAACTTGGGAGTCAGATATTAGGGGTAAAGGCTGAAGGATCAGAGACGTAGAGAGGTCAGTCACTAGAATTCTTACCTCTACTCTGCTCAGACTAGAGGGACGACTCTGTCTCTATGAATTCTCATATTACATGCTCAAACTCCATCTGTCTCTACAACTCCTGAGACTGCATTTGAACTCCTGTTTCCTCCCTCCTTAGATTCCTCTCCACCTCCCTAGTGCTGGGATTAAAGGTGTGAGTCACCACTGCCTGGCTCTAATTCTCTTTTAGACTGGATGGACCTTGTGTAGCCCAGGGTGGCCTTGAATTTAGAGAGATCTGTCTGCCTGTCCCCTGAGTGCTATAAAGGTGTGTGTCACCACTGCCTGGCCTCTATGGCTAACTAGTGGTTTAGTTTGCACTCTGAGCTTCAGGCAAGCCTTTTTTGTTAGATTACAAACAAAATAACACTACATACAAAGAAATCCATGTTTATACTTGTATGCAAGCCTTTGTTAAGAACATGTTAAGGACATTTAACCTGCAAGGGATCCTCCCAGCTTCTGTTTCTGACCTTTCAGAGTAGACTTGAGAACCTAGAATGAGCATCCTTCTGAATAGCCTGTCCTTATATTGAATAAGAAACTTCTCCAAGTATTTGAAAGCAAATGTTTAAAGAAAAGGCCAGGTGTAGTGGTGCACACCTTTAATCCCAACACTTGGGAGATAGAGACAGGTGGATCTCTGTGAGTTCAAGGCTGGCCTGGACTACCTAATGAGATTTAGGATAGCCAGAGCTACAATAGTGAGGCTCTGTCTCAACCTCCTACCCCACCAAAATAGGATACATTCTTAGTGCAGTCATATTGTTCACTTGCCAGGCATAAAAATCTACATGTTCTTAGAAACAGACTGGTGATGCTATACAGTAAACACTGTCTGTCATTCTGAGCTGCAGACAGCTTGCACTTATAATGGACTTACCTTATATGTCTCAGACTTATCACCTCCTCTTTTTGTTCCAGGATTACAGGTCTTAGCAACCGTACAAAAGATTCCGTTTGAGAGTGCTTTCAGAAGGCCAAATGCTGACTTCACCACCAACAACTTCACCACCTGTTATTGGAACACTGTCAGTCACCGAGTCCCGGCCATCATCTATGACTTCTATCTGAGGCTGACTGGAAGGAAACCCAGGTGAGAAGTTGGGACAATAGCTTCAGTAGTGTCAACGCATTGAATCTAAAATCTTTAATCCTCACTACAGCTAAGGATTGAAGGAGACAAATATCTGACTCACACACACACACGCTAATAACAGCAGCTTTACACACTGAATGCTTGCTAGGTAGCCATCTACTACAAGATCTTATGATGACCTCTTCTTCAAGCCTCAAATCTAACACTTTCACCATCGAAAGAGAAGCTAAGGGCAGGCAGAACCTACATATTAAGAGCAAGACAGTACAGCCACTACTACAAACTAGGTTTACTGATACCTAGAGATAAGAAAACAGAGATGAGGTGCCAAAGCTAAGTCAGCTCTGTCACCACCCAGCAGTGACAAAAGTGTATCTCCGGCTACCTCCATAACACATTCAACAGGAGGAAATTCCTGGGATCACAATCAGAACAGGAACAGGATTGGTCCCTTACAGCCCCCTTCTGAGGTGGGAGGGCTTTCCTTCTCTGGACTAAAACAAGAAACAATTGCAACACAGAGGCTATGTGCTCACCTAGCTTCTCACTCACATAAGGAAGCATTGCGACTGTGTGGGAAACATCTGTGTGAGTTTTACCCAATACAGAAGAGACTAGAAGGAAAACACAGGCAGATATTCTAAGTCCATCAAAATAGGTCAAGTTGAAGGGTTAGGAACACTTGGATAAAGCAAGGTTTGGTAAATAAAAGAAAAACACAAGTCAAGAAAAGTTAATACGCGTTTTGTTTGGGAGAAATTAAACCACACTGGATTGGACAATGGGTAGTGTTTTGTGATACATTTATTTATTGTGTGTATACTACCACTGCGCAGGAGCAGAGGTCAATGGGCACCTTAAAGGGAGGTTGGTTCTACCCTGTGCATTCTGGGGATTGAACCCAGATTGTTAGGCTTGGCAGCAAGTCCCTTTACCCACTAGCCTCACAATAATCTCCATGGCTTTTTATAAAACCAGTCTGACACTGTAGGATCTGACAAGGTCAAGTTTGGAGCCAGGATTTAAATCTTGGCTTCACTAATTTAGTCATGAGCCATACATTTATTTTCCTTCTAAACCCTAACTTCCTCTTCTACAAAAAGGAGGTAGTAACCATTGTCTATTTGATATGAAGGCACAAAGAATGAAATAATCGCTATCACGACTAGGTTCTAGGTTCTCTTTACAGGTTTTGTGATTGTGTTTTACGTACCTAAGAGAGCAACATGTTCTTTTGTTGTTGTCGTTGTTCTACAACTACTGTTCTGAACATTTAAATCTACTTCTTTAAAAAAGAAACTTCCCATGATAACAGTGAGGAGTCTCACAGTTGGTGGGAACTTGAAGCAGGAATATGACCAAATTCCTAGAGCATCACAAGTCTTAAGAGAATTAACTATACTCTGGTACCAAGCTGAGTTTAACCACTTTCAGCTGAGAGGCCTACCTGGAGCATTTTCTACTTGACCTTGAACATAACCTTTCTGTAAAGTTAATATGAATAAATTCTGACTACATCAGTCCTAGATGGTTTCTAGAGGAGAGCTGTTTCATGTTCTGAGCATGGAGCTAGAAAAGTCCATTGCAAGAAATGGACACAGGGAAATGGGATTGCAACAGCAGAGGTTCTCTGGGGTTGGACAGAACTACATGGGAGTTGAATACCTACCCTCTTAAGCTTATGAACCATATTATGAAAAATGCGGACAAGGAGCTACCTATAAGGCTGTTAAGAAAACCAGCAGAGAATTTTCTAGAAGTGTCAGCACTGTGTCTTAAGAGAGTAGATTATGAACATTAAGTCTGTCTTCATTAAGTATGAATTAGAACTAGCTTTTGTTTCTCCAAGTGCTAATTGTCAACACTCTGCCAAAAGTTTATATACTAAGACCTGAGATCCCAATTTTGTTTTACAAATTTAAGAACATATAATTAAAATTAGCTTTCTAAAGACCTGTCTCAAAATGAAAACAAAACAGTAATCTTTTCAGGCAAATAACTCGCTCAGTTTTGAAATGTCTAATGAGAAAGGGATGGGTGTTTGGGTGTGGGGTTGTAAAGTGTCTGATAGACACTGTTAGATTCATTCTCTTTCCTTTATTTAACAGAATTAGGATGGAAAGCAGGGAGGAGAAATGATAATTCTAACTTGTGTAACAATAAGGGGGGCTGCTTTGTTGGGTTTCTATCCCACCTGGTACCCTACAGCCAGCAAGCCCCAAAGAAAAATCACACAGAGATCTCTATAAGTTATAAAGCTGATTGGCCCATTAGCTCAGGCTACTTATTAGCTCTTGTAGCTTATATTAACCCATTATTCTGATTTATTTTTGCCATATGGCTCGGTACCTTTTTCAGCTGGCAAGTCACATCCTGCTTCCTCAGTGGTCTACTCAGGACTGGGAGGAATCCACTTCCTCCTTCCCAGAATTCTCCTGTTCTCATCACATCACCTCTACTTCCTGTCTGGTTTTCCAGCCTATATTTCCTGCCTGGCCAATCAGCATTCATTTAAAACATGACTGACAGAATACAGACAATTCTCCAGCACCAAACTTGCACAGAAGTTTATAAACCCTTTTAGTACCCTAAGTAGATTTTTTAGAGAATGAGCAATTTGTTAGATATATTGCTAGTACTCACTCACATGAAGGAAGTGTACTTTACAAAATATTAAAATTGTTATTGTTGTTAGCTAGCTGAGGAGGGGTGTGGCCCAGGAACTGAAGAATTATGGGAAATTGGGGGAAAGAGAGATACACTTTTATGTCTTGTTTTTTTAAGACTGTTTTACTGGACTAGATCTCAGTAAGTAGCCCAGGCTGATCTTGATCTCATGTACCTTCCTGCCTCAGCCTCCCCAGTGCTGGTATTACTGGGATGAGCCCACCAGGGCTTGCACTCCCTTAATGGTGCTGGGCCAAACTTCCCTGTGGAGGAAGAGGCAGTGGGCAGGATGCACCGCACCAGCTATCTGGTCTCTTCCTCAGGATGATGAAGCTCATGAACCGACTCCTGAAAACCATTTCCATGCTGGAGTATTTCATCAACCACAATTGGGAATGGAGCACAAACAACACAGAGATGCTTCTGTCAGAGCTGAGTCCTGAAGACCAAAGAGTAAGTGTGGTTCTGACCCCAGGGACAGTGCACTCTGGGAACTCACAATTGTGTGACCAGTAATGTTGATGGGGAAGTTCTGAGTATACAGGCAGATGATTTTTCTCCCTAAGGAAACCAGACAATGTCAGCATTCACAGGACACAAGTTTAGTGAAGCGAGAACTAGTTTGTGGATTGTGATTAGACCTTCACTGCTGCTGAATGAAGTGATGAGGCAGATGAGATGGGTAGGTCCTGGAGGCTCACTGGCCAGCAAGTGTAGCTATATTGATGAGCTCTGGGTACCCACATCGGACAAGGTGACTGCCTGGCAGTGCAAAGCCCAAAATATCTTTTGCTACACAGGTATTCAACTTCGATGTGCGCCAGCTGAACTGGCTTGAATACACTGAAAATTACGTTTTGGGGGTTAAGAAGTATCTACTGAAAGAGGATCTGGCTGGTATTCCCAAAGCAAAGCAACACCTAAAAAGGTAGGGACCTTCCTTGGTATGTGAGTTATTACTGTTGACTGACTTTACACCGAATTGTGCATGCAAATTAAATCATTCCACACTGATTTAGTTCCTACCGTGAGGCTGGATTCACACTTCTTGAGCATTAGAAACTCTGCATTCCATACTATCCTATAGCACACAACGTTGAGTTTAGATCTCACTGCACTTCTGAAGCAGGTATTAAGAAAGATGGTGTTCGTGGAAACAAACACTGGAGCCAGGCTTCAGCCCAAGTCTGCTTCTTCTTGTGTTTATCACAATGTGGCCTAAGGAAGACCCGAATGGCAGCTCACACTACGTAACTTGAAAACCATGGAACTCCTCTTCAATTCTTACAATCCCTTCCTATTTCTTTCAGTCAAAATTCCAGACAAACAGGTTACAGGATTCGGGCCATGAGTCCTGCAAAAGCTAATGTTTGTAGTCAAGGTGGCAGACGGACAGCCAAGAGGGAGGACACTTGAAAAGCAGGCTGCAAAGTCCACTGTGTACCCTCCAATCGAGATTTCAAGGACTTTTACAAGCTGTGCTTGTACATGGTGTGTAGATGTGCATGTGGAGGTCAGAGGACAACTCTGCATGGTCAACTTCTGCCCTTTGACCCTTACATAAGTTCCAACTCAAGTTCCAGGCTTGCTCCAAAAATGCATTTACTCAGCCATTTCCACTAGCCAGAGAGGATTTTTGATATTGAAAGATCAGAGTGTATTTTGAAAATACTACATTCACCTAGGAACCATTTAAAAAAAAAAAACTACATTCACCTAGGAACCAGTAAAAAGAGCTCTAAACAGAGAAATAGGAGGAAGTGTAACAAGCTAGCAAAATGTGAGAAAAAAAAAAAAAAACATGATTAGTCAATAGAAAGGCACTACAAACAAAGGGGCACCAAGGCATCCCTGGGCTCTCAGAACTAGGTATTTGATGAGGAACGCATTTGCACTTCAGGTAACACAGCCTGGTGCAGGCACTGTCTTAACCGTGCTTCTGTTTCTGTTCCTCAGGCTCCGAAACATCCAGTACCTCTTTAACACCGCCCTGTTCCTGATCATCTGGCGCCTCCTCATCACAAGGTCTCAGATGGCGCGGAACATCTGGTTCTTCATTGTGAGCTTCTGTTATAAGTTCATCTCCTACTTTAGGGCCTCAAGCACACTCAAGGCCTAAGAACATTGCACCAGCCCGTCATCTGGAACCTCAGATACCTCTCAGGCAGGAAACTGTGTCTTAAACTAGGACGTAACAAGAAGCACACCCAAGCTTCCAGCCAAACCTACCGTTCCATCTCCTTTCCTACTTCTTCACTGTATTTTTTTTTTTAATTTGGTTCAGTGAGAAGGAAAGTCAACCTCTAACTGCATACATGTACAAAAACCTAACTTCCAAAGTATGTCTTAACGCCACCACTCTACACATCACACACAGAGCATGAGATCACCCCTGTTCCTATACTTAGCTTTCCCTTCCTGACACAACTAACTTCAACTATGAAGTTATGGACAAACATGGCAGAAACCTAAGCAGCCTAGAGAGAGGCAGTACCAATCGGGGAAGCATGCTCAGCACCAAGGCAAAAGCTTCCAACCACAGTGAGCGGAGGAAGGCAGCTCAACACCCTCACAGTGCCATAGAAGTAGCCCGCTATCTTAAACACTAGCGCCCCAGTGGAGTTGAGGGGTGGGAGGTGGAGAAAGCAGGCTCAGCGTCTGCCGTTTCTCACCTGGGTCAACATCTTAACCCTAAGAGGAACAAATGGTGTAGATAATTACACACGAAATATGAACTTAACTGTACATGCATCAGGAGTTTGAAGTACTTCAAAGTTCATAGCTTCTTACAATTCTGACATTCCTTAGCCTAAGGCATTCTGATCACTGTTGTCCTGGAAACCCTCTCATGCTCCTCCTCATTTACTGATGTTCCCAAAGCCCTTCCATTTAAGTGTACTTCACTCAGGCATCAGTCAGGAAGGCTGTGGGGAGAGGGACGTTCCTAGATCAGAACCATGGAAACCCTCCGACCTTTGCCAGTAAGGAAAGCAAAATTTCAAATAAAATTTTAAGTTCTAGTTTTCGTCTTTGTGTGCAGAGCTGGAAAGAGCAAGTTCCTGTAGACCCTGAGGCCGATGTACCTCAGTCATCCCGGTCACACATTAACTGCGGGGTGTACAGAGCTCAAAAAGAGAAAGTGAAGTTTTATTAACTATTTTAAATACAAATAAAAATCTTTACACATCCACAAATCTCATATTCATAAGTCGTCACCCCAGGTATGCTCATATTTGAGATCTGGACATGCAGGACTGCAGGATCTCTGCATGCTAAAAACATGAAATATTCAAATGAGGCGTTTGGGACCTAAAAAGTAACTGTCACACAAATTTCTGATAACTACACAAACGTATTTGATATGTGGATGCTTGCATTCTGGTGGCTCAAGTGTGCCCAGTACTGAGCTTCCTCGGCTTCATGAGGAACATGTTCTGAGAGCCCTTTCTGGTACGGCTCTTGCAAGTCAGAACAAAGCACCTTTGGGTGTCCTGTGTGACAAAGCTACAAGATGCTTCTGAGTTACATGAAAGACCCCAGGTATGGATACAATAAATAAAGCACTGGATTTAAAAAACAGTTCTAAAAATTCACTACTGAATCTCATCATTCCAAGAACTCCAGGGATTGAATATTAAACTTCTGATTAAATAAAATTCTGAATTACTGTCTTCGGTGTTCTTTAACTGCTGACCACCTCCTCCCATAACCCTTCTCCAGGAGAAAGGAAATACATAAACATAGGCTACACGTTAATGCCATCTTTTCCCGCCACGCCAACGGGACTGTATTTGCATGAGTGTTCTGAGGCACCTGACACATGGCACAAATTTCTCTTGCAATGCTTAAACAGGAAAAGTAAGTTACTATGTGAAAGTTGCCACCATTGAGAAATCCACCCCAGGACCAATCAATTACATGAATCCCAACATATGCACAGCAATAGGGGGAAAAAATCTACTTGGGTGCAGAGTTAAAAGTATGAAGGTATATGCTTGAAAAGTAGTCCTGGTAAAAGGGAGGGCTGATTACAACCACAATGTCTTCTATACATGTGAAAAAATGCCAACATGAACCATTATATTTTATTCTATTAATTTAGGCCAGTGAGAACATACAACAGATGTCTTGCTCCTGTCTGTAGCCACATGGTACTTGATGACAGTGACCAGGCAGCTACTAAGGCAACCAATGCTGACACACTTCAGAAAACCTTCTCATACTCCTGTACTCACCTAGTACCACGTCTCATTTGAATAACTTCCAACACTGAGGTAAACAGAGAACTCCCAAATAGCATTTGTCTTAGCCATTGTTCTAGACACCATGACCAAGGCAACTCTACATTTAATGCTTCCTTTTATACTTACGGTTTCAGAGGTTTAGTCCATTATCATCATGACAGGGAACATGGTGCAGGAGCAGCACCTAAAGGCTAGACCCTGGTCTGCAGGCAGAGTGGAAACCTCAAAGCCTGCCCTTTGACACCACTCCTCCAAAGCCACACTTTCTAATCCTTTCAAACAGTTCCACTCCCTGGTGACTAAGCATTCAAATATGCGTTTATAAGGTACATTCTTACTGAAACCACATTAGATTATAACACAGATCAACCTAGTTTCTAAATCATCAGTAACTATTAAAAGTTCACAGGCCTCACATGGCTACCTTTTCTGGAACTAAGGCCCTAGCTGTCTTAAAACACTGAAAAGCAGTGTTGCTCCCTTATGTTCAGAGAAGTGTTTAAAAAACAAACAACCAAAAAAAAAAAAAAAGTCACTGCCTACAATCAGCTTTAAAAGCATGGTTGAAAAGTTAATAAAACAAACCTAGCAATAGCTGGGTTTTGGATATTATATGACAAGAGTGTGGCCACTTCTATGGCAAACCGTGCTTACCTGGAATTAAGTTTAAGCAGAACCATGTCTTCTGACATGGGTTTTTAGTATCTTCCTATTTTATCTGAAATACTAAGTACTCGAGGGTCAGAGACGTGGTAGAATAACACGCATCCACTCTAGGATAGAAATCACTTTAATAAAAAGCAGACAGAGGCAGTGACTTCTCAATGGTACAGCAGTTGCTGAAAATATGCAGGACCCAGTTACCCAAGTGACCAAAGGACTTCCACAGCTTTCCCATCAAGCCTGTAGCAAAGGGATCTCTGCTCCGAGTTATGCTCAGAAGAGCTGACTTCAGAATAGTATTAGGAGACCCCAAACATTTAGGTTCTTTACTGATGGTAATCTCAACTACCTACAGACCCAGTCATACGAACCAGTGTTGTGTACACAGACGCTCATGTGTGTGCTGTCTACATGTACGTGTACCCGTGTGACGGCCAGAAGTCAATGTTGGGCATCTTCCTCCGTCACACAGCATCTCACTAAACCTGGAGTTTTGTTGATTCAGCAAGATTAGCTGGACAGAAAGCCCCAGGGATGTTCCTGTCTCTGCTTCCCCCAGAGGCTGGGATTACAAGAACATGCTAGTCACATCAGGATGACAGATGCACGCCAGCCACACCAGGATGACAGATGACATTGCCAGCCACACCAGGATGACAGATGACATTGCCAGCCACACCAGGATGACAGATGCATGCCAGCCACACCAGGATGACATTGCCAGCCACACCAGGATTGACAGATGCATGCCAGCCACACCAGGATTGACAGATGCATGCCAGCCACACCAGGATGACATTGCCAGCCACACCAGGATTGACAGATGCATGCCAGCCACACCAGGATTGACAGATGCATGCCAGCCACACCAGGATTGACAGATGCATGCCAGCCACACAAGGATGACAGATGCATGCCAGCCACACCAGGATGACATTGCCAGCCACACCAGGGTGACAGATGCATGCCAGCCACACCAGGATGACAGATGCATGCCAGCCACACCAGGATTGACAGATGCATGCCAGCCACACCAGGGTGGCCGATGCATGCCAGCCACACCAGGGTGACAGATGCACGCCAGCCACACCAGGATGACATTGCCAGCCACACCAGGATGACAGATGCATGCCAGCCACACCAGGATTGACAGATGCATGCCAGCCACACCAGGATGACAGATGCATGCCAGCCACACCAGGGTGGCCGATGCATGCCAGCCACACCAGGGTGGCCGATGCATGCCAGCCACACCAGGGTGGCCGATGCATGCCAGCCACACCAGGGTGGCCGATGCATGCCACATCAGGCTCCATCATTACCCTGGCAGTGTTTTAAAGGATCTGAGAAGCTTAATCAAGAAGAGAAGCTTCAAGATTAAATGGCATGCTGAATTTGTAAGGATCTCGAGGTCTGGATCAAGCATCTCTTAGACTACACACATAAAAATGGACCCAGAGTACAAGTGTAGAGAACTCTGAAGAAGTTACATGTAAATTTACTTCCTGGCAATTGAATTACAACACATCTATCAAAATATTACATCGTACATGCATTTCCAAGTTAAAACCAAGTTGTTTCAGATGATAAATTCTGATTATAATGAAATGGCTTTTCTGTGTCCAATACTCATCTAAGTAAGAGAACAAGTGGACCTGCCATTCTAATATTGAGCCGAGCTATCTCAGGAGGTAGTCAAGGATTTCAACACTTGACAGTAATTTATTTGCCTAGTTATTTTCTGTCTTTACAGTCAAAGTATACAAATACAAACATAGTATAAAAAATACATTTCAAGTAAAGGAGGCCTCAGACTTAGAATATTAGGATTGAACACACACACGACTACTGCACAGACTCTTGGGTATCCTGGCTCTAGGGATCACAGGCACAGGAAAAGCTGTGGAATTTGGCAGGCAGTTAGGGATTTCTGACCTGGAATGAAAACCTGGTAAGGCCAAAAACTCTCTCCACAAATCCTGGTCGCAGTTGTCTTCATTACCCAAACGGACGGTCAGAATTTTCATTTCTTTACTGACCCTGACTATTTGAAAATGAATGACTTAATTTCTAAAATGGAAATCAATGCCAAGAAAATGTTGCTTTAAACAAATTCCCTTGGAGTCAACTTTAATGGAAAAGATACAACTCAGTAAGATAAGATTTTAATGTGGCACTTAGAAACCATGGAAAAATTAAAAATAATTTTAAATCTCCTAAAGACATTGTAATACTGAAAGCAATTCTAGATCAGGATTTTCTTCCCTGAAGCCTGACTGAACTTTCTAGCAGTAGACATGGAAAAGCAGCGTTCAGTCTCAAGTGCCAACATGCCAGTTCTCACTAGCGATTCTTCTGGAGAGATGTCCTGTTTCTAGCCCAACTATAAAATATAAGGGGAAAAACAAAGACCAACCAAAAAGTCACAAAGAAACAAAAACCTCAGAGAAGACTCATTCATTATTTGAAATTTCCTGGATATGTTTTAAAAATTGAAAACCATTATTACATTATTAGTCAGTTAACCTCTTAATATTGTGCATTTTAATTAAAAATGTTGATTTTCTACATAATACCACTTTTCATACACTTTACCGCTGAGTGTTTTGCTGCTATCTCCTCCCTACCTGACTGCCTACCCTCTTTCAATAGATCATTTTTTAAATCTGTAAAAACATTCACTTGAAAACACAGTAATTTGTCAGTGTGGTCCTGTCTGACAGGAACCGGAAACCCAGTCTTCTCTCTCAAAAGATTTAGTCTCTGGAGATGAACTGATGCTTCTGCCCCAAGAGCCACGAGAGGAGACCGGCTGGCACACAAATCCGGCAGTTCTTAACAGTACCTGACAGGGCTCCCTCTTGTTACCTGAGCCCCGACCGAGGGCAGTATTGTCCCTGGTCCAGGCTTACAGCTGTGCCTGTGCTGCTCAGACCTGACACTGCCTCACCCATGTGTAGCTGTCCTGTCTCCCACTGCCCACAAGCACACAGGACTTCTCCCTCGACAGTTCACAAATTAGTAGTGACTTTTATGGTCTTACGCTGTCCTTTCTCCCTGCAGCGTCCCAGGTACAAGCTGTAAGTGACACCTGTCACATATCATAGCACTTACACACCTGCCCTTAGGAAAGAAACCTCACCTTCATCTTCTAAAATCCGGCGTTAACAGTCAGGAAAGTCGCCAGCTGGAGTTCAGAGGAAAGCAGACACCTTCATCAGAACCCAGTGCTGGACACCATGGTCTTGTCAATATGGCTTAGCACTAATATGGCTGAAACACAGGGCCAGTCCCTGCTTCATTTATTAACCATGGGAGCTGATTGCAGTTTTTTAAAGTCTAGACTAGTTTTCCATGTTTTACACATTTTATTCTGACATCTTTTAAAAACAAAGGACACACATCTGCATGTATCGATGCCCTTCTCTGTAAGTACGGTTTCACTTCCATCCTCTAGACTCTTCTCCTCCTCGCTGTCCGTTTGAGCGAGAGGGGCCATCTTTGCCTGGCACTCCGGCTGGGCTGCCTCTCCAGTTAGCTGCATGATTTCTTCTAGGACATTTGTAACAGGCACACATGTATAGGACAACTTCGCTTTGTTTTTATCCTTGGCTGTTTTTTTGGGGTTTTTTTTATCCTTTTTTTCCTTTTTTTAAATAAGTATGTTTCCAGGTTCTCATATTTTCTTTTCTTTGAATATATTGCACAACATTTTATTATTAGAAAAGGTTTCATGTTTCAGGCAAAAAGTTTTTCTCCACCCAGGAGGTGCTAATGTGTATTATTTTCTAGAAGAGGTAAGTGGTTGTCTGTGTGGCCATCTTCAAAGGGGACCTAAGGGGAAAGCAGAAGAGAAGACCAGAGAATTAATTCCACTCTCTACGACATCTCAGACCACAAGGCTCTGGGGGAGGCCCTTTCTGTTTAGACTGGAGCTGACAGCATGACTTAGAGACAGCAGCACGTGTGTCACTTACAGAGCGGACGGGCCTGTAGGATCCAAGTCTGAAACGACAGCAAATTATTTCCACTATAAATTTTCCGATTCCATGTAACATGCCTGCAATGGATAAAATAAGTTCAAATTTTCAATTAAACTGCTTTTGAAATTGCTGTGTAAGACTAAATACTACAGCTACCTGTAGAGGAACAGGCCACGGAGGGCGGCAAAGCAGCCTGCAGTTGTCTCTGAGGCTCAAACTACTTGAGAGGGTTACAACCTTTTCAAGACTTTCTCACATAACTTTGCAAATAACATCTTTTTAGATGAACCAAAATAAGAAAATCTGTTCTCTTTTTCTAGAAATATGAATCAAAACAACAGAGTTCTAAGAACATAACTCTCTCACTAGCTCAGAGTAACCAAGGGCTAAAGATGGATCTCTAAAAAGATTCCAGAGCCTTGGGTTAAAACCAAAAACATTACTGATTTAATCAAAATGTCACAAAATATGACTTCAAACAGTATCTGAGGAAAGAAGTTTAAATAAGGGGGAATTTACAGCTGCGATGTTCTGGGCATTTCCTCATTTAACCCTATAGCATACAGACAAACCACAGATTACATTTCAGGAAAGGTAGTGAACTATGTCAGGGCTACTGGGTCAGTGGCAGAACACAGACTAATGCCTAAAACATGTATGGCTTACCACATAATCTTCCTTACATTACTAAATCCCGTGAGAGAGGTGTGCTTACAGGACAGGAAATACATTTACGAGCTTTAGAATTTAGAGACGTTTCCAAATATTAAAACTTGAAAATGTGTATATTATATTTCTTGCTCTTTTAAAAGAGGCGTGATTTTATGTATGTATGTATGTATGTATGTATGTATGTGTGCTTGTGTGTGAGAGCCTTGCAAATGCTGAGGCACAGTCCATCAGTGAACGATCTCCCCACCCGAGTCTAATAAACACACTCGGAAATCAGAGAGAGAGAAGCATGGCATGACCACTACTTCCTACAATCCACAGTAAGAGCTTATCTCAAAGCAAAACAAATTAAAAAGAAATTAGGCAAAGAAAGGAATGCTAACCTGTTGTTGAAAAGATTCCTCCAATAATACCACAGAGTCTTACAAAAAACTGCCAGAAAGGCATGTGTTCCTCAGTGACTGTCACCATGAGAGAACTGAGATCATATTTCATAAATATTCCAGAGACTCCGTGGCTGCCTGCAGCGTGGTTAATGATACGTTCCTTAGAGCAAGGGAAGAGGAGAGAAAGGAAGAGAAATAAGCACTCGTCATGGGAACTCACACACTCTACTTTCCTCCCGGTGCACTAACTGCCCTAGACTTTAAGCTCTCCAGAGACAGGGTAAGTTTTTTAAAGAATCACGTTTATCCTGGCATGGTGTTGCACATCTGTAATCCTACCCTAGGAAGCAAAAACTGGAGGGCCATGCACTGTTTCAAAAAGAAAACAGAACCCGGAACTGAACTATTCCTATGTTGAAAATGGTCATCTTAAACATACCAGCATATTCCTGCACTTACAACTAACGAAGGGATAAACACCAAGTTTATATCGCATTGTTTCTTTAAAATTATTTCTTGTCATTTTATTTCTACTAATCTGAAATTAAAATGCAAGCATTAGGAACACATACCATGTGGTAAAAATCCCCTCCCTTATTACTAACACAGAGAACCTTATAAATGAGCCACCAATCAAGTTTTCAACAGTGAATTAATGCAAAAACGCTAAAATGTTCAATATCATGTTTAAGGCACAGAAACCCTGTGACCACATTCAAAAAAGCAAGCTACGTTGGGAATCAGGGCATCAATTACATTGGCGAAGACTAGGGATGATTAAACTGGGCTTCCAAAACTGAAAGTGGCTAGCTTCTCTCCCACCCTGAACTGTTAAACTCAATCACCTATAACAAACACCCCTTACACAATGGATTTCTTTTTGATTTAATTTTGCTATTTTCAAATACATCCTGAAGATAACTTCATGTTCAAACATCGTCTTTTTTTATAGTTGGATGTCATGCTGGGTAGATTTATAATTTGAGCTATTTCTAGTCTTATGGTACCATTATGATGACACGCAGTCCTTGGAAAGGGACAGCTGTAAGAGAAGCAATGCACACATTGCCAGACTCTCTATAACCCACAGCAATTCTAGAATCCTATACCCCTGCTTACTTTGCCCCAAAACCCTTGTCAAACCTACACAATGTTTCCCAGGTATTTGTCAATACAGCTGGTGAGAACATCTTCCTACTCTTGTAGAAATGTTGACGAGTAAAATATATACTTACCTAGCTACTGTGTACGTATGTATACACATATGTATGTATGTATATAAATACACACCTGTTTGCCCCTAGACACTTAACACTTGCCCTCTGAAATAACCTAGTTCAGAAGACTAAAGAGAGCCTTGCTCTCAGAGGCCTCAGTCAGGATCACCTAAGGCATTAACTACCACATGAAGGAAAATGGAGGGGAAAGCTCTTACACGCCCTGGAATTCAGGTGGGTACCAGTTGAGTATTACCAATTTCAAACTTGATTTATAAGGAAATACAACCTAGAACAGATGCTGTTCAAACCTGTTCTTCCCTCCATGAAACCACCAAGACCCTTCTACCTGAGGCTGGAAGCACGCACTCAATCAGACCCGGCTGCACTGAGGGCCTTGCTGAGAGGCCCTTACAAAACACAACAAAGAAACACAACACCTGATGACAGAGGCAGGCCAGGAGCTAGCTACCTATGAAGAATAATATCACAAACCAAAATTCATAAAGTGACCTGCCATCCAAATTTAATCTGTAATAGTCATTGCCAACGCTAGAACACACACTAATACCCACTCCAATACACTTTTACTAAAAATGTTAATTCATTTCAAAACTTCCATACATTTTAAAATAGGGAAGGGGACCCACTAAACCTCCAGTGTTATCTTGCAGTTGGGAAACTAAAAAAAAATTCCCCCTCAATCATCTTAGCAATGAGGTCCCACTCACCCTTTCTGTGACAGAGAACTGATGGGTGTCAGCTGAAATCTTGTATGTATGTAGCTTTGTTGGCACAACTGTAATGAAATATTGGAACATCTGGTTGTCTATAATAAAAACAAAATATGCCTTCTTATCAATCGGTAGCAATAGAATACTATCACATCTATTCTACTAAATATGACAAAATTGAAATTTAATATTACCATTGCTTTAGTATATAATAGATAAACAATTTTAAAAAAAGAAAAGCTGATGAAAACGTACTCATATTTGGTAAAACAAAGTCCCACTTAGGACACAAGAGGTGCGGGGGTGCCCACACTTGATTTAGTGTGTAATAAATAATTTTAAGAACTGGCCATCTCCTGTGACTAGTCAAGACTACCAGTGGAAGGATAGGGACACCAAGACAGCCACATAATCTTCGCCCTACAGTCTGCCCTACCTATGGGATGTGCAGGGGTAAGGGTGGCACAGAGATTGTGGGAGTGGCCAATCAGTCTGAGACCCATGCCACCTGACACCGCCTGGAGCTCCAGGACCCAGGGGCTGGATGGCCCAGAGACCCAGGACAGAACCAAACAGGACTGGAATAAAAACAAAATGTCAATGTAATGATGCCTAATGATACTCTGCTGTTCTCACAGATTGGTGCCTAGCCCAGCAGTTGTCAGAGAGGCTTCATACAGCAACAGGGGGAAACAGAGGCAGAGACCCACTGTCAAACATTAGGCCAAGCTCGGGGAATCCTGCTGAAGAGAGGAAGGAAGGACTGTAGAACCCAGAAGAGTCAAGGACACCATAAGAAAACCCATAGATCAACCAACCTGGGCTCACAGGGGCTCACAGAGACTGAACCGACAGCCAGGGAGCCTGCATGGGATCGACCTAGGTCCTCTGCACATATGCTGTAGTTGTGTAGCTTGGTCTTCTTCTGGGACTCCTAACAGTAGGATGTCTCTGACTCTTTTCCTGGCTTTTGAGACCCTATTCCTCATATTGAGTCACCTTGTCCAGCCTTAACTAGAAGGTAAGGTGCTTAGTCTTTCTGCAACCTGATATGCTACATTTTGGTGATATCTGTGGGAGGCCTGCTCTTTACTGAACAGAAACAGAGGAGGAATGGATGGGGGGGAGGGAAGACAAAGGGAAGGTGGGAGAGAGCCTGAGAGGAAACTATGGTCAGGATGTTAAATAAACAAACAAACAAACAAACTGAAAATGAAGACAATATACTCATATTTTGTAAAACAAAGCCCCAGTCAAGAGGCATGCAGGTGCCCACATGCATTAGTTCAGGCACTAATAGCCATGCATGGGACATAAGAAGGCAAAGACAGCATCTCCCAGAGCAGAAACCTAGATGACATTACAGCAGTAACCACAGTTCTCACGGCTATTCATCTTAAATACACAGCAAACCAAAGTTGGACTTGCCAGACTCTGAAGGTGACATCAGAGCAAAGAGGTATAAACAAACTGCTCAGGGACTGCCATTCAAGGGGTGGTCATTTTTAGTTACCTGACGCCACCATGGTAAATACAAGTACAAAAAGATCAATGTCCAAAAACAAACCTGCATGGCAATACAAGCCTGTAATCCCAGGAGGATTGCCGTGAGTTTAAAGCCAGCTTGAGCTACACTATTACTTCCAGGCCAGCCTGACCGAAATGGTAAAACACTATCTCAAAATAACAAGGTCACCTGAAAACAGGCTACACACCACTTGCTACAAGATGAAGAAAATAACCCTCAGAACTTGATTAAGTACTCCACGTGGAGTAGAGGCTTGAAAACACAAGCGCATGGCTGCTGTGATAGCACACACCTGACTACATGCAACGCCACTCTGGAGTAACTCCAGGCTTCCTGGGTTGGTGACATTCAGCAGGGAGCCTCCTACAAAAGCATTCGAGAGCCTTGGTCCTGTGACAAGAAGAGAACTTCTTTCTCCAGTGACTATTGTGTTTGAAACAACACATCAACCCTCCTGGCCAAATCCCATTCACGTCTACCACAGACTCAGCAGCCTCTTAAAGATTAGCTTCCCAAGGGTGACAGGGAGGGGAAACACACCAGTATTAAGGTTTTTAATGCAATTTTCTGTATGCAAATTCTAAGAGCACTTATTAAATACTTACGATCTACAGCAATCTTTTCAGTTCCATCCAAAGGATTAATAATCCCTGGAACAAGCTCTCCAAAAGATAAATGGTCTATTCTGTGAGAAAAGTTGTAAGCTAAGATAAAGAAAATAAAGGCAGAGAACTCACATTAACTCTTTAGAGTGCCATGCTACAGACAGTTCTATATCCTCACCTATGTTCAAATCATCTACTTAAAACAGCATGTTAAAAAAAACATGAGAAATGCACAATAAAATCCTGACAAAATGTTGCCTCAAATTTCATGAGTATATACAAATTAATTTCTATTAACTGTCTTATTTAATTCTGTCCAAAACATACAACTTTCTTGATTTTTAAACATCACACAGAAACCAAACCATGCCATTAGAACATAGGATGATGTTAGTCAAATAATGAAAGCGATCACAAATATTTTTTAACATACCATCCACTACTATGATCAACTGATTTTTATAGGATTTGCTTCGTTCTAAAAGCCAAGTTTAAGAAGAAAGTCTTGCTTGGAACAGTGGTACAAGCTTGGAATCCCAGCACTTGGAAGGTAGATGCAGGAGGACCAGGTCACTCAGGGCTATCTGCAGCCTTAGGCCAACCAGGCATATGAAAACATGCTCCATTCAATTCCACTCTCCAAAAACACTGCAGTTTTATGATTATCACTGTACCAAAGTAATTGCAAGTGTGTAAACAAGCCTTCCACTTCGAGTCCTGCCTCTGTTAGTGGCCATGTACAGAGTGGCACCAAGTTCTCCTGGCCCCCTAACTGCAGGGACTTTTGGGCAATGAACAGAGAGAAGTGCAGTGAACTTACAGATAGATTTGAAGCAATACATTTAAGGTTTTTTTTCCCACTAGATGGGACACCAAGTTGTTTGTTTTTGGACATAAATTTTTAAACAGCTTCCTTTGTTTGCTTGGCTTTTGCTCTCTATATTCACTGGCATGACATTCACTATGTAGCACAAGCTAACTTCAAATCCATGACCACCCCCCTGTTTAAGCCTCCCAAGTGCTGGGGCTACAGGTGCCGACACACTTACTTACTTGTTTTTGAGACTAACTCTCACTATGTAGTCCTGACTGGCCTGGAACTCACAGAGAACCACCTGCCTCCGTCTTGGGACTGACGGATTAAAGGCAGAAGGTGTGTGCTACCACACGAGTCAAGTTTACTTTCAAAGCCCTACCTTGTATTTGCACTAAAACAAATGAAAAACACACACAAAATTAACTTCTCTTGCAAACTTTTCTACACTGAAATGAAATCTCAGAAATTGCTCACAATCGTGGTTGACAAGTGCTGCCAAGTGCGCATGCCCTCGCGGATGTGGGATTGCCCTGGAAGGAGGAAAAACAGACACGTAACTAACAAGTGCGCATGCCCTCGCGGATGTGGGATTGCCCTGGAAGGAGGAAAAACAGACACATAACTAACAAGGCAAAGTAAGAACAGTGCACCTGGTCCTCAGCTAAACCATCTCAGCAATGCGATAACTAAGGCTGCAAAAAGCCAAAAGGAAACTGTGTTAAGTATTCATGAGCCAAGATGATAAAAACCAAGGGAACACCATTTCATAAATATCAATAAAACACAAAACCCAAAAAACTGAGTTCATTCTATAGCTCACATGTGCTTTCCAGGGGGAAAAAAAAAAAAAACCTTTGCTCCCTGAGGCTTAAAGCTGGAGATCCGAATTTCAAGAACGACCTCACGTGTGTCTGGTAATGACCTAAACACGTCAGTCTCTGAAAACACAAATCCATCAGCATGCTTCAACTGACTCTATTCACTTCCTTGAAGACATTTCTAAAATACTACTAGAGTCTTCTCTTTTATATTTTGTATATCAGAGATCACTCATTCCCAACTTAGGCAGAATGTCCTAAATTGCACAACAGATTTCTAAAACTTCCTCTGTACTTGTCCTGGTATCTGACAACTGGAACCATAATCCGAGCTGAGACACACTAGGGGTGGGACTGGAGGCCTTGGTTCCCACAACATCCACAGCACTCTGCTGGAGCCACTCAGAACCACCACCGTCACACATGACTGTAGCAACTTTGCCACAGCACTAATTTATACATAAGTACTATTTTCCCTGATAATCTTAGGTTAAATTTATTATAAGCTATTCTATGAAGTGTTCAGAAAATATAATTCCTAAAACACTGACCAAAAGCAGTACTAAAAAACTATAATAAAACTTCACTATTGCTCAAGATCAAGCTGCTGTGCAGAGGGTCAAACTGGAATGCTGAGATTTTATTTTTAATGAAAGTCACAGAAATGAACAATATTAAGTCCACAGGAGCAAATGGAATGACTGCTAGTTGATAACACACTTTAGCAGGTATCACTTTAGGCTATGGAATTGGAGGGCTCCACAGTCTTCCCTCGGTATTCAACACAGACTATTTTCATTGAATCCTTAATCCACTAAACAACACGCAGTAGTGGTAACACCTATGCACTCCTCAGGGTCACAGGAAGCCCAGTATGTGGGCAGATGCATGTGCATGTAGTACCCCTGGCGTCCAGAAGAGGGTGTCAGATACCCTGGAGCTGAAGTTACAGGTTTGTGAGCTGTCCAATGTGAGTTCATGAAAAGGACTCCTATCTCTTTATCACTGAGCCATGCCTCTAGCCTTATCATGCTTCTAGACTATTGGACACTGGACTCCCTGTCCTCAGCTGCTGAAGCACTTTCTCACTGAAATCTAATGGCCCAAGGCCAATCTAACTTCACTGAACATATTTTTCCAGCTACTGCAATCAAACATACTTCATTAACCTAGAAGTACAGGATCTTTCTTTCTTGGCTGATCAGTGAGCAAACACTTGATTGTAACTTCATTTTCTCTTAAAAATTCTACTAAACATTTTACGTTAAACTCTCTAATTTCCTTACCACTGCTTTCCTACAGAGTTGGGACTATTGTGATAAGTGCTTGGTTAGCCTGATAGTATCAACATACACTGTGTTCTTTAAATGCAGTCACTGTGACATCATAGTTATCACAATATTCTGTAGCCAAGTTCGATGGTGATTTGAAAGTATGGCAACCAGAGCCTGTGTTTCTATGATCTTTACACCATCAAATAATAACCAAGTGCCGGTGATGCACCAACACCAGGAACATTGAGACCATTACAGAGTCAACTTCTCCATCCTCACGATGATGCTGTAAAGTAAACTTTCAACAAAACCTCATCTTTTGGGCAGTAAGGGAGTAAGACAGGATCTCACCGTAACTCTGGCTGGCCTGGAACTTACTATGTGGACCAGGCTGGCCTCTGACAGAGGTCCACTGTCCCTGCCTCTTGAGCATTGGAATTAGAAGTGTATGCCACCATGCTTAACTAAAACTTCACTTCTGAATGCAAATCTGAACATTTTCATTAATGAAAAAGGCAGTGGGCTGCATCTGGAAATCATGCTCTCAGGATCCGTTCACTTGTGATAAGCCTTTTTTTCTCTCTTAAGTTTAGCCAATTCTTTATTCTTCTGGTACTAAGAATAACAACTGTCCTTTTCTGCTCTTGGTTTAAAAATGGAAAGTTAAAACATCACTATGAAGATTTCCACATGCTGTTCCTTATTTGTGCTTTACCCAGTAAACAATTTTAGCAGTGAGAAAATTTTCCATAATGTGTACATCTTTCCTGGTTAGTAATAAAGTCACTGTCAAGTTCAAGTGTGCCCCCAACAGGTCTTCACTTGTGTTTACCTTGTTCTGCAGCACAGGCACTCTGAGAAGAGGCAATATGATGGAGATACATCACCATCCAGTGCAGAGCACTAACCTATGACAAGAACGACTGTAGCTAACTCCAGCAGCACTAAACAGAAACACTACAGCCAGAGGTCACCCTGTCCCAGTGATACCTTCACTTTGTGTTCCTACTATAGGCTTTAAATTTAGAAATAAGAATTCTTCTAAATAATCAAATTACAACCTACAGCATTATAGCTGACTTCAATAGTTTCTCACAACCTAAGGTCTGTGAGGAACTTAGAACTGTTTTAGATTAAATCTTCCCCTTTTTGTTAGAAAATTTATGGATTAGCAGCATAAGCATCTCCCTTCAACACCACACGTTAAAAATCAAATTCAGTTACCCTATGCAGATGACATTTATTAAGAAGGCTTGTTTTCTGACATGTCTAACCCATCAGATGGGCCCAGCACTGGAAGGAGAACAGTTCTGAACCTCAGTCAGGTTGAAGAACAGCTTTTTGGTTGTGGCACTTACTGGTTTTTGAGGTTAGGGATGCTACTGGCATCCATGGACCACAGACAGAAAAGAAAACATCCTGCAGAGAATCATATTTCAACAAAGACCTCTCAGGTGCCCTCAGACAATGCAAAAACGAGAAACTACTGACCTGAGTCTCAACTCTGTTCAGCTACACAGAGGACCTATAGGTTGTTTGACTCGCTATCCTGTGTTGCTCGGTGCTCAAATGTCATCCCAACATCTGAGCGGCCCGCGTGTGTTTATCTGGTCACAACTCTGGCTAAATGCAAGCACATGCCTCTTACTAATGCATTCTGTGTGCACACATCCGAGCATCTGCTTACAGGGATTCAAACACCACACTCCTGCCCTCTGAACTATTCTCTATGGGCAGCGAGGACTGTCATTGCACTCAACAGGTAACAGGATCAACATTGAGCTTGACAAACCTAACACTAAAAATAAAAGGTAAGTCTACTTCAGTTTACGAGACACAAGCAACAAGAGCTTTCCCTCTGTGGTCTGTTATATGTAAGCTATCTGCTGAAAGGTGTGAAACAGGGGAGACTACAGGCCATGGTACAGCAGAAGTTCGGGCTGTGCCTTTCAGACTAGGGCACTGCTTACACGTGAAGCTGCAATGAGCCCTCTCCATGTGCTGCCTCCACGGTGCCAAAGTCTCAAAGTCCCCAGACAACGCTGCAGATAAGCAAGAGAGCACTGAACATGGCCAAACAGCAAAGTTTAAATTCGCAGGAGAAAAGCACAACAAAGAAAAAATAAAGTTGGATTTGATCATTATAAGCAATGAAGTCTTTTGTTCTCTCTATATAAACAAATAAGTAAACAGACAATAAACCCAAAGGTACCCTTTGAGCAGGTTCTTTTCCTGACATGTTCTCCTTTACTTTATATATAAGTTCCTAACTCCCCATATAATTCTAAAGTCTCCTCACGAAGCCTCTGCTGACTCGCAGACTACGTTACATAATTTTCCTTATCAGCTATAATCGCTTTTAGAGCCTCAATAGAACCATAATCAAGTAATAACTAATGTACTTACTGGTCAAAGTTTGACTATTCTTGTAGGACCTCAGCACCCAGGGAGAGGAAGGCGCCCTCTTTTCCACTGTGTGACCCTGAGTCTCCCTCAGCACCAAGGGAGAGGAGGGCGCCCTCTTCCACTGTGTGACCCTGAGTCTCCCTCAGCACCCAGGGAGAGGAAGGCGCCCTCTTCCACTGTGTGACCCTGAGTCTCCAGACCAGTACTCTGCACACAGCAATCGTCCAGTGACGGTTTAGACAGAGGAGAACTCAGCCTCGTCCTCCTCAGGTCTCCGTGGAAGGAGAAAGCAGGGGAGCTTTTTGTGATACTGGGTTATATTCAGGAGAGTAAGTGACAGTCTTCCTAAGCTGTTACTAAATTACTTCATTCTAGATATCAGTAACTTTAGACTTTTTCTAGAATTACTCAGGGATTGCACTTTGATGAGAACCACCAAAGGGCTAAACAAAACCTACTATCAACAAACAAACACACTGATGGAGCCCCTAGGGTCAAGGCTATCTGGCAACAGAAGTTAAGACTGAGAGGTTTTAATCACTATTTACCCACAAACAACACTTTACATGCCCTTTGTGGTTACACTACCTGGTCAGGAAAATACGCAATTTTAATCAAGCTCCAACCCCATCGGGAGGCAGAGGCAGGCGGATCTCTGTGAGTTCGAGACCAGCCTGGTCTACAAGAGCTAGTTCCAGGACAGGCTCCAAAACCACAGAGAAACCCTGTCTCGAAAAACCAAAAAAAAGAGAACTTCAGGAAGTGAAAAGAACATACTTGCCCACAGTTATGTGAAAATTCCCTGCTACTTTATTGACGTACAGATGACCGTGGATTCGGCATGCATCTGGAGTCAGCGCTGGGTCATCTTCCCTGTAAGGCAAGACACGTTCAGATGTCTCAGTACACATCTGGCACAGAGACTGTGGACTGGTGACAATGGCACACGGGGAAAGGAGAATCCTAAGGACAAACTGTTGGGTCCTAATGTCAAGATTAAAGTGATGGTTTACACCCACTTAGAGCTGCTATATAGCTACCATATTTACATAATTACAGATCTTTACGCATCTTCAAGTCTGCTCAATGACTGAGGAACAGAGAGCATCAGCAGCACACCCTCCTACTCTCCTCATGCACTTCTGCACTGCGGTGCAGCTGGGTCAGAAGGAAACTGAGGTCAGGAAAAGGCACCCAAGTGAAAACTGGACTTTTCTTCCAGGCCAATATAAAGTCTTTGCATATTTTTTAAATCTGAAAAAATCATTTTCATGATTACAGCAATCCTTGTTACCTACTCTGACACAAGTATATAAAGAACAAACAGCAGGACCGACACTAAAACACATCAGAGAACATTCCTGGTGAAGAACTGGACGTTTGAGGCTCTCACCTTGGTGGCAGTGCCGTTGACGCACTTTTAAAAGCACTTTTGAATATCACATCTTGAAGGGAATGCTCTTCTTGTAGCCTACTCTGAATCAGCTGCAGCATCCTAGATGAGACAAAACAGGAAGATACACACCAAGCCAAGACTTGTCCAACTACAGAAGACTTCTGACTAAGACAAACCACGGTGACTACAGGACTACATCCCAGAAGGAGGTTCATCAGCTACTCTCAGGGATAGTGAAGATGGCTAGAAGTTTAGTGCACACGTGATCGGAGGCACCAAAAGACACCATCTACTCTGCTGAGTGTCTACGCTTACCTTTCACACATAATTACAAAATGTTTGCTTCTGCCAAGCACTGAAGTAAGTGCTGTAAATATGAAGAACAAACTAAGTGCAGGCCATACAGCAGGGCACTGGATTGGAGGCTGCAGATTATTGAAATACAATCCCAAGGCTTGTTATAAGCTAGGTCATGGCATCATTTAGTATCACCCGATGTCTTCTTTCCCAAAAGAAGTAAACTTTATTCTACAGGACCATTCTAGACAATACAGTATAATTTGTCTTCATACAACCTTTAAAACAGAACCAACAGGATTGTAGAAAGCAAAGACTGCACTTAAGGAACAATGACTGAGGGATGGGAAGATGGCTCAGCATTGGCTGTTCTTCTTGAGGACCTGGATTTAGTTCCCAGCACCCACATCATAGCAAATAACCATTTGTAACTCCAGTTTCAGGGGATCCAATGTCTTCTTCCTGCTTCTCCAGGCACCAGGCACACAGGGGTGCACAGACATACATGCAGACAAAAACGCCCACACAGGTGACTGGAGAGGTGGCTACAATGATGAAGAGCAGTTGTTTCAGCAGAGGTCCCGGGTGTGATCCTAGCACCCGCACGGCGGTGTTCACACCTGCCCAGAACTCCAGTTCCAGGATGTGCATGTGACACAGACATAGGTTCAAGTGTAGCACTGATACATACAAAATAAATAAATCTATACAAAATAAATAAATCTACTAAGAAATTTTAAAGTGTTCAAACATACTCACAGTAAAATAAGAATAGCAACATTGCTTAGAGTCACCTCCTCTAGCAGGATCTTAAGTGACATATCAAGTCATAACTCAGCAAGCACAAACACTACACACAGTGGGGAGAAATGAGCGGTGGTGGCACAGAGAACTTTCAGGGCAGTGAAACTACTCTTGATGGTACCATGGTGGGTATATTACACAACTGTCCATTCAAAGGAATGACCTCTAAGAGGGAGCTCCCAAGTGAACTACAGACCTTGCTTGGGTAATGTTGGATCCATGCAAGTCTCATGGATTATGACAAGTAAGCCACTCTGGAGCTCGATGTTGATAAAGGAAAAGGAGATATGGGAACTCTGAACTTTCTACTTATCTTTGCTGTGAACTTGTAACTACTCTAAAAAATAATGAACTTGAAAGTAGAAAAAAAAACTTACATGTAAACATACCATCTTAAAAACACAAATATTCATCTCCCATACACCACATCTCATCGCAATGGTAAAGCAGTGTATACACAGAAATGAGGGAATACTTATGCACTACCCATCTAGAACACTGGGTTAACGGGACTGTCTCATTAACATTAAACCTAGAAAGAGAAAGCAGACGTCCCAAAAGGCTGTGCTCAGGGTTTGAAATTTTCTTCTAAAGATACTGCAACCTTAATTATCTAAGGCAAAACACCAACTGAGAGAGTCAACTCCAAAGGAAAAGGACATCTCCCTCCAGACTAGAATACTCATTTTTAATAAGTCTTGTAGCTCAAGTTCAGCTTAATGGATGGCAGTGGTCAGAGTCTGAAGAGACTGTGAGACTTCTGCTTGGAGCACACCAACCAACAGCCAAGTACAAAGATATGCAGAAGACATGCTATATGAAAAGATGCAGAAAGTTCTAGGAACGATAGGAAAGCCCTCTTATTCAATAAAATTGGTCTCTGTTGCCACTCATTAGTCCCCTTCAATATTTAATAGAATTCTATATAAAAGGAACCATCTTGGGTCAGAAGAGATGACTTGAGGGTTAAAAGTGCTTTCTGCTCTTCCAGTACTGGGGTTCAGTTCCCAGAACCCATAACAGACAGTTTGCAACATGGCATGCACATACTTAAATAAAAATCTTAAAATTTTGAAGAGGAGACAGCTCATGCTAGTGTTTCTGGGTGTGTTGTTTGTTTGTTTTAGCTTCCTGAAACAGGGCTCTGAACTACTGATCCTCCTGCCCCAGCCTCTTAAATACTGGGATTACAAGTATGCACACACACCTGACTCTCACTTTAATATTTCTGGATAAAAGTAACATCTTTCACCTCTAGTAAGTGCTTCCTAGTAAAAGTGCTAGAAACCCAGAAAGCTCTAATATTCACTGTTTTTCTTCAACTATATTCAATCTCAATATTAAAAATCTTCCAGCCAGGAAAATTGGTAATGAAAAGAAAAAGACTCTTCAAGTGTACTAGGGAGTATGTCTGTAAAAAACAAACATTTAAGTACAAAGTACATTTTTGTCTGATAATCTGAAATTGGGTAACCTTAAATATAGGCCATCTTGGGAACAAAAATGGGATAGAGAAAACACTTTTTCTTAAACAGCCCTACCTGACTCAAGACAACACCCTGATAAACAAACAGTTCCCAGGGGTCACATGTGGTTTTCCTCATTCATGGTTTTGCAGTTCCCAGAATGAGACAGCTTTTCCTTTAAGCTGTTCATAAAATGAACCTTTTGTCTGTTTCCATACTTAACCCATGCCCAGGAAAGAGGTGAACTTTGACCCTCCTGCTTCAGTGTCCCAAATGCTGGGATCATAGGTGTATATATTCACACCTGGCTCCAAATTCTAAACAATGTTCATACACTTTTACAGTTAAATTTCTTTAAAATTTTAAAAACTAAAATTTATTTATGAGTCAAAGTATACTACGGAAAAGAAACACTATGTTAGACTTTCCTAAGGCCTGATAGTTTTTTAAGTCATAAAGATTATATATACTAAAATATTTTAACAAATGCATAGTTTCCAACAGAAAAAATGGTCTAGGTTTCTATGGTGATGACACTGTTTACACTTTACCTCTGCCACTCTCTCTGCTGGGGTGAAAGGTCAAACACTGCCTGCCAAAAAGGAGAACATAGTCACTGACAAATCCCTTGGTGTTCATATAGCATCAGTTTAAATGTTTTTCTATGAATAAGAAACAAACTTATAGTACTGCTAAGACATAGTCGAGATTTAACCTGCAATGTTTTATACAACGACAGCATCGGGAAGCTTCACTAATGACAACTATCTTCTTGATATTTGCAGGAGCAAACATAAGCTGACAATCAGAAGCACAAAATGCGTATTCTGGGACTGAAAACCAGTCAAGCTCAGCATTGCTGAAACTGGAAACTAAAATTGAAAGGGAACCACTGGGGATGGGGGAGGGGACAGGTGACAGATGGGGCGAGGCCTAAGTGGGAACCCAAGCACCGCAGCCCTTCCTCCTCCTCCTAGGAAAGTCGCAAAACAAAACCACACACCTTTGCTGAAAAAGAAACCCCAAAAGCCCAATAAAATGAAAAACAAAAATCACAAAATTAAGACTAATAGTGCACAGAGGCCACAGGGGCAAAGGAGAGTGCTCAGCTGGCAACGCACTCGCCTTGCAAGCACGACCTGGGTCTGCGCCCATGCAGAGCAGCCAGGCATGCGGCATACGTGTGGAGCCCAGCACGGCGGCAGACACGGGTGGGTCAGCCGGCCTCGCCTAGTGGCTAGGGTTCCAGGACAGTGAAAGATGTGCTTATTGCAAAAACCATGGTGGACAGCACCTTTCCCAATGACGACAGTCTAAGTTCAGGTCTCAACACGCAAACACGTGTGTCAGTGGATACACACATAAGCTATGAAAAAGCACTATAACTGAATATTCTGAAAACAGTATAAAATGGAAGTGTCTCAATGTTTACTGGTAACCATTTTGATCCAAATCTGCAGATCACACTCTAGTATGTTATAACGCTATCTGAATTTATAAAGTAAATTACATTTACTTACTCCATGTAAATTACAATAAAATAAACTTTGTTAGTAGAAAAATAGAGATCAGAAGAGGGGATTAGAGTTGCAATACTAAATTATTTTTCTATAAACATTTCTACTTTAGGCATGCTTTATGGTCTTAATATGAACTATCTGCCTCGGGTTCCTAAGCAGAACCCAGGACCCCAGCTAATGGTATGATGTGGAAGCCTGTAGGAACTTGGGGAGTGTCCTGGCTCTGTCCCGTCTACACCGGATGAAAGCTCCTGTCACACACTGCAGCATTCATGATATTCTCCCAAGTACAAGAGGCCAAGAAACCACGGCCTGAACCCTGAAAGCTATAGCCAGAACCAATAGCTGCTCCCTCAAGTTGTCTCTGACAGGGATTCTGTCACAGGGACTTAAATGTAATGAAAACAAGCTGAGACCAAAGACAAACACATTTTTTTTTTTTTTGGCTGTAAATTCAAGTTAACTCAGCAATCAGAACTAGTCCAGGGTTTTCCTGTCTCAACCCAGTCAATGAACTGAACTCTAGTCTTCCTCCATCTTTGTGACAAGAAAATGAATTTAAAAATGAACACGTAAATTACATGCCATGGGACCAGAGGGCCATGTGCTCTTTATGAAGCTGTTTTAGAGCTATGATCAGGCACCAGTACGAGCATACTGACCCTGTAACATACTGTGCGGTGAGTCAGCTAAGAACAGCTTGTGCTTCGAAACTACTAAGAGCATCAGCACTGGAAAAGGTAAAAGCCAATGAGATTCCCTCCGATGTGATAAGAAAGCTACAGCTCAGATGTTTTTAAAGATTTAGGCTTGGTGAAAGTAGCACAGGTCATAAAGTCCTGAGACAACTACAAAGTACAACTTCTAATCTTCAGGCAAATACAAGAGGAAGGAATCTGACAGGAAGCAGTGTCCTGAGCTATAACAGACCCTAGAGGCCTACCCAAAATGCCAGCTGTGGTTATTTCAGCTTTTGATATTAGGTATAACTTTTCTCCATCACAAGGTTCTACAGAGAATTTAGATGACTTCTGAAATAAAAGGGAAAAAAATCAGATATATTTCCTGCACAAATTTAAAAACCACATAAATCAAACTTACTGGTTCGTAAGATAGACCATCTGCAGATGCAACCATGGTCTCTGCTAAATCCAGTACATCTGCTCCAACATCTGCATTAAAACAAAGTTTTTACATTCTGTACTCTGATCAAAATGACCATATGCTATAAAACAACAACAGAGACAACTTTTATTTGTTCAGAGTTAAAGAGTAGCATTTATTATGTAGCTTTTGTAGACAGTATTCCAAAATTTCATGATTTTATTTTTCTCATAGTAAAAAAGCTAAGGTTAATAAACTGGCCAGCTTGCTAAAATTAAACAGCCTCTAAGCATTAAAGATGCTGAATACAATTAATCACAAGAGTTACTTTAAGAATTCAAAGAAATTATAAGGCAGATCTACTTAGACTTTTAAAAATACCAAATAGGAAACTTTGCTTTGAAAGGCTAAAATTTTAACGGTGTTCCAACATGGCATCTGTTCAGGACCTGAGCTAGCTCTCAAAGCTCAGTCATAACGTATCTCCTTACCTCTTAAAACCACTACCTGAAGAAAACTGAACTGAAAAATGAGACTCATCTGTCCTAGAGTGCAGGGCAAAGGTGTAAAAGGTGGAGTGTGGGTAGAAAGCCTGACTTCCCACAAAGACAGACAGTCTGCCTAGATCACAACTGACTGCGAATGCTACGGTTCTTTACACTGTAGTCACATTCAGAAAAGTCAGCGAGTTGACAGCCTGGTGACGGTGACGGTGTACTCACACTGACACTTCATGGCAACGGTAATGTCTATGTTGATTCTCAACTTGCTGTAAGAGAAAAGGGCAGCCATCAGTACCCATCAATCAGCAAAACACCAGAAATGAAAATCAACACACCTATGAAAATGTGGATTTCAGGCAGGAAAACACAAGTTAGAACTTAACTTGCATTCCTTAAAATCAGAACAAGAACATTAAAAAAAAATTCTCTTTTGTGTGACCCTCCTGATGTGGTTATGGGGAACTGAACTCTGATTCTCTGCAAAAGCGATGAGAACTCTTAACCACTTAGCCATCTCTCTGGGCTCCTACACATTTCTGCTTCTCCATGTTTAACAACAGCCACCTTTGTTAATAGCGACTCCACAGCCAAGAATCCCAAGAAACTAAAGCTCGCCTGTTTAAACTTCAGATAGAACAGTCCTTTCAGGACATGAAACCCTAGTCAAGAAGAAGGTATTCCAAGATTCTTCTTCCATTTATCATAAAAACCACACATTATGTTGGGTGTCCTTCAGTGCCATTTCTTTACTGTGGAATAGAAAGTAGATGTTTCAGGTTCAAGCATACATGCCCAACAGAAAACAGCCAGCCTTAGGACAAAGGAGAGCAAACTACCAGGAAAGCATCTGGTGCTTAAGGATTTCACAGCCCTTTCACTCTGAGATGGGCTCTCACTGGGCAGCCATAGCTGGCCTGGAATTTATGTAGATCAGGCTGGCCTTGAACTCACAGAGATTCCTTTGTTTCTGCCTCCTAAGTGGGGGATTAAAGGTGTACACCACCATAACTGGCTTTACGTGGCCTTTAAATAATAGGCAACCAATGCTTTGTTTTCAAATGACTCGTTCTTATAAAAATTAACTTTCAAATAGTAGAATTAACCATTATGTGGTGGTTTGAATGAGAAATGTCCCCAGTTTGGCGAGGTCTTGCTGGAGGAAGGACATTACTCCCACTTCTGCTCATTCTCTTGTGTTCATCCTCCGGCAGGCAGGCCACGCCTTCTCTGGTATTATGGACTATAGCGCCTGGAGCCACAAATCAAAACCCTCTTTCTTCTATAAGTTACTTTTGGCCAAGGTATTTTATCAATCAACAATAGGTCACTAATACACACTACTAATAGGAGAATGGCATAAACACACTCAGTTCTGTGCTTCTGATCAAAAGGAATCAAATTTTTCAGAGCATCATAGTCTTAAAATTGTCTGGAACTCTAACCCCTGATATCAGTACACGCGAGGCTCAGGGAGAGCTGGGAGAACCAGTGGTGGAGGCCAAGAAGACAGGCTCCTGATCTGCCCGAGACCACAAAGAAAGCCAAGTGTTTCGATGATGCTGAACACAAAGGAGGTTGAGAAGTCACCAGCACCCTGAAGATAACAGATGAGGGGTTACAGGCAAAGACACCGAGGCCAGACAAGAATTCGCTGCATGACTAGCCCAATGCTATGCACAATTCACAAGCTGCGAGTGATTTAGCTCATAAGTGAGAAAAGCCCTATACTTACTATTTCTATTTTACGGAACAGAAAATCAGAGCATACACAATACAGAGTTAATGGCGTCCTGAATTGTGTACATGACACAGTCATAGCAGAGCTGGGATGTAAAGGAAGAGTATCTCTCTGCCCACTATCTGCAACCCACAGAAACATCCAAATGAAGCAAAGAAATGGCTGTCAAGCTACTTTTGTCTCTTAGTACTCTGTCTTCATGGGTTTAAAAGTTTCAGCTTAGCTTAGCATCCGCAGGCTTAGAAAAAAAAATGTTTCTAGGTGGGTTGTTTTTGTTTTGTTTTGGAGATGGTAAATAAGTGCATAATGAACCTGCTTTAGAATTTAAACAGTATTTAGAGGATTCTAAAATGCTTCAATTAATACAAACAATTAATGAGGATTTCCAGTGCTATTTCTTTTTTTTTTGTTGTTTTGTTTTTTTTTTTTGTTTTTCGAGACAGGGTTTCTCTGTGGTTTTGGAGCCTGTCCTGGAACTCACTCTGTAGACCAGGCTGGCCTCGAACTCACAGAGATCCGCCTGACTCTGCCTCCCGAGTGCTGGGATTATAGGCGTGCGCCACCACCGCCCGGCTCCAGTGCTATTTCTTCAAAACTAAGATAAACCAAAACCAAACCAAACCCATGGATAGTTTAAAAGGTGCATCTAAGGGTATCAAGAAGAAAAATTTGCCAGCAACCACATGGTGGCTCACAACCATCTGTAATGAGGTCTGGTGTAGACATACAGACAGAATATTGTATACATAATAAATAAATATTTAAAAAAAAAAGAAAGAGTTTAAAAAAAAAAAAGAAGAAGAAGAAAAACTTGGTTACCTAGAAAAATCCTTGTCTACTTCATATTCGTACTTCATCCAGGTATCTTGATACACTGAGAATTCCATTATTGTTAATAAAGCCATAGTGGTAAATGCTATTAGAGAAACTAAGGAATCAAAAAAAGAAAAATAGAATTAAAATAAAAAGGTAAACAGGTATCTTAAGCAGGATTAAAATGAGGTTTAAAAAAAAGGAAAGTTTTCAACATGAACATTATTTGAATAAAGAGTACAAATGATTTCTCTTAAAACATTACAGATGTTTTAAAACAGCTTAGAAATGAAAGCATGGAGCACAAACAGGAACACAAACATCTGTGTCCTGCTTGCCTTCAGTTCAGCAGTGCCTAACCCCAGAAGACAAAACTTTACACAGCACAGGTATGTGCTGCTCACAGCAGTTACAGACAGGACAAGTAGGAAGCATGCTGACAACACCGACCTAGACACACTTCCCTCATTACTAAGAAACACCTATGTGCTTATAATGCAACTTAAAACAAACTAGGTCCTAAGATGAAAAATCAGATGAGCTCTCTAAGACCCTAAAATACTACCACCTACTTTGCAATGTCCTAAATATATTACTGTATTGCAAATTAAGTAGACACCTAGTTGTGAGAACTCGCTGACCAGCACACGACACAAGGCTGTGCACCCAGAGCAGGCTCTCCTCACTGTCTTCACTCACAGGGGCAGAACTAGCAAGCCTTTTATTGCACTTTATTTTACTTACTTGGGTTTTTTGTTTGTTTGGGGTGTTTTGTTTTGTGGGGTTTTTTTTTTTTTCTTTTTGTTTTACTTTGTCTTTGAGCCAGAGTCTTAAGAAGTCTATAACTACTTGAAGCTAGTCTGTAACTGACTACGTAACCAAAAATGATCTTGAAGTTGAGATCCTCCTGCCTCCACTCCTTAGTGTTGGGATTACAGGTATGTGCCACCATGCCCAGTTTACGGTGCTGGGGTTCAAAACCAGGGCCCCACACAGGCTAGGCAAGCATCACCAAGTGATTATATGCACCTTTCATTACACATTTCTCTACCCAATGACGCTCAACAGCATATGACTGTTATCTTACTAATTCACCATAGGGAAGAATAATAGGAAGTATTATTATAGGTAGAGACTTTCCTATACTTTATCACTTCCTTTATTTAACAAATGCTCTAATTACTTACACATAAAAAGTTACATAATACATTCGCCCTAGCAATATAAATACTAACATCCTCACTTCACGTAAGAACTAAGACAGACGAGGACTTTCTTACAGCAAGTCTTTACTGTCACCCAAGGCAGAACAGGAACGGGGCTGTGCTGGCAGCCTTTCGTAAGTCTCTCCACTCTCAAGTCCATTTATATTAAGAATAAATTATATTTAATCCCAGCACTCGGGAGGCAGAGGCAGGCGGATCTCTGTGAGTTCGAGACCAGCCTGGTCTACAGAGCTAGTTCCAGGACAGGTTCCAAAGCCACAGAGAAACCCTGTCTCGAAAAACCAAAAAAAAAAAAAAATATATAATACAATAAGATGTATAATCTATAAACACAGCAACACACAGCTGGAACAGCACCGCAGGTAAACTGTACTACCTGACCACTAACGTGTAATATAATATATAATACGATAAGATGTATAATCTATAAACACAGCAACACACAGCTGGAACAGCACCACAGTAAACTGTACTACCTGACCACTGACGTGTAATAATATAATATAATATAATATATAATAAGCATAATCTATAAACACAGCAACACACAGCTGGAACAGCACCACAGTAAACTGTACTACCTGACTACTGACGTGTAATATAATATATAATACGATAAGATGTATAATCTATAAACACAGCACCACGGGTAAACTGTACTACCAGACTACTGATGTGTAATCAGAGGCACTGCCAGGCGCTACAGAGAACACCGATAGTTAAAGCAGAGTCATTCGGCACAGGATGAGCAGTTCCAAAGCCAGCGCCCACATGTTGGTGATCTACTGACCAGAGTCTGGAGCGAGCTCACCTGTTCCCCCACTGGCTGATGTCTCCACATAGCTGTCAGGAACCTTGGGAAAGGCGTCTAACTCTCTCACCAAACTTAAGGTTTTTTTCCGATTCAGTCGCCTCATCTTCAGATAAACCTTCCTCTTCCTTCATATAGTCATGCTAAGGAACAAAGAGGTAAATGAATATACGACCAATTTTCTCAGAAATCAGCATTCTCAACTCTCCTTGACAAAAAATAAAATAGTGAGCCCTTTTACCCTCTTCTCCATTTTCACTCTGACAAAATTATGAATGAAAGGCAATATACAAACACAAATTAAATAGAAAAAAAAAGTGGGAGACGGTCACATTTTCACATTTAAATTGTTCAAATTTAAATGTTAAATTTTAACATTTAAAATGCTTATTTTGTATTAAGTTGACAAATTATATATACATATGTATAACTATATATAATTTCCATATATATGGAAAAAGAAGTTATAAGGCAACAAGAGCTGTAAGTTCTCAGATACTTATAATATTAGCAACACAGGTGCTTCTCAGTGTCCATGGGGAGCCGATTACACACAGTCAGAAAGACACAGTGCTCACGCATTTCCTCAGAGAGCAGGCTTGCAAATGGTCCCAGCACATATTCTCAAACATTTTAAAATCATCTCTAGATCACCTACAAAACCTAAGCAGAAACCTAAGACAGGCCCCACCATCACTCATTGTATATGACGTCTGTGGTGTACATCTGTGCATCTATCTGCCCGTGCACGTACGCACGTACATGTGCATGTGGAAGCCAGAGATCAATGCTAAGGATTCTCCTCAATCTCTCCACCTTACTCTTTGAGACAAGGTTTTCCAGTGAACCTGGAGCTAATCAATTCAGATAGACTGATGGCCAACAAGCCCCAGGCATCCTCCTGTCTCTGAGGGACATGGCACCACACACAGCTTTTAACATGGGCACTAAGGATCCAAACTCTTCAGGCTTGTGCAGCAGGCACTTGACTGAATCACCTCCAAAGGCCTCTTATTAAACAGTAAAAGTGTTCATGTCTCCTTAAGGCAAAATCTGACTCTTCCCTAAACTCAGTCCAAGTCTAGTACAGATTTCTGACAGCACACCCTCCAGCCCAACTCTATATCTTATTCCCCCTCATCTCCTGACTAAACTGGCTCAAGCCTGTCATCTTTCATAGGTACTAAATCCAAGAGAAAAACTTCATGTTGTAGCTTTGTCTAGAACGTATTGATACCCATATTCTCATTCCCCGCGCGCGTGTGTGTATGCTTGGCTTGCGTGCATGCATGAGCACATGTGTTATGAGAGAAATTTTCTTCATGATAGTCTCTTGCTTTGACCTTAGAAATTCAGCAAGCACCCAAATCTCAAAATCATAAACTGAAAAGTCAAACTGTTACAAAACCCAAGACTTTGAAAGTGGACATGATGCTCATCTCCCCTCTAGATTTGGATTCCTCTCATCTTCATCTCAGCCACGATCCCTCAGAAGACTATCTCCTTGCCTTGTACTCTATATTTCTGTCCCAGTAGTCCCACACTGAGCTACTTCATCACTGGCTTTCTTCCACTGTCTTATCTTAATGATTGACAGTACATACCAAACTGCACAAGCCAGAAACACAGGTTTGCCTTCAGACTCAGCTTCTTCCTAAGTTTCTCTGTTTGCTTTCTTCCTGGGGCACAGAAGGCCCTTACTAGGTACATTAGTCTCAATGGCCACACGTTGTGCTTCGCCTCACTCCCTGACCACTAGGAATCAATTATTAACAGCATCAGAGGGCACATTATCCGCCTTGAAGCCCTCGAGTCACTTCCCACAACACAGGAGTCAGGCCATCCAACATGGCTGCAGAACCCTCCACAGATCACGCCCACCACATACCTTGTCCTTGTCTTCCCTCTGAGTTCCAGCAACACTGAGAACCTTTCAGTACTCACTCTGCTCTTTCTGCAGCATTAGTTCCTTGTTGTCTCCCCCAGGCTCATGTGACTGACTCCACTCACTCTTCTGGGCCTGTGTCCCTATGGCTGTTTCTAGCCACTAACAGTCAAAGGAGGAACCATATCTAACTTCACCTTTACAAGGCCAATGCCTGACACAGCAGGCAGGTAAGCCTTAGAGATGGAAGGGAAACCTCCATAGCAGCACAGATTCCAAATCCAAACTGCCATATTTGGGTAAATGAACATTTAAACCGCTGCCTAAGAGGAACGGTTCTGTTTTGTTCACTAGAGAGTCGCCAGCTTTAAACAGTAGCTGTAAACGTTGAAAAAATAAATAGGGGATTCTACTTTCAAAACTTACATATAGTTTTCAAAGTAAGCTTTATAAGTAAAGCTCCTTTTACATTATACCAAGAAACTGTGGGAAGTAGCTGTTAGTCTCACAAACTCCAAGAACCAACACAATCTATGCATTTCCCCTCTCTTGAGCCAGACAGCGCAGCCCTCGTGGCTCCCCCGAGACTGTTTCCTAGGATCACCACTGTTGAGGGAAGCAGGCTGCCACTCGACTTCTGCCCATTCCTGCAAGCTCGCTAACGACTTCCAAGAAGCCCATTCCATTTCCAACACTTGTCGCTGTATAAACCATTGTTGTGACACGAACAAGTTATCCAATGCTTAAAAAAACCATCAACCTGCTCTATGAAATCCTACTTCCTCATGTTGTAATTCCCATTTAATACTTCATTCCGAAGACTCTCAGGGTAAAAAACTTGCGTGTTCTTAATCATATTTCGCACTCCATCGCTTCTCTTTAAAGTCTACCTTCCCTTAATAATAGCAGTTAGACATACAGAACTAACTTTCATGTTAAGTACCATTCAATACACTTGACATATGAACTTACTCTTCTATACCGCAGATGCCACTCTGATTCCTTCTCATAAATAAAAACCGCAACGCATTTTTCCCAGGAAGGTACAAGTGGCACTATGCAGAACAGAGATTTGGTCCATGCAGCCTAGCTGCAAAGTTGGCTCCAAATTGTAGTGCCCCTGCCTTCCGTTCTTGTTGCCAACTTCGATGGGTGCATAGGTGCATTCAAGGCTGCCCCACGGCCTCTACACCTGAATCAGTCAGTACTTGTCTTTCCCCCATTCCACCACCATCTGATGTCTCCAAAGGCACTGTACACATACGGTGTATACACACATATGTAGGCAAAACACCATTCACATTAAAAAATGCAGTAGATAGCACAGGGTTTTTTGCTTTGGATATCCTTATTTAGTAAGATTAACACTGTAACTTTATCTATTTCCATCTTCAAACACAGCCTTTGATGCATTATTTTTGTATATAGTCTTTGCACGATCTTTCTGTTCACTGATAAACACCGTATGTACACGTTAGTGATCTCTAACACCACTTCTGGTTTCTCTGCTGTCTCTTCTAAACTGTCCTTTAAAAAAAGTAACAAAAATTAAACCTCACAGATATAGTGGTGGCAACTAAGAGAATAATTAAACAACTGCTTAAGAATTAAGAAGCCTCTTCATGTTGAACTAGACACCAACACTCCTGAAAGCAACATACAGTCAATTTCACCATTGTATCCATTGAATATAATGAGAATAAAATACAGAACCCAGAAAACTTCACACAATTAAAGTTTATTACTTCTAAAAACAAAAAAGGAAGAATTTATTTTGGAATGAGACTTATCTTTTTAATTACATTTAAGGGGAGGGAGACCCGTGTGTCCCGGCACGCACGCAGACGCTAGAGAACAACCTGCGGGAATCAGTCCTCTCCTCCTACCGCCTGTGTCCTGGGGATGAAAATCATCAGGCTCGGGGGGCACCTGTACCAGATGAGCCACTCACTGGCACAAAACTGTGTCTTCTATTATCAACGTTTCACGAGTCACTTGCTATTTATAACATGCACTTCTCAATGAGAAACAGTTAAAAGATTAGCATACAACTACACTGGAATGAACTCAACTATGTCTTCAAAGAGATATGCTGAAGTCCTAGGCCTTGCCACTTGTGAAAGAACCTTATTTGGAAATATTCGGAATCTCATTTGGAAATAATCAGAGTGCATTGGAGTGATCCAAAAAAAAGAACTGGTATCCTTTCAAGACCACATGATGAAGGCCCCATTATAGAGAGAATGTTACACAAAGACAGAGCAAGATTGCTCAGGAGCAGGAAAGCAAGGAGACACTCTGTCTCACGCCTTCAGATAAAGCAGGACCTTTCCTACATCTTGGTTTGGAATTTGAGTCTTGAAAACTGAAAAGAATAAATTTCCACTATTTTAAGCTTCCTAGTTTATAGTCAATAGATTTAATCCCATAAGTTTCTTAGTGATAAAAAGTTCACTGGGAAGACAAGTACTAAGTTTTGTGATCTGAACCAAACTATCTTCTAGGAACTTACTAGCTATTACGACAAAGTGAAGATCCTCGACTTCTCTGAATTCCTTTCATATTGTCATCTAAGAGGGTAGTACACATGGGCTATGCCAGCTATTAATCAAAACAGAAGTGAGGTTTTAAAAAATATCATTTTCAGAAGAGATTTGAGAAGCATTTCTAGTCAGGATGTGAGCAAGTGTGAGCGTAGTACCTCTGAGGTTAATGGATAATTCACAAACCGAAGATGTACTTTAACAGCGTAAACGTTAAGAAAGAGTCTACCGACAAGAGATATTCCAACAGGAATCTTGAAGAGTCTGGAAGTGCTTTCCAGCAATAGGAAGTTAGGACAACAGCAGCTACTCAAACGAAGTTCACGAGATTAAAATAAGGAGATACAAACAGAAAATGTCTACAATATAAATGTTCTTCAGGAGCAAGAGAATGAGTTAACAAAGTCTGGATATAAACAAGACTGGATGCAGAGGGGGAAAGACAAATGTGTGCATTACTGAGAGGGGAGCAGTTCTCCAAACCAAGAAAGACAAGTGTTTGAGTTCCTATTAATCATATCCCCCGCTCCTCCAATGCTAATGAACTTCGGGGGTTAGAAATAAACTCTTCCACAGGATCTCCTTCATTTTCTACTGTGCCTAAGTAAGCAAGCCACAGGAAACTTCAGGAGTCAAAACATGATAAGTAACAAAAACTAAGAGCAGTATGGTAGGTACTGTTCTAAATACTTCCATGACTTGAAATATATACCCTTCCCAACTTTTCATGAGGTAAGTAATATCTTATTATTCTCATTTAATTGATGAGGAAACTGGGGCGCAGGAGTCAAATGATAAAGTCTCTGGCATTAAAACACAGAATTGAAATCTAGTAAAACTATCCAATAGAATTTGTAGCACACAAAGTCAAAAACCAACTTTTCTTTAAAAATGAATTATCATTTAAATGACTAACCCCGTGAAAAAAAAATGCCATTTTTTTTCTAAATCTATGTTGCTCTTGTTCTAGAGTACAGTGACTTCCTCTCAGAGACCTCTTATCTTGCCATATTTCTGTAACTTATACCACGAAGCTATTATAATACTCAGTAATGTCGTGAAGTTTACTATCAGAAAGCAAGCTTCTCCTCCTCTGAACCCTCACTACAAAAACACGGAACTTCTATGTGTCAGGATCCTCCTCTCTAAAGTGGAATAGTAATAATAACTTAAGGCAATAAACAAGGCAGGCAAACAACTCCTCCGCAATCCAGCAGACTCGTTTCTTTAGGTTCGTACGCGGGAGTTCTACTCATGAGGAGAAGAACCGAAATCCGGAATTACAACTTCAAGCCAAAGAACGAAAATGTCTATTTTTAACTGTCTTTAATTGCTTCCGAAAACCCACCTCGCTGCATCGGAACAGCTGCTATCTGCCTACAGTCTGCAAGGCACTGAAAACCACACATAAAGTTAATGAGACGTTAGCTCAGGGAGCTGTCAGGTCCCGTCTACCGACACCCACGGCAGTCCTGGAGCAGGAGCCGAGCCATGCCCTCTCCTCCAGGCCGGGTCAGCAATGGACAACGGGACAGACGCGGAGACACACGCACAGCACCTGCCTCGGCGTCTGCGCCCCGCCGGGCCAGACCCGGCCCCTCTCCCGGTGCAGGCGAGGCCGCCGCTGCCCACGACAGCCGGGACGAGACAACGGAGGGCGCGGCTGGCCCGTGAGCGGCCAAGAGACGGAGCCCCGGGCCGCGGTGCGCGGACGCCTGCCACACTCGGCAGGAACGCCCCCAAGCAGCGGAGCGGCTCGGCCGCCACCGGCTCCACGCAGAGCCACGGGGATTCGACCTGGGCCAGCGTCGGGACAGCCGTGAGCCCTTCGACCGCGCCCATGTTCCCGTGCGCCCCGGACGACAGCGGGAAACGGCCCCGGCGGGGTCTCGGCATCTTACCCAGTGCTACGGTCCCAGCCGACCGCCATGTTTCACAGAAGCCCGGGTCGCCCGAGCCCGGCGTCCGCGAAGATCTCGCGAGAGCAGAAGCGACTCCCACAGCCGATCGGGTTTGAAAGGGAGCGCCAGCGGAGACCTCGCGATATCTCTTGCGTGGCTGGGGTGTGATGTAATCAAGCGGCGCGGTGAACCCGAAAAGGGCGTGGCTACGTGGGAATGAAGCGAAACCACGAGGGGCTGGCGTTGTCCTGGAAGGGAAAAGTTAACCTTCCGTGTGACGATGGCGGGAGAAAACGAAATAGGGACGCGAGCGGCTCCTCAGGCCGGAAGTGATGACGATCCACGATAAGCATCGGAGGTCTTTGTGGTCCAGATGGTTGAGGGGTCCCTGTCTGTGCGGTTTTCCTTTTCCCGGTCCAGAACCCTAGACGTCCCTTGTCAGGCTTGGGAATCGATTCGAAAACAGTCAGTGTGCTTTACATTTTCCCAAATCTTAGGCCGTAAGGAAATATCAGAAACACATCATCTTCTCCTGCCCCTTCGTATCACGGGACAGAAGAGGGGCTTTGGGAAAAGGGATGACTCCGAACTGCTGGACAGGGAGCCCATTCCAGCTTCCTTTTCACCCACCTGCTTCCAGATTTCACAGTCATGTCTTGGTCATTTCAAAATCAGGACTACCCCCCAAAAAAGCAAAGGGCAGTTATAACAACGGTATTTATGACGGGTGTTTTACACCGTTTTAAACACTTCTTTCTCGTTTAATCCTCGCTACTGCAAAGTGATACCATTATTTTATTTTTTTTCAAAAAGACTTATTTGTTATGTATATAGTATTCTGCCTACATATATCCTATAGGCCAGAAGAGGGCACCAGATCTCATTACAGATGGTTGTGAGCTACCATGTGGTTGCTGGGTATTGAACTCAGGACCTCTGGAAGAGCAGTCAGTGCTCTTAACCTCTGAGCCACCTCTCCAGCCCCCTGATACCATTATTTACTTGCTTAATAGGTAAGGAATTTTAGTTTTAAACGGGGGGGGGGGGGAGGTAAGAAGTGGTTAAGAGAGCTGTCAAAGAGAAACAGGCTGGGAAATCTTGACTACAGTACTAAACCGTTCGAATCACATTGTTTTACTTTGTGAATAAATACCCTTTACGGAAAAAAAATCTCATATACCTCAAGCCAAGCACAGAAGATACATGCCTTCTGATAGCAACTTAATTTCCAGACTTTCAAAATTACTCCAATTAACTGAAAGTTCCAAGTTGACTAACTTAAGGAACATAGTTGAATGGGTACAGTCTCTGAAGTCAGGATTTCCAAGGTTAAATGTCCTGTCTGACATCTTAATGGCATGTGACTTGGACTGTATTTTATTTCTTGGTATCTCCATTCCCTCATCTGTAAAATGGGCCCAGTAGTGTGTTGAGCTAATACGTGCCCACAATGCAACTCTATCTTAGCTGTAATCTTAGCCATAAAGACATCAACAGACGTTCCTTGTCCCTTCCCTTTCCCAGGTCTGAGTGTACAGGCTCTTACTTGGATAGAGGCTGGTCTGTTGTTCACATAGTCACACCTGATCCTGAGTCTCCAGAGTGAGTTTCTTTTAGGGTAATAACTGTCCCCTGAGACTTAACTTTCACAATATAGCAAAACTAACTAAGTCAATCCTACTATTTTTAAAAAGCCACAATTCTCAAAGCTAAAATGAACACGAAAGTTAATTTTCCCCAAAAAGTGAAACTTGTTCATCATGGATCGTTTTCTTCTTTGTTGTTTTTGTTTGGTGATTGGGATCAAACCTGGGCCTGATACAAGTTACACTGCACCACTGAGCTGCACTGCCCATGCCACCTGCCTAATTTTATAAGTTAATTTCCATGTGATTGATGGTATTATATCTCAGGAGATCCACCCCATGCTAACTGAGCACAGGCTTTAGTGTGGGGTAAACAACTGGTTCAAAGCAACCTGTAGTCAGTGCAAAAGCTCCGAGTTTATTTCCATGGCATCTTTTCACTTCTCTGTGGTTTGAGCATGAGCTTCAGCAAGTAAATAACAAAAGTAAGAGAAGCTGATATTTCTTTACCATCCAAAGACTCACATGTATCTCATGTGGATTTTGTGTTTTATTCCCACCCCAAATCTATTCCTTCTCTATATATAGAAAAAGGAACATCACCACCAGCCTCAAATTTGATTGGATTGCAGTCTGTGTTCCCTTTCCCTCCCTAGCTGCCAATCCCAGTGGTCAGTTTGTTCATAAAACTCTTGCCCAGCTTCTCGCCTGTACACCAGAGCCCCCTTTGTCATGTGCTTCAGCAATAGGTGATTGCTAATTTTCTGCTCAAATTTTGTATCAGCTAGCCTCTGCTTGCTGAGACAGACTTGACCTGTATATCAGGCTGGCCTTGACCTTGGGGAAATTCTTCTGCTTCAGCCCCCAAGTGCCAGTGTTACAGGTGTGAGTGACCATACTTGGCTGTATACACATTTTCAAGCATCGAGGATGATGTACTTCCATCATTTTCCCATGTACCATTTTGGACCTTGAAAAGTCTGAGTTTACTTGTTTATGTAAGTGCATAGGTTCCATCATCTGGGTTTTTTGTTTGTCGTTGTTGTTTTGGTTTGTGAGTGTGTGTGTGTGTTTATACTAAAGATCTGGTTACTCTCTGCACCATGCTTACCATACAATAGTGTCCTGCGTGTGTTTCATAATTCACTCTTAACCTGTTTTACAGTCTTGTATTTTTCTTCTTTTCTTCCCCTTCCTTCCTCTCCTTTATCTCTCTCTCTCTCTCTTTCTCTGCTTCTCTATTCTCTGACATGGTTTCTTGTAGACCAGACTGGCACTGAATTTGCTATGTGTAACCTTGAACTCCTGACACTGCTGCTTCCACTTCCTGAGTGCTAAGAATATAGCTGCCTGGTGCTTTTTCTAGAATTTGTTAATATCTGCTCCAGTTTGAAGAACTTCCTCTGGCATTACTTCTAGAACGAGTCTAGACAGACAGACACACTCGGATTTGTTCTGGAAACGTCATTATTTGTTCATTTTTACAGAACGGCTTAGTTGGTTGGTAACAGTGTCCCCTGCTGACAGGTAGTTTTTTTCTTTATTACCATGAATACCTCACAACACTCCCAGCCTGTTGGTCTCTGCTGAGAAGTGTACTGTTAGGTTAGTTGAGTCTCCCCTGTGTGTTCTTTCTTGTTTCTTACAGCCTTAGGGCTTTTCTGTCTTTCACCTGTAAGAGCTTGCTGGATTATACCATCACGGGGTAGACTTTGTTGACTTACATTTAATTAGTGACTTTTGCCTTTCCTATACCAGGATTTTTCTGTGCTCCAGGTTTGGGAACTTTCCTGTTATTTCTGTGTGATGGCAGAAGATACAAAATAATCCCATGCTAGTTCAGAATTATGTATAATAAGGGTTATTTATTTAGGGGAGACTTACAGATCACTGTCCTAGGTCATAGTCCTCTGCATGAACAGGGAACAGGAACAGAGTCTAGCAGCGAGAGCCGGAAGCACAGGCTTTACAGTTGCATTTATAGTATAAGAGACCATGCCCAAGTGGGCTGGTATCTTAAAGGCTATTGGCTGAAGGAACTCCCACAGCATCTGTGAATAAGCTTTCTTCTTTTTTGGAATTCACAGACCCTTCTTGCATCCAAAACATACTTATTCTTTCAGTAGCTCCCAATTTTCCCATAAGCCTTTTCCCTCCCTCATTCTTTCTCACCAACAGTGCATTTTAAGCCCATCCTCAAGCTCCCAGACTCTGTTTAACCCACTTGCTGTTGATGCCTCCCATGAGGTTCTCAATTCCACTGAGATGTTTTTTACAACTTAGAAACTTTTTTATTGCTTTCAGCTTGATGAGTTCCTCTGTTAGGATAGTGAAACATTTCAGTTCCCTTAAGCACACCAAATTTTCTTAACACAGTAGTTTCAACTTCTTACTGAGACATCTCCCATGCAGGTTACTGCCTGAGTCCTACGTGAACTCAGAGTTCCCTAAAAGCTCTTGGTGCAAGCTGGTGCAACCAAGGGTAAGATGTTTACTGGACTCTGGTTTGCCCTGTGCCTGTCTGCCCCCCAGGGAGGCTGGTTTTCTCTGAGCTGGTTGTCACTTACCGTGTTTTAGCACTAGATGGCGCCCAGGTGCAGGTTTGCTGCAGTCCTGCTGTGGGTGTTGTCATTGTTGCAGTTGTAGACGGGACTCTAAACCAGGGAGTGTTCTGATACATCTTGGAGTATTTTTTTTTTTAAGAAATTGGAGACAGGGCTGGAGAGATGGCTCAGCGGTTAAGAGCACTGCCTGCTCTTCCAAAGGTCCTGAGTTCAATTCCCAGCAACCACATGGTGGCTCACAACCATCTGTAATGAGGTCTGGTGCCCTCTTCTGGCCTGCAGGCATACAAGCAGACAGAATACTGTATAAATAATAAATAAATATTAAAAAAAAAGAAATTGGAGACAATCTAGAAATAACCTGACTTCTAGAAATGATTCAGGATTTTCTCTGGCACCAGGTTAGGGCTAGATGCCCCTTCCACAGTTACTGGCCTGTGGTTAGTCTGCTAGGTCTGCCCTCCACTGGGCAGAGTCACCTTGGATAGACCCACCTCCAACTCCTGGGTCACATATGTAGCCACCAATTCTGCCAAGTTGTGTGATACAGTGAGCCCACAGCTTGACAAGGTCAGTAAATGGTTGATTTAGGACAAAGGCCACTCTGCTGTAACAGTAGACTCTCAGTGCTGAGGAGAGTCTGACAGACTGGGGTGTGTATCTTTTCTGGGTCTGCTGCTGTTCCAGAGGCTTTACTGGCAGGCAGATCTGGGGTAGAGAGAGTTGTCTGTAGGGTCTTCCCGGTGTTGAGATTTATCAACACAGCGCTAAGTCAGAAGACAGCCTCATGCTTACAGTCTTGGCCCAGCACCAACAAATGGGTCTTATGCTGTTGTCGGAGGCTGCTTGTTCATGTCCCGGCCTTCCAGACTCCTGAAATAACCACACAGAAATCTGTGTTAGTTGCAATACTGTTTGGCCAATAGCTTAAGTGTATTTCTAGCTAGCTCTTACATCTTAAATTAACCCATTTCTATTATTTTATATTTTACCATGAGGCTTATGGCCTACTGGCAAGGTTCCAGCACATCTGTCTCTGGTGGTAGCAATATGGCTTCTCAGTGACTCTGCCTACTCTCTCTATATATCTCCACCAACCTGCCTATATTCTGTTAAGTCATTGGTCAAAAGCAGTTTCTTTATTAACCAATAAAAGCCACACATATGAAGAAGGACTTCCCACACCATGACACTATACTGTTCTATCCAAGGTAGAGACAGCAACACTGAAGATGCCCTTGGCCGCCTCTGCTAGGGCTAAGCTGGGTCACGCCTAAGTCTCACTGCTGTAAGTGCCTGCTTAACCTTAGGGTCACATGGGATCACACCACAGCTGGATGTGTATAAACAGAGACTGCACTTTGGTTTTCCATCTTCCTAGGCTGCAATAATCACACAGAAACTATATTAAGTATAACACTGTTTGGCCAATGATTTAACATATTCCTAGCTAGCTCTTACATCTAAAATTAACCCATTTTTATTCATCTATGTTCTGTCACTAGGCTGTGGCTTACCTGGGCCAGCATGTTGGTAGCTCCATGGCACATCTTCCTGACTGCTTTCTTTCACTCAGTTTAGTCTTCCCACCCACCTATACTCTGCCCTGCTTTAAGTCAGAACAGCTTCTTTATTAACCAATGGTAATAGAACATATTCATAGCATGTAGAAGAGAATCCCATATCTGTGATGCAGGTCAAAATAAGTCTGTCTCACCGGGACAAGGTCTACCTGATGCCAGAGAAGTTTCAAAGCCTGACAATGAGCCCTGGTGAGAACTGTGCCACCTGAGTTGGAGACTGTCTGCGAGGGAAACTGCCAAGATGGGATGCAGCGGTCTTACACTCTCTGTTCTGGAAGGAAAGTGTGTGCCACAGCTCCACGCCAGTGTTGAGAGTGCTGCAGACAAACCTGTAAGTTGTGCTCCAGGTCACAGGCCTCTGATATCAGAGCCAGGCTAAGGTTCTGTCTCTGAGCTTTGATCCTGTTCCTCCCAGGGGCCCAGGCTCTCTGTGGCAGACCTAACCCTGGGCTCCGGTATAAATCCATATGTGACCACAGATTATGGGTCCCATGTGCCCCTGCCAGAGACTTGAGCCCTGCTTTGCTGGCAGAAGTTTCCGGTAGTGGTGGAACCAAAGATCATCTTCCAAAAGCAGTTAAGCAGCTCAGTCTGCTGTAGTGGCCTAGAAGTAGGAACCACAGAGGTCCCCACAGCTCTGGGTCTCACTGGTGACACATCTGAACCCAAGTCTTTCCTGTCCTCCCAAGTGGAAGGTGTCTCTGTGGCAGGCTGTGCTGCTGCTGGGCAGCTATGATTAGGGACCCTGGCTTTGGGTAATTCAGCCTGGGTGGACTGAAGATATCAGAGTACTTAGACTCAACTGTTTCTCTGGGGTACACCCAAGATTATTATTTCTGAGATGCCTACAATCAGGTGTAAATATCCGGGGCATATTTAAAACCCTTGTGTGATTCTAGGATGCAAACAGGATAGAGAACAGTATCACAGAAGAAAATGATTTAATCATGAACCACTAGACTGAGAAATATATATATATATATAGTTATATACATATGTATATATAAACGTTAATATTTGCAAAAAGCTGTGATTCAAATATCCATTACAGAAATACAGAGAAGAAATATAAAATACTCTACAGCAGCAAAACACAGTAGCCCATATGTGGTGATATTTTGTTTGTGAGCTAACAAATAAAGCTTGCCTGAAGATCAGTGTGTGGAACTAGACACACTAGTTAGTCATAGAGGCCAGGCAATGGTGGCACACACCTTTAATCCCAGGACTCTGGAAACAGAGGCAGACAGATCTCTGTGAGTTCAAGGCCACTGGGGCTACACAAAATTGGTCGTTGTTTTATTGGTTAATGAATAAAGCTGTTTTAGCCAATGGCTTAGAAGAGTAAATCCAGGTGGGAAATCTGGGGGGCGGGGATAGGTGGAATCAAGGAGAGAGATACCATGTAGCTGCTGAAGGAGAAGGACACACCGGAACCTTGTGGCAATACATAGATAATAGAAACAGGTTGATTTAAGATGTAAGAGCTAGCTAGAAATCTACCTGAGACATTGGTCAAACAGTGTTAGAATAATGTAGTTTCTGTGTGATTATTCGGGTCTGTATGGCTGGGAAACAGAAGAGCAGTCTCTGCCTAAAGGAAGATACGAAGATCTCACACAAAGGAGATCCCAGCACTTAGAATCCCACACCTTTAATCCCAGGTCTAGGGAGGTGGATGCAGGAAGAGATATGGCTGGGGGAGATAGGAATATAAGGAGGGAAGAGACAAGAGCTCAGAGAATGCAGTCTGAGGATTTGTGGAGACAGGATCTTCCCCTTTCCGTCTGAAAATTTAGTAGAGGTGAAAAGTCTCTCTAGCGGCTGGCTCCTGTACTTCTGTCTTTCAGCATTTACTCTGATATCTGACTCCAGCTTTTTATTAATAAGACCAATTAGGATTCATGCAACACCCATAAACTCTTTGGGTGAATCCTTAAAACAATGCTGAGTTTTCAAAGCAAGTTTAGAATTGATACCAGAAATAAATGCAGTCAGTGTTTTTCTGGGCTGGTAAAAGGTACCTGGAGTGTGTAGCCCAGGCTGGCCTCAAGTCACCGTGCTCTTTCTGACTGTTTCCAAAGAGATTGGCTGCAGGTTTGCACCACCACACCCACCACACCTGGCTGTTGCTCCATTTTAATTGCTTTACTTGGATTTTTTTATATATTTATAATTTGTTTGGAGTTACTTATGCATTCTAGAGATAGCTCTTTGTCAGGTGAATATCAACGGGCATTCTCCTTCATTGGTGATGTTGATCATTTTCTTTGTTGTACATAAAGACTTTTTAACATTAGTTTTGTAAAATTCCACTTGTTAATTTTTGCTGTTTTGTGTGTATTGAGGGAAGCGTTAGAGAACACCCAGCTGTGTGAGCATCTTGACAGCTCCCCAGTGGTTCCCAGTGGTTTCTGACCTTCAGGCCTGTCTTTCATCCCTGTGCTACTGGCTAAGCAGCTGATCTCACTACCTCTGCTCTGGTGGGCAGGGCTTCCCTCCCCTCCCTACATGTAGTGTAAAGCAGTCTGGGGGTTGACTCATAGCCACTGGCTGAGCCAAGTATGGGTCACAATCTCTGCCACTCTTTAAAACCTGTGGCCTGGGGCACGTTCCTTAACCTCCTACTCTGCCTTGGTTTTTGGGGTTTTTTTTTTACATAATTTTTTTGAGATTACAATGTAATATAATACTCAAAGGGGACTAAACCAACTGATGTTTACAATGGATCATGAGTATTTGTAGGATAAAAATAAATTTCAGCAAAAATGTAAAAGCAAAATGCTAGGCAGATGGTTTCTCAGTACGAGAAGGACTCGGTGGTCACGAGAAGCCAGCACGGGATCCTTAACATGCCACATTAAATTAACCTAATTTCATTTTTAGAAAATTTAATTATGAGGTGGCTAGGGGAAACAGGATAAACTTAATGAATTCCGACTAGAGTGAAACACTTAATAAATGTCTCATGATGCCTGTGTAAGCAGAGAATTATATGGCTGGGAAGTCCTTTAACTGGGAAGCTGATTAAGAAATCACATAAGAAAAGTTAACCTGGAGGGAATGTCTTTGTTTCTTTTTTAAGATTTATTTTTTATTTTTTAAGGGGAGAACTCAAGAGCAGCCCTCACCCCCACTACCCCATTATCACAAACCATACAATTGAGCTTTGTACATTTGGGGAAATCTCAGAGGCCAGCACATCCAAGTACAACAAATGAGCCTCACCTTGGGAAACTCCCTCCTGATCACAGAACACACATACACGCATACACACACACAAACACACACACATACACGCAAGCAAACACTCACATGCCTGGTGCATTGTGCACACTCAGGCACACAGGAGATGGTGGGACCATTTAGGAGATGGGACCCAATAGAAGAAATCAAAGCCTGGTCCCACCACCTTGCCCTCATGCAAGAATCCACCACAAGCTTAAAGGGACCCTGGACTGAGGCCTCTAAAACCAAGAGCCAAAATCAATCCTTTTTCCTTTTTCCTGATCATCTCAAGTGCTTTGTCATGGGGATGGAATGACAGCTGGTGAAGTTTCCTTCCTATCCTACTGGAGAGTTACAGCCGCTCTTAGTTTTTCTAATAGATTTCTTCCTGCTAGTGGACTGGGGCACCCTGGAACCACCAGAAGTGGGTGTTTTGAAACCTCTCCGCCTACTTCAGTGACTCGCTAGACCATCCGGTCTCCCCTTTTCTCACCCACCCACCTCCATAGGATACCTTGTAACAGTCAACACAGAAAATGTGGCTCCAATGTTGAGCAAAAATCCCAACTTTCTCTTTAGATAACCCAGGGCTTCTTGAAAAAAAAAAATCAGGACCATCATAAAGGGAACGAGATAGACCTTAGATTTTGTCAGTCTTCATTTTTATGTAAAAAAAAAAAACCTGATAGAAGTCATATATCCCTGCTCCCTCTCCATCCTAGGGACTTTGATAATTTCTTTTCCAGTGTTGATGCTCACAAAACACACTGGTTCATTCCAGCTCTGGGGCAACTGGGGAGCCTCATGCCAGGGTCTTGGGGCACTCACCTGTGATAGTTTCTTCATCACAGTTACCTGGAATGGCTGAAGGGTGACTCCCAAAAGGACCCTCATTTCCTTTAATTTTCTAATGTAGCCACATCCCTTGGCTTCGACATCCCTATTGTGGAAGCGCTTCAAAGCCGTCTCCCCCTATAAGGAAGGTTAGTTTCTAGACCCACACTCAGAAGCATGGCGGGGCAGGAAGACGGCTCTCAGAAGTAGCTTCATCATGATAGATAAACAGTGGTATCGTGTCTTTTGGTCATTCTACTTCAGAATAAAAGTTTTCCTTCAGTACACAGTCCTTCCTTATCCAAAGCCTCGTACTTAGAACCTTCTTTATGACTTTCTCCTTACTGGTCCTTTCCTTGTCATCTCCTTAAACCTACATCTAGAAACAATCTCTATTCTTTGTATCCAGAATTAAAGGTATTATTAAGAATGTGAAATGTCAGTGATCTTGCTTGTTAATGAAAGCCAAGGAAGAAAGCGATGTGTCAGGAACTGGTATAAGCTCATGACTAGACCCAAATACATTGCTTTTCATAAGGATTTAAGTAGCCAAGAATATGTAGGCTTATGTTTTACATCACTTGAAAATAAGTGGCCCAACTGTTTTATCTCTATCTCATGAAGAATGCCCTTGCCCTGCTTACATTTACCAAACTGGCTTTAAGACTTATTTCTAGATTACCCACAAAAACTGAACTATCAGACAAGTACAGTCAACATCTCAGGCTGTTTTTCCTGTTGTTTGTTTAGGATTGCTGTCCTGATCTTTCAGCAGTCACCAGTGTGTAGGGGAGAAGCCACTGATTCAGTGCATTGATTTTGTAACTGCTACTTTCCTGAAAGCATTGATCTGATAGAGAGTTTTCCGATGGAGCCTTCACGTCTCCTGAGTATAAGGCAAGCCTCTTCTGCTTCTTGTGCCGGGAAACATCTCCGTCCTCCTAGGAAAGGCTCCCCTTTGCCTGCAGCACAGCCCATTCAGGAGCATGCCCAGAGAGTGGGAGCTGAGGATTCTGTTCAGAAACATGGGCCTAAGGAATCGGCTGAGGGGAGAGTTTATTACAGTAAACAGGGCTTACTTCAGGTCACCTGAAATCGGGAAATAGAGGGGTTTGGTGATTCTAGCTGGTTCCCTGTCTCTCTGGAGGGTCTAATCTAACAAGAAAAAAAAAAACCTCAAGGACTCACTGGCTGCTGTTTGAAGGTTTAAAACCTTCCTATGTCCTCATCTTCTGTAAGCACATGTGATTGCCTCTGTCTGCCTAGTGCCTAATGGTTACCGGACTTTTTTTCCTATTTGGATAAGTCAAAAACAGGAATTTTGAATTTTCTTTTGAGATTTTACACACACTCACACACGCACGCACACTCACGCACACACACATTTGTTTTTCATAGTCTCGTTGTCTCATGTAGCCCACGGTGATCTGAACTCTGGCCTTTAACTTCTGGTCCTCCTGCCCCTACATCCCCAGATCCTGAAATTACAGGCATATATCACCATATACCACCACACCAAATTTATTTGGTTCTGGGGGTGGAACCCAAGGCAACCACTTGTCAGGGAAGGACTCTGCCATGAGCTATGTCTTGGCTCATAAAGATTTTTATTTTACGAACTCTCCAATCTGAAATAATCTTTAATGTTTTGTATTAGAAATAGCTAGAGGTAGATTATGGTCATAGTCAAGGGTGGTTTGTAGGATTGGTTATTCAAATCTGCTTCGTATTATAAGCCACTACTAAACTGATCACACCCAAGCCACTGATCACACCCAGTCTTTTCACAGTTTAGAGCCAATGATCCTATTTTGACCTTGAGAAGAGACAGGCAGAGGATCAATCTCACCGCAAAAAGAAACAAAGCTGGAGATTCACTTGAAGCCTTTGCTTGCTTGTTTAGAAGATGCTGACTACGAAACCAGGTGGCAGGGAGCTCCTGCATGCTGAGCAGGCCACTCCCTCTGCCCAAGAGATTCAGTCTAGATTGTGTAATAACTGGTACCTGAATACACACTGCTATCAAAAGAGGATAATGGCTAATTCTGTGGGTTATTCGCTTTCAAAGGCCCTGCTAGTCAACAGTTGGCCATCTACTGGGTAAAGAATCAAAAGATAAAAGGTTTGAATCTTTAGTTTAACTTTAAATCTGATCAATATGATATTGATGGCATCTGGAGAATACAATCTTTATAGATTCAAGCTTTTTCAGCATTGATTTACAAGATTCCTATATCAATCCTTTAAATAATTTTTTCAGAACTGTTGTAAACCCAAGGTTTTCTTGTTCAATTTTTTCTGTTGAAGAAAAATTTTAATTGCCTAGGCAATTATTGATTTTTATTTCTTTTATATAAAATAACTCACATTTTCCCATTTTTAATGACATGAAAAATAGTCGCTCTTTGATCCAGTTTTATGGTCTGCTATACCTAGTGGTGTATATCTCTGATGCATTAGAACAAATGTAACAGTCTCCAGTGTCCTTGGGCCCATCCCTTCTAGTTCGTTGCCAGTCACCTGCCTTTTTCATATATTAGTTTCCGTTGTCAGTGTTTTATGACAGGTTTATCATGGGATAAAGCAGTTCTCCTTGCCTTCTGACTGCTCACTGGCCTGGAGCTGGTCAATTAGATCTGTCTGCATCTGCCCCCCAGCATTGAAATTACAGGTGTGTGGCCACCACACTGACTTTTTATGTGTGTGTTAGGGATCAAGCACAGGGCTTGATGCTTGCAAGGAAGGCAGGCACTTTACAGAATGAGGTATCCCCCCAGCCCTGAAGATATATGAAGCTTTTCCTAGAGGGATATTTCATACAAATCTGAAGATAGAGGGTTTAACTCTTAGTGGCTGATTTGCTCTGGGCAATTTATTATCACTGTATCAGAGTTTTCTTTATGTTTACATAAAAAGAAAAGGTCGAAATACATTTTAAAAACTAACTATGGAAACATTAGGTTGGATCGTGGCTGGTGAATGAAAGTGAGGTTGGAGCATGGCTGCTGAATGAGAGTGAGGTTGGAGCGTGGCTGCTGAGTGAAAGTGAGGTTGGAGCGTGGCTGGTGAACAAGAGTGGGGTTGGAGCGTGGCTGCTGAATGAGAGTGAGGTTGGAGCGTGGCTGCTGAATGAGAGTGGGGTTGGAGCGTGGCTGCTGAATGAGAGAGTGAGGTTGGAGCGTGGCTGGTGAATGAGAGTGAGGTTGGAGCGTGGCTGGTGAATGAGAGTGAGGTTGGAGCGTGGCTGCTGAATGAGAGTGGGGTTGGAGCGTGGCTGGTGAATGAGAGTGAGGTTGGAGCGTGGCTGGTGAATGAGAGTGAGGTTGGAGCGTGGCTGCTGAATGAGAGTGAGGTTGGAGCGCGGCTGGTGACCGAGAGAGTGAGGTTGGAGTGTGGCTGGTGACCGAGAGAGTGAGGTTGGAGCGCGGCTGGTGAACGTGGTGATTCTTGTCAGATGACATCTGGACTGTGAAACCAGTGCAGCTTAGCTCCCGATGCATGCCGACCTTGGAAGGACTTGGGAGTTTCTCACAGTACTTGAGTATTATTTTATTACACTTAAATGTCAGAAAGATGCTTGCTGATTCACAACTCATATGTTGTTGTAGCCCTTATAACCGTATCTTCCTTCCTGCTCACACACAGCTCTCAGCCCTCACCCCTGAATCCTACCTTCCTGCTCACTCCACGCCCTTTGGTTTGTCCATCTAACATATATCCCAATGTGTCTTACCATGTCTCATCTCCTTGTTATACTTTAACTTTGGTCAGAAGAGGAGCTGGGGGCCATTTGGTGGGTGCCTGGCCCACAGTCGCTGCTCCACAGATGTCTACAGGGAGAGGGAGCTAAGGAAAAAGAAGAAAAGCATTCGTTGGCATATTTGAGTCACTGACATTGAAATACGAGTTGAAGAGTGATCAGATATTTCCTTAAAACAGTAAGAAACTAATGCGACTCTTGAGTGAAATGTTGGCTCCTACAGGGAGAATCCTGGCATTTTATAATACAGCATGTTACACAGAGAATGGACGAGGTAATATTCCCATTACAGCTGTGCAGGTCTGCTAGCAATAATCTGAAGAGACACAACAATTCTATAAGGTTCTAACTGACAATTTCATATCACAGAAATGCTAGGTTAGAAAATTACAGGGTATTTTCGGCAAAGTCAGAGTTTTCAATAGGCAATATAGAAAAAAGAGACATATTTCCCAGGAAACTTACTTCTGTATGAGACTCTAATATACAAAGAGTACTATAAGTTGGCAATGGGATAGTTTAAATTTTCATTTATTTATTCTGTATGTGCATATGTGTATTAGTGTTTCTGTTGCTGTGACAAAACACCATAGCCCAAACACTATAGCCGCAGGGGAAAGCTGAGTGCTCACGTCTCAACTACAGAAACACAGCAGAGAGATGAAACCAGAGTGCACAAAACCCACCCTCAACGATGTCCTTCCTACAGCAAGGCTATGCCCTGGAAACCTCCCCAAAGAGGGTACTGCCTGGGGACCAAACGTTCAAATGCTCTAGACTACAGAGGGTATTTCTCAGTCTATCCATGGTGCACACAGGCTCATGACCACATCATAGTGCAAATGTATGTAGTCCAACGTTAGCAATCCACTTAGTCGTCTTTCATGGCCACGACATAGATTGGAAGTCCAAATTCTAATGCTTCTTCTGACACTCAGAGAACCTTTCATTGTAACTACCTGTAAAATAAAAAGTAGACAATGTACTTCTAACATACAGCACAGAATATGTATTTTACCATTCCAAAAGGAAGAAACTGGGTATAGGAAATACTGGACCAAAACAAGACCTAAACCCATCAGAGCATATACCAAATGTTGTAACATTGTGTCTGACATCTGGGACTTTAATTTCAAATTCCTATGGCTTTACCCCCATCAGCTTTGCTGCCCGCAACACACATCTCCTCTGTGCAGATTTTCTTGGCAGATCTCGTGGCCCTGGCATCTCTAATATCTTAGGTTCTCTACTACCCAAGACTTTAGCTTTTATAGTCTTATTCAATGGCCTCTTAGGGTCTCCTGACCTCCCAGGCCTTCATTGACGTAGGAACTTCCCCACTACAGAATACCCAGCCTCAGTGACTCTCTGAAACCACAAAGAACCCATGACCCTTTCATGTTGGGGGTCCCACAAGAGGACCAGCAGGCAGCACTGGAATTCGTGGAACACGGCTGGGTGAGCCTTGGAGAGGCAAAGCCCCAAGGATGAGGACTTTATGCTGTGATTCAGCACAGCTCTGATTGTTGCCTTCCTGGTCACCACATCCCTCATAATCTATGGGTTGTAAGAAAACTCTCAGGGGTGTCTAGCCCCTTCCTGGGCAGTGTTACTTGTACTTACAATAATAGTGATTTTTTCCAAGCATTGCTGCTGGAGCAGATTAACGGTTCAACCATCACCTAGGAAGAATTTAGACATGTAGATTGTTAGTAAGATTAGGCTAAGATGTTTCTGTTAATGCTTTTGAGGTGTTGTGGTAGCTGTGGGCTTGCTTTTCGTCCCGCCCGGCTCCCACACAGCTAGCTTTACACCAGAAATAACAACACACAAACTGTATTCATTTAAACACTGCTTGGCCCATTAGCTCTAGCCCTTACAGGCTAATTCTCATATCCCGATCAACCCATCTCTAATAATCTGTGTAGCGTCAGTCTTACCGGGAAAGATTCATTATGTCTGACCTGGCAGCTTGCTTCATGGCATGCGTCTGCCCGGGAGAGGGGAGCATGGCCTCTGAGCTCAGTTCCTCTTCCTCCCAGCATTCTGTTCTGTTTACTCCTCCCACTTATGTTTTAACCTATGAGGCCAAGCAGTTTCTTTATTATAATTAACCAATGACCTTCCTCCATCATTTCCCCCTTTTCTGTTTAAACAAAAAAAGGAAGGCTTTAACGTAACATAGGAAAATTACATATAACAAAACAGTTATCAAGTAAGAATTACAGTTACAATATTTATATCTACTTTATCTTTTATCATAACAGAGGAAAACTATAACTATCTATATATTCTTTAACTTCATCAAAGACTCCAGAAGAATATAATATTACCTAAGCAAACAAGAAATAAGCAACTTCCAAACTCTAGAAATGACAGAGACATCTTGCTGCCTGGATAGTCACCCAAAGTTCCTCTGTACAGTTGGGGCATCCATCTTCGGCCTACAGGCCTATAGTTTCCAGCAGACATTTTCATGAAGCAGGAAATTTCAAAGGCAGTTCAGTCACTATCTGCAGTGTCCTGCAGAATGTCTTGCAAACTCTTTCATGAATCAGGAACCCCGAAAGATCATCTCATCTTTAGGCAAGTTCAGCAGTCCTCTCTCTGCAGGTTCTTTGTGTCCAGTTTATGCAACAGTCCAGGCAAGAGCAGTTTCTTGCCCAAATGGCTATCAAACTCTGTAAGGAGCCTCTAGGATGCCCATCTTCCTCTCAAAGTAGATTGGTGCTGCCAGGAGCAGATGCGTCTCATTGTCACGAAAAACCCTAAGTTATTAAAACATTTAAAATGCCATATTCTATAATCTTTGAAAAATATGAAGAATGCCTAACTAAAATATATCTATGTACATCTAGAAAATCTAACATGACTACAAACTTGACTATTATGATTATCTATTAACAACCTATATACATTACATTTTTAAATGAACTACACAATCACAATACCTTAATTAAGATCAGAAACACATATACATATAACAAAATTGACCTTTAAATCACTAAAGCAAAATCCATATCAATGTAAATTATTCATACCTATATCATATCCCCCTTTAAATGTAAAAGAACATTTATAAACAATATATGGGAACATGGGCGCAGTTATTTCTCTCCAAACTGCTTCCTGGGGGCGCTGTTAATCAGGTATTTCAGGGTATAACCTGTGTGCTAGGTTCATCTCAGTCAGCAGTCGAGTGAAGTAATTTTTGAAGGTGTTCACAGCAACCCTTCAGGAGGGCGTGGTCCATCATACCATACTGGGATAGAAGCAATCCACAGGGTTTCATCCTCTGTGAAAACAAAATAAGAAACTCCTTTCCAAAGCATCATGTCCTCAGATCCAAATTTCAAAGTCAAGGCATTTTCAAAATATCTATGTTGGATTAGTTCAGCAGCATTTATAAACAAATATCTTTTAGCAGCTGTTGCTCCTTCCTCAGCATTCAAACAATTCAAAGAGAGCATAATAGCATACAGTATCAAAATTCTCTGTTTATTTTCCATCTTTGTACGGCTTTATTTTAACTCTATTTTGTTTATTTTTACTTTTATTTTATATTCTCTGTATATCTTCGTCCTGGAATAACTCTGTAGACCAGGCTGTCCTTGAACTCTCAGAGATCTGCCTGTCTCTGCCTCCCAGGCATTGGAATTAAAGGTGTAAGATACTATACCTTGAACTCACAGAGATCTGTTTGTCTCTGCCTTCTAGGCACTGGGATTAAAGGCGTGTGCTACCACACCTTGAAGTCACAGAGGTCAATCTCCTTCTGCCTTCCAAGTGTTGGGATTAAAGGTGTGTCCTACCACACCCAACTACTCTCTTCCTTTTTTTTATTTTTTACTTTAAGAACTTTAACTTTTAGCCTGCATATATTTTTAACATGCGGTAAATCATTTAAACATTTTCTTTGACTTTGAATCTTTCTTTTACTGTATATGTCTCTTTTTTGACCACATGAGTCTTTCATTTACCAAGCAATATCAGTAGGACTAAAGCTGTGGCTTTGATGGCTGGATCCAGCCCATTCCTTAGCTTTCTGCCATTCCAAGCTTGTGGCTGAGGTACCGGCCAGAGTCTCGTCCAGTGCCACCAGTCTCCAGTGTTTCAAGGTCCTTGCCAGCAAACAAACTGCAGCATTCTGTTCACAGACCACATTCAGTCAGACTACCTGCTTGAGTCTGAGTCAGAGTTTGCCCTGGCAGGATGGCCCAGAAAACCAGCATTTTAAAGCAGCACAACTTTTTTCCTGCTACAGCTGAAAACAAACAAGCATTCAGTCGGCTTTTATCAACACCATTTAAGTGTTTCGTGGCAGGACCTCTTAAGAACTGCAGGGTTTTGCAGCTAAAGTTGAGTCAGGAAGCCTCTCTTAGATGAGAATGCTTGCTTGCCTCTAGCAAGCAGAGTAGACCCGAGAAATTGTTGCTACCAAGAAAACATGCTTTACTCTTTCCCAAGCTTTCTCAGGCTTTCAGTGGATTCAGTTGTCCACACGTCTGGGCACCATTCTGTAGTAGAAGATCTTGAGGAACAATTTAAAGTTTATATAGATATACCTTTAATAATCGAACAAAGGACTCACTGAGGTCAGGGAACAAAACAATGGCAGCCTGGCTGTTGCTGACTGATGTCCTTTCTTGTTAGGATGGATTGGTGATCAAAGGTGATGATGAATTCCTTGTACCCATTTCTGCCATCAACTTCCTGATATATATATATATATATATATATATATATATATATATATAAAACTGTCAATGAGTGGTATGCACCCTGCGGATTTAAAATAGAGCTGACTTGTTGCCTTTCATATATGAAAGTTTAGATTTGTGATACCTTTATTTTTTTATAGGATTACCTTTTGAGACAAATAATAAAATATTTGGTCTTTCTTTGCACACAAAACACAGCCTGCCAGCAAAAGAAGTGGCGAGAAAAATACCTTGCTTGCTTACACTCTGTTAATCTATAACAGGTTACTTGGACATGAATGCATGTGGGTTCTTGGGACAACTTGTTTTTTACCTGTAATACACAAAATGTTTAATTATGCAAGGGATATGAAAACACACTTTTTAGTTGTACTCATTGTAACCATTCACTTAAAAACAAAATGTAACCACACTGTAATTTTTATACTGCTTCAAAGATTTTGCTGGGGCGTATAAGCTGTAAGGCAGAAAATAAAGACATGAGAGACGGAAAACACCAGGGTGGAAGAACAGAACAGAAAAGGAGTAAAGTAGAACAAATGACAGAAAGAATAATAAAATGAAGAACTAAGCTTTGGTCCTCAGAAGAGTCCTGTGTGTCTGTCTGTCTGTCCAGTGTTTGCCTGCATCTCCTCTTCAGTTTCTCTGACATACTAAGGCCTTGCCATTCATCAGCACCCTAGGTGAGATCCTGACATGTTGGAGATGTGTGTGTGTCTGTGCACACATGTGTGTGCATGTGTGTGTATGTGTGTGCATCCCTTTTTCGCCAGCCCCAGAGAGTTAAGTTCTACTCCCTCTGATGGAAAATTCAAGCTGAGTGATTAGTTCACCTACTCTGTGGATCTGCCTCCACCTCTGAGCTGCTGGAGGCCGGCCCTCATGGCAGTAATACTTTCATTCTTGTGTCTTTAAGATGCGAGGTGTTCTAGGAGGAGAGAAGTGATCTGATCGAGAGCCAAGCACGCCACAGTACAGTCTGGTGAACAATGCCCACATGTCAGCCTCGGAGCTATTTCCTGGCCTTTGTGTACTTCTGAATCAGGTTCTCACCCCCCGGCTCACAAAAGTACCTGCAACTGTATCCAAGTTTCTTCCATCAGCTACATTATTTCAGTTCTCTGACTGAACTGAAAACCTTTAATTGGTGGTGGCAAGCCTGTGTGTTTGGACAGAAACACGCTGCCCCTGTATCTGGAGAATGAGGACTGGATATGCTTAGCAACCTTTTTAAATCATACCAATTGTAAAGCCTTTTGTGATTTTGTTTAATTTGTTTTCATTCAATTCCCCTGCCTTTCCTCTTTGCTCCCGTTTTAGCCATCTTCTGATGGTCTCTTCTGGCATCCTGGCCAGATTCTGTTGGAAGTTGGGGCCTCTTCTCTTTCTCCTCCCTGTTCCTACTGTTAGTACGTATTTCTTTGTCAAGTTTTATTTTGAAAGCAATAATAGTGCTTGAAAAAAAAGCCCAAATAAACATCTCGAATACTCCTAAGCAAAGACTCTTTCTGTGTTCTTATAGCACAGGCTGGTCTTCAGTCCGCTGGAGCAGCAGAGCGTGGTCTTAAATTCCTGGTCCTCCTGCTCCTGCCTCCCTCAGAACTCATTTTTAATCATGCATGAGCTGCTTTCCTAGAAAATGCTCGGAGCAAAAATAAATCTTAGTTCCAGGAAAGTTGGTTACCTGCCACCCTTGCTCGCTATGGTTTCCTTTCCAGAAAGAACTGAATGTCAATCATATGTAAGACCCAGGGTAGGGCATGCACGCCAGAAAGATTTCCCGATTCCTGGTACAGCTCTGAGCAACCACAAACAGCCCAGCTCTTCTCTATAACCCAGTGGGAGTGTAATCAGCAAGAAGCTCTGGGCTGGCAGCTTAGCTTCAGCTACAGCCTGGAATTCAGAGTGTACAAAAGTCAAGGGCTCATGTAAAGGAAGGGAACAGTGGGTGTCTGTCACGAGCATCAGTGATCCGGGCTTTTAGGGCAAGGGTCAGTCCTTATTCCAATTGGATACAGGCTCTTGTGTAAAACTGAAAAGAGTTCATTACATTTCATTTGCCCTGTTTTTGATTTCTTGAAAGGATTATAGTGGTAAAACTTAAATCACACTGAAAATTCGATTCTTCCTTAGATGTGACACAGTGGATTTCCACATGTGCCCCTGTGCTGGGAAGTTTAAGCGTCACCTCACCATAGCCCAGACTCATCTGAGGCGAGAGCCTCACCTGAGGGATTGTGTAGATCATCCCTGCCTGTCTTGGTGCGGGGGACTTGCTTGATGGTTAACTGAGTTGAGAAGACCCACTCTAAATGTGGACGGTGCCATCCCATGGACTGGATCCTGCTCGTGGGAGAGTAGAGAGAGACAGCAAGGAGAAAGGCAAGCAGGCAGCATGGGTGCTCTGGGTTTGTGTTTCGATTGGCTGCTAAGGGGTCCTCCCTTGACCACTGGAGGCCAGGGCTGGGACTCTCCAAAGTTACTTCTTGTCAGGGGTAACAGAAATGAAACCAGGACAGCTGCTCAGGGTTCGATTGCAACTGAAGACGCGCTCCCTAAAGCCCCAATCAAATAGTCAGCCAATTATTTCACTGGGAGAAATGATTAGATTTAGAACCCAAGGTTAAAGTCTGGCAAAGGAGAATTTGCTCAACATACTGGGACATCTCTGACTTTCAGCTTGCTCTGTTCTCGGGCATGTCTGGCTTCCTGCCAAAGTCCAGGGGGTTTTACATACTCTTTGGTTTTCTTTGTTTTGAGACAGGGGTCTCTACGTATCTCTGGTTGACCTTGAACCTGAAGTGATCCTCCTGCCTCCACCACACCCACAGGCTTTTTCAGTTTTCTTCTGCTCCTTCTCGTCATCATCTGGAGTAGAGTGTGAGTGTAGGTCGGGGAAAGGCGGAGGGGGTGACAAGGAAGACAAGCACTTGTGAAACAGGGCTGGTGGACCGCAGAACTTCCATCTTCCAAGTTTACTGCAGACACCTAACCTTCCATTCGCTACTAGATTTTGACTAAAATCCACACTCCTAAGTGAAGACAATAGCAACGGGAGAATTAAGAGCAGAGGTGATTCCAATAACAGTCGCTGTCATTTCATACCCAGAACCTTAACCCAGAACATCCCCGAGAGAGCCGAGGCCGTCACTCTGGTGGGAGTTTAAAACATTCCGTGCACTTCTCAGACAACCAAGCACCTATTCACAGCTGAAGGATTTTTGCCTACAAAAGCTGTGCCTCTACCTGGAAACCATTGCTAGATGATTACAAAGACTCTCTCTTCCTCTAGCGCCTACCAACCAGAAGGAATTCATGGTTTATGGTTTTCCAAAGAAAAGTACTAACCCAAAACCTTGCATGTTTTTTTCCAGAATACTCTCTAGAGGAGTCAGTGGGTCACCTGCATGGTGGGCCACCTGCACAGTGGTGGGTGACCTGCACAGTGGGTGACCTACATGGTGGTGGGTGACCTGCACGGTGGGTGGCCTGCACAGTTATTATCTGCAGAATGGGGGCAACTGCTGTTTTGCTTCTATTCTTTTTCTGAAGTTAGGCAGGATCTGTGTTTGTTTGGAGGACGTATTTAAAACACCATGAAAAGCTGAAGACAATGTGTAGTCAGCCCAAAAGCAGCCTCTATCTAAGAGTGTGCACACCTGGGTTATTGCAGCCACTGTCTGTCTGAGAGCTGCAGGCCCGGGTTACTGCAGCCGCTGTCTGAGAGCTGCAGGCCCGCGTTACTGTAGCTGCAGGCCCGGATTACTGCAGCCGCTATCTGAGAGCTGCAGGCTGGGTTACTGCAGCCGCTGTCTGAGAGCTGCAGGCCCGGGTTATTGCAGCCGCTGTCTGAGAGCTGCAGGCCCGGGTTACTGTAGCCGCTATCTGAGAGCTGCAGGCCCGGGTTACTGCAGCCGCTGTCTGAGAGCTGCAGGCCCGGGTTACTGCAGCCGCTGTCTGAGAGCTGCAGGCCCGCGTTACTGTAGCTGCAGGCCTGGGTTACTGCAGCCGCTGTCTGAGAGCTGCAGGCCCGGGTTACTGCAGCCGCTGTCTGAGAGCTGCAGGCCCGGGTTACTGCAGCCACTGTCTGAGAGCTGCATGCCCGGGTTACTGTAGCCACACACATTGTGGATCTGGATTCTACATCTACTTAACAAGATGAATTCCAGAGCTATACCTATCCACACAATGTCAAGCAAAATGAACAAGACCAAATGTAAGAATTTGGGTGTGTGTGCCAAATAAAAAGAAGAAGAATCTAGTTTCAAGGGCTCTTTTAATCCCTCATAAACACAGAAAAACATAACTTTTTTTTTTTATACAAGATCCAGTCTGTTAAAATGAAACACATCAATGCTCACAAGTTGTGAGACATGTTTATATATGTTGGGTCAAGAATTTAAATCAATCAAGTTTCCTTTGTTCTAATGCTTAGTTCAGATTCCAGCAGAGCCTACCAGAGCGACCTTGAGATGTGGAACAAGGAAGGAAGCATTTTCTCCCCTGTGATCATGTTCTCACCAGCTCAGACATCTTGCAAAAATATCAGTTGATGTCTTTCCGTGGTTCTTTCTCAGAGGATCCAAACTTTGGGCACCACCGGCTACCCAGGAGGTTATTCCGGTGAAGCTCTGTGTTGTAAGAAGCATGGGGGCCGTGTCTTCATGCCAGCCTTTCCTCCTCTCTCTAGAGGGCCAACAATCCTCGCTCCACACTGTCGTGTTCCAGCCATAAATGTCTTTGGAGACCTTCATAAATGTCACCAGACTATTTTTAGATTGAGAAGGAAAAATATCAGGCTGATTTGACAAGAATATTAAGAATATATGAGATAGCTTGTGGTCTAGGTTTGTTACCACCCTGTCTCCAAACAGTATCCAACAGGGCTGCATCTCAGATCACATGTTATTAAGTCCCAAGAACTCAGAAATGGGTTAAAGAGTCTTCAGTTCCCAGATAGGCAAAACTCACCCATGGTGTTAGGATCCAGGGCACATGGCTCCTTCCTGGGGAGGGACAAGCTGCAGGGGCAGGCAGGGACTATTCAGGTCGGGGCTTTGACTTGTGACCCAAGTGTCAATTACATGGGTATCTACTTTGTGAAAGTTATTCTATCTATAAACTTAAGATTTTAATGCTTTTCATTGCAATAAATGATGTCAAACTCTTGAATCTACGGCTGGAGAATGTCACAGTGGTTAAGAGCCATGGCTGCTCTTGGAGGGGATCTGGTTTCAGTTCCCAGCATCCACATGGCAGCTCACAACCCTAACTCCAGTTCTTGGGGACCTGATGTCTTCTTCTGACCTTCTAAGATATCAAACAAACATAGTTTTCTGCAAACATACATGCAGGCAAAATATTCATACACACAAAACAACTAAATAAATCTTTTAAAAAGTCAAGGAGTCGGTAGCTATTAAAATTTCACATATCAAAGAATGAACTGTCTAGAGACTGAATCCATCGGCAGCCGCGCATACAGAAGCACTTCTGACTGCAGGCTCACCCTTACACACTTCAGGACTGCTACTTCAGTGAAAAGCCCCTGACGTTATTTTTCAGCACTTTATTCAAAGCAGGTTCCTGAACACAGGCAGGGACCTTGGTTCTGGCCATAAACACCCTCATTTCCTTGTCTCGCATGATAACACCAAGCCAGTCATGGGTTTCGAGATGTCCTTTCTTCAGACAGTAGCACAGTTACTGAGTGTGTTGCAGATGCTAATGTCTTTATAACGGAGGCCGTTATCATGGTCATTGCCTGTTATGCGCTCTAATAGGAAGATTCAATTTTATTTTCAAAGTCACCCTTTAAATTATTGTTTGGTAGCAAAGAAACTTAGTTCTTAAGTTATTCCTTAAAAAAAAAAAAAGACGAGCTCTTCTTGGTCTGTAGGTAGGTCAGGTTGGCCTTGAATTTGTAATTGTTCTGCCTTAGGCTCCTGCAGGCTACAAGATTACAAGTCTGTTCTACCAAGCCTGGCTCAGTACACTCAAATGCACAGACAGGCCTGAAAGTATAAGTCTGTAATCCTAGCTGCCTGGATGCTGAGGCGGGAGTATCCCAGATTCAAGGCCTGTCTTGGCTATAGAGTGAGTTCAAAGCCTCGTGGAAGGTGGCTCAGCATTGCTGTCTTTGGAGCACTACCCGACACTGTCAGTGGAAATGGAGTCTGTAACAGTTTCTGATTCTGTCTTATCTCCCATGGCAGCCACCCCTTTCACATGGGGAGTGCAGTGCTGGACGCCTGCAAGGTTGGTAACGTGAAGGCACAGTGCAGCGATAATGAGCACCCAAGTTCCCACAAAGAGCATGAATGTAGCAGGTCAGTTTTGTTATTCTAGAATTAATATAAATTAGTGTACTTACTAGGTGCATGTTGAAAAGCTCCATCTGCCTCAAGGGTTAGCTATCAAAGGCATTTCCCTGGTTAAGGGAATGAAGCAAATGATGAAAGGTTTAAAAAATGAGGCACCCAGATACTTCCTACAACTAAAAGCTATGGTACAAAGGCATGTGCAAAATAAGTATAAATCAATATGTGGTAAAATTTGCCTAATATAGAGGGATGGGTCATGTCCAGCTCCCAGCACCTACATGGCAATTCACAGCCATCACTATAGCTCAAGTTCTAGGGGACCTGACACCTTCTTCTGACCTTGGGAACCAGGCAAGCAGGTGGTACACATATATAAATATAGGTGAGGAACTGGAGAGATGGCTAGAGGTTAAGAACACTCGCTGCTCTTCCAGAAATCCTAAATTCAATTCCCAGCAACCACATGATGACTCACGACCATCTGTAATGAGATCTGGTGCCCTCTTCTGGCATGCAGGCAGACATGCAGGCAGAAGACTATACATAATAAATAAATCTTTAAAAATATACAGGCAAAACACTCAAACACATAAAATAAAATACATCTCAGTGTGTGTGTGTGTGTGTGTGTGAGAGAGAGAGAGAGAGAGAGAGACAGAGACAGAGAGAGAGAGAGACAGAGAGAGAGAGAGAGAGAGACAGAGACAGAGAGAGAGAGAGACAGAGAGAGAGAGAGAGAGAGAGATATCAGTGCTCATGAGGTCTGAGACAAAGTTATATATTCATATTCTGGCCTAAGAATTTTAAACCATTCACAGGCTTGCAAACATCAGGGTGCCCTAGAGATAGGGGACAAGGAAGAAGTTATCCCTGTGATCTTGTTTTGTGTGATAAAATCCACCAACTCAGATACCTTGGACAGGAGGCAATGATATTCTTCCATGGTTCTTTTTCAGAGGAATCAACACAGCCCAGATGCACAGAAGTTTATCCCAGTGAGAGTCCATGGTCACCTCTTTTCCTATAAACCAGTATTCCTCCAGATTCCCCCTTTGGTGAACAGAAAGAACACACGAAAATGTTCACAGTTAAACCTTCAGTCCCAGATGTCACCAGTCCTAAGTGGCAGCCTTGGGAGTTTTCTCCCATTCACGTCTCCTACCCAACAGGTGCTAAATTCATACGTCTTTGGCAAACAGATCCTGCTGCAAAAGTAAAGAGAAACCTGTTCAACAGGATGCAGAATGAAGAAATCATTCACATCGGGACTCATCAGATTCCCGTGTCATCTTGCTTGATTCACTGAGGCTGGGCACATTGCGGTACCCCTGCCCCCAACACCAAAATAAAGAGGTGTGAAGGCAAGGATGGTACCAAGACAGGAGAGAGCTGTCTCTCAGAGTGAGCTAGCTTTCTCCATGGAAACCATATGGGATGGATGATGGGAAAGGAATTTCGGAAGCAGTAGCTCCCCAAAGCCCCAGTCAGAGGAGAGGAAAGGCAGAGCCCAAGCTCACTGTCAGGGTGTTTTATGCTAGGTACTTAGCAGTTTTCTGGTCCCACGAGGGAGGCAACACACAGCATGGTCACAGCTGCAGGTGGAAGCATCAGGGCCCAGGGCACCGTACTGCATGGCCTACCATCCATGAGGGCAGGCCCTGCCTCTAGTGAGACAAACACGCTTTCCATGAGAGCTGCAGTGCCCTCCTGGTCCTCATCAGACGGGTGGACAAGTGACGTCTAGGATTAACACAATCTCAAGTCATTTGTAACCAACTAAGATTATCAGTATGAAGAGGTGAGATGAAGGACTGCTTGAGAAAGGAATTCACCCGATTTCAGTTAACAGGCAGTTGTGACCCTTTTCGATTTCTGTGCAAATGTTTACCCAAAAGGGAAGCTCGATATTTATAAAATAGTAATTCGTAAAGCTCTTCATTTCAGAAAACCCAGGGCCATCTTCAAGCTCTGAGGTAATGAAAACTGTTCATATTTGAAGCATATAATTTGATTTGACATGTGTATTCTTGTGAAAATGATGAACTATCCTCCACACAGTTACTATTGCTGGTGGCCAGAGTTGCTGGGGCCCAACCCCGACAGTGGACAGGCCCCAGAGAGGAGACGGGAAGAAAAGAGCGAGCCAGGCATGATGGTCGGGGGAATCTTGCAGCCTGACTGTCTGGCAGCCAGAGTGTTTCTTTATTTACACAGAATTCAGTAAGCGGGGATAGATTCATGCTGTTCCCAAACACAGATCATATCAGTTTTGATTTTGGACACGGGTTTCACATCCTCTTGCGTATCTTTTAGCCCTCACTAATAAACAGTTAACTTTCACAATCATTTTCCCTCAAGTTTTGACATCATTGATAAACAGTTATCTTTTATAACCATTTTTACTCACTAAACCCACAACTCAAACTTTAAGAATTTAATACAGCCTGTAATAGACTAGGAGTCTAGACCAAAACAAAATCTCCAAGCCAGCCCAGGCAGACTGCCACGTCCCAAACAGCGTATTATTAACTCTTAATGGTGAACATGCCCAAGAGAAATCCTCAGGCCAAAGCTGTTGCAGTTATTCAACTTCTGGCATAAAACAATGTTTACATATTATCTCTTTATAGAATTTGTGATATGTCTAATCCTGGCATTCTGTTGTTCCTTGGTCATAAGACACCACAGGGGCTCTGCATGAGCTAACTTTTCTAAGAAAGGGAGGTACCAGCATCTCATTCTTTTATCATCTTTTCCCATCCTTCTCTATCCATCAGTGTAAGTCTCTGTGTGTGTGGGGGGGAGGTACCTCCAGCTCTAACTTTGTTGCTGCGTGTGCCACGTAACTGTCTGAGTGTATAGTGGGAAGAGGTTCCCGATCTGTGGCCAACTCCTCCAGACCACTGAATCTTGTTGACCTTTTAAGTTTACTGTGTTTTGATTATCTTGTTCCTGAGTAAGAACAGGAACAGATGCTTCAAGAATATCTCATGGCCTCATAAGGAGACCTCTGGCTTCTTTATGTGTGCCACAACCTCAAAGGTATAAGGAAGACTTTCGAGTAGATAAGGATATCTCCCTAAAAGCAGGAGGGATAGTATGTTCAGGAAGCACAGTACTCCTGGGAGAAGGCATAAATGATTCATAAAAAAATTTCCATCAATCCAGCATCACCAAATTGTGCAAATGACAAAAGTCTCCCAAGTATGCAGCAGGCGGAGATCAAAAACCAAAGGTGGAATGTCAGCCATCATGCATCTAGGCTTTGCTGAATCTTTGTCAAGCAGCTATGCCAGATTATGACTTTAGCTGTTTCCATCAGATATGGCTGTGCCACAGAGGGCAGGTCTGTTCCCTCAGCACAACCACAGCACACCATCCGTAAGGATTTACTTAGCTGCTGTGTGTCAGCACAGAACTTATGCCTTGTATGACTGTGTGAGACCCCACCTACCCTCCACCTTCTGGTTCTTGGTTTAACTTTACAAAGCACTAGAGTGTTAAGGACAGGAGAGTTTCAGTTTCCTGCTCACTCTCTTGGTGTGGGTCAATTGTATTCTGTCAATTCTATTTTAAATAAACACTGATTGGTCAATAGCCAGGCATGAAGTATAGGCAGGACAACCAGACATGAGGTAGTGGCAGGTCAATGAGAACAGGAGAATTCTGGTAAGAGGAAAGCCCATTCCTCTACAGTCCTGATCCAGCCATAGAAGAAGCAAGATGTGACTGCCTTGCTGAAAAAGGTACCGAGCCATGTGGCTAACATAGACAAGAATAATGGGCTAATATAAGTTATAAGAGCTAATAAAAAGCCTGAGATAATGGGCCAACCAGTGTATAACTAATGTAGACCTCTGTGTGATTTCTTTGGGACTTAACAATTGTGGGAACCAGGCAGGACAGAAACCCCCGACAACACCCTCTGACCCTTTATGTAGCAAGGTCGCCTGTCTTGACTTTGTCTGACAAACCAAAACAAAACAACAGCAGCAGGAGCTGGGTGTGGTGCTGCACACTTTTAGTCCCAGCACCTACCAGGCAGACACAAATGAATCTCCGAGTTTGGGGCCAGCCTGGTCTACAGAATGAGTTCCAGGACAGCTCGAGCTACACAGAGAAACCCTGTCTCAAAACAACAGCCCCACCCCACAAAAGACCCCATTGTGAACAACCCTTTTAAAAGAACATGATAGCTGTTGGGACACACTGACAGTCTTCACTGGGTGAACAAGTAGGAAGGAAGCAAATAAATTTGTTACTCAAAGTCTACACATCACACCTACTTTCTCTGGGCAGATAGAGTCCTGGAAAATGTATTAAGCACTTGTAGGGGGCTGGAGCGATGGCTCAGGAGTTAAGAGCATTGACTGAACTTCCAGGGGATGAGGGTTCATTTCCCAGCACTCACATGGCAACTCACCATTGCCTAACTCCAGTTCCAGGAGATCGGATAACTCTTCTGGCCTCTCTGGGTACGTGCATTCATACGGTGGGATAAATATTTCCCCCACATACACATGAAATCAATATTTGTTTATTTACAAAGAACACTTAAAAAACAGAAAGCAATGGCTGTCACTGTTCTGACCTAATAGCTACCAACTGCTGAGCTTCTACAGCTACTAATCCTGGGGAGTGCAGATTCCAGGCTGTTTCCCTGCTTTTCACATCAGCCACTGGGATTCCACACCCCAGTATTGCAGGAGCCCACACAGGTGGCTGTTCTCACACAGAGCCTGTGTTTAAGGCTTCACTTTACCAGGGTTTCAGCCAGATTCCCCAGGCACAGCACAGAGGCTCTGAAGTCACTCTGCTTTAAAAATCCCCCTTAAATTTCTTGGGGTTCTTACAAGAACACCCCACATCCAGCTCAGGTTGCTCAGAGCCCTGCCACTGGCCCCATGCTGCCTTGACAAGACCCAGGGCAGGAGAGAGCCAGTTCTATCTCTGGAACTAGAATTGGTTTTTTGTGTGATATTTTGATTCCATTCTGAAAATAAAGTTTGCTTTGAGTCAGAGGGGGGAGCTAGCCACTAGCTGACCAAAATTAACCATAGAGGTTTGGAGGACTATGGATAGATAGGAGATTGGCAGTTATAAGGTGGGACTGAGAGAGGGTCTCAGCCCCTTTGGAGGGAGGAACAGAAGAGGTAGGAGGCCACTGGTGGCTTCTCGGCAGCTTCTCTGACCATTCAGGTTCTTACCTGTCAATGTCTAGTGTATTGGGGTCCCTGGGTAAGGGTCTCGTGCAAATCAGAACACAGGATTTGCAGAGTATGAACACCTGCATAATAAGCTTTATTTTGTATGGCCTTTTTTTTTCTTTTTTTCCTGAGACAGGGTTTCTCTGTAGCTTTAGAGGCTGTCCTGGAACTAGGTCTTGTAGACCAGGCTGGCCTCAAACTCACAGAGATCCACCTATCTCTGCCTCCCGAGTGCTGGGATTAAAGGCGTATGCCACCACCGCCTGGCTTGTATGGCCTTTTATACAGACTAAAAAGCATTACCTCAACTCTGAAACCCCCCTTTACTCATGTACATGGTCATGAGAAACTCTTGCCTCTCCTTGCAAGAAACAATACCTCAATTAATAACAGTAATAAAAATAAAGAGGAGTGCATAGAAACCAGGCAACATGTATGCAGGAGCAAAGCACTCCTTTGTAACTGGTAGAGCGTGAAGAACTGAGCTCAAAGGCCACTTCCCTATCCAGGGTACAGAGTCTCACAGAACGTTTGAGAAATGGGCAGAGAAAGTTTGCTCTCATCTATGCTTGGTTTGCCAAGCAACCGTTTCCCAGCTTGGTCTCATCTGTCCCAGGAGGAGCCTGCACTCTAAGCCAGTTCTATGTCTCCACATACCCCAATATCTGACTCCCAATTTCGTTTATTGATAAAGAGTAATTAGTTAACCGCTTCATTGGCTAGAGACTGAGTCTGCACTGAAGATGCTGGGACCACCAGGCTCTAAGGAAGAGGGTCCTTAGCAGAAAGCCCCAAACTCCCAGTCAAGAGCATTCCACCTAGCAGGCCCATCCTGGCCACAACCATAGGGAATCCAGAGCAAACCCATTTCTATCAGTCTGTGTATTGCCACGAGGTAGTGGCCTACCATAAAAGTTTCAGCACATCTATCTCTGGCCGTGGATCCTTGGCTTCCCCTCTTGACTCTGTTTCTTCCTCCCAGAATTCAGTTCTGTCTTCCCCGCCTACCTAAGTTCTGCCCTATCAACTAGGCCAGGGCAGTTTCTTTATTAACCAATAAAAGCAACACAAAGACAGAAGGACTTCCTATACCAAGCCATGGAGATGTGAGCCTCACCCGGTGGCAGATCAAGGTTCTGGGGCTTGCAGGTCAGCAGCAGCAGTCTATCCCCTGACAGAGGTTCCGTGGTCTCCATGAGATCTCTGAGTCCTCTTCACCGGCAGACTGCTGACATCAAGTGGGGAAGCTGAAACTGCTGCCTCAGTCCTCTCAGCGCACGGTATGCCTGCACCTCTCACAGTTCCGGGTCCAGGCATCCCTCATGATCATTCTGCATCACTGGTCATTCTGGGCTTCCTGGTGCCTCCTGCCACAGCCTGGCCTTGGGAGAGGTGTCCCCATGGCTGAAGGTCCCCTCCTGTGTGTCAAGGGCCCTGCAGCAGATCTGAGGAAAGCTTAGACCCATGAAATCCTGGAGCAGGATGCAGAGATGGCAGCTTTGCACCCAGGAATCCATGCTAGATGCAAGCAAGCACTTCTCAAAGCAGGAGATTCAACATTTAGCTACCAACAAGCTTCTAAGAAGCCTGCCCAACCTCTTGGCCCTCAAGAATGTTCACATTCACTGCTTTCCTGGGTCGCAGTATTTACACAAGCTTCAAAAGCCTGAGCCAACGCTGTGTGATCTGTTGTGATGGAGGAAGGTCATTGGTTAAAAAATAAAGAAACTGCCTTGGCCCATTTTATTGGTTAGAACATAGGTGGGTGGAGTAAACAGAACAGAATGCTGGGAGGAAGAGGAAGTGAGCTCAGAGGCCATGCTCCCCTCTCCCGGGCAGACGCATGAAGCTCAGACCCAGGATGGACGTAGGCTAGAATCTTTCCCAGTAAGACTGTTGCTACACAGATTATTAGAGATGGGTTGATCGGGATATGAGAATTAGCTGGTAAGGGCTAGAGCTAATGGGCCAAGCAGTGTTTAAAAGGATACAGTGTCCGTGTAATTATTTCGGGGCATAAGCTAGCAGGCGGCTGGGGTGCTGGGGACGCAGCCCCGCTGCTCCTATTACTACACTGTTGTTTAAGGTACTACAAGTAAGATATCATGTCTGTATTTTCTCCATCAATATTGGGTGGCAATAAGTTAGCCCGAGGACGTGAAAGGAATAAAAGCCAGACTGTTAGTGGACTTATATTTGATCAGACTAAGGGCAAGCCTAAGAGGACACTGCGTGTATCGGCAATCAGAGGGGCTCAGGGCCTAAGAGGACACTGCGTGCATCGGCAATCAGACAGGGCTTCACTGTCTCTTGGAGTTGGGGGGGCAGAGAAGCAGAAGCAGAGAGACAGGCATGTGTGCTGTGCAGATTCCAGCCCATTTCCCTGCTCTTCCCATCAAATTTGTAAGTGCAGGCGCAGGCACCCAAAGAGCATTCTTTTATCTTTATGAACCGAGTCCACAGAAACGAAGCAGTGGTCCCGGGGCAGAGGTGGAAAATATTCAGTTTCCAGGTCTGAGTCCCCTCTTGGAAACATCCCAGAGTGGCTGGCTAGCGGACAGCTGACTCTTTCCTACCAGTGCCGAGAGGATCGACCTATGAGCCTGCAGGCTCACCCAGGTGCACGTTGTTTTCCAGGGAAGCTCAAATGCCCCCACAGACTCAACGTTCTTTTTCAGTAAGAGGTGATATAAAGGCACCCGAAGCCTTTGGAGTAAAGCCATTGGCAGCTGGGCACCCACGCTGTGTAGTAACTGCAGGGGCACAATGAACCAGCTCTGGCCATGCCATGTAGCCAGTCTCCCTAGTGGTTCCCAGACATCCCCTAGCTCACCTACATGTGGTCCACATAGCTTTGTCTATGTTCTCTGGTTCCTTCTATACAGTTGGGCATGGTCTTGTTCCTTATTGCTGCATGACCCCTTTGTCACCAGCGTTGAAAGCCCTCGGTCTTATGGGAGACGCTATCCTAATGTAGAGAATTTACCCCGTACAGGCGCACCCTAACAAAGTCTTTCCATTCATGGGAAAAGAGCCTCTCAGTTTGGATTAAAATACAGTGTAGCTGGTGACTGTCTAGCTTCAGATCTACTGGTAAGATAATGGTTGGCAGGTAGAAACTGTCTGTGGTAGTGGAGAAACAGTCCAATAATATTTAAAATCACAGAACACATAGATAAATTAAAGAAGAAAAGCACTTTAGTCTCAGGGAGGGGACTGATTTGCCCTGGGGTGAATTTGTGGCACATGGGATCTCTGTCTTTGGTTTGGACACATCTTCCCTAGGCTATGGAGGTCCAGCACTCGGGAGGCAGAGGCAGGTGGATGGATCTCTGTGAGTTTGAGGCCAGCCTGGTCTATGGAGAAAGCTCCAGGACAGCCAAAGCTGTTAGACAGAGAAACCCTGTCTTTGAAATTAAAATAGAAGAAAAAGTGTGGCTGTGCTCTTAGACTCCCAGGCCGGAGCTGGGCCTGCTGACGTCACAGAGCAGGAGGGGATCCCAAGCCTCACCCTCCCAGGATAAAAAGACAGTCAATGGTTGCTGGGGACGGAAGACGTTCTTTTCCTGCAGTAGCTGCTGCTGTTGAGGCTCCCCTGCGCCTGTAAAGGAACCTGAGCAAACATGCCAGGCCCCTAAAGAGAGAATGCATGCGAGTGTGTGGTGCGGGGGGGGGGGGGGGATGCCGCTATTGATAACACGGAGAACCAAAGAGAGGACTTTTCCTAGTTTTTAATGGAGATTGTGGTGTTTTCTCCCCTTTCATGCTAGTGATCAAATGTTAAGACAAAATCAGTAAAAGCCAGTGAATGGAAGTTAATGGAGCAGACAGAGCTGCACGTGGAGGGCTGAGTCCAGAGAGAGTGGGGTCCAGGTAACCATGATTGAAGTACAGGGTATGGGGAACCCTTGCTTTCAAACTTCCTTTGACACCATAGAGGCCACGGGCACCTACCAAGCAGCCTTAGGCGAGTTCAGCCCGGAGGTGGAGTCTGGTGTGAATGAGAAGCTGACCGTCATTGTGTGGCCTGAAAGATGACGGACAGGCCATCTTTGCTTCTGAAGCTCAGACCCACTAGCAAAAGGCTTATTGGTGGATTCTAACCAGAGAACTTGAGAGACTGAGGCCAGACAGAGTTCTCACTTTACCATGTTTTATATAAAATAGACATTTACATAAATTTTGTTTTTGAAAGACTTAGGCAAAGTATACAGTCGGACTTCAACAGAGAAGTATTTTAAGCAGCGAGAATAACACAGGTGTACATATACATACAACCAACCAAAATAGAACACTGAGCGGTGGGAACAGAGACCAAGGTCCCGACAGCAAACGCAGTGACTTCCACACGTCCCTGGCTTCTACAGACACCTCGGGTCCCTAGAAGAAGGCCCAAGGAAGGTGACAGGGTGACCATATGAACTTTAAGCACAACTGGAAGACGTACTATTGTCATGTTAGCACACTTGGGCAGCCTAGTCTTCCAGGGTCGCTTGTCTGTGTTTTGTTGTGTTTGTTAGTAAGAACTGTCAGGAATAAGATCATTGGATGTGTCGTGCTTCTAAATGCATTTTGGAGGCTAGTGGTATCCTGGGGGCCACTGGACGAGACAGTGCTCCATGACGAGGGACAAACTCTACCTAGGTGTGGACCAACCTGCCAGAGTGAGGTGACTCCCTGGACTGATGCCAGAACTAGAATTCTGAAGCGCCGATCTCGAACTAGTGTGCCCCCACAATGGGCCAGCAGCTAAATCATCCCCAAAGGGTATGCACGGTAGGAACTTCCAGGCTCGCTACCAATATTTATCCTGTGTCCCTGACCAGGAGGAGACATCCTGGACCTCTGCATGTGGACATTTCCGGTTAGGAATGACTGGCAGCCTGTATTTTCACTCAGGCCAGGACTGTGTTTTGTAAGGTGCTAGTATTATTTTGTCTTTTTTATATGCCCTGATGCCTTTACCCGGAAAATCACTGGTGATGAAAATGTTTTAATATGAACCAATTGATGACTCCAGATAATTCTATCCATCCTGTGTTGTACGTGATTACTTTATCTCCTCCCTCAGAACAAAGAACTCACAGAAACAAAAGTATTAGAAGAGTTTTCAGAATGATACAGCAAGCTTTGCATTGAAACCCGAGAATAATGGTAAGAGTTATAATATTTTCGGTATTGGTTTCTGGTATTCTAAAACCTTAGCTCGCACAGCTGCAGGCTGAAAGGAGGTGGGACAGGCATCTACACTTCCCAAAGGACGGCATTGGATGCTTGGTTTTGCTGTGTTCCGGTGATGCCAACAAGTGTGACTGGAAAAGAAGAAGACAAAACAACCCTCCTCTACCATAGCTGCATGCTTTGGGCGAATTAGTTCCTAAAGGTTTATTATTCCCCTGGGTGGATCCACACAGGTAAGAGCAGGCATTTTTGCCCATGATTCCTTGTCAAAAGGAGTTTTTTTTTTTGTTTGTTTGTTTGGTTGGTTTTTTTCAAAACAGGGTCTCTCTGTGTAGCTCTGGCTCTCCTAGAACTTGCTCTATTGCAGACCAGGCTGGCCTCAAATTCACTGAGACCTACCTGACTCTGCCACCCCAGTGCTGCTGGGAATAAAGACGTGTGCCACCACACCCAGCTCATCAAAAACAGGTTTTAGTAAGTGCAATCAAGAACTAAACAGGAAAGCCCAGGGTCTGTGTGCCAGGCAGAAAGAGGCAATCTCTGTGCCGTGGACACCCTCTAAGAATAAAAAGATATCAGGGGTTTGGTTTGTTTGTGTTGTTGTTGTTTACTTTCTAGCCTTGGCTCTTGCCTGCTGTGTGCAAATGGCATTTTCTAAAGAGAAGGACACATTACAGACCAGCTGCCACCCCTGCCGTCTCTCCCTTTGACACCCAAGCATTTTCTAAAGAGAAGAACACATTATAGACCAGTCACCACATGCACAAAGCCACCCTACTCAGTCACCTGCCGGTCAGCCTAGGAATGTGATGACCCATCCTTTAGAATTCCTTGGCTCACTTTGGTCCAGTAGCTAGAAATAAAAAATTCATATTCCCCATCTGCTTGGTAGAAGCTGTAAGCCTCATTAAAGCATCAGTCCTGCAGGACTTTGCTATCGGCAGAGCACTGGGTCTCAGGGAGTTTGGAAGAATGCTCACAGTTCTCCAAGGGCAGCTAGGGTGGAGAGACCCTGGGCAGGGGGAAGGCCTCCTACTAGCCCAGCTGCTCTCTAATCAGAAGGATTCAGCCTATCTGCTAACAATCACTAGAAACGGGACCTTTGTTTTTTCTCCTCCTCAGTTTGGTCACCTCAGGTCGCTGCAGTGTGGTTTGGAATTTTTATTTGGTCTTGTCCGAAAGCTGAAAAATATCTGTGAAATTCTGCTGCAGACTTCAGAAGGGAACCTGCATGCTGATGAACACCAGACACCTCTCTGCTTTGTGTCAACTTTCAGAATTAACAAGCCCAGGACTGAGATGTCTCTGGTGGCCAGTAATGGAAGGCTTGCCTTGCATGGATGGAGTTCTAGCCCCAGAAACACACAAACAAACAAGGCCTCCAGTCCTCACAAAAGCATCTATTCCCCCATAGTTTCTGCATTTTTGGTTCATTTGCCTGAGTTCCACCACCTAACCAAAAGACACTAATAACATGAAACATTTGAATCACTTTGAAAAATACTAATTGAATAATTCCCAAATTTAAAATAAGCCACCGGTCACTCCTATAGCTCCTATGTCAAAGGGCACAAGAATGAACTGCCACTGGGCTTCATGACAAGGGTGACAGGCAGGACTGACAGGGAATGGTGGGGGAGGGGCTCGGGATGAAGGGCTCTATGTGTAACTCAGGAAAGAACCCTGAGAACACCATGCTGGGGCTCAGCCCAGGCAAAGCAACTCCTCCTTCTTCCCCTGGGCATGGTGCAGCACTCTGAGACCCAGGCTAGACCCTTTCTTAAAAACACAAGCAAACCCTCAGAATAATTTAGCTGAGGCCGGAGCTCAGCCAGAAAGTGCTTTGTTCTCAGCACCAACAATAACGATGTCAGAATCGCCAGCAGAGGATCTGCGTGCACTAAGCCAGCTCCACCCCTAGGTTTCAGAAAGAGCTCTCCAGTCACTCACAGACCAAAGCCTGCTGGTGGTAAACCAGATGCGTTTTCACAACAAGCTAGGTTCTTCGTTTCTACCGTAAAAGGACGACTCCCATGCATTATCCCACGTGACAAGGACCAAACAGCCTGCTACAAGATACACTCAGCCAGCTTTGAGAAAACACTTCGCGACTGACTTTCTCCCAGGCAACCTATCTACCAAGGAAACTCTCCTTGGCTCATTTAACATCCGAGCCCACAACGCGGGCTGACTTCTCTTCTTTTTAAGCAGTGTGTGTTTTTACTGCTCAGGGAGATGCCAAAGTAGGCAGACAAATGAGGAAGGAGAGAGGACCCATGAAGCAGCCTCCTAGGTGCCACCTGGCTTTTTCTCCTGGGAAACATTTATGTTATAGTTGCCTTTTTAGTTACTCCAACAAATTTACACTGAGACCTTTTGTAGCAATTCACATAAGGCGAAGCTATATCAAACTCTGTGGTTCCATCTGTCCCGCTAGTTTTTAATACACCCACTTTGGTAAATACTGCTCTAAAGAGAGGTACTAAGGTGTTGCCAAAGACCCCTGCTTTCTAAACTAGAGGCTTGGAATTTTTTTTTGTTTTTTTTTTTTTTTTGGTTTTTCGAGACAGGGTTTCTCTGTGGCTTTGCAGCCCGTCCTGGAACTAGCTCTGTAGACCAGGCTGGCCTCGAACTCACAGAGATCCGCCTGCCTCTGCCTCCCGAGTGCTGGGATTAAAGGCGTGCGCCACCACCGCCCGGCTTTGGAATTATTTTATAGCAAGCACTATAGTACATATTTTTGACCTTTGATGGAAGAAAATAAGATTCCGATCACTCTGTGATATGTGACGCTGGCAGCTGATTCCAGACTTCAGGTGACAGGGACACATGCTGGCCCCAAGAGCAGGGGAGCACTGGGGCAAATGCCCTTTTGGAGGGTGGAGGGTTTGAGACAGGGTTTCCTGGTTGTCCTGGAACTCACTCTGTGCACCAGGCTGGGCTCACTGAGATTCATCCGCCTACCTCTGCTTTCCAAGTGTTGGGATTAAAGGTGTGCACCACCACTACCTGGCTTCACCATGCCTTTTCAAATAAATTTTCAGCCACTTATTTTAACTTACCTGCCATAAAATAAAATAAGATAACACGCAGAAGCCCGCCTCCTGGTGCTGGGCTCCTCTGGTCTGGCTGGACAGGTGAGATGTTTGTGTGACACCTGGCTTGGCAGCAAGGCCTGGATGACCTTCGGGTTTCTGCTTTCAGTGATAAGTATCCAGTTAGAAGCAGGTGCTCCAACCCCTTCACTGACTACCCAAACACGGAGCTGACCCGTGATTCCATTAGCTTTAAGTGGCATACAACCAGTATAATTTGGGGCGATTGTTAAAGCTTTCTTATTACGCAGTTTTTATATGATTGGTTTTGAGAGCTGCTATTAAAATGACTATGTACAGAGACAAAACCACACGTGTGGATATATATATTAAACATTTTATAAGTTATACAATAAATAACACTAAAAATAATGTCAAATTATGATTTCAACTTTGCCTTCCTCGTTTTTAAATATAAATATATTTTTTTAAAAAACTGTGAATCTAGACTTTACCCGAGAGTTATAGAGCATTCTCCGTGGAGTCTGCTGTCAGTCACTTGTCTCTTAAGCACAAAATTCCCAGTAAACCTTGAAAGTCAATAAATAGAGCTCTTTTCCCTCAACTCAGTCCGTGAGGAATTCTGCAACACACTGTAAAGGTTCCTCAATGCTCAAATATATCTCTCAAAAATAATAAATCTCATGACATCTTGACCTTAAGAGAATAAAGGCGAGCACTTCTCTAGACTGGCCCTCGAACACTTCCTCGCAGAATGCACCCCGCACCCCGCCACTCCACGCCTGGGCAGCCAGGGTGGCAGTCTCCTGGTGTATGCACTGAGAAGTTTCAGGGTGGAGACACAACTCTAGTAATATCTGGAATACAATTCAAACATTTAAAAACATTTCCGTAACAAAACAAGGATGCTGAGCTTTTTTCGTTGTTGTTTTTTGTTTACTGCTCAGGGAGATTTTTCCTGGAGAGATAAAGATACCCACATACAACTCTAGAACCTCGCCCGTGTTTTAGGCACTGAAAAATGTATATCAGAGTGGAATTTAATGTACTTCTCCAAAGGTCCTTAGTGGTACTCTTAGGGGATATTAGACCAAGCCCAGTGATCAAGTGCTCTGCTCCCATGCCTTCACAAGACAACCAAAGCTCTTCACCCACTCTGGACTCCCCCTGGGCCGACTTCAGAGGAGGCTGTCTCCTCTGTGTTTCTGGGCTACCATGATGTTCCACATCTGCATCCTGGGGACTGGGAGTGACACAGACGGAGCCCATAAAGCACACACGTTACTTCCCTGCACACCGCCTGTTCCCCTTTGCTGTTCCCCTTTGTCTTCCTGGAAAACAACCCTAGCAGCGGGGTCACCAACAGCTGTCTCCCTGTGCCACCGGGAGGCAGAGCCTGCTGTTGTGAGCAAGGCCTCTCTGTCTTCTTTCAGCCTGCTGAGTCCCGCGTGACTGTGTGCCAGGAGCTAGGTCTGGTCCCTTTCTCGGACTTCCTGTAACCGTCTCTCCAGGCGATCCAGCTTGGCTAGGTTCTCCTTCAGTAGCTTGCTGTCTGGGACCAGCCTCAGGGCTCTCTCATAATAGGCCCTGGCAGACGCATAGCTTCCCTGGAAGGTGAGGGGCAGAAAGAAAGACTGCTCAGCACACTCCTCTGAGGAGAGAAACTCCCCTCCCCATCCTGCCCTTCCTCCGACTGCCAGTTAAGGGGCCCTAAGGAGACCTTCTCTGTGGATGTTTTTATCTTTATCTCTTGGGATCTGTAAGAACCAGACCATAGCTACACCTCAAGTGTAAATGGCAGAAACACAGATTTCAGCTTCTTAGTGTGGAGGAGACTGTCATGTTGTAGAGTTCTCAGGAGGTTAGCGCTGGTCTGCGGTTCTTTGTAAACAAGTAGGCTTGGGGTTGGGTGTGGGGAGGGAGAGCAGTAATTAAACAGACATCCATTTATCTTTTCAGTGTTATGCCCAGATCTGCTGAGTCTCCCCAAAACCAACAAGGTGACAGAATCCCCGTATGTAAAAACAAAGAGCCTTTATTCTTACGCAAGTTCGAATATGACTCTCCGTGTGTCCAGCACACTGGCTCAATCAGAGAGCCCTCAGCTGGGGTGGTTTTTTTTTTTTTTTTTTTTTATAATAGCAGAAGTTGGAGTGAGGGATTTCTAAGGTTCAGGACCCCTGATTGGCTGACATTTGTATAGGGGGGTCCAGGTGAAAAGCGATGGGTGTGTGCTGGCAGGTGATCCTATCTACAACAGTTGGAATGTTGGGAATCTCCTTTGGGTGCTCTGCCCTGGTGGCACCTGGGTGGTCTCAGACTGTGGTCTTTCTCAGAACAGGCATTGCCTCAGGGTAAACTACTGAGACTCACACCCATATTGAGCTTGCCATGGCTGGGCCCTACACTTAGTTTGTTCTAATGTTAGACTTAAAACACAAAAGCACCCTTTGCCTAATGCAAGTTTTACACGATGAAAGACTTGATTGATAGAAGAACTTGGGGCTGGAGAGACGGCTCCACGGTTGGGAGTACTTGCCCTTTCAGAGGACCCCAGAGTAGGGTAGAGGGGGCTGGTGACATTCATGGCACACATGATGGCTTACAACCATCTCTAATTCCAGTTCAAGGGATCAAACACCCTCTTTTGAACTCTGTGAGCACAACATGCATTTGGTGTACATACACACATACATGCAGGCAAAAACTCATACACATACAGTAAACAAATTTTTAAAAAATTAAAGATGGACTCTGGTTTATCTCGTAGCCAGGGTACGCAGTGAAAAGTACCAGCTAGACACTCGCGGCAGGAGGGAAGAAGGAAGGTGACCTCTGACCTGTTGAGCACACCTGTTCCCACTTCTGTCAACTCTCATCTGCTCAATAATACATGTGCCTGGGCTCAGACGGTCACAGACTACTGGTCACAGTCAGTAGCTTTTCCTAGTCCCTGTTCTACAGCCTGGCGTACATCTTCCCCCCTGTTCTACAGCCTGACATACATCTCCCCCCCCCCCGTTCTACAGCCTGACGTACATCTCCCCCCCACCCCATTCTACAGCCTGACGTACATCTCCCCCCCACCCCATTCTACAGCCTGACGTACATCCACCCTCCCCCGTTCTACAGCCTGACGTACATCTTCCTCCTCTGCTGCGGCCTTGCTGAGTCCTGCAGAGCCCTAAGACCCAGACTGTTACAGAGCTTCCGCTGCTGTGTCCTCTGCTCACAAGGTCTGGGAAGCTCACGAGACTCGCGGGACTCCCCCGTCTCTGAGGCTACACAAACAGCGAAGAGTTTCTGGAGGTTGAGGAGGGAGACTCAGGTGGCTGAGGCTTGTGAAAGTTGGGCAAATAGCTCTGGAGACACAGCTGAGATGGGCGTCAGTGATGCAGGTGTTTCTGAGTCACACACACTCCTGGACTTAAGACTCTTTCCTTGGTCTGCCCTATTTGGGGCATAGATGTTTACACCGACCCCAGGAAGCTGTACAAATTCTTCCCATTCTAAAACAACGAATTGACTTTCCATCATCCTCAGCTGCAGCTCCTATGTGGGTGGACACCAGAGGTGTTCTAACTTTCAATCACTATTTAAAACAACACCTCGAGCTAGCAGCTAATGTTTACCAAGGTGTAAGTATCTTCCTACATGTGTATATGTGTGTGAAGAGCTGGATGCTGCCTGACAGGTGAGACCTCAGCAGGCTCTAGAGTGGCCCACTTTCTGGTTCTCATGGTGGTTCTGTGTGCAGCTGGTGTAAGAGGGTGTGGAATGCTGACAATGAAGGAGGAGCTGTACACTGAGAAGCCAGCGCCGGCTGGGTAGGAGACAGTTATATCTGACAGTCAATGCTGATGAAAAACGCCAAACTGACTTGGAACAAGGAGCCCAGTTCTGCTGCATTACGGCTTTGTTAACTCTGGCATTCTCCTCTGAGCCTCTGATTTCTGTTAAGCCTGGTGTACATCTGGGCACTTGAATGCTTATGGACCCAAGAGCTCGCAAGATACTCCACAAAGCGGGCCCTCAAGCTACTCTGAATTCAGGCCTCATCCTTAACCTTAGTATTGTCTCAGATCACTGGGTTTCCACCTTTTTGCACAAAATCTAGTTTTTCCTTTCTCCCCCAAATTGTTCTTTTCTTGATTAAACTGTTAACCCCGTTGTTTTTAAAAGTTATATCCCTTAAGTCAATGACTCTAATTCTGCTATGTAGGAACTAGAATGATCTGATTTCCAGAACTGAATTTTAGTTAATTAAGACTAAAATCCACCAGCCCTACCAGAAACACTGCCAATGCCCAGTTGCCGTGGCCAGTCCCTGCTCCTTGCACAGTGAAGACACAGAGCATGCTCAGCATCCCAGAGAGTTCACTAGACAACAACATTCTGAGAAGCACGGACAGCCACCATGAAACCGTGCTGAAATTACTTTGGGATATGGCTTGGATGATGGTCTCCTAATGGAGCTTGAAATTCTATCTTATGTAAAAGTTCAAGGAACATACCAGAGAGAGAAAGAGAACATCCCTCACCCCCAAATGCAGAATGTTCTGACACTTCTGAACAGACAAGATAGCGTAAGTAGAGGATTCTGTCGCTGACCTCGTGGAATGGCCTACCTGTCAAACCGCAGGCACGCTAAAAATATCCTGTACGCTGACAGCAGGGACTTCACATAAGGGCGGACTTGAGAGGTGGAGGGAATTCTGCAGTTGGGCGCGCCTGTCCACACCTGAGGCACTTTGGGTCACAGCGCTGACCTTAGACACCTTGTGTGATTGTGTCCTCTCTGCCTAGGATGGCCACAGCCTTCAGTGTCTTTCCCCCATCTCCTATGCCACCTCCTTGCAAAGCCCCACCCTTCACCTCCATAATCCTAGGAGGCCCCCACTCCCCAGGGCCAGAATGGGTGACACTGTGACCAACACTCCTTGCAGAAGATGCAGGAAGTTCAGGATTGTTCCTGCACGTCCACAGTGATAACCCTGGACTGTTCTGGTGGTGCCAGAAAGACCACAGCCAAGCTGTGCCCACCACATACATTTATATCAGATCACATTATTCAAATATACCCACAGAATTGCTCAGCGGTGAGTGTGGGAGTTTCCTATTGCTCAGGCTAATCCACGATACCTGCTGTGGCAAAGCCTCATTGTTTCAAATAAATATCAATTACGTTTGAAAACAATATACTCAATAGATCTTTCTTCAGTCTCCAGAGCTCTGTCCTGTGAATATACAGCCCTGAGTTCAGATACATAATAATTATGCTATTTTCTCTTTTGAATGCTCTTGGGTATATCCTTTCTACTTCTTCAGATTAACAACTGAACTTTAATTTTTGGTATATTCCATCTGAGAAAGTTATACATTATTTTAAAAAAACTACTAAATATATAATTTAAATTTAGAATGTTGCACTAATCTCCAGAAAGGCCACTCTGTTTCCCAGCTAGGTGTTGCTAACATTCCATGGTACTGCTCGGACCAGAGCGTGGGTCTGTGACTGAGCTACAATAACATCCTTAGATTCCGCACCATGAGGTGTATGTTGTCTGGCTGTCTGCATAGCCCAGCCATGAGTCCCTTTCCCTCCCGAGTCTTTCTAAGAGTGGGCCGAAGGAAAACACTGGCCGGCCTCTTGGAAATCCTCACCACTCCAGTGTCAGTGTGAGAGAAGCCTGGGCAAGTTAGCTCAACAAGTCAGACCATGCTGTCTCTGTGAAAAGTTCTCCAAGGACAGAGCTGACTCAGCATAAAAGCTGGAGTTTCTGGGAGTCTCTTCTAGGGCCTGAGCTTCCACCACCTCCTCTCACCTCCTCTGAGCAGCCAGGCACCCGACTCACCCTTCCAAACCTGCCAGGCACCCTCAGCCTCGGACCTCTGTGTGTGCTCTGTGTGTGTCCACATGACCTCTGCGTGTGCTCTGTGTGTGTCCACATGACCTCTGCGTGTGCTCTGTGTGTCCACATGACATCTGCGTGTGTTCTGTGTGCCCGCATGACGGGACCCCTCAGATCCCTGCACTCTACATGACCTCTGCGTGTGCTCTGTGTGTCCACATGACCTCTGTGTGTGCTCTGTGTGCCCGCATGACGGGACCCCTCAGATCCCTGCACTCTACATGACCTCTGCGTGTGCTCTGTGTGTCCACATGACATCTGTGTGTGCTCTGTGTGTCCGCATGACGGGACCCTCAGATCCCTGCACTCTACATGACCTCTGCGTGTGCTGTGTGTGTCCACATGACCTCTGCGTGTGCTCTGTGTGTCCACATGACATCTGCGTGTGCTCTGTGTGTCCGCATGATGGGACCCTCAGATCCCTGCACTCTACATGACCTCTGTGTGTGCTCTGTGTGTCCACATGACCTCTGCGTGTGCTCTGTGTGTCCACATGACCTCTGCGTGTGCTCTGTGTGTCCGCATGACGGGACCCTCAGATCCCTGCACTCTACATGACCTCTGCGTGTGCTCTGTGTCCGCATGACGGGACCCCTCAGATCCCTACACTCTACATGACCTCTGTGTGTGCTCTGTGTGTGTCTGCATGACGGGACCCTCAGATCCCTGCACTCTACATGACCTCTGTGTGTGCTCTGTGTCTGCATGACAGGACCCCTCAGATCCTTGCACTCTACATGACCTCTGCGTGTGCTCTGTGTGTCCACATGACCTCTGTGTGTGCTCTGTGTGTGTCCACATGACGGGACCCCTCAGATCCTTGCACTCTACATGACCTCTGCGTGTGCTCTGTGTGTGTCCACATGACCTCTGCGTGTGCTCTGTGTCTGCATGACGGGACCCCTCAGATCCCTGCACGCTACAGGAGCTGCTCTCACAGCCCCATTAGTTCCCTCTCTCCTTTCCCTTTCCTCTTCATATGCACTTCACAATCTGATATGTTTTAGGCATTTATAATAATACACATGTGTGTACTACAGGTGTGCATATTGCCTGACAGCCCGGACTAGAACACAGGCTCTGTCTTGTCTGATCACTCTCACACGCCCAGTGTCTAGACATGCACCTGGCATACAGGACGCGTGCTCTGCAGAGAGGTCCGGAAGATGAACGCGTACATGCATGAAGGAATCATGGCACATCTTTGACTTTATTGGCTATAAACAACACCCCACCCAGGGTCACTTTTCAGTCATTTTTGGCAGAAAGACTTACCCAAAGTTAGCTTTAGGGGGTGGGGACCAAAGCAGACAAGTATGTTTTCTACTAAAAGGTTAGGGAATAAAAATGTTTTCAACATGGAGAATAAAGGGGCAGGAGAGATGGCTCAGCAGTGAAGAGTGGATGGTGTTCTTAGAGAAGACCCACATCCCGTTCTCAGCACCCATGCTGGGCATTGTACAAGGTCCATAACGCCAGCTCTAGGGGACCTACCAACACCCCCTTCTGGCCTCGGAGAGCATTGCACTAATGTGTATAAACTCACACCCAGATAAACACATAATGGAAAACAGGAAATAGTAAAGCGGAGCTGACAAGTTCCACAGGTCTCTGTGTCAGTGCACACAGATCTCAGCCACTGCTTGATAACTGATGTGGGATTCCCCTCTGTATGCTGCCCATATGCTTTATTACCATTGGTTAATAAGGAAGCTGTTTTGGCCTATGGCAGGGCAGAATATAGCCAGGTGGGAACACACACACACACACACACACACACACACACACACACACAGAGAGAGAGAGAGAGAGAGAGAGAGAGAGAGAAAGAGAGAGAAGGCAGAGTGGAGCAGACGCCATGTAGCTGCCGAAGGAGTAACATGCTGTACCGGTAAGTCACAGCCTCATGGCAATACACAGATTAATAGAAATCGGTTAATTTAAGATGCAAGAGCTAACTAGGAATATGCCTAAGCTATTGGCTAAGCAGCATTGTAATTAATATAGTTTCTGTGTGATTATCAGGTCTGGGTGGCTGGGAAAGAAGGGGCCGTCTCAAATTTACTAATGAATTTCCTGCCTGGCTTTACTCTATTAAGTCATTGGCTGAAACAGCTTTATTCATCAACCAATAAAAGCAGCACATATACAGAAGGACCTCCCACATCAGATAACCCTTCTTCCCACATCTGATGTTCCTCACCATCAGCAGGATCATAGAGTTAGATTTATAAACCTTTAAATGGGTCTGTGATTATTCACTATGCGGAGAACACAGCGCTTCTGCATTTGATTTTCAGAATCCTATGATTTAAGTCTCCAAATGCTTACAAGGAAAGGATGGACCATGGCTTCTGAACCACGGTGGGATGAGGACAGTGGGCGGTGCTCCTACCTGGATGTGCCGGATGCCTCCCATGTTCATCCACGCCTGTGCCTGGTCAGGATCCAAGGTTACGGCAGCTTCATAGCTCTGAGCAGAGAGGGTAAGCTTCATGTTAAGACACACAACACATCTAAGGTGCCACAGAACTGTGCCAGCGGCTGCCACATGGAGACCCCGATCGCTAAGGGCCACTCAGGAGGTGGCAAGTTTAGTCTGTCATGGTTGTAGAGCTGATGGTTCTTAAGTGGAGGGGCTGCAAACCCTCAATGTCTACAGCTTACTGCCTAGACTCTCTCTGCAAACCCTCAGTGTCTAGAGCTTACCGCCTAGACTCTCTCTGCAAACCCTCGGTGACTACAGCTTACTGCTGAGACTCTCTCTGCAAACCCTTAGTGATGGCAGCTTACTGCTGAGACTCTCTCTGCAAACCCTTAGTGACGGCAGCTTACTGCCTAGACTCCCTCATCAACTGTGGGATTCATTTAAACCTGCACATTTCATGACACTTTGGTTTGTCTTACCTCAAAAGCCTCGTCCAGAAGGCTCTGCTCTCTCAGCTGGTTCCCTTTTGTGAAGAAAAGTTCAGATATGACTTTCGGGTCCCTGGGCTTCAGCTGAAGAGCTCCGTCTATGGCCTCGAGTGCCTGCAGCAGCAGGAAGTGTAGGAACCCTAAGTTAGAGTGGCGTTACCCCCCACCCTGGCGCACAGCCTTCGACACATAAAAACACTTTCTACACTCTCATTTTCTCACTGGAATGAATGACCCCAGAAAGACCACCCTCTTATGCCTTGGGCTCCCTATTCATAGATGAGCAAGAATGTAATGTCCTGATCACTTTACAAAAAGGTTGCACAGTTGCAGTGAGGTTTGCCTTGGTCACATGTCATGTGGACTGCTGGCCCTTGGTGTCTGCCCCACCTCTGCACAAAGACATTGCTTGGAAGCACAATTCTGCCTTTCCATTAAAACTCCAAAGTTTATCCTAGATAGGACTAAACCCCATGGCTTTCCCCTATGTGTGTGTGGAGAGGAGGGTGTGTGCCTGGTCATGTTGGCATCTTGAAATGCGTGCTCTACCCTCTCCCCCAACCTTTGTGCCTCAGACCCACCCGTGTCTGCTGTCACAGGGTCTTTGTGCTGCTCCTCAGCTGCCCATTTTGTTTGCTGACCTCTTCCTCTCCTCACCCTCCCCTCATACTTTGCCATGTGCTGATTCTCAGTGGGATGCTTGGTTTCCCTCTTTCTCAACTCACCAATACATCTGTCTTGACCAATCTCTGTCTCTCTAAGTAAGCTCCCTTAGGACCAGGGCAGTATTTTTCCCATTCTCCCTTATGCCTGGAGTCTACCACAGTGTCTGGCACTTTGCAGGTGTTTAACAAATATTTTCTTGAACAGGTTATGAATTGAATGATTATGTGATTTTCAACATGCAGATAAAGAGTAACAGTCTGACAGTTCTGCCTCCTAGGTCTGTCCTGAGGATTGCATCAAACAGCAGACCTTGGAGAACCAGAGGGCATGCAGGGGCTGGGCATGCAGGGGTTGGGTATGTAGGGGTTGGATATGCAGGGGCTGGGTCTGTAGGTGTTGGATACGCAGGGGCTGGGTATATATGGGCTGGGTATGCAGGGGATAGGCATGCAGGGTCTGGGTATGTAGGGATTGGGCATGCAGGGGCTGGGTATGTAGGGGTTGGGCATGCAGGGGCTGGGCATATAAAGGCTGGATATGCAGGGTCTGGGTATGCAGGGGCATTTCCACTTGCTTTGGCAGCTGAGAGTTTGGGGGAGAGAGCTTCCTTACCTTCTCATGCTGCTCCTGCTTGCTGTAAATCGCCGACAGGAGGCGGTAGCATTCCAGGCATCTGGGTTCCTCCGACACTATGCGACTGGTCATCCTTTCAGCTTCCTGGGTCTGACCCATCACTGCTAAAACCTGTGCCTGCAAAACCAGAGGGCACAGGGCTTAGAAGACACTGGTCACCCCTCAGCAGATGAAGCAACTTCTCTGAGCTATCCAGAGAGAGGATATCCAAGACATCCCTAACCCCAACACAAAGCATTTTAGAGAGAGCTGAGTGCCACAGCAGAGAGTTCAGCACCTGGCTGTAGACTCCTACATGCATTTGGGTGCCACTGAGATCCACCAAATGGCTTGTGACCCTTCAGGCTTTCTCCGTATAATAGCCCTGGAACTAGCTCTCGTAGACCAGGCTGGCTTTGAACTCACAAAGATCCACCTGTCTCTGCCTCCCAAGTGCTGGGATTACAGGTGTGCGCCACCACCGCCCAGCTGGTTTGTGACCCCTAAAAAAGTTGACAGGACATGCCAAGAGGTAGCTCCCTGCCATCCTGACAGAACACAGTGTTCATAAAAAGATGACAAATCTGACTTAAGAAGGAAGCGTGAAGTTCCAAACACTGAAATTGAAATGCAGGAGGTGTTAACTATGCTGAATTTGACCACCACACTGCAATCATATGAGTCGATATGCTCATATGTAGGCATCACGTAGGAAGCAAGTTAGAGACAAAGGGGGAGGTATCTACAACAAACTGTCACGCCAGCAAAGACACACCATGTACTAATAACCATGCAGACACGTCTGAACATGTACACACCTCTCTGATCACACTCATACAGGAAGGAAATAACAAACAAGTGCACTCAAGTGCCAAAAATAGTGGGTCAAGTACTCTCGACAGTTTTATTCCTCATGTGATGAGCAGTCACACTTCCGCCCTAGAACAACGTCTTCCCTTCACTTCCGAGGCTCGGCAGTGCCGGCTCTTGGTTTGCAAGCTGCACTTACACCTGGGCCACTTCCTCTCCCTCTACTCACCAGGGCCAGGCGGAGATCCCTCTGGGAAGGCTGGAGAGAGACCGCTTCCCGGTACACTTCCAACGCCTCCTTGTGTCGGCCCGTGTTGTAATAGAGTGCTCCCAAAGGTGACAGGACCTCAGCCGTGTGGGCCACCTGCAGGGCACTGCAGGGAAGAAGACACACAGATGCTTCTCTGGTGGACTGCACTTAGGCAGAGGCAGGACTGTCCGGTTAGATGCTTGCTTGAACTTACTCAAGGTTATACTGTATCCCGGGTGAAGGCCTCCAGCGACCACCAACCTGGCAACCACACCAGCACTGACGGCTGACTTGAAGCGGCAGCCTTCCGCCTGTTTCTAGCATTGAGACGGCTGTTTCACCCCAGCCCTGAGCAGTGTGACCTCCCTAGTGGGGAACTCTTCTGAACACATCACTACACTGTCGCGCTGCTATTCTGGGAGCGAGAGTCTGTCACCTGAACTGTCATCACGTGCTACCATTCTGAAAGCCTGTCTGTCCCAGTAACTAAGAAACTACTGACGACTCCAAGAGGCTGGGAAGGCAGGGAGGAGGGACCTACCGTTTGTACCACTCCTCAGCCACGCTGTTCTCGCCCAAGGACCTGTAGAGTCGGCCCAGGTTCACCACGGCCACATGATGGCTTGGGTTGAGCTGGATGGCCTGCTGGTAGTGAGCCACAGCCTTCTCTGGAGAGCCTGCAGTGGGGTGGGGCGGGACGAGAGCAGACCACAGGGGTGAGGGGAGTGGCTCCCAGTCTCCCTCCGGACGTATGCCATTCTTTCTGGGCATGACAGCATCATACAGCCAGGGATGCGGTTTGTGATCAGCTTGGTTTTTGGCCTCTTATGCTTTCACTGCCTAACCTTGGCCCGTCACTGTTCATCAACACTTCCCATGAAATGAATAACAATTCGGCACTGATTCTGTTTGAGACAGGCTGTCTGTTTGTTTGTTTAGCTCAGGCCGGCCTGGAAATCACTGTGTAGCCCAGGCTGCCCTTGAACTCGTGGAAATCCCACAGCTTCGGTGGAAGTGTTGTGATGATTGGCAGGAGCCACCACAACTGGTTGTGGTTATGTAGTTGAGACATTGGTGCTTTTCATTACACACAAAATAGAACGGACCACTGCAGAAAGAACACAGGTCTCAGTAATTTCTAAAGGCTGTCTCAAGTCACAGGACAAGAGAGGGTGACAGTGCTCAATTGGAAACCCGTAAATCACACAGTTTATTCAATGCGTGTGTGTGTGCGGTGCACACACTCTCGTGTGCATGTGTTCACAGGATGTCAGAGTGAGATCCTGTGAAAATGAGTTTTTCTCCTACCATGGAGGTCCCAGGAACCAATGTCAGGTGGTCAGGCTTAGAGGCAGTACCCTTACCCACTGGCCCATCTTGTTGGCCTCAATGGTATGCACTTAATGTGATTGTAAACACAGTGGCTATGTCACCTCGCATTCGTCCCGTCTGTATGTTAAAACCCCTCTGCTCACACGGCCTCCACAGTGTTCAGGATCCTATTGCCTTGCCCCTTGGGATTTAACAGGTACTTTTTAAAACCACCAAAACAAAACCATCGCTTTATAGACGTAGATGCTAAAGTGCAAAGACCTTAAGAGACTTGGTAACAATCCCAGGGCAAGGGAGACAAAAGCCAGAGGGAAAACCAAATCTCCCTGGTCCGAGAAGGGTCCCTAGAGAAGCTTCCTAGAAACTAAACAAAGTGACTGAATCTCAGAACAGTCTAAAGTGTAACTGACCGGACCCACAGGGCTACACATTAATCTTTCCCACACACTCTCTCTGAACACAGGTTTATCTAGGACCACGTCAGAGGGGCCTCAGTGGCTTGTCAGAGTTCTTCTCAGAGGGGACTTTTATATGGGACTACTTGTTGAATTTAAAGGACAAGCTTTAGTTCAGGCGGGTGCTCCTCCGCTCCTCCTCTGATGATGTGTTATCATCTAATGATCCAACAGGGGGCGCCAAACAACAATTTATATGCAAAAATAGCTTGCTTTCCCTAGCTGATCCAAATTTAAGCTTACGGTTTATCGAACAGGAAAGCTTCACACGTCCTAGAAAATGAAAATCCACTCAAGTGTTCAATATTGGAAAATAATAATCAGACTGAGTTCTCCTGCAGGGCAGACTGTCGTTGGGTCAACAGGAAATGGAATCTGCGCCCAGTCCCACCTGTGCCACAGGGGACCACGGTGTCGATGCCTAGGATGCATTTCTGGAATGTACACAGAGGAAACAATTCCAAAGGCTTAACCAAGCCGGTTACAGACACCAGCCACCATTTGCTGGAGGCCGGTGTGGAGGCACGCTCTGCACTGAGGAGTGGGGTGGCACCCCTGATGTACAGCCCTGTGGATGCGGTGGTAAGAAAAGCAAGGCCACTTCCTGCCCCGGGGAGTTTTCTTATAAACAGGATTCTGAGACGAACTTGGAGATTTAGGAAAATGTCAGCCCCACAGAGCCACTGATACGAGAGAGAAGGGAGTCTCAGCAGACTGGTGTCTCACTCACCAGAGTCAACTAAGAAAACCGCATAGTTGTTGTGCAGATCTGAGCTGTCTGGGCAGTTCTTTATTCCAGCCTGGTAGACGTCCTCTGCTTCCTTAAATCTTGCCTTTAGCAGAGAACAAAGAAAAACAAAGCTTTATAAAATAAACAGTATAGTTAAGATTGGGAGTGAGCTGGGGAAGGAGAAAATGCTTACTGAGCCTTGATTATACACCAGGGACCAAGAAAAATACCACGAGCTTTGCCTGAATCCAAGTCAACACTAAGGGCGTACAAGCACGGGTATGCTTAGTTCCTCTGGTGTGAACGCACTGATACAAATACATAGCATTTGGATGGATCCAGACCTGTATGTGGAAAAGGTCTGAGCATGAATTTTTGAATGAGGCTCCTTCTTCACCCTGGTGGCTCTAATGTAAATGTTGAATATCGGTGTGGGTGTCGAGGCATGGAGAGGTGGCTGCTGGGCTTGAAGGTAGAGCTAGAGGGTTGACAGCTGCCTCTGACAGAACAGCCCTCTTCTTTCTTACTGCCAGCTAAGACTTGCCGGGGGAGTTCTCTCTCTCTCTCTCTCTCTCTCTCTCTCTCTCTCTCTCTCTCCCTCTCTCAGTGTGTGTGTGTGTGTGTGTGTGTGTGAGAGAGAGAGAGAGAGAGAGAGAGAGAGAGAGAGAGAGAGAGAGAATGTGTGTGAGAGTGTGTGTGTGTGTGTGAGAGAGAGAGGAGTTTGTGTGTGTGTGTGAGAGAGAGACAGTGTGTGTGTGTGTCTGTGTGTGTGTATGTGTGTGTGTGTGTGTGTGTGTGAGAGAGAGAGAGAGAGAGAGAGAGAGAGAGAGAGCCCTACTTGCTCTGTAGTTCAGGTTGACCTAGCCTCATAGCCCAGGCAATCGCCACAAGCCTCCTGCCTCAACCTCCTGAGTGCTGGGATCAGGGGTAGGTTTTCAGGTGGGTGATGGGAGAGACAGCTCAGCAGTTAAGAGCACTGGCTGCTCTTCCTGAGGAACCAGATTCAATTCCCAGCACTCACAAGGCAGCTCACACCTGTCTGTGACTCCAGTTCTAGGGGATCTGACACCCTCACACAGTCATGAGCACAGGCAAAAACCAATGCACATAAAAGCATTTTAAAATATGGATGTCCAATAGTAAAAAGACTTGGTTTATAAGCAAAATAAAGATGTGCGTTCTGAATTGGCCCTCAAAGGGACTGTCGTCCCCCCCCCCCCCCCCCCCCCGCGGCACACGCCATGCCAATTACCACACCTCCAATGTGCTGTACTCTACCTACCCCCCTTCTCTGTGTACCTTAATATATTTTAATTATTTACAGTTTAATAACTTTTTTGTTTTCCAAGAAAGGGTTTCTCTGTAGTTTTAGAGCCTGACCAGGAACTCGCTCTGTAGACCATGCTAACAATTTCCTTTCCTAGTGCTGCTGTTAAAGTCAGGTCAAAGACACTGACCCAGTACAAAGCACTTTGCAACTTTTCCTTAAGATGCTAAAAGTTTGCCACGAGTTATCATGGCTTCCATTGGCAGTGTGAAGACGGACATCTCAGCCTGTAAGTGAAGGTGTGTGGGGTGGTCGTCTTCCACGCTGCCCAGTAAGCCGAGAGACTGAGATCTGGGCTGGCAGGGACCCCATGGGCTCTTCATCTCGGGTGGAACTACCAGTGCTGTCTGTCTGACCCCAGTGATTTCAGCACCATGGGGAGGGGAGGAGTTTACAGGTGACAAGCGCTATGTATTGAATCAGAGATCCACAGGGCAGCCAAGGGAGATGCGCGCTTCTTGAAAGCCTTCTTCAGCTGCCAAGTTCAGCAAATGTCAAAGTCAGAGAAGTTAAAGATGAATGAAAAATCTCAAAACAGACACTTTGATCTTAGTAAGTCTGAAGGAAAGCTTTGGAAGACACTGTCTGCTGAGGAGCTGACGTGTGTGTGTGTGTGTGTGTGTGTGTGTGTGTGTACAGAAAGAGTGTACACTACACCAGATTCCAATTAGAAAGTACCGCAGGGCACTTGCTCATTTGTTCACGGTGTATCAAGGGTGCAGCTGCTTCAGGGAGTAAGCCACATGCATCAGGAATCGTTCCCTGGGACCTGTGAAAGGGCTCAGTGGGTAAAGGTGTCTGCTGCAAACCTGACGACGTGAGTTCAATCCCCAGGACCTACACAGTACAAGAACTGACTCCCTCAAGTTGTTCTCCAGTCTCCACACCTACATGGTGGTGCACACACGCACGTGTGCATACACACACGTACACACGTGCACACACACACACACACTTTTATACATATAAAGAATTGGGTTTTTATCTACAACGTTCTGTCATGGGCAGGAGGAGGAGCTTATAAGGATCCTCCCTTCTTGAGGCGCTACAGGCAGATAACAGTTATGGGGAAGGAAGACCCTTGTTCCTCTGAGGCATAGCTTATTCCAAACAATAAACTATAACGTAAACAATGCATTTATATAAAAATACCTTCCAAAGCAAAAGAAGATATGGTAGTGGCATTAATTAGGATATTTATTAGATTATTTTGACTGTGGGCATACTGGGGACAGAATTAAGAGCCTCGCACATTCTAGTTGCTGGCCATATTAGATTGAATCTTTTTCGATCTCCTTCATGTCTGACCCAGGGGAAGATACTGGATGCTCACACCTGCTGTGTGATGTGTTTTTTCTGTGGTTTCTGTTATTGGTAGTTGAAGTGTGGAGAAAGTGTGACTGACGAGCTGGAAAGGGGAAAAGAGACCATCATTGTAACAACCTTTTCTGAACCGTGGGTGTATCATGTGACCACAAGAACTACTGCCGGTTCACTAAAGTATGAGGGTGAAAGGCAAGTTACTCTTTCGTATCTGTAGGAACACTGCATAGACCACCGCAGACCCGGGGAGGGGGCTCCCTAACAGTACCAGAGTTGGGGACTCAGAGGACAGTCCACAGCAAGGTGTATTTAATAGGAGGTGCACAGCGGGTTGTTCTGACAGTAGGAGAAGTTCTCTGACAGAGCCACAGGTTGGGTCCCATCCAGAAATGTGTTTGTCCTAACCATTTAGCAAGGCAGTGACTGTTCACTGGTACAGCCCTGGGAAGCTGGGGATGTATGTCTGTAACAGCCCTGGGAAGCAGGGGACTCATGGACTGGACACCCTGGGAAGCTGGGGACTGTAAGTCTGGCAGCTCTAGAAGTAGAGACCTGGAGGCTAAGGGATGACAGGTCTGACAGCCTGTGGCTTCCTAATCTCCTGCTAAGGAACTCCTCAAGATACAGCAGCTCCGGAGACATCAGAGGGTTCTGCCTCTTATTCCCACCACTGTTACTTTCTTTACAAAACAGTAAGCAATCAACTCAAGTGATCCCAGGCTTTTCTGAGAAACACTATATCAATATTGGATGTCTCTCTTTCCTTCACACCCAACTGAAATGAATCAACAGGTTTGGTGTTCTTCCGCCCTGAGGAAATGCTGGCATTTTCTAATGCTGCGGGTCTCTGTCTCCCAGGCGAGTGTGAGCAATGCGTGTGTGATAACTGAGCAAAAGAGGAACAGCCACTTCAAAGAGGACAGCCAGGACTGGAAAATAGCAGTGAAGAGGATGTGGTCATTGGGGGGGGGGGAATGGCAGAGTATATGTGATAGAGAGGGACGGAAGGGGTGCAGGGGTTGAAGTGCTGAACTGTGTGGAAGCAGGGGAATAAGGTAAGGGGGTCTGAGTGGGTTAACCAAAGGAAGAGATTGTGAGACAGCCTTCTGGAAACCCACTAGTAGGCAAAATAATATATATATATATATATATATATATATATATATATATATATATATTTAAAAGTTCAAATGGAGATACCATGCATGAGTGGACAACACAGTTCCCAAAAAAATTATGGTAAAAATCATGAGATGCCCCCCTAAGAGTTAGCTGGTAGCCCCACCCCTAACTGAGGAACAATTGTTGGCTGCAGCTCCTGCGGGAAGGAGAATCATTCTTTTATGTGGGTTGTCCATGATCCAATGAATCATCCTCCACCGCCACCCCGCAAAGACAGTGAGATCTGAACACAGCTTCCACCTCCTCTGCGCTGGGATTGTTTAAGGAAAAGGAAGTGGGAATGGGAGAGAGATGTTAGGGGAAACTGTGGCAGAGAGGAGAAAATAGGGATGAAATTGATCATATTACATTGTATACATATATGAAATTCTCAGATAAATTGACACACACACGGAAAGAGCTTAAGAGCATGCCTCTACAGGAGTACCCAGGGGACCAGAAAAGAGGAGACCATGTGTGTGGGTCCCAGCTTCTCCGGCCATTTTGCTCCAGCCTCTACTCTTGCAGATGTAAGATCCACACACGGTCTACTTCTGGTCAGAAAGGTTTCCCTCCTCAGCTTCCCGCATGAGCGTATAGCACTGGCCACACCTCAGCCACACCAGCTCAAGTCCCCATAACATCCCCGTTGGTGCCCAGTGCTGTCCACACTTGCTGCAGAATTTCTTATTCCCTGTTTCAAAGTTCCCTTTCCATGATAGGTTCCAGGAAGGCAAGACACGGGACTTGCTACTTGAGGGATCTGTGGTGTTGGCTTGGATTTGCATGCATTCACCATGAGCTAAATGATTTAATCAATGCATTCTTACACTAGGGTCCACTCCAAGTTGACTTTGCTGTGAGTGTTGAGTGTGACTGATCCAATTCATGACAGCATTGCAGGAGACAGACCGAGTCTATCCTCTAGAAAACTCACATTTTAGGTCTCAATATTCTTGCACTCTGATATTAAATGAAATCACAACCCCAAATACATGAAAGGAAAATATTTTATAGATGTTTCCTATTGAGGTTTTCAGTAGACTATAACCCCAAGGCTAGTTTTAATTTGCAGTGGTATTATAAACTTAATTTCATTTCCTTTACAGCAGATATAAAGCCACGTTTTGTTCTGTGATAAGAACTAGGTAGCTGCAAGTTCCTATGGGCTCAGGAACTCAGTCTCGGAGGGAGATCTGGGGGAAAGTCGGGCAGAAGCCGGGCTACTGCTACCCCACAACTTTCCCCTTCTGTTGCGTGGTACACAGAGGGGCGTTCACCTTCTCCAGAGCATCTAACATCTCAGAGATGAGCATCCAGTGCTTTCCTTCAGGTTCTGTGTTCTCTCTGGAGCCTGACGCCCACAGATTAGGCTGACTGGCCATTGAGCCTCAGGGATCATCCTGTTTCCTCCTCCCCAGCGCTGGGATTATAAACACAATCCACCATGCCCCGCTGTTGTTTACATAGGTTCTAGAGATCAGACTCTGGTCCTCAGGCCTGTTCTACAAGCACTTGACTGACTGAAATGTCCTCCTAGCCCTAAGATCCTCCCCACCCCCACAATACCGTTCTTTACTACTCACTCTGAAAAATCACTTGCTCAGTAGATGGCTTCATTTGCTTGAAGTCCAAAGTCCTTTCCTATCCCAGGTTTCTGCCCACCCATCCTGTACATGTGGGATTTTCATTTACATGCTCCATGTGATTACAGGCACGAGCTACCACACCTAGTTTAAAATACTGTTTTTTAAAAAGCTATCAGAAAGAAAAAGTTTGCTGTTATAAAAAAAGAGGAAAAGAAAGGAAGAATGAATGAAGGAAGGAAGGAAGGAAGGAAGGAAGGAAGGAGAACCCAGATGACCAACACCTGGTGCCTTAGTATGTAAACTTCAGCACATTATTTTAACTAGTAAATAGGCATTAAATTGTAGGTGGCTCAGCAGGTAAAGGACCCTGCTGCCAAGCCTGATGACCTAGTGAGTTCGGTCCTCAGCACCCATGAGATGGAAGGAGAGCACAGACTCCCTAGGGTTGCCATCTGACCTCCACAAACATACCATGACACATGTGTGCATCCATATAAATACACAGAATAATATATATCGTTATTCATAAGCTAACGCAAGGGAAAAGAACCCACTCCGAACACACATCAACCTGTGTGAGCACAAATGTATCTAAGAACCCTGACTAAAGCAGGATGTCATTGTTTCTAGATATCCCACTGGGCAAGGGACACACGTCATTCCTCTGATGCCAGTACATGCATACGTTCCTTGTGTAGGAAGGGAAGAGGCTGATTTTCTGCCCAAGTTTGCTTTTCTCCGGCTTCTCCATGGCTAATAGTGGCTGGGAGTGATCTCCCTGTCCTGGAAGAACCAAGCTAGGGTTCTGTGTTTGTCTTTTCTGGAGGGGCCGTGCTGGGGTTCTGTGTGTCTGTCCTGGAAGAACCCAGCTAGGGTTCTGTGTGTCTATCCTGGAGAGGCCCTGCTGGGGTTCTGTGTGTCTGCCCTGGAGGGGCCCTGCCAGGGTTCTGTGTGTCTGTCCTGGAGGGGCCCTGCCGGGGTTCTGTGTGTCTGTCCTGGAGGGGCCCTGCTGGGGTTCTGTGTGTCTGCCCTGGAGGGGCCCTGCCAGGGTTCTGTGTGTCTGTCCTTGAGAGGCCCTGCTGGGGTTCTGTGTGTCTGTCCTGGAGGGGCCCTGCCGGGGTTCTGTGTGTCTGTCCTGGAGGGGCCCTGCTGGGGTTCTGTCTCTATTCTGGAGAGGCTCTGCTAGAGTTCTGTGTGTCTGTCCTGAAGGTGTCCTGCTGGGGTTCTGTGTGTCTGTCCTGGAGGTGTCCTGCTGGGGTTCTGTGTGTCTGTCCTGGAGGTGTCCTGCTGGGGTTCTGTGTGTCTGTCCTGGAGGTGTCCTGCTGGGGTTCTGTGTGTCTGTCCTGAAGGTGTCCTGCTGGGGTTCTGTGTGTCTGTCCTGGAGGTGTCCTGCTGGGGTTCTGTGTGTCTGTCCCGGAGGGGCCCTACCAGGGTTCTGTGTGTCTGTCCTGGAGGGGCCCTGCTGGGGTTCTGTGTGTCTGTCCCGGAGGGGGCCTGCCAGGGTTCTGTGTGTCTGTCCTAGAGGGGGCCTGCCAGGGTTCTGTGTGTCTGTCCTGGAAGGGCCCTGCTGGGGTTCTGTGTGTCTGTCCCGGAGGGGGCCTGCCTGGGTTCTGTGTGTCTGTCCTAGAGGGGGCCTGCCAGGGTTCTGTGTGTCTGTCCCGGAGGGGGCCTGCCAGGGTTCTGTGTGTCTGTCCCGGAGGGGCCCTGCTGGGGTTCTGTGTGTCTGTCCTGGAGGGGCCCTGCTGGGGTTCTGTGTGTCTGTCCTGGAGGGGCCCTGCTGGGGTTCTGTGTGTCTGTCCTGAAGGTGTCCTGCTGGGGTTCTGTGTGTCTGTCCCGGAGGGGCCCTACCAGGGTTCTGTGTGTCTGTCCCGGAGGGGCCCTACCAGGGTTCTGTGTGTCTGTCCTGGAGGGGGCCTGCCAGGGTTCTGTGTGTCTGTCCTGGAGGGGCCCTGCTGGGGTTCTGTGTGTCTGTCCTGGAGGGGCCCTACCGGGGTTCTGTGTGTCTGTCCCAGAGAGGCCCTACCAGGGTTCTGTGTGTCTGTCCCGGAGGGGCCCTACCAGGGTTCTGTGTGTCTGTCCTGGAAGGGGCCCTACCAGGGTTCTGTGTGTCTGTCCCGGAGGGGCCCTGCCGGGGTTCTGTGTGTCTGTCCTGGAGGGGCCCTACCAGGGTTCTGTGTGTCTGTCCCAGAGAGGCCCTGCTGGGGTTCTGTGTGTCTGTCCTGGAGGGGCCCTACCAGGGTTCTGTGTGTCTGTCCCGGAGGGGCCCTACCAGGGTTCTGTGTGTCTGTCCTGGAGGGGCCCTACCAGGGTTCTGTGTGTCTGTCCTGGAGGGGCCTTGCCAGGGTTCTCTGTGTCTGTCCTGGAGGGGCCCTGCTGGGGTTCTGTGTGTCTGTCCTAGAGGGGCCCTGCTGGGGTTCTGTGTGTCTGTCCTGGAAGGGGCCTGCTGGGGTTCTGTGTGTCTGTCCCAGAGAGGCCCTGCTGGGGTTCTGTGTCTCTGAGATTCTCAGGCTTCTGTTCCCAAATACTTGGACAAAAGCCAGAGCCACTGTCCCCATCGCCGTACAGTTTTTCTTTTAAGACATAAACAAATAACTGAACGTTACTCTTCCTAAATGTTTGCACTGAAGAAGCCAGCTGGAAAGGTGACTGGTACTTTAAATGGCAGAAAGGACAGGGCTAAAAATGCTAGAAAATCGGAAATTACAGGCAGAGACAAAAAACTTAGGTGGGAACAAACCATTTCGTGTAACTTGAAAGCCATTTTGTGTGACTTGAGTTACGATGCCTGAGCTTGCCAGGAGGCAGCTCTGCCAAAGCTAGGCCTCAGAAGCAAGCCCAGGCAGCTCAGACGGGTGCTTAGCCCAGGGCAGGCCTTGATACACTAACCAAGTGACCCATGGTGATGTTGATGCTAGTGAACCAGCCCCAAGCTGTGAGCCCCGAAAGCCAACGAATACAAAAGTTGTCACTTTAGAAATGGTCTCTAGGGTTGCACTCCCTTTCTCTGAGAGTTGGTTTCTCTAGTCCACCAGCAAGCAGCCTTAAGGCTCTGTGCACGCCCTTGTCCTGGTGATCCCTGAACGTCTGGACTTCCGTTGGGCACACACAGGGCCACTAGTCAGTCCCAGCTGCTGGTCTATGCTCTCAAGGAATTCCTCGACCGTCACCAGTGCTGTCCTCCCAGCCTACCACAGCCGGAAGACTTCATTGCAGACGCGGGCAGAGAGCCTTAGGCTTCCAAAGTGTCCTTACCAGAGAGGAGTCCCCAGTGGAACCCTATTATTATAACAGTATAAGGAATGCTGGTGTGAATAAACCAAGCATATTCGACAGACAAATCTTGCACGGACACCCTAGTTGCCCAGTGCCTTACAGTCCACACAGGCTGTGCTCTTGGCAAACTAGAAATTAAATGTGAGTTCTTTCACGCAGCTTCTGGAATCTGGCCTGCACACGGGAGATTTTATTCAGTCGTCATTTTTTTTAGCGTGACCTTGGTCCACAGTTAGCATGAGCAAGGGCTGTGTGTGTGACAGATGATAGCCCTGCTCTGGGGGAGGTGAAGTGTCACATGTGTGTGCAAGCTGACCAAAGTGTAAGAACATTGCTTCCATATTTCTGGGTGTTTGAAAGGCTAGGATGCTGTTAACAGTGGGGTCACTAGGAAAGGATGCTTCAAAGAATGTCAGGTTTGGGTTCTGACCTCCTGTTCACGCACTGTATATCAGAAACCACGTTTCTTCCTGAAAGGCTTGGAGAAGGGAGGGGCCCTGAGTTCCGCCTTACAGCTGTCTGGTCTCTTTGAAGTTAAAACCAATGGCCCTAGGGTAGAAGAACCCTTCAGATTTTTCTGTGAGATTCTCAGAGCCCAAAGCAGTTCACCTACTCCTAGCCCCCAGAGTGGGAAGAGCACTTGTCTGTCAGACAGGATGATGGTCTCCTGCAGAACCTCTTTTCCTTCACAGCTGCTGAGCTCTGACGGTGGAATGGGATGGCTTTGCTCATCAGCAAGACACATTTCCACAGAAAACAGCTCCGTCAGGAAATCATTTCAGATATCCCATCCAACACTCTCGAAATTCAGCTAAGGAAAAAGTATATATATATTTTTAACTAATCTTTTTTTAGATTTATTTATTTTTATGTGCATTGGTGTTTTGTCTGCACGTATGTGTATGCCAGGGTACCCGATCCCCTAGAACTGGAGTTACAGACAGTTGTGAGCTGCCACGTGGGTGCTGGGAAGGAAACCCGGGTCTTTTAAAAGAGCATCCAGTGCTCTTAACCACTGCACCATCACGCCAGCCCTGAGGTAGTATCTGTAACTGAACTGAGTCCATCATCCATCAATTTAGAAAGGGAGTACAGTTGAAACTTTGGGATGCCTACTAGGGCCCATGTGCTGGAATTACAGGTAGGAATAATGCCTGCTTCACTTTTTGTGCAGGGTCTGAGGATCTGAACTCCAGACTTCACGCTTCCTCAGCAAATACTTTGCCCACTCATCCATCTCCCTGGCCCACATGATTTAAATTTTATCCCAGGATACTAACCCAAGAAATGAAATAAATGATGAATTTGTATTCTGATGTCATGGCTCAAGGGTGAAACTTCCCTTACGGGTCATTTGGGTCCCAGCTGGTGCTCCTGGTCCTCTGACAGTATCTCTAGGTAGAGGAAGTGGGACTATGGAAGCAAGCCTTGAAGTTTATAGCCGGGCCCACTTCCTGTCTGCTTCCCGAACCGCTGAGATGTGAGCTAGCAGACGTCAAATATCCCCCGCACCACAGAACCGCTCATCGCCACGCCCCTCTTTCTCTCCACAACAGGCTGCACCCTCAAGCTGTGAGCACCCCCTCCTCTCTGAGCTGCATTTGTTGGCGGTATCTGTTCGCAGCAACAGGAAAGGGGATGAACACAGAGATCTCTGGAAGGTAAAACTCACCACCAGACGGGGAAGCGGAGGAAGTTTGGGCAGGGACTGGAAACTGTACGGTTCTGGAAGCAAGGACGGTCCTGAGCATGGTGAACTGGCAAGAGTCTCAGTCCACCGAGGACTCCCAGACAGCAGGCTTGGCTGTCACTTGCAGATGCAAAACCTGATGTTCTTAACGTTGTGGTGTCTTCCTTATGGGCAATGCAAAGTCTGCTACCTGCCTGGGGAGCTGGGAGAGCCAATCTGAGCTGGAAACTATTAGCACAACCTCCACTCACGCCTCATTGTGGCGTAATGAAATCAAGGCAGGAACATGAGCATAATATGAATTGAGAAAAAAAACAACAAACGTAGAAGTAAGAACAGCACAGAAGAGGCAGCTAACACCGTCCAGATGGCTGTCAGTCGAGGAGAAACAGGAGTGGAGACAGAATTGGCCTTTCCAGAAAATAGAAAATCTGCATGCGCCAGATTAAAGACAAAATAAAAACTAAATGTAATTTAGGAGAAACATATATAGGTTTTCCAATACTGAAACATGGCTCTCTTACCCCCAGGGCCCCATACAGACACACTGAATGGCATAAGGGATGATGGCCACAGCCTCATGGCGGACAATCTGGGGTCACTACGGACAGCGCCCCAAGACTGCTTCTCAGACTAGTCCTCAGACAGGGCAGATCGACTCACTGAAGCATGATTCAGCGACAGCAGTGTGATCCCGAGCCCAAAACGGGCTCTGGCGTGGGCACTGCACACTCTCCAGGTTTATTTATTTACTCACCAATCTGGAGTCTGCCGACTGTGTGCAGCCGGGCAGCTGGGAGAAAACCGTAAGGGACGATAACTGTCCTTACAGAGGCGGACATTCTGGAGGTAGGCGGGAGACCACTAGCACATAAAGCTGTGTTACATGGTATAACATTGTAAGGAATGGAAAATGCAGGACAAGGTGATGGAAGAAATGGCAGAGAGTGGGGAGAGGGTCATCACAGAAGACCTCGAGGTACTGTGTGGGCAGAAACCGGCATGGCAGGAGGACGGAAACGGATCTGTGTCACAGATGTGTGGTGGTTGAGGAAAATGCCTGCGCAGGGAGGGGGCTTGGCATGCCTAGGTCACAGGCAGAGGCAAGGTGTGTGTCTCTAAAAGATGAAGGAGCCAGGGTGAAGTGCAAAGACGTGGTGCTGAGGGATGCAGGCAATCTTTGCTCTAGAAAACCCTCCAGTGTCTTCATGGATGTAAGCTGGAAGCTGTCCAGGACTGAACGCGTACGTCATCTGCCCCCACTGGCTTTCTGTCTACAGCCTGTCGGTGCTGATGAGAACACAGGGACCCCTTCTACCTGCAGAGCCAACAAACCTGAGATCAAACACCCAGAGGAGGGGCAGGGAGAGGATTAGCTGTATACGCTTAGGAACCCAGGTTTGAATCCCTGGCACACACATGGACACTGGTCTATAACCCCAGTGATTCAGGTAAAAACAGGTAGATCCTCAGAGTGCATTGGCCGGCCAGTGTACTCAAAAGAGTAAACTTCAGGGGCAGCGAGAGGCCCTGTCTTAAAGGAATAAAGGAGAGGGGCAACATAGGAAGGTACTGGATAGCCTCTCTGAACCGGTACACACACACACACTACACACACTCTCAGAAAATATCATGTCTGTACTGGAGTTTCTTGTCTTTGGTTCCTAATCAACACGGTGTAGCAGCTATGTGCATAGCTGGTGTATACTGTACTAAGCTGAGTAATTAAAAATGTGCACAAGAGTTATCCACCCCCAATGCCATTTTATATGAGACCCAGAGGGCCACAGGTTTCTTCCGTGTCTGAGGAAGGTTCTGGGAATGGCTGTATTAAAGCGCAGAAACCAAGTTTATAATTTCTGCCGCTTGAATATTCATAGACTATTCTAATTTTGGTGCTCGCTGGAACTTTTGAAATGTTTAAAATGTAAATTGTACCCTTAGTAACTGATGTGTGGGATCAAGTCATTTCTTTTATGTAGGCCAGGTGACTGCAACCAGGGAGCTCAGTCTGATCCTTACGCAGAGAGAAAGCTTGAGACGGACGTAAGAGCCACTGTTTGACTGCAGCTACCAATTATTAGTTACGCTATTTCTATAAAAGTCTGTGATAATATTGGCCGATGTGCTTGACAGTACTAATTGGAGAAACATGTGTGAAATTAAATGGAAACAGTTACCTGCTCAGCCAGGAGGGAAGCCAGGCTGGAGTAGGCATCGGCGAAATCCGGCCCATACTTGATGGACTCCTTCAGCAGCACGATGGCTTCTTCTGTCTTCTCCTGGGACCTGCAGGCGACAGGGAGAAGGACAGCTCTCATTAGCTTTGCTTTGCTTAGGGTTCGTTTAGCCAAGACTAGGTGGCTAGCTCTGAATTTGGCTGTATCAGTGCATATGCGTTACGCCAGGCTGTGCTGAGGCCTAACAGTGTCCTCTTGTGTCTGAATTCTCACTGGAAGGCAATGTGAGGACTCCAGCTTCCTGCTGCTGTGGTTTGGACGTGTGGTGCCTCTGCAGGCTCATCTATCTCAACAACACTTGGTCCCCAGCTTGTGGCAGATGCTGTTATGGAAGGTTGGGGTATTGGAACCTAACTTGGAGGCTGGGAATGGGGAACGTTGATCACTGGGGGGGGGGGGGGGGGGGGAGGGGCTTGAGGTTTTACAGACCAGACCTATTCCCTGTCCATTTTACTGCTCCTCGACCATGAACACAATGCCACCTCACACTCCTTAGGCCGTGCCCTCCCCCACCAAGATGGGCTGTATACGCTATCTACCTGTTACAACTAGGAACCCAAAGCATCCCTTCCTCTCTTACATTCTTGCTTGTCAGGGATTCAGCCTGAGTGACAGGAAGACTAATGAGCGAACACACTTGCTCTGCGGTGTTGGGGAGTTCTAGCCAAGGGTTTGGGAGTCTGTTAACAAGAAACACTTGACCTCAGGTCAGCACCTGGGGACGTCACCTGTCGGCTTGGAACCGGGTAGAATGTGAAGATGGTCTGTGTCATTTCTAACAGCACCGCCATCTGAAATCCTTTTTAAAGAATATTTTTATATGCTTATAAATGTATATCTCTGTGTGTAGACCCATGTGCAGTTATCTACAAAGCCCAGAAGAGGGCACTGGATGCCCTGCAGCTGTTATTACATAGGTGCTGGGCACTCAGATCCTCTGTAAGAGCAACCAGTATATTGAGCTACTAAGTTTCACAAGCTGAATTCACTTTTGTTTTTGAGGATCTTAGCATAGAATCTTTATTTATTTATTTTTTATTTGAGATTTTTTTAAATTAAATTTTTTCATTTATTTTATATACCAACCAGTTTCCCCTCTCTCCTTTCCTCCAGTTCCCTCTCCCCAATCTCCCACCTACCCTGGCCCCATCCATTCCACCTCCATTCAGAAAGGGGCAGGCCTCCCATGGGAGTCAACAAAGCATGGCATATCAAGTTGAGAAGGACCAAGCTCCTCCCCCTTCATCAAGCAGGGCAAGGCATCGCAACATGGGGAGTGGGTTCCCATAAGCCAGCTATGCACCACCACAACAGACCACTACACACCCATGACCCACACGCAGAGGGCCTAGGCTGGTCCTGTGCAGTCTCTGTAGTTGTCAGTCCAGAGTCCGGGAGCTACAAGCTGAATTCTTTTTTTTTTTTTTTTTTTTTTTTTTGGTTTTTCGAGACAGGGTTTCTCTGTGGCTTTGGAGCCTGTCCTGGAACTAGCTCTGTAGACCAGGCTGGTCTCGAACTCACAGAGATCCGCCTGCTCTGCCTCCCGAGTGCTGGGATTAAAGGCGTGCGCCACCACCGCCCGGCTTTGGAATTATTTTATAGCAAGCACTATAGTACATATAGCAAGCTGAATTCTTAATGTCGGCTACCGGCCCAGGACGAGCCAGGCCAAAACATCCATCTATGGTTTCTATCGAAGGAAGAAAATGTCACATACGATTTATGAAATTAGAAAACTGGCAAAGGGTTGTCAATGTGCTGCTGTGTCCCCGTCCCCACTCCAAACTCTGCTTTTGTTATTCAGTCTTTTCCGGGACTTGAAGTCTGGCAGTCTGCAAGTCCTGTCCTTGGCTGAAGGGCCCCTCTCCTGTTGGTTTGGTCCATGGATCTCTCTGACTCTGAACCCAAAACATTCAGTCTTCGGCAGTAATAATTTTGCTACTGAAACAACTTCCACAGACACTGATCTTAAATACCAGATATCATAAATGTAATAAATTCAGTGTAATATGAAGGATGGAATCTCTGGAACCACAGACCATCTATGGCCTCAAGGATCAAGGCCGAGTCCTGAGGTGCACCTTTTCCCATGGGGACCAACACAGGGTATGGTATGTGTTTCACAACTGGACTCAGTAATAACCGTGCACTGGGCACGCTCATGAGTTCTCCCGGCAGCCCCACTATGATAGATATGACGCTCGCCTTTCTAATACAGGGACTCACACGCAGGAGGGCCAATGGCTCTAGTCATGCTGACATCCTCTCCCAAACACTTCATCTTCTTTGGGATGAGATCTAACTCTGTGTGCTAGGCCAGGCTTGAGATCCCTGAGGACAAATTCCCACATAGGACCAGTTTAAAATATGACACCAGGATCCTAACACTCCAAGTGTGGGCTCTCTGCAGCGTTTGTCTTGGGTCTTATTTGTCTTTTTGGGTTTTTGTTTGTTTTTAATCCCAGAGGCCAGTCCAATGGCCTGCACGCAGTGAAAATCCAGTGAATGCTGGAGTATTTTAAAAGCACATTTTTATGACTTTATTTCTGGATCACTGTGCAGCTACTTAAACTTCCAACTTCAGCCTCCTGAGCACTGGGATTTGCAAGTACGAGCCACCGTGCCCACTCATGGCTGCTTCTTTTAACCTCTCAGAAGTCTGCCCCCACCCCCCAGAGCTTGCTGCTCAGAGTGTGAGTCATGCATGCGCGTGAAAGTCGCCTGGCAGGCAGCTCGCTGCAAATATAGAGACTCCCAGGTGATCTGTGTGGGCACTGAGACCTCAGCATACCTCTGCCATGCGTTCTCTAGGGCAGCTGAGGGTCAGGGCCATTCATGCCTTACACCAGCCTTCTCCCCTACCCACCACAGGGCCCCGAAGAATGTAGTTTGGATGTTTCACTGACAGAAGTAGCTTGCTACCACTCAGTTTCTCCTGAAGGTAGGAGCTTCTCATAGACTTGGGAGTAAAAAGTCACAGCTTCCAAAGTCCTTGGAGTTGGTAGATGTGGTAGTTTCAGTGAAAAAGGTCCCCACAGACTCACAAGGAGGGGCATTATTTGATATGTGGCCTTGTTGGGGTAGGTATGGCTTGTTGGAAGCAGTGTGTCACTGGGGGTGGAATTTGGGGTTTCAAATGCTCAAGCCAGGCCCAATGTCTCTCTCTTCCTGCTGCCTTCTGATCCAGATGTAGAACTCTCAGCTCCTTCTCCAGCGCCATGTCTGCCCACACACCGCCATGCTGACAATGACCTGCCATGACGGTAATGGACTAAAATCTCTGAACCCGTGAGCCAGCGCCAATTGAACTCCTTTAAAAGAGTTTCCATGGTCATATTGTCTCTTTACAGCAAAAAGAAAACCTAACTAAAGCCAGGCACGGTGGTGTACACCTTTAATCCCAGCACTCAGGAGGCAGAGGCAGTTCGAGGCCAGCCTGGTCTACAAAGTGAGTGTCTCCAAAAACCAGAAAGAAGAAAAAGAAACCCTAACTAAGATAGAAGTTGGTACCAGAAGTGGGGTATTGCTGCGATGGGCCTAACTGAGCTTTCATTTAGAGGAACGTGGAGTTTCGGACTTTGGATTAGGAAAGCAGTTGAATGCTTTAAACCAGTAGGAGAATGGAAGGCAGTGGTACCGAGGGTGATTTGGACTGTGGAAGCCTGGCTCAAGAGGTTTCAGAGGAGGAGAATATTAGTGCATGACCTAGAGACTGCTCTTGCGATATTTTGTCAAAGAATGTAGCTGCTTTCTGCTCTTGTTAAAAAAAAAATCTGCCTAAGGCTAAACTGAAAAGTCGTGGCCTAACGGCTTTGGCAGAGGAGATTTCTAGGCAGCCTAACACTGGCTGGGTTGCTTGGTTACTGGTGGCCATGCTTCTGCAGATCTATAATGGAAAGGAGCAGACTGGAGGAGAAAGAGAAGAACCAGGAAAAAGTTTAAAGAAAAGCCTGGTGCTAAACGGTATAAAGGAATTGTGAAAAGAAATTAAAGCTTGATGGTGCATGCTGTTAATCCCAGCACTCAGAGAAAGCAGAGGCAGGTAGATCCCTGCATTTGAGGCCAGTCTGACCTACAGATCAAGTTCCAGGACAGTCAAGCTTAGACAGTGGAGGAAACCACAAAACAAAAAGCTGGTGAGAATGTAGCCATGTTCCAGCCCTCCCACATGCGTCAATAATCAAGAAAATACCTCAAACATGCCCACACAGGTTCCCTCCCCCGGAGTGACTCTAATTTATATCAAGTTCATTAACTAGCAAAGGCAGACCCTGTCCACCTCCTTTCTTCGCTGTGATCTAATTGGCTCCCAATTGGCTCTCCTGCGTGCACACACAACACACTAATGCCACAGTTCTCAGCGCTCTCCTGGTCAACAAGAGTTCATGAAGGCTCTGCACCACTCTACAGAGCCTGTGAGGTTCCCACAGCTCTCAGTGCTCTCTTGGTCAACAAGAGTTCATGAAGGCTCTGCACCACTCTACAGAGCCTGTGAGGTTCCCACAGCTCTCAGTGCTCTCTTGGTCAACAAGAGTTCATGAAGGCTCTGCACCACTCTCCAGAGCCTGTGAGGTTCCCACAGCTCTCAGCGCTCTCTTGGTCAACAAGAGTTCCTGAAGGCTCTGCACCACTCGACAGAGCCTGTGAGGTTCCCCCACTTACACTCTTCACAGATACACTAAAGGTCACTGTTCCACTGCACACGTTCTTTTAAGTGAAAATGAATTTTTTTTTAACCCTAGTAATTTGACCACTGATTTAATGGCTACAGCTCCAGAGAGTCTTCACCAAGAATAATCTAGAAAGGCTGCTTGCCTCCAAGGGCAGATAGAGACTTACCAAAGCAAGGCAGAAAATCAGTCCCTACAGGAGATTACTTAGCTGGAAATTCTTCAAAATCAGCAGAGGGGGGAAAACTGCAATAATTTTATAATAATGGGCTAGTGGCTTTCTTGTGTAATAACTCATGTCAGCTAGAATGGAAACTTAGACCTCTCATAAATGAACTCAGAGAGATTAACTACCACTTAACACAGCCTGTTAATGTGGGTCCTCGAGGACTCCATTAACGTCCATCTGAGTGAAGCACCACAAATACAGCCGTCAGGGCTCTCCCAGGGAATTCTGGGAAACAGTGTATCAGTAAATCCTACGAGGAAAAGCACCCATCATGATCCTAACACCCAGGGTGTGGCTCTGTGACCATTGCTAGATTTTAAGCTCCCCTGTGAGTGGACTTTAAATCTTTGTGGTGGTTTGGACAAGAATGGCCCCACTGGCTCACAGATTCGAATGCTTGGTCGCCAGGGAGTGCCACTATTAGGAGGCATGGCCTTGTTAGAGGAAGTGAGTCACAGACGTGGGCTCTGGGGCTTCAAGTGCTCAAGCCAGGCCCCGTGTCTCTCTTCATGCTGCCTGCTGATTTGGATGTGAACTCCCAGCTACACTCCTGCACCACATCTGTCTGCATAGTGCTTCCCACTATGATGATAATGCATGAAACCTCTGCACTATAAGCCAGCCCCAGCTAAGCGTTTCCCTTTATAAGAGTTGCTGAGGTCATCATGTCTCTTTCCAGCAACTGCACACTGACTACGGCTAAGATAACCTTACTAATCTTTTTGTTGCTCTTAATCCCAGTCCAATGACCTCAAAGCCATCCTCAGTGGTGGATGAAGGAAGGAATGACAATGAGACATGGCCACTGCAGAGGTAGCTTCTCTACAGAAGCTCTACTAGACTAGACCACCCTCAACCGTGATCACGTGGACCTTGTTTAGCACTGTGTTATCTGTGTAAGCCTCCAACATAAACGCTCACCTTGTACAACTCTGCAGCAGGACTCAGCTCTCTGAAATCAATTTATGAAAGCTAAAGTTCCTCAGAATGGGTCCCTGAAATCAGCAATACCCTCAGAATGAGTTCCTGAAATCGTAATACCCTCAGAATGGGTTCCTGAAATCAGTAATACCCTCAGAATGGGTTAAATAAGAAAAACATCAAGTAGAAGTTAGACTTTGCTCAGAATGTGATGATTTTGCAGCTCAACATTTTTGGTTTTAGGGAACTTCCCTCTGGTTGCACTTTCCTCCGTGAAAACATTCCCAGAGGCTCACTTTCCTGGTTCCATCTCGATGATAGGCATTCAGCAAAGGCATTAAGGATTTGTCACATTTTTTCTTCCAGTAATCAGAGATATGTTAAGTTTGCTGTTTTACAAAAGTTTCTGGATTTCTGTCAACGGATCCACATTTGTCTCAACAGAAGTAGCCGACTGCTTGGAAAAAGAATTAATGCAAGGGATGAACTCGGAAAGCGCCAGCAGCAGATACAGAACTGCGGACTGGTAATGTGCAAGCAGCAGTGGAGTTTCTCAGCAGTAGATGGCTGTCTTAGTTAGGGGGCTATTGCCGTGAAGAGACACCACGACAACGGCAGTTCTTATAAAGGAAAACAACTGCAGCTTGCTTACAGTTCAGAGGTTTAGCCCATTATCGTCGTGGCAGGGAGCATGGTGACGTGCAGGCAGACACGGTGCCACAGAAAGAGCTGAGATTCTTACATCCTGACCCACAGGCAACAGGAAGTGGTCTGTCTCACTGGGTGTAGCTTGAGCAAAGGAGACCTCAAAGCTTGCCAACACAGTGACAGATTACCTCCAACAAGGCTGCACCTCCTAATTGTGCCACTCCCTTTGGGGGCCATTTTCTTTCAAACTACCACAATGGACATTAACACAGAGATCCATAACTGGTCCATGTATAGAGAACAAGAGACTTCAGAGTACTCAGCCATAAATGGATGTCTACATCACACTCTCCCCCTCAGAGGTGAAAAGACTATGAGAGCCAAAGGGTGGTGGAGGAGTTTAAGGAAAGGGTTTATTTTTTTTATAGTTTTTTTGTTTTTTTTTAAATATTTATTTATTTATTTATTATGTATACAATATTCTTTCTGCATGTATGTCTGCAGGCCAGAAGAGGGCACAAGACCTCATTCCAGATGGTTGTGAGCCACCATGTGGTTGCTGGGAATTGAACTCAGGACCTTTGGAAGATCAGGCAATGCTCTTAATCACTGAGCCATCTCTCCAGCCCCAAGGAAAGGGTTTAGATAGAAGTTTCTGACCCATCCGGCCCCACAGTCACTCAGTCCCAAAGAAACACACAGGGGCTTCTATTAACTATAAACTGTTTGGCCTATTAGTTCAGGCTTATTATTAACTAGCTCATACAACTTTATTAACCCATAATTCTTGTCTGTGTTTAGTCACATGGCTTGGTATCTTTTCTCAGTAAGGCATTACTCTCATCTTGCTTCCTCTGCATCTAGCTGGTGACTGTGTCTCTTCCTTTCTTCTTCCCAGGATTCTCTTATTCTGGTTGCCTCGCCTATACTTCCTGCCTGTCTACTGGCCAATGAGCGTTTTATTAAACCAATACGTGTGACAAATCTTTACAGTGTACAGGAAAGTTATTCTATAGGAAGGGTGTAGATATGGTTTAGATGCATACATGAACTCACAATGATTGTATCAGTATGCATAAGACCCGTGCAAGTTCAAACCAGACAAAAATCCCAGCATGGGTTTGTGGTGGCAGGGGGGGTGGGCGCAGTCTCACCCCTAGTGAGGAGCTATTGGTATCTGAATGCTCCTGGGAAAGTGGTGAGGCACTGAATACAGGACCACAGTCCGGGCAGCCCCTCCCACAGCTGATTAATATAAACTAGACTGGAGCAAGGAGTGAAGGGTGGAGGCATCAACAGGAAGTCCTCTGCTGTACTGAGATAGACAGTGTGTTGCTGCACTTCATGTTGCTGGGTCAAAAATGATGTTTCCCACAAACAAAGGAGATTTTTGTTTCTACTTTTATGACAGGAGACATTACCAGCTCTTCAGAAGAGCTGCTGTGTGAAATTCAAACTAGACATCTCAGGAGATGAGCTTTGTAAGCGTGGGCTTTCTAGGGCTCTGCTTCCACACAGGATGGGAAGGGCTCCTTGATATAGGATTCCTGCATGCAGCGTGGCCCAGGCAGTGCATAAAAGCATCTGGCTGGCTGCAGTTATGAAATACACACACAGATGCCCAGAAGGCACATTCCTGTTAAATGACAGTGAAAACTGGAAACCTCTGATCAATTCAAACACACTGCTGGGCTGGGGAGATGGCCCCATTGGTAAAGATCCTACTGGACAGACACAAGGACCTGGGTTTGATCCCTAGCAGGTAGGTGTGATTGATACCAAACTTGTATTCCCAGCACTTAGGAAATCTTTGTGACTCACTGGCCAGCTAGCCCAGCCTACCTATCTTCTACTTAAGGGAAGAGATTCGGGTCTCCCAGCAGCTGGCTGTCATCTTAAGCTATTTAAACAGTGGCATAGGTAGAGTACGGCCGCCTGTCTCTCATCCCTTATTAATGTTACGCCAAGAAGCTGAGCTTCAGATTGGATATGAGATACTATGCTCCTACATTACAGTAACGTCTCATAATTTGTTCATCTTTATTGGATGCTGGGTCCTATATTAAGTACTTATATGTATTACCTTTAGTACTTAAGAAAAATGCAGTTTCTATAATTATTTCTACATTATACACAAGTAGTTGAATCCACACCAAGTTAAACTGTTTTCCTGCAGCAACATGTAGATAATCAGAGATGGTAGCAGCTATCTGTTCTAAGAAAGAACATGGCCTGATGTCACTGGATGTCAAGGTCCTCTCTGCGGTTTATTGGCACGTGATCCTGTCCTGGTCAATTCTCTGTTTGGACAGGAGACTTGTGAGAGTGAACCAACCATCATGCCTGTCAGATGGAGGAAGAGTGAGGGCTGAAGACCCATGTGCTCTCCAGCAGACAGGCTGGAGAGATAGGATTCTGTGGAACGCAGAGGAGGAAGGAAGCTAGCAGAATTGACAATGAGTCCCTTAGAAGGAGAGGAATCATTCAGTCAAGTTTTACCTTCCTAAGTGCTGCCCAGGATGAAACCTGCAGGCCATCAATAGATGTGAGAACACACAGCACACACACTGTCTTTCTGCCCTTCTTGCTTCTCTTCCTGGTGTTTGAGAGCATTTTTAACCTTGAAAGCATTTTAATCCTTCCAACAACCAAATTGGGTTTTTGTGCCAAAGCCATAGTCTGCTGGACTGCCTCAAGGTAAAGGTTGAAGTGTGGGATCCTAAAGTGTGACAGCGTCTGCAGAAGTTCCCAGTGCCTGGCATGTTACCTTTAGACTTTAGTTCCTGCCTTAAGCCACCTCCCTCGGGGCCTGCCCTGTGGGGCTCAGGACAGCTCAGCCTCAATGGTACACAGAGGAGATTGACAACTGGAGTCTTGAAACACTTGTACTTGGCAAGGCAACTGTGCTGTGGGAACTCCTTCAGCCAATAGCCTTTAAGATACTGACCCACTTTGGGCATGGTCTCATGCACTATATATGTAGACACAAAGCGTACATGGGTCCCTTGGCTGCTGGATTTGGTTCCAGCTCCCTGTGCACACAGAGGACTGTGGATTGCTACTCTTTCTGTGAGTTTATCCCCTAATAAATTCTGTGAGTTTAACCACTAATAAATAAACCTTTATGATACTCCATTCTGGGCTAGTGTGGAAATTTTTCATACTGCAACCCAGTTGGGCTTGGTGCATTATCTTTTCCTAGAGATATCTGTGCAGGGAAAGCTGATGACAATCCTTCCAGAGAATGTAAAAAAAGACTGCTTCCTGTGGAACTCTGCTCTGGCCTGGACCGTGTTTATCACAGCCAGGGAACTCCACGAAGGCGCTAAGACCCTGGCATCATAGTGTGAGCATCGTTGTGAGGCATTGCTCGCAATAGTATTGTCATGATCCGCTCATTCTCAGTTATGGGATAGCAGCAAAAGTTTTCATTTCCCAGATAAATCTGTGGGACAGACACTGACTGTGAGAGGAGGGGAAACAGGACATTTTTATTGGGCTAGAATAGTTTTGTGCCCACCCCCGTAGGTGCATCACACTCCCCCATGTCTGCCGCCACTATGTCCCCGGGGCTGACAGGCAGTTATAGGCGCACTGGGTTAGACCAGGCTGCAGGCTGTTCTGGCAGCTCCTTCTCAGGAGGCAGGAAAGGCAGGGACGTTGCCAGGCCACGTCCAGCCTAGCAGCCCTCACCCCCGAGGGAGTGACCAATCCTCCAAAAGCTTTAACTTTAAGTCTTGCTGAGGGCCTCAGTCAATGTAGTCTGCCAGGTGTCTTTCACACACTGACCGCTGGTCAGTATTAGCTGGGTCTGGGTTTGCTGAGGACAGGAGAGTGGACATGAGTGTGAGGGACAGGAAATCCTGAATGCTGAGACATTTGGACTCTGTGCCAACGCAAAGTGCATGAGAGGATGAAGGAGACAGGAGCAAAACAATGTCATACGAGGGACTGAACAGAGGGGATCTAACCAAGGCATGAGCAGGCCAGCGGTAAGGTGGGATAAGCAGAGACCTGCGCTCATTGCAGGAGGTCTGGTAACAGAAAGGCTTGGAAAGAACCCAACACGGAGATGGAGACTCATGAAGGTCAGGAGGAGCGAAGACAGCGGGAGAAAGGAAAAGTGAGCAAGCGGAGGTAAGAGACCAAAGCTCGGAGGTCAGAATCCAGGAACTAGGGAATAAAGACGTTCCCACGCCTAGAAAGTCAGTGTCGCAGCAGCCATGTTGGGAAGTACCCAAGTGGAGCGGAGATGGATGAACAAAAGTGAGGAAGCTGGTGGTTACTGGAGATTGCTATGGATGGATGGCGGCAAAGGTTTGGAGCAGGGGGTGGTGGTGGGATGGGGGTAGGCCCGGTGCTCGAGACGGTGATGTTGGACGAGTGTAGATGAAGATGCAGAAGACATCACAGGATGCGGAGCTGGGCTGGAAGCTGGAGAGTTACTGCAGAAAGGCAGGCATGAGTTAGGGAAAGACATAATGGGATCAGGGCTACATAGAGATAATTCAATCAAGGAGTCACCGAACTACAGACAGGTAACTTTGGCGGTGCGGGGAGAGTTTCTGGCCGAGAGTTGGAACCAGAACGTGTCCGCTCACGGCTGGCGTGCTCGCAAGGTGGCAACAGCCAGGGAAAGTGCACCTTTACCCACTAAACTGGCGCTTTGTGCTGAAGTTAAAAGGTGAAGGCTTGTGGCTGAAATCCCAGCACCCAGGAGTCTGAGGCAGGAGGACTGCCATGAGTTCAAGGCCCTGAGCTACAGAGTGAAACTCCATCCCCAAAGAAAACCAAGGTGTGAAGTAGATCTACCATCTCGTGCGTACAGATGTCCTTCTGTGAAAACACTGTGTGGCCAATGAGGACGCATGAGGAAGGGTGCCCAAACACTATAAAATAATACATAATAATAAAACAATGTGCCTACTTCTTCACGGTCTTTAGCAGGTCTTCATTCTGAAGGAGCTGATTAAAAAAGATAAAACGCCACTGTTCAGTTAATCACACAGCCCCATTGTTGGGTGTTCTAGTATGTTCTGCCATTTTCACCATCAGAGTCACAGAAACAGTTTAGACACCGTATCCTCTAACGGGATGGAAGCTGTAGCGATGGGCAGGGGTACGACGTGAGCCCTTACATTTCTTCATTTTTCATGTTAGTAGCAAACACCACCATCTGTTTTAATTGTGCATTCACATAACTGTTTCCCCAGACCCTGATTTTAAATGCTGTTGTGCCCTCTCGACAACTGGGGACTTCTGCAACCTTTGCCCATAAAAATCACAAGTGTTCCTTGTTTCTTTCTTGTCTTTTTTCTCTTCCCCTTTTTGATATTTTAAGTCCCAAGAAAAGCCATCATCGATCACTACGGTCGCTGCTCAGTCTTCCACCATGATGTGTTGTGCAGACTCGCAATGGAGACGCTTCAAACGGCTCAGGACACGGCTCGGATGAGACCACAGACAGGTGGGTAACCCTCAGACGCTACTGCTGAAGCAGGGGTCAAATCATTCCAAGAATCTGAGCAACTTGCGGTGCGCTGGATGGCATTCTCTGACAGAGGGACTTCTCATGTTTAGACTTTCAGGCCTGGACAAAGGACCTGTGTTTCCTTCAAAGTCAAGGTTATTAGAAAAGGCAGTGGGGGCCAAGACAGAAATCATCCCCAAGTGTGGTTATTGCATATTTGAAGTATAGCCGCTCAGAGATGGGCTGTGAGTGTCAAATATGTATTAGATTTCACAGATTAAGTGTAAGGACGCAAGTCATCTCATTCATATCTTCAATGTTTTATACTAAAAATTTAAACCATCATAAAATATTAATCATGCACTAAAATAATAATTTAGACATATTAGGGTTTAATTAAATATATGATTAAAGTTCACTTTATGTTTTAAAATATGACTTCCTGAGTTGGATGCGCAGTTTTCACACAGTAGCTCGTGGCCATGTCTCAGCTGGCTGACACTTCCCATGTGGGCCACTAGGAGGCAGTGGTCAGGGCTGAGTTAAAAGTACTAAGGTTTCTCTGGTGCAAACTTTAGAATGCTCATTTATTAACTAGGAATGGGGAGTGGCTGCCTCTTAGGCATGGTCAGACCTGGGCTGCTCGTAGGCAAACTGTGTTCTACACTACAGAAGGAGGCATGGTTTTATAAAACCAACTGCAGTAACTCAAAAGCTGACTCGAGGGAGAACTAGGGTATGGATGAAAAAAACTGTAGATCTGGGCACTTTCCCCGTATTTGCAACCTTCTTACCCTTCTCTTGATTTCAGCTCATTACTACTGGCCCAGAAACCCATCGGGGAAGCAGAGGTTAGCTCCCAGCCACCGAAATGCAGAGTAGCCCTGCGGTTTTCTGCATCTCCTTCCTCTGCCACTTAGCAAGCAACCTCTGTGTAATGAGAGCAAACTGAGCTGCTTCCTTCAGAAAGCCTATTAGGAGGTCTCCACAAGGCCAGGGCAAGCTCTTACACAGCTTGATATCATGTAATCTGTGGCTGGGGGACTATTTAGAATAAACAAAAGGCAGACTTCCATCCTGGGTCAGTCACAAGCCTAGGTCAGGGTCACAAAGCTCTTGGAGGAGCCTTGGGTTCCCTACCCGTGAGAGGAGATGAAGATGGCCACACCTCTCAGCACAGAATTACAGAGTGCAGCTATATACACACACACAAGCACTACAAGTATGTTGTATACCTATAACTTGTTGGTCAGAAAGTACTACACAAATGTTAGCTATTAACGTCACTTCACCCACTGGACTCTGGGACTCACACTGAGACACGGCGGCTTCTCCCTATGCGTGGCACTTAGGATCCCATTTCCTCTTCCCACTCACACTGAAGTCTCACTGGAAGAGCCCCATGGGACATGAAAGGTCCCCAGAAACCTCCAGTCTTACACAGATGTAAAGCCATACTATTGAGCTTGGTGAAAACTGACTTTACCGAGCTGGGGAAAGCCTCACGGCGGCAAGTCAGTAGCCCCTCTCGCTGGAAAGCACCCATTACCAGTTCTAAAGCGTTCTTTCCTGTGGTGTTAACTCAGATATAATCACCGAGGAGGTCCGTGGAGACAGACTGGATGGAAGAAGGGCTGGGATTAACATCCTCAGCTTGGTTCCAAGAAGGAGGAAAGAGGACAGAACCCTTGTCATAGAGCTGTGCTATACGGTTTGAGAACAGAACTAGGGACAAGAACTAGGAACAATTCCTGACAAGGTGTTTCACTCTGCAGCCAGCAACTCAGCTTGGCTTCTTGGGAAAAAACAAAACCCAACTCATTGAAAAGATCTCTGAAACTAGTGCTAGAGAAGCCATCTATCTAAGGAGATTCTGTGGGATTTTCCACCCCCTCATCTGAGCCATAAACAAAGCACACAGAGCCACTCCAGTGACGTGCAAACCCGAGTCCTCACAACTTCACACGAAGACACGGTGTCCACAGAGGTGGAGTGGAGAGCAGTCTGCAGCTGGCCAGCTGTCACGACAACTTGAACTCACCCTTCTCACGCCTTTTAATTTTCATTTTTTAAAAATTTATTTTTATTTATGTGTATGTATCTGTATGAGTATTCTCGCACATGTGTGGGTACCCAGAAGAGGGCATCAGATTCTCTGGACCTGGGGTTACAGGCAGCTTTGAGCTGCCCAAAGGGGTGCTGGGAACTGAACTCCGGTCCTCTGCGAGAGCACTACTTGCTCATAACCATTAAGCCATCTTTGTCATCCCTCCTGAGAATTATTCTAATTCCAAACAAGCCTGGCTTTTGCTGTTTTTGTTATTTGTTTGCTTGTTTTGTTTTTTTTTTAACGTTAATCCAAGCTGAGCATGAATCCTGGACAGGAGGCCCTTCTCTTTACCCTCAGAGAACACTGCTTTCTTGGAAGTATATTATGGAATGTTAGTCTTGGAATGGCTGTACCCCGTGGAGTCCTTCATAAAGACTCACAAGGGACCAGAAGCACAGGAAAGGTCTTTGGAGCACAGCACCTGCTCAGTTTTCGTGGCTATGCAACCCTTCAGGTTCCCTGTGACAGTCTCTGGACTGATCCCAGCAGAAGCCGTCCACTTACTTCAGGAGATTGCCCAGGTTGAAAAGGGCACGGTTGTGCTGCGGATGCAGCTGCAGGGCCCTCTGGTAGTACAGCTTCGCTTCGGCAGTGTCCTTTGTCAGCGTCCCCAGGTTGTTCAGGGCACTTGCGTGGCGTGGGTACAGCCTGGAAAATCAAAGTGTTAAACTGGACTTCTGGCACTGCAAGCTCGTCACAGCCCAAATGAACCCTGAACTTCTCCTCACAATGGAATGTCTGTGTTGTATCTAAGGGCCAAGGGCTTTTGCAGCTTAAGGCATCTAAATAAATATAGCAGAAAGCAACACCTTTGAACTCAGAGGTGTAGTAAGTAGACCCCAACACTGCAAGAGTAAATACAATGTCAATCTAGAAGAGTAAACACATTTTAGTCCCTGAGAGGCCGATTACACTCTTCTGCCAAGGAATCTTCTTGCTCTGGGTGGGAACTTCCTGTTGAGGTCACACAGCTACCAACTGATCTGGAGTCCCCTCAGGGGGGGATTCTTTCCAAATATCTTGGATCAGAACCTAATAAGACTGAAGAAAGGATGGAAGTCTCACATCTCTCCATAAAAAGAAAACTTGGTCTGACCCCCTTTCCCATGCTTCCTCACTCTCCTTCCACCTGGCTCGATACAGTCCTTAAGATCTTGAGAACTTAAAACAGTCCAGACACAAAAACTAGCATCCGTGAAGTGAGAGCCAGTGTTTCTAAAATTCAAAGGAAATGAAAAGCAGGGTGGACTATGTGTTAGCAAGCTAAATTATTTACATTAAGACAGGGAGGGGGTCAAGTCAGTCCTTCATGCGATATGGCAGAACAGCTGCCCAGTCAGCCCTTCTGACGACCTGGAGTGGACACACTTAGTGGGTTACAAGGCTTCCTCTGTCTGTCATTTATCCATGGAGCCGGCTTTTAACGCAGAAAAGCCAAGCCAAGGCTCAGCCCAGTATGTTCTAGTGCAAATGCATTTTGAAGCCGTTTTCTTATACATCACCTTATGTAAAAATTCCCTGTGTAGTGTTTTATCATTGAGAAAAACGAGGCTGGGAAAATGACCTAAAGCAACAGCGCGCGCTCTCTCTCTCTCTCTCTCTCTCTCTCTCTCTCTCTCTCTCACACACACACACACACACTCACACACACACCATCCCAGAGGCACTTGTCTTCTTAGGTGTTAAAAAGGCAAATTATTTCTGTTGATCCATTTGTTTTCCCAGATAATACATGAGTCACCCAACGCTCAGCGAATAAATAAATTGCTGTGAGTTAGAGCTTTTATTTAGCGTATCTCTATTATTTCCTCTGAGCAATTCACTTAAATTATGACCTATTATGAACCAGTTCTCAGAGGAAGGAGTGAAATCAACGCAACATGTAAAAATGTTGGCTTCAGAGAGACTTGTTTACTCCAAACATTGTCTGCTCTCTTAAAATCGTCCTGACTGTCGGGCCTGAAAGGAACTCGGCACAAACGGTCATCTGCGCTGATATTAGCATCCCCCACACAGGCTCGCCACCAGGCTCTTCCAGTATCACAAGTCTCTGTTACTGAGTCTGCTGTGGGATATTTGATCACACTGAGACTGGGTTAATAAAATTAACCTTGAGTCTGGGGGCGGAGCCAGCGACTAGCTGACAAGAATTAGCATAGGGAATGTAGAGGACTCAAGAATACAGATAGAGGGGGTGGAGTAGGTGGGACTAAGAGGAGGAGGATACCTCTTGCGGGGGGGGGGGGGGGGGGGGGGGGGACCGGGGTGGGTGAGAGTGGGGTGTCGAGGTCTCTGACCAAAAAGGAAGGTCAGTTGGTTGCTTCTTGACCCCAGTATCTGATTCCCGAGTCTTAATTGGTAAATTGAGTAACTCAGATAAAGACAACATGAGTCCATGCTGGCATCTGTGAGAACCAAAGTTACACTCTTAAGTTGTAATTACTGTGCCTAAGAGATCCATAAAACAAAAATGCCCCTAACCCACAAGTCCCTTGCTCAAAGACAGATGATTCCTGACACTGGAGGCTGTGGTTTACGGGAGGTAACAACCCACAGGTTCTCACTCTCCTAAACAAGCCCATTTGACCCTTCTGTACCCAATGTCTGTACCCACTGCACTTGACCAATGCCAGCGGGAGGCTCACAGGCAGGAAATGCGTCAGGATGTATGCTTGCTGCTGATTGGACCCCATGGGAAATGTGGCGAATTATGGGTTTTGCCTTTTTAAGCCCCTGCAAACCGTGACTTGGGGCCACTTTCTGGAAACACAGAGACAGACCTGGCCAGAAAGTCCATCAACATGACCATTATCTAATTAAAGCTTGCTTCAAATTTGGTTTTAAATTATGGTAGTGGTCTTATCCCCCTGGCTCTTCTCAGCTTTTTTCACTCCATTCCCTTCCCTAAACATCTCCATCTCATGGGCTCCCTTTCCCGGCTTCTCGCTCCTGTATAACCTGACTATTTTGGCTGTGCATTCTCTGGGCCCCCTCCTTCCTTGGTCTCATTTGCCCTCATTCTCTTTGCCTTACTCTCTTGCTCTTCTCACGACCAAGTCCTTTCTGCTGGCAACGTTCCGTCTGCTGCTTCCTCTCCCTGCCCTGGACACTTCCAGACAGCTCTCGTTATCTCTCTCTCATATTTGCAAGACAAACCTTCCCCTCAACCATACCTTGGAGCTGACATGTCCTCAGTTTATACAGTTACCTCTTTGAGAAGCACACATTGTATGGGAACTAGCGAGAGTCAACAACACTCAGTAGCCTGTAAGAAGCAAACTCCTGCTTTATGGGTTACTGTTTGTAAGGCTTGTGTGTGTATATATGTGTACACACATGCGTGTGCATGGGTCTGTGCGAGAAGTACATTTAGTGCCCTGCTATATCACTCTCTGTCTTATTTCTCTGAGACAGAGTCTCTCACCGAAACTGGAGCCAGGCTGGCGGCCAGCAGTCCCCACTGATCCAGACTCTACCTGCACAGGGCTGAGGTTACAGACATAAGCAGTCACACTGGCTTTTTACGTGGGTGCTAGGATCTGACCTCAAACACCTGCTGTCACCATGCCTGCCCACCAAGAGCCCACTACGCCTTCCCTCCGGCCCTGTCTGTAAAGCGCCACAGGTATAGCTGTTTGGGGCTAAAGTTCGGGCTTGTGTGTTATTTCACTCGTGTCTTTTAAAACTTAAAAGTTAAGAATGTTATACGTTTTTACCCTTTCAGTACCTTACCAGTCATTTTCAAATAACACTGACTTATATACTATAGCTTGCGACTCCCCTTCCAGAGCACACACTCCTAACCAAGTGTCTGATTTTCATGCCACACATTAATTTATTTGAGGTTAACTGCCCTGAGGTTGTTTTTTTTTTTTAATTTTCTATTTCCTTTTGAGAGAAAAATGATCACAAAGGAAACCATGACTAGGAAGAATAAATCTCAGTTCACTGGCCTGAAGTACACACAGAATAAACTTTGCTACAGACGACAGACTGTTAATTCTGCATATTTTATGTGCCCAGTTCCTTCTGTGCCACCAGTTCAATTGTCCTGGCCCCTGGCGACACTGGGGGCAGTGGTGATCCTCCAGGTCTGCTTGTGGGATCATCTGAAGGGATGACTCATGCTTCACTTGCCTCCTGCCTATTTGCAGGCACTGAGTTCCTGGTCCCTTTTCACTCAGAGCCTCAGGGGCTTCACCTTTCTCACTACAGAGACCTCAGGGCTGCTGCTGAGGGACTCCGCCCAGCGCTAGGCCCAGGCTCTGGAGTGAAAACATTTTCTCCCAGCCCATAAGGAAGTGAGTCACTTGTAAATGGTTGTGTTGTCCTGATTCCAGAGACAACAGTGGGAAATCTACTGAACGAACACCTCTCTGCTCTTTTCAATAGCAATGGTTTGCAGGGTGATGAACTCTGGATTGAGTGGCAGAGTGGAACAGGAAACTGGTCCAGCGGGGACAGATGTCAGCAGCGAGGTGCTGGGTATGAGTTTCCGTGTGAACGGATGAGGCAATGGGCGTAAAAACCTCCACCATCACAACTGTGCTTTGGGTCAGATGCAGGATCGCGAGATCACATGCCAGGTGGGGTCCTCACATCAGAAACATCACTGTGGGACTGGGGAGACAGTTGATAAAGTCCCTGTCCTACAGGGATGCTACTAGGATTCCCCAACACTCATGTAAAAGCTGAATGTGGTTGTACATGTCTGTAAACTTGGTCTTTGGGGGGCAGAAACAGGTGGGTTCCTAAGGCTTACTGGCTGCCTAGTTGATACAATCAGTGAGCTCTATGTTCAGTTCAGTGAGAGACTCTCTCAAAAAAAAAAAAAAAAAAAAAAAACAAGGTGAGGAGACTGGAAAAAGACACCTGACTTTAACCTCAGGCCTCCACACTCACCTGAACAGGTGGACACACATGGGCATGCTCACACACGCATCCCCCCCACACATACATGAACACACCACTCACCCTCTTTGTTGCCTCTAGGGGCCTTTGAATTCTTCCCATCAGTCAAAATAACATCTATTCTTTCTCCATCACCAGACCAGTGAACAAAGACGTAAGCCAGCTCCTATCCACCTGTTCTTCCTGTACTACGTCTGTTCAAACACTAAGGCTAAGGGGCCATTTCCATTTTGAGAATGAGGAAGTATTATCAGTTCTTCACAACAGGAATACTTGATCTTCTCAGGCCCAGCAGCGTTTTCCAAAGCTTTTCCTCTTTGCTCCACACCAAATACAATTCTGGACCAATTTTAAAGCCATGTCCAAGGTCAGAAGGTCATTCAAAGTCCTGTGTGTTAGCATCCAGAGGAACCTGGCTGTGCCCCTTGAGGACCTGACAGTGTGTCATGTCCTATGTCAAACCTGAGTGCAGGGCAGGAAGTACCCTGTCTCTTTAAAAGGCAAAACTCTGCCAGGCACCGGTGGTCTCTGGGAGTTCAAGGCCAGCCTGGTCTACAAGAGCTAGTTCCAGGACAAGCTCCAAAGCCACTGAGAAACCCTGTCTCGAAAAATTTAAAAAAAAGTAAAACTCTGCCTACTTCTCCCTCTTTTTCCTCTTCCCTTTCCCTCTCTGCATCTCTCTCTCCCTTTCTCTCTCTCTCTCCCTTTCCTTCCTCCACTCCCTACTTAAGTTCTGTCTGTATGGCTGTGGGCTCTCACCTGCCGTGATTTGGACTTACTTGTCGCCAAGGTCCCTCTTGCGTAGAATTATTACACAGTGTGCCTTCTGAGTGACAGGTTCATGTGCTCCTGGGTCCTAGTTGTTACGACATTTCTTATCATGAACATACTGGCTGGTGAGTTAACTCAGAGACAACCGTGGGCAGGAAGACACGTCCACATTCCTTAATCAACAGCTTTCAGTTGAAGTCATCATGGAGGTGGGAAGGACGTCAATCTTGACCACTGGGGTCATCACTGGCATGTGATTGGCAGTAGGTAGGCTGTGGAGAATCTGACGATTCCCAGATCAGCCCAGTGCCGGGATGGGTTATTCTGCCCTCACTGCCCAGAGCTCTCTGAGAAGCATCACATACCATGGTGAGACTGTCACTAAGTGTTTGGTGACTGAGATTGGGGGGCCAGCCATAATAAGCTAAGTATGGGCAAGTCAGCCAAAGAAAGTTCTTTACTTCCAACCGTTATCACCTGTCAGAGTAGAACTCGGCCATCCGTAATTTAATAAGAGGCCTGAGTCTCAGTAGTTTACCCTGAAGCAATACCTGGTTGCAGGAGGAACCACAAGCGGAGATTACCCAACCACCAGCCCAAGAACAGACCATTCAAAGGAATGTCTAACATTCCAACAACTGTAGAAAGTATCACCTGCCAAAACACACTCACCAGGACACCCTAGACAAATGTCAGCCAATCAGGGGTCCTGAACCTCAGAAACCCTCACCCCCACCTTTACTACTATAAAAATCCAATTCTAATTGAGCTCGGGCTCTCCGGTTATTCCAATACGTTGGACATGTGGAGAGACCAAGTTTGCAAACTTGATTAAAATAAAGGCTCTTTGCTTTTACATATGGGACTCCATCTCCTGGTTGGCTTTTGCGGGGGTTTCGCAGATTTGGGCACAACAAGATGTTGTGCACTGTTGTCACACAGGCTTCTCTACAAGCATTTACCAAGCACCTACAGTGGGCCATGCCCTCGGTCAAAGGAAACAGAGAGCAAAAGTGGAATCTGAGCTGCAGGGAGCAGGGAGAACACGGATGACTGGGGACAGTAACAGTGGAGGCTGGGGCCTGATGAAGGGGCAAATCAGGGAGAGATGGGAAGGTATTGTGAAGGCTGGAGTTATACTAAGTTTTAATTACTGTGTTTCAGAGATCTATAAAACAAAAGTGCCTCTAGCATGTAAACCCCACCTGCCCAAGGACAGGTAACTTCCTGGAATGCTGGGGGCTATGGTTCAAGTAGGGCAACAAGTCAGTGTTTTCACTTCTATAAACATGGTTGGTTGCCCCAACTGCACATGATGTGCTTGGCCACACATAGGTGGGACGTATGTAGGCAAGAAGGAAGTTAGGATGTATGTTGGCTACATTGGATGAAGGCAGGAAACACAAAGCCTTGTAGGTTTTGCCTTTGTAGGTACAAAACATAATTTGGGGCTATTCTTTGGGAACCCAGGACATGGATCTGGTCAGTGTGTATCTTCCAGGCCAGTAGTTAATAAGGCCTGCTTCAAATTTGGCTTAAAAGTGGTGGTAGTGGTCTCATTCTCATCCAGTGGGATTATGTGAGGAGATTTCGGAGAGCTTGTGAGAAAACTCCAAGTAAATAAGGTAAGAGTTTTATAACCTGTTCCTCCATAACATGAATTTATTCTTGGAATATGCTTTTGTGTCCCTTCCAGGTGTGATATTAGGAGTGGGTTTACTTCAGCTTTCCCATCGTCTCAGCTGTTACTATTCAGGATATGCTCCAAAGCACAAGTAGTTCTTGTAACTATATACAGCCTAAACTCATGTGACCTTGCCCTTGTGACTGTATACAATTTAAACTCCAGTGAACTTTGCTCATATGACTTTGCCCAACCCTTAGGATATCCTCAGAATATAAATTATCTAATGCTCTGAATAAAGTTGGCTACTGCATGAGACTTCAGCCCACCTTATTTTCAGGTTCAACTCTCCCAGGTTCATACCACCAAACAGAGTAGCAACAGTGTTCCATGGAAAGGAAGGCTGAAGAACTCAGGGAACCAGAGAATGTTTACCCAGACATGGTAGAAACAGGCCGGCTCTGCAGAGAGGGTGGGTAGCTGGGTGTACAATGGTAGGAACGGGCAGGCTCTGCAGAGTGGGTGGGTAGCTGGGTGTGCAATGGTAGGAACAGGCAGGCTCTGCAGAGTGGGTGGGTAGCTGGGTGTGCAATGGTAGGAATGGGCAGGCTCTGCAGAGTGGGTGGGTAGCTGGGTGTGCAATGGTAGGAATGGGCAGGCTCTGCAGAGTGGGTGGGTAGCTGGGTGTGCAATGGTAGGAATGGGCAGGCTCTGCAGAGTGGGTGGGTAGCTGGGTGTGCAATGGTAGGAACAGGCAGGCTCTGCAGAGTGGGTGGGTAGCTGGGTGTGCAATGGTAGGAATGGGCAGGCTCTGCAGAGTGGGTGGGTAGCTGGGTGTGCAATGGTAGGAACAGGCAGGCTCTGCAGAGTGGGTGGGTAGCTGGGTGTGCAATGGTAGGAATGGGCAGGCTCTGCAGAGTGGGTGGGTAGCTGGGTGTGCAATGGTAGGAATGGGCAGGCTCTGCAGAGAGGGTGGGTAGCTGGGTGTGCAATGGTAGGAATGGGCAGGCTCTGCAGAGAGGGTAGGTAGCTGGGTGTGCAATGGTAGGAACAGGCAGGCTCTGCAGAGTGGGTGGGTAGCTGGGTGTACAATGGTAGGAACGGGCAGGCTCTGCAGAGTGGGTGGGTAGCTGGGTGTGCAATGGTAGGAATGGGCAGGCTCTGCAGAGAGGGTAGGTAGCTGGGTGTGCAATGGTAGAAACGGGAGGCTCTGCAGAGAGGGCAAGTAGCTGAGTGTGAGTGTGCAATGGTAGAAACGGGAGGCTCTGCAGAGAGGGCAGGTAGCTGAGTGTGTAGTGCAAGGGTAAGGATGAAAAACTGTCCTGCAGCCTGCCAGGCATGTGGCAGTCATAGAGGAATGACAGGCAATACACACATTTGAGGGCCGAGCAGCACAAAGGGGCAAAGGGAAGCTTTCTAAAAGGAAGTGAATACCCAAAATAAGAAAGCCTAGCATAAGAGGGGAGGGGGAAAACTGCTTATTAAGGGTTTTTCAGAGGAAGAAGAGTCTACGGAAATACCAGGGAGACCAACAGCATGGATCACCATGCTCAGAACCAACCAGGTAAAGAAGGGTGTCCATGTGAGGATGAGGACAGTCAGCTGCTCCAATAGTCAGGTGGCTCTAAGGCCCATCTGCTGGGAAGCAGCTGGTGACCTTAGAGCAGCCCCAGGGGTTCCAGGAAGCAGGAGGACACAGAGAAGAGGCTGTGGCTATCTAGGAGATTGTTTCACTTGAGAGGCAAAAAGTCAACAGACCCAACAGCCTACTCAGCAGATGAAGAAGAAATAGAGACAGGCTTATGTGAAGGGTTGTTTAAAATTGGAGCAACTAAAGAACATTTCCAGAACAACAGAAAGTGCCCATGAAGGGCAGTGTGGTAGTTTGAATATAATTGGCCCCCTTGATCTCACAGGGAGTGGCACTATTAGGAGGTGTGGCTTTGTTGGAATGGGTATGGCCTTGTTGGAGGAAGCGTGTCACTGTGGGGACAGGTTTTGAGGATTCCTATGCCCAGTGTGTCAACTGACTTCTCATTGACTGCAAGATGTGGCACTCTCAGCTCTAGTACATCTGCCTGCATTCTGCTATGTCCCCGCCATGATGATAAAGACTGAACCTCTGAAATTGTAAGTGAGCCCCCTCAATTAAATGTTTTCTTTATAAGAGTTGCCAGGCGTCTCTTCACAGCAATAGAAACCAGAACTAAGACAGACTTCACAGCAACAGATTTAAAGAAAGTCAGATCATTTCAGCACTGAATGTGATAGGATCCTGAGCACAAAGTCAGAAAGAAGCAGAGCGGCAGAGATACACAGGAGCATAAAATTCTTGCTGCTCAAGGGTAAAGACCAGAGTTTGAGTCTCCAGAACCCATATAGATGCCAAGCATGCATGGAGAGACAGGGAGTCCTCTGTGGAAGCTGGCTAGCTAGACTAGCTGTATCCATGAACCCAGGGGTCCTGGCTCAATAAGGTGGACCTTGTCTTAGTTACTTTCCTACTGCTATGATGAGATGCCATGACCAAGGCAAACTATAGAAGAGTTTATTTGGATCTCACAGTTTCAGAGGGTTAGCGTGCACGATGTTCCTAACAGGAAAGCAGACTGAGAGGCCGGGTGTTGGAGCAGTAGCTGAGAGCTGGGGGGAGTGGGGTGATACAAGGGTTCCCAAATAGTTCCACCCACTGGGAATAAAATATTCAAATATCCGAGATTATGGGGATCATTCTCATTCAAACTATCACAGACCTCAATTAAGAAAGATTCCAAATATCACCCTTGGATCAATGTGAAGGTGTACATACATGTTGCTTATAATGTACTTTCTGTTTACTTAGGTACTATTATATCCTTCTGGGGTCCTTGAAGAATTGAAGACAAATAGTTATAGTTTTTCTTAGTTATGATAAAAAATAAATTAGATATGATGTTAAAGTTAAAACCTTCCTTTTCATTTAGACAGAAAAGGGAAGATGATGTTGGATTCCCCTCTGTATGCTGTGAATATGTTTTATTACCATTGGTTAGTAAAGAAGCTGTTTCAGCCTATGGCAGGGCAGAAAAAAGCCAGGCAGGAAATTTGGACAGAGTTATAGAGAGAGAGTAGGTAGAGTCAGGGAGCTAACAGACTGAACAGTGTTATAATTAATAAAGTTTCTGTGTGATTATTCGGGTCTGGGTGATCGGGAAACAAATGAGCAGTCTCCGTTTACATCAGAAGAGACTTTTAACTTCTAAACAATGTTAAGACTGCCGTAGACTACGGGAACTTTTGAAGTTGGACTGAATCCATTTTGTATTATAATATAGGTAACAGCCTATGGGGGCCAAGGAGTGAAACATGGTGATTTGAGTAAGAATGGCCTCTACGACCTCATGTGTTTGAATGCTTAGTAGGATTAGGAGGTGTGGCCTTGATGAGTGGGATTTGAGGTATCAAAAACCCATGCCATGCCGGGCCCAGTCTTTCTTTCTCTCCCTCCATCCCTCCCTTCCTGCTGCCTGTAGAACAGGATCTAAAGCTCTCAGCTCCAGGACCACGGCTGCTTATGAGCCACCATACTCCCTACTATGATGATAATGGACTAATCCTCTGAAATTTTAAGCAAGTTCCCAAATAAAATGTTTTCTTTTAAAAGAATCACCTTGGTTACCAAGTGGCAGGACTCACACCTTTAATCCCAGCACTCAGGTGGTGACTATGGTCAGAAGTTGTTTCTGGTTGCTATTTGATGAGTCAGTTGAAAGTTACTTGAAGCCTACTGCAGGGACAATAATGAGAAGAAGGAGGTGGCAACTCCTCATTAACACAAAGTCAAAACTTTATTCTGATGAAATGTTATGAACTCTAAAGCACTTCAGATCCCATACATTTTGGGTAAGCGTTACCTCTCCAGTAAAGAAGTACTATGTGTTTTTTTGGAGTGTGTGCCTTCAGTCTGGAGGTACTCAATTCCACCTGCCAGGATGTGGGTGCTACCCAGGTCCATCTCCTCCCCACCAGACACCTAGGGTGTTGCCTGCCTGGCAGACAAGCGGTGTCTAGATGGATGTCTGCTCATGATAGCTCTGGGGGGGGGGGGTCAGCCCCACTGCAGAAGTACTCAGGGTCAGTGCATCCCATGCCCTTGTCCGTCCTGCTCTTTGCTTCCTTCCTGTCTTTATGAGAATGCTCTGGACAACCTTCCTGCATGCAAACCTCTGCCCTGGAGTCTGCATCCTGGGGAGCCTTGGCTAAGCTAGTTAAACGAAAGTGAGATGTGGGGAAGAAAAGAGGCAGCCAGAAAGCACGGAACTCTCCTGAAGATAAATAACGACACTTCCATTTCGAAGCTCAGTTGATGCTGGCCAGAATTTCACTAAAGTTCAGTATTTTTCTAAGTAATGTTAATTTCTTAAGCTTTATGAGACATAATAAAAGCACATATATGTGTATATATGTACACATATGCACATGTGCATTTGATGTGTGTGTGTGCATGTGTATGCAGATTAAGAATGTAATCTCTTCTTGGTTCATCAACATGAAAGAAACAAAAATCATTTCAAATACCTACTTGTGATATTGGAAAGCTCTTTAGAATTTCACCGGTAAAATTACTGCAACAGCCAAAGAAACCATCTCCTCCCAGCTAAAACTGGCTAATAGACAATATTGGGATCTTAATTTTTTCCAAAGACACAGGGCAGATGGTGTCGTGGTCACGAGAAAGACATTTAAAATGTCCCCTCAGCAAGAATGTAAAGGAGCTTCCAGAAACCCTCGCTGACTCCTGGTTTCTAACGGCCGGACCCTAGCAGCTTCCAAACAGCATTTTAGGGGAATGGCAAGGAGCTGACAGACCAGAGGCACCAAGAGCAATGGTTACTTAGACATCTCAGGTCTCCTCAGACTCTAAAGACAGCCGTGCGTCTTCAATACTCATTCCTCTATTAGTCCGTGTTCCCACAAACACTCATCTCAATCTACTGGGATCTATCTCCCTGTAAGATTCCAGTCATGGCAACAGATGTTAGTTCAATTCCTTCCCAATCAAACTCTGGGTAGATGTATTAGTTCCCTTTTATGAACCTGTAATAAAACACCAGGAAAGCAAGGGGAAAGGAGGCTGCTGGCTCACACCTACCCCAGAGGGTAGTGCTGGTGCCCAGCCAACATCCCCCCTTTCTCTTTCTATTCAGTTGAAGACCCAGCTTGCAAAGTGATGCCAGCTACATTCAGAGCAGTCTTTCCTCCCTGGAAACACCCTCACACTCGGTGGTGTGTCTTGTCAGTGCCCTAGGTGTTTCTTTACCAGTCAAGTCAACAGGGGAAACCAGCCATCACACTGGAGATTAATCCAAGAGGAAAGAGCCTGGTCCATTGTGGGACCCTTCCTGTGGTGTTCTGAATGAGAACGGCTCCCCACCATGGGCTCATATATTTCACCCCTAATATCTGACTGCAGGTTTTTATTGAGAACAATCAGAATTTGTGGTAAAACTATCTTTCTTGCTGTGGTAATACTGACGGCTTGAGGTGCCCCAGCTCGGAGGAGATGAGCCTTGGGTAGGAGATGACCTCTCTCAGAAACGCCCACCAAGAAATAGCAGTACTGAAGTAGCAGTCTTCCAATCACCAAGGATAGACAATTGTCACAATGATGAATGGCCCTGGGGGTTTTCCTTTTCTGTTTAACACAAAGAATGACAACCTATTTCAAAACAGAAAGTAAAACACTGATATATGCTGAAGGTCCTTGGGAGCGGAGTCCACACAAAAATGAAATTTTAAATCAGAAACATTTGGAATCTGGGCTGAGAGAAATAAATAACTCACTAATTTCAGCACTGGCTTTAAGCTCTGATTGTCTTTCCCTCATTCAGGGAATATATTTCTTCTAGAAGTAAATATTTATTTCTATTGTTTCACAGAAAAGAAGCAGAAATACCAGCAACTATAATTTTGTGGCAACAACTGGCTGAGGATTTCACTTAACATAAACCTCTGGCCCCGCTGTGGCTTAGGGTTAGAATTACTTTTCTATTTGAAGCTGACAGAATTCGTGAGCATGGAGATAATCTTTCTCCCACCAGCACTGTTGGACAGACTAACTGCCCATGGCCTCCCTTCAAGAACGCATGAGACACTGTGAGACGTTTACGGTTAAGGCCAAAGCCTACTTTACGAGTACCTGTGGTGGAATATATCTTCGCCTTTCTTTTTCAGCTTTCTGGAAACACGTCTCAAGGACCATTTAGTCTCATCTAACTGGCAATTTCTAGGCTGCTGAAAATGTTTCAAAGCCAAGCGACCAGTGCCTAAGGAATGACTTCTGAGGAGAGCCTCAGGCCTCCATATCATGTGCATACATGTGTGCCCCTTAACAGACATGAGAAAGGGATGAGAGAGTGATGTGGGAGTGTCATATATCAACATGTTGACTTCATTGGTAAAGTAATAAACAAACTGCTTGGGCTCATAGCTTAGAACATAGGTGGGTGGAGTAAACAGAACAGAATGCTGGGAGGAAGAGGAAGTGAGGTAAGACGCCTCAGGAGAGACGCCATGCTCCACTCGCCAGGCCAGACGCACACGATGAAGCTCTGACCCAGGATGGACGTAGGCTAGAATCTTCCCGGTAAGCGCACCTAGGGGCGCTACACAGATGATTAGAAATGGGCTAAATTAATATGTGAGAATTAGCCTAGAAGAGGCTAGATAGAAATGGGCCAAGCAGTATTTAAAAGAATACAGTTTCCGTGTAATTATTTTGGGTAAAGCTAGCCGTGGGGGCGGCCGGGTGCCGGGGACGCAGCCCCGCAGCTCCTATTTCAACAAGAGAGGCCTAAAGCGGTCAATATACATGCTGTTAAAGGTTCATTAGGACACGTATTCCTCCAAACTTACAGTGTACTTTTAACAAGAAACTCCTGCTTTGCAAATTTGCATAATCCAGCTGAATCCCACCCCACTCTTATGTGTAGCTATGACCATTTTATTATTATTATTATTATTATTGTTGTTGTTGTTCTTTTGCAAGATGTTGAACATAAAAGGAGAAGCAACACTGAGTACATCTGTGACAGACGTGAATACTGAGCCCGCAGACTCAGAATTCAAGAGCCCTCTTACTCCCAAGGGTGCGTTCATTGTCAAGAGAAATAATGGCCCTCACACCCTGGGAAAAGAAGGGTAATGTGAACGGCCCTGTCCCAGCATAGAGCAACTGCCTTCTGCGGTGCTTACTTGAGGGCGGTTCTGTAGTGGTAGATGGCTTCCTTGTTCCGGCCTTGGTCTTTTAGGAAGTTGGCGTAGTTGTAATGAACCTTCGCATTGTGGGGCAGAGTCTGAACTCCAGACCTACAGAGGACATTAAAAAGGAAGAAAACAAGAATCACACTATTGTCAGGTCCTTTTGTGTTCTGTTCCCAGCTTCATGAGCTGCCTTTGAATGCCAACGGTTCTCATGTCCAAAAGGTTTCTGACTGTTGTGAATTACGTGAGTGACTACACAGGGAAGGAGTGAAGGCCTTGGCCAGGTTTGCACAACTGGATGATGAATGAAATGCTCTCTGCAGGGAAGCATGGGGCCCCTTCTCTCTGCTGGAGACACATCTGGGGCTTGGTAAGGTGTGGTCATCTGGGCTGAGGCTTTCTGTCGGGGCATAGCAGAACCTGGCTGCAGACATGAAGGAGCAGAACACCACCCAGACACAAAGCCTTGAACTGTCCAGCCCGGTCCGCCCTTGCATCTTAGAGTGCAGTGGGCAGAGGATCTGATGTAAGAGACAATGTAGCTAAGTCAGACCCTGCAGAAGATGATACAGACACAGCCCCTTGTTGAGGGATTCCGGGCATGCCCTTCTCTCTCATGTCTGCCGCAGGCGAAGGCTTTTTACTTATGGATAGAAAGTGAAGTTGCCTAAGTGATGTGTCTGCAATACAAAGGCACAAGAAGGCGAGGCGAGGTGGACTCCATAAAGTGAGAACGCACAGCTCAGCACCAACACTGCCCTTCAAGGCACGAGATGAGATCTCACAAACGCTGCCCTCACTCTGTGGCTTCTCTCTCTCTCTCCCCACGTGCTGGCTTCCTCTTTTGGCATCAAGACTGACCCCATGACTGAGTCTAGAATGTATGCAGCATCCCAGAAGTCTGGTGGCTTAAACCAGTTTACAGACGTAAACGTTACAGTCCTTCAGCATCTGTGTGGTGCTCACTCGGCACCACGCTGTGCCAGGGGCTGGGAGATAAAATGGCCAGGGAGCCTATTCTCAGGATCTTACAAGGGTGAGGCCATGCGGGCAGTTAGGAGAAAGAAATTCTTATAAGTGGGTAGGATTCAACATATCACAGTGAGCTCAGCCCTGAATAGCAGCAGAACTGAGCAGCCAACAGAGGTGAAGCTCTGAGGATAATTTGTCCTTCCTTCCTTCCTTCCTTCCTTCCTTCCTTCCTTCCGTTAACCCTTCTTTTTGTTTTCTTTCTTTCTTTTTCCTTCCTTCCTCTCTTCCTTCCTTTCTTCCTTCCTTCCTTTCTTTCAGTAATTTGAGATTGAGTACAAACACGAATAATTACCAGAAGGCTGGAATGTAGGCTGACATCCCTATTGATATGATTTATTGACATTAATATTGTCATATCAAGTCTATGCTAACTTAAATTATTAAAGAAATAATTATTCTATAATTGATGAAATGAAGTTTGTGGAAGCATCAAACGCTTTGCTTAAGCAAGTGATAGGTCAGTCATTGGTGGTAGACACCTTAATCCCAGCACTCGGGAGGCAAGGCAAGTAGATCTCTGTGAGTTTGAGGCCGGCTTGGTCTACAGAGTGAATTCCAGGACAGTCAGAGCTACACAGAGAAAGTCTTTCTCAAAACCCCCAAAAAACAAATTAAAACAACAACAGTAGCAACAAAGTAAGTGAGAGTCCATTCAGCTAACCATAACAAAACATCACTGCTTACGTGGTTTAAGGGGCACACGGCTGGACAACGTGATGACTCTATCTTCAATCCTTTGCAGAACTTCTGTGCTGTGTCCAAGGATGGCTGAACTGGTTTCTGTTCCCACCTGGAGTCTGCCAGGGCTCCGTTTTCTAACCAGGCCCTCGGCTGCACTTATCCCCGGCATGTTGAAAACAACCATTCTGTGGAGCCCAAGCTCTCGGTTCACGCTAATGACCCCACGAACATCACACCCAGCTATAGGAGCCTTGCAGTTTGATGTGGCCCCATTTCTTCATTTCTGCTTCTGTTGCTCTGTGCTTACCCTTCTTTGTGACATCTAAGAAATCACTGCCAGGGTCAGCATCAAATAGCTTCCCCCTTCTTCACCATAATCAAGATATACTAACATAAGGCTGTTGGGGATATTATTTTAAGGTGTGTGACTTTGCTTATGCTGCATTTGTTTAATTCTGTAAAACTCTGCTACTTTGTCTAAAACACATGATGGTCTAAAAAAAAAGAGCTGAATGGCTAACGGTGAGGCAGGAGCAAGGATAGGTGGGGCTGGCAGGCAGAGATTAAAATAGAAAGAGAACTAAGGCGGGGGGGGGCATGGGACAAAAGAACAAGGAGTAAGAGTGAAAGTAAGATATAAGAAATAAGAAAGATAAGTGCCCAGCAAGAAACAAGCCAAGCTAAGGCCAGGTATTCATAACTAAGAATAAGCCTCCATATGTATCTTATTTGGGAGCTGGGTGGTAGGACCCCCAAAAAAGAGCAAAATCATCGCACTACAAGGCCCATGAATAGATGAACAAAAAATCAAACTGTGACTTATATGTACAACAGAATATCATTCAGCTTTACAAAAGGAGGTTGTGCATTGCACGACACCAGAGTGGGCCTGGAAGACATTGTAAAAGCCACAGGTAGGAAACATGCTGTGTGCAGAAGAATTCAAACCACAGGAGCAGAGAACAGAACGGTGATAACAGAAAGAAGAGAGGGAGAAAGATGCAAACCCAGTTAGGTGGGGGTGATCCTAGTGTTTGCTCTGGGCACCCACCATTAAAACATCGTAATTCTGTTTATTTCTGTCATGCCAATGAGAGACTTGAGGGACCATGATGTTCACTAAAACCAGATTAGTGTGGTCGTGCACACCTCCTAAGTGCCGAGGTCACAGCGTCACGCCAACAATCAGCATTCTGTTTTGTTTTTTAAGACTTATTTTATGTATATGGGCTTTGCCGGCACGTAGTCTGTGCTGTGCCCTCAGAGGCCAGCAGAGGGCATCTGACTCCTTGGACCAGGAGTTACAGGTGGTTGTGAGCTGTCACCTGGGTGTCAGGAACCCAGGTCCTCTGGAAGAGCAGCCAGTGCTCTTAACCACTGAGTTGTCTCTCCAGCCCGTACCGCACAGCATTTAACACATGCATTTCCCATGTCTCCCTCACACCTCTTATTGGTAGAGGACTTGAGAAACAGAAGAAAGAGAAATGCTAGACACCTTCGTCAGACGTCTCTCCAGGGTTTAGAACAGCAGCTTGTTTAGTTCACGTTACTGAAGAGCAGGGTGGTAGAACCATCTCAAATTCGTAGCTAGAGACTAAACATTAAGGCATTACTAATGGCAGCCAGAGCATCAGAGCAAAGCAAAGCGGAGCTAAATTGCTCCTCGGTTTTGGACTCTGCTTTGGTCCAAGGTTTCACCCTGTCACAACAGATGGTGATGCTTGTGTATTGCTCATCTTCAGTCAAACACTGGGCCGAGGGCCCACCTACCACGTATCATCATTTCATTCTAGGGCAGATGCCAACTGCTGTACCCTGTAGTACAGATGAAGAGGCCAGAGTCCTGGTAAGTACTTAGGCACAAATTCCAACCAAAGCCAAGATCAAGCTCATTCCTAGAGTTGGGGAGTAGCTGATGCTGAGAGAGAGGATTCCAGCAACATTTGCTCTAAGCTGGCTCCCAGGCCCTCCAAGGCGTCCTCCTCTCCCAGTGTCCTTCCCCTCTGTCTGTCATCCTGTGTCCTTCTCCTCTACGCTTGGATGATAAGCACCGTTTTCTCTATTTTTCCATGAACTTTAAGGGATTTGCCCCAGAGCAAGCAGTTAAGCAGGTGAACTCAGCATGCACTCAAAAAGCCTAACTCCCGATGCTGCCTTCACTCTGTCCTGCCTCAGCAGCTGGCAGTGAAGTGTCCAAGTGAGCTCACCGTTATTCTTCACAGAGGAAGTCACATACACATCCAGCCTTAATGAAGAAAAGACTCTACAAGCCTCCAGCTTTCCCAGGACTTAGACAGCATCAAAGTCTTATTTAAAGTTATCAATTGTTTTGATTGCTCCTGACACAAAAACTCACCTGATCTTCAAAGGCCTCCCGGGCCAAAGTCCCTTTCAGCACAGCCGTGGGATGGTTGTATTATAGTGACCAACTACTCACTCCCAACAAACTTCCACCAAAAGGGGCAGAAAGTTTGGGCTGCAAAGTCAGTGTGCACTCCAGCCTTATCATTGTTGCTGTTTTTACTTATTTCTTAACTACTGGAATTAGCTACAGTGGGTGTGAACTCTAGGTTACTGTCCTTGGAGCAAACACTGCCTCCCACCCCTGCAACCTAAGTTGCTTTGATTAAGGAGTAAATATCATATAAATGCCACTGCCAATGTGTGGCATCTTCAGGGGAAGTGCTGGACACAGTAGCAGAACGGCTGGGAAGTGTTCCATAAAAAGTCAACCACTGAAAGTGAGAGAAAGATTAAACCAAGAGACCAGCAGGAAGCTCTGTGTCTGAACTTCAATGCCCCCAGACCGAGGCATGAGGAGGGAGGGGCCTGTGTTCTGTGAGGACCACAGTGAATGAGGTGGTTAGGGTAAAGCCGGAGAGCTCTTTATCAGGTCTGCGAAGGAAAGAACACATTTAAACAAGCAGAAACGAAACAGCTGCAAGACAGAAAGAGTCTTTGTCTTCAGTGGTCTATCCTTGGGTAAACCTTCAGCTATGAACAATCCTAAGGGACTCACTGGGCCACCACAAAGGGAAGGGGGCTGGAGAGGTCCAGACATGCAGAGAGCTGCTGCTCTTACAGGGGCCCTGTGCCTGATTCCCGGCACCCACGTCCAGGTGATGACTCCCAGCCACTTGTAACTCCAGGGTATTAGTGTGGAAGGAGGTGATCACTGGACAGGACACAGAAGAGTGAACAGAGAATGAGAGTGGTCAAAATCCCCTGTGTTCACGCAGAGAGTGTCAACACGAAACCATTGTTATGTCTGATATACAAAGAGCCTTACCCCACAGCAGTTGCCCTGTGGGAACCAGCGCTGCAATGACACCCAGACAGGCACACTAAGCTAGCTACACTAAAAATGCCTATGTTGCAAGGTTGTAAGATCAAACACATTCTTTCTCTCTCTCTCCTCTCTCTCTCTCTCTCTCTCTCTCTCTCTCTCTCTCTCTCTCTCAGTGTAGCCCTGACTGTCCTGGAACTCTATGTAGGTCAGGCTGGCCTCTAAGTTTCAGAGATCTGCCTGGCTCTGCCTTCCGAGTCCACCACCACACCCAGCCTCAGACACATTATTTTCAAAAGGTAGCAGAGCCCGGTGAACGTCTGCCTTATTTGTTCATTCATTCATCTATACATTCACTTCTTTACAACTAATACTAATATTTGTACTTTGGGACAGGTTGTAAGCTACAGATTAACACACACATATGCATGTCTATGTAAATATGCGCACATATGAACACACGTACATGTACACATATGCACATGTGTTTATGTATATATGATATGTGTTTACATATTTATAAATGTGTATACATATATTCACACACATGTGTATATACACATAACATACACATCAGTACACACACTCACATATATGTATATGACAAATACACATATACACATCAGTACACACACTCACATATGAATGATGCTAGGGATATGGATATAACCCAGTGTACTTGGCAAGTGCTCTACCCCGAGTTGTTAGCACCAACCCAGCAACATGCTTGTATTCAGAAAAATGTTCCATCACAGAGGGGAAAAAAACCCCACCAGAAAAGGAAGTCTTTTATTTCCTCACCTAAACGAATGTTTAAAATAAACAATGATGAACAGAGAGGCCACGGATTATGATTTAATGCTCTGGAATATTCCAGAGAATTCACTGCCTGTCCTGCCCTCCTGCTGTGTGCTCACCTTCCCCTTGCCCCTGGCTGAGTGATGAAATGAGGCATGGAGATCTCATTTGGTGACTGATTGAACCGCCCCCTCATCAGTGGCTGTTTCCACCCAACTTCACAGACCAGAATCTCCTCACTTGGAGCGAGTGCATGTTAGATTTTACATATTACTTTTAAAATCCTAAAATTAAACCCCCAAAACTTCAAATTTATTAAAAGCGATTTTCCAGATGAACACAAAGAGCCATACCCACGTTACTTCACTTGGAAACAAATTTGTCATCAGCAAAAGAGTGGGAAGAAACACACATTTACCTGCTTTATCATACCTGAATAAGGACTCTCTCGACAACCAGATTTCATTCTGCTTCACGGTTTTCCAGGAAAAAAGCAGGAGCAGTAACACAGTAGATGCCATCAGGGAGGTGGCCCCACACCGGCTCAGCCCAGCACACAGCTTGTTCAGTCCATGCACGAAGAGAATGCAGTAGCCCATGCTGGAACACAGCATAAGAGCAAGGTCACTGTGGGTCAGGGGTCACTGTGGGTCAGGGAGTCACTGTGGGTCAGGAAGTCACTGTGGGTCAGGGGTCACTGTGGGTCAGGGGTCACTGTGGGTCAGGGACCACTGTGAGTCAGGGAGTCACTGTGGGTCATGGGTCACTCGGGTCAGGGGTCACTGTGGGTCAGGGGTCACTGTGGGTCAGGGAGTCACTGTGGGTCAGGGGTCACCGTGGGTCAGGGAGTCACTGTGGGTCAGGGGTCACTGTGGGTCAGCGAGTCACTGTGGGTCAGGGGTCACTGTGGGTCAGGGGTCACTGTGGGTCAGGGGTCACTGTGGGTCAGGGGTCACTGTGGGTCAGGGAGTCACTGTGGGTCAGGGGTCACTGTGGGTCAGGGAGTCACTGTGGGTCAGGGGTCACTGTGGGTCAGGGGTCACTGTGGGTCAGCGAGTCACTGTGGGTCAGGGGTCACTGTGGGTCAGGGACCACTGTGAGTCAGGGAGTCACTGTGTAGAGGGTGACAGTGGGTAGGAGGGTCACTGTGGTGGTTTAAACAAAATTAGTCCCCATTGGCTCATGTATTTGAATGCTCTGTCACCAGAGAGTGACACCATTTGAAAGGATTAGAAGGATTAGGAGGCGTGGCCTTGCTGGAGAAAGTGCCACTGGTTTCAAAAGCCCAGGCTGGCCCTGGTCTCTCTCTCTGCCTATATATCAGGTGCTCAGCTCCTACTTTATCTCTGCCTCTGTGATACCGCACTCCTCACAATGATGATAACGGACCAAACCTCTGAAACTGAGTTGTCACGGTCTTGGTGTCGCTTCACAGCAACAGAACCGTGACTAAGACAGTCACTGCGGGTTGGGGCTCATTGTGGGTACGTAGTTCCCCAAGCATACTATCAGACAAACAGGCCTGCCCTGTGCTAGAGGAACACATATGAATTCTACTGTCACAGACAAGTGTGGGTTGTCTAAGGCTCTCACAAGATGGCACTAGCTCTCCTGTACTGGTGTGAAGCCACAGGTTCAATGCCTCGGGTGTGGACATCCTACATGGGACCTGAAAAGACATGCTGACCCAGGCTTTCTCACACCTCCATCACAAGGTGTGTTTGAATTTAGAGCCGGGGCCACTGCAGGTCCTACCCCCGTAGCCTAGAGGGCCATCTGGGAGGAATGGACTACCATGGAGGACCAGAGACAGCTAACGTCCTTCCATTTCCCAAAGCCACCCACGCAAGGCTGCCCCCTGAGCTGGACTGGTAAGGTTTTCTTGCTGGCTCCACCCCGTTTCCCTCTGAAAGTTTCATCTCTGAAAGCACACGGTCCCTCCCACCACTCACACACCTACAGAGATGCTTCCTGTTGGCAGAATAGTCTCCAGAGAACACAGAGTTTGCCAAACATCCCACCTCCATGGGTGGCCAAGAACTAACTTGAAGCCAGTGTTCCCACATGTGACCCCAAGTACTGATTTCAGTTGGCACAGGTCCTTCTGTGCCTTATACAAACCAGAAGAGTCTCCAGTATGAGCAAAAGTTTTCTCACATTGCAGTATCCATATCTGACCTTAGAGATGTGGGGTTGCTCTACAAATACACTGTTTCTGTGGAACCAGTTGTGCAAATGTTATTTCAATGCCTGACCATAATGGCTTCTCGAGTGTGCAAGCTTCCTTGCTGCCTGTGCTTCTGCCCCGGTCAGGTTCCCTCACCCCTCAAACTAATCAGGATACTTGTGGGACCATGAGAAGGTCCACTGGAGTTCATTATTTCCTATATTATAACTTGTTTTTAAAAGAATTTTATTTTTAAGTATTTCACTTGTGTGGAGGTCCAAGGATAACTCTGTGGAGTTGGTTCTCTCCTCCCACTTTTCCACAGGTGTTGAAGATCAAGCTCACTTGAGGGCCCGCCCTCACTCATCACAATTTACTGACTACTATATATATAATACTATTACAGACACCAAGAACTTCACAGTGAATAGGCAAGACTGTAATATAATCCTGGAACATGGGCAAGAAACAGTAAATGAGTAGGTAGATTAAATCTAGAGCATGTGTGTTATACTGTGCTCCATGGAAAAAGAATCAAGCTACGGAAAAATGGGCATCTCAACATGGTCAAGTAAGAACCTGCAGGCATATGAGAGAAGCCCTGAAATGCATGGAGAGCATGCCATAGGGACGTTTGCATCTCGGGCTCACTCTTGCTGCTCTCCTCCATACAAAGACTGCTGCGGGGTGGGAGCGATCATCTTGTGTGGTTAGCACCTTCTGACTCAGTGCCATGGCTTCTCACAAAGCTACGGATGTCGTGGGCTCTTAGTCCAAGATGCTGGTAAAGAGGGTGGTTAAGGATGTCGGATTAGGTCTGACATCAAGTGAACAGAGGACCAGTGAGACTAAGCCAGGAACTCGGACCCTTTACTGCCCCACATGCTGCCCTGCTAAAGGGTCTCTGATGTGGCAGGCTGGATCCAGTCCCACCCATGATATCGCCTGCCTTTCATCTTAGCTCTGTATTCATGAGACCTCACCAGCTGTAGGAACCAGAGCTGCCCTAGTGTTGCAGGAGGTCCTTCCGCTCCTCCAGCCAAGAGCCACTGAGATACCAGCCCATTGGGGCATGGTCTCTCTCCCTTTGAAAAAGCGGCTACTTCCCTTCTTGCTCTTTTTTTGCTTCCTGCTCTGGTTCCAGCGACTAGACTTCTTCCTGATTGCATAGAGGGCTGTTGTCTGGGACGGTTATCTGTAAGTTTTTTCCCCTTTAAATAAATATCACCCTATTAATCATAATTCCAAACTGGTGTGGCATTGTTTGTGACTTACGCCTTCAAGTAGTGCAGACGTTTTATATATTAGGGCTCACGAAACATTATCTCTCAACAATCCTGCTAGATGGAAGCAGCACACTCAAGGCCTCTGGCCTTCCCCATCCTGGTCTCCCTTCTTCACGTCTCTCAATCCTATTTTCACAGAAACACATGGAAGGGCTTTCTTTAAAGAATTCAGCTCACTGTCCCCATCCAGGGCACTGTGTCTGTCCACCGTCCGTTTCTCTTCCTAGACCCACCTACGTGCCTCGCTGGCCTCCTCCCTGAGAGGAGAGCACAGAAGCTTTGGCGTTCTCCGAGCTTCTGAGTTGCTGTGCTGTCTGTGAACTTTAATACACTTGTTTGCCTTTGCTCCTGTCAATCTATTTATTGTCAATTCCATTTATTGACATAAATATCTAGACTCTGGAGAGCAGAGGGGGAGTTCTTTTGTCTCTGTGTAGGCCACAAGGCCGCTGTCATGCCTCCTTCACTCTGTTTATGTGAGACCAAGCACACGCCCTGTAAATGCGTGGGCATGTCTATACTCCCACAAAATTTATTTGTAAAAACAGTGGAGGGCAGACCCGACTCATGGGCCATATAGCTGGCTGGTCCCTGCTCTGTGAGAATGGAGGAGAAGCCCCCTTGCCATTTGGCATTGATTTTTGTATCAAAAAATGATATTTTTTTTCTGAAGTCCTTGAATTGACACGTGGTTTCAGAAATGCTAAGCCATAGAAAGGATTCTCTGCTAGGTTTGCAATTTGGAGGGAACCATTACATTCCTTCAGATGCAGACACTACAGTGAGTGAGAGACTCCTCCATCCTGAAACTTCATCCTTCAACATCTGTTTCCATGCAGCTCCCAGCAGTGGGCAAAAGAAACACGTTCCTTCTATTGCCAGGGGCAGGACAAGGCCACAGAGGAAGTGGAAAATCGAGCAAATGAGAAACTACATGCTTTTTTTTCTGCAGGGAGATGGAACGCGAGTCTACCTTGCTCCGGTGACTCTGGTTAAGAAACCTCTGGGCTGCTGACCAGAGATTTCCACGCAGAACATACAGGAGCCCGCATGAACCCAGCACTGGAGAAAGTCTGAGCCTGCAGAGCCACAAGACAATAGCTCAAACTCAGAAGCAGTTTGCAGACCTACAGAGCCATCAGCAAATGGCTGTAGTCATCACAAGGTTCCCTTCCTCCCTCCTTCCCTCCCTCCTTCCCTCCTTTTGTCTTAGAGAGAGAGATACAGTGTGTGTGTGTGTGTGTGTGTGTGTGTGTGTGTGTATGTGTGACAGTGTACATGCAGAGGTTAGAGGATAACTTGTAGAGATGTGGGGATAGGTTCTTTCCTTCTACCACGTGGTTTCCAGGAATCAAAATCAGGTCAGCAACTTGGGGGTGTTATCAGACTTAGGGTCACAGTCAGGTCTGGCCACCCAACTTCAGTAGGATAATTAAAAGAAAGATTTAATCAACATGTCCGTACGGTGATGAAGGATTTATGGGGTAGCTAGGATCACAGGCCTGTACCACCAAGCACAGCTGAAAGTACCTAATTTGTGGACAAGCCCCAACAATCCACTGAGACTATCTACAGATAAAGCTAACATTACAAGATGGCCACAACCCTCTAGTTTTATTAAGCTCTTTGTTTGAAGGGTCTAGAGAAACGTGTCCTCTGACTTCACTGTGCGCTGTTGATGCCGCTTCTCATGAGTGATCTCATGGTAAGTTTTTATTCCAGTTGTGTGGGTATTATCCCCATATGGTTCCAAAGAAAAGCCCTGAAGCATTGAGCTGAGAGCTGGTGGTGGTTGTGCCCCACGCCAGTGGTGACTGCTCAGAAGCCAATACTAAGAGTACCCCCACTTCTGCCCTACTTTTTCCCATCTCAAATGTTCAATGGGGAATTCTCCAGAGGACTGAATGTATTTGGAGGTGAGAGTTCATTCGGTCTAAGAAATCCCAGTGGCATTGCTGAGCAGCTCTCTAGTCCCTGCACAAGGTGCTGTGCTCCTGGGTTAAGATGGGAAGTTTCTTCACACGTGATTCTCTATGAAAGATTGCTGGGTCATTTTTCAGTGTGTCCTCAGGATAACCAGGGCAACTGCCATTGGTTTCCATTTTGATAGTGAACATAATTCTCTCTTGGGCTCTTCGCAATACAATGCTTCCGTTCCCCCCTCATAGTTCACCCAACAGCACTAAGATTTATGAGGCCTTTTCCTGGCAGATAAAGCAAGTCTCTGAAGTTGGACAAAATCCTTGGTCTGTATCTCAACCCTCACACTTGCTGATTTGGGGTAAATTATTTAAATTCACAAGCTCTTAATTTCCTTCCTTTGTAAAAGGACATTATTTTATGCTGAACTATGTCCACTGTACATTAAATAACAAATGATAACATTAAGATTCTTGTGCTGTAATATTAGGGGTAGGCAGTTAGTTTCTGCTGAATAGATTGGGAGGCAGAAAATCTGTAACATTTGTATATGTTCCAGGTCAAAACAGTTATCTCTGCACTAGTGTCCTGCAAAGACAGCAGGGTCCTACGATCTCAGGTCACTAGCAAGTCGAGGGACTGCAGGGGTCCAGGAGCAGACTGTCTGGAGCTTCCGGATGACAGAAAGGGAACTCCTGAGAACTCCAAAATCAGAACAGAGTCAAGAGAATCCAACTTAACCCCTTGGAGGCATAACTGTGTCTATTACGGGATTAATACTGTCTGCAAACCTACCTCTAAGGGTTACATGAAATACTGTATGTGAGCATGTTTCAAAAACTGAGTAAAAGGGGAGAGGCCATGTTGCCATGTGGACGGTTTTCGTGTTCATGAGAGCTGTCGCTGTGTGACACTTTGCACATGGATGAAGCGTTTGACTGGAACTATAAATAACCCAGTTTATCAAAGTCCTGCTCAAACAAAAGGTCCGACTTATAAGACAATCCCAAGCATTTTTAAGAACACATGTGAAAAATATCCTTGAAACTACAAGCTCACTTGTACGGTAGTATTTGCTTCAAGTACTGAGTTTATCTACGATGTATGTCATAGAGTGTAACATAGACGGGCAGTATGTGGAAGGCATGTGGCTATGGACTTATTAACATGTACAATGTCAGAGGTCAGAGACAAACACAGAAGCAATTCTTCCCTTACACCCACTTTGATTTGGATATAAACTATCCCTGCAAGCACACCTTTGAATGCTTTCTAAGAGTGTGGTGTGATCTTTTTCTAAACACCTGCCCTCCCTGAGCCCTGGGGAGTCTGTCCCCTTCTCTGCTCATTCTGGTTCCCCTGCAGTAGCTGGGGATACGCTCTCTGCTCCTAAAGTGAAAGATCCCGGCTGGCGTGCGGGGCACGAGGGTGAATATTCACCTGCTTTCTCTGTTACCTACACCTTTCATCAGCTGTTTCTGCTTCATCACTTCTATGCAGTTTTAGTTGTCTTTTCCCCTCTTCCGGTGTGTGTGTGTGTGTGTGTGTGTGTGTGTGTGTGTGTATGTGTATATATATATATATATAATGCTAGAAAGATAGCCATACAATTATATGTTTCTCTTGAAGTCAGGATAAAAGAGCAAAATTTCTGTGGAAAAAAAAAAATGATTTTAGCCCCCAGACTCCCTTCTCTGCTCAGCTATGACATGCACAAAGTGACATTTATCAGAGCGAGAAAATGTTATTTCTGTGTGTTTTGATGGTAAGACTTTGACCCCAGAAGCCAAGCAAATAGCCAAGTTCTGTCTCTTTCATCGAAAGATTTCTGGCAGCAAATAAGAAAAGCCCTTTTCTGGTTTAGGCTGGAAGGAGAACAGAAGTGGAGTGCATTGTTAATCACGAAGGAGGAAGATAAAAGCAGATCGTGAGTCAGGCTCAATCTGGCTTTTCTATAAGATAGCCAGATCAGTCCTCCAGCTGCTGGACCCAGGAGGTTTCTCAGAGGCTGGCTGGGGTCTCATGGTGTGATGGACAGTGGGTAGGAGGCTCAGTTTCTCCAGGAACACTGACAGCTAGGCATCCTTCCTTCCTCCCTCCCTCCTTCCCCTTTCCCTTCCCTCCCTTCTCTTAGTTAGGGCATAAAATTGGGGTTTTCTTTTGTGGGTCCTTAGTCTACAGGACTTGAAAGGAAGCTTGAGAACAATTTTATTGGGGTTTGGGAGAAAACAAAGGGTAGAGAAAGCCCAAAGCGTCAAGGAAAAGTGTGTGCAGGCTTTGAAAAAAGGGATACAAAAAAAATGAAAAGGAAAGTTACATTTCTCCGAGTAACTGAAAAGAACAGGCAAGTTTAGCAGAGCTACATGTCAGGGCCTCTGTGAGTGACTGCACAGGCTGGGGTTTTAGGGAAGGATTAAGTACTTTATCTCATCAGAGGGATAATCGGTCCTCCCATCTCCTTGGCATGGCTTTAGCTATCACACTCTTCCTCAGGGGTGGTATCTTGGTGAGGTGACTGACAGGCCCAGTTACACTAACTATTTTTATTTAAAAATTTTCTTTAGAGCTGCATTAACTCTAAAGGGAGGACACAATAATTTACAATGTTCTAATCTTTGGCACTGACCAGAATGTCATGTCTCCTTGAGGACCAGAAGTATTCCATTCTTTTAATCAAGAGTTGGTAGCCTTCCCTTCCTGGGCCTCAATAAACCCCTGACATCCATCAACAAAGATTGTAAAATTGTAACAAGTCCTCGAGAGCTGAGACCCTAGCTGCCTATGTGCTACACACCTTTATCCTGAGTACTTGGAAAGTAGAACCAGGAAGATCTCTTTGAGTTCAAGGTCAATCTGGTCTACATGCCAAGCTCTAGGCTAGCCAGGGCTACATAGTGAGACCCTGCCTCAAAAAAAGAAAAAAAAAAAGAGTTGAGACCCTAAAATCATTCATGACATGGATTGAAACTAGATAGAACTTAGCTCCACTGTGGAATTCCAAAGCTGTTCACCCGAAGGGGTTCAGGAGTCTGTACCCCCCCGTACCTCCTGTGCCCATATAGGAGAAGAAAGCTAGAGAGAGGCTGCAGTCCCCTAAAGGCATTCCTTGCCTCTGGCCAGGGATGTGAATGGGACTGCTGCTTTCTGGGTCCCTGCACGAAAGCCGTCATATGTGTTTCTACCTACTGCCCTCAACAGCTCAGCTCACGTGGTCAGGAAGACAAAGAACTCAAGGGAGGGCTTGAGGCACCTGACCTTCTATCAGCCCCAGGATCACTGCTCAAGGGCAGGAAGCCAACAGACCTCTCTGACCAAGAGGCTTTGGCGTCTGCTGAGACTATCCCTCTGCAGGGGCAGGAGCTATGATGGGCACAGGGTGGCACGGTCAGGTTCTGATGGAAGAAACAATCCCTTAGCAAGAGTGCGAGGTACCAGGCCAGGCCCCAAGAGGAAAGGACAGCCATCTCTGGGATGAAGGCTAGGTAGATACTGACACTCTGCTGAGTTTGATATAAGCAAATCCAGGCTGGCTCTCAGAGGCAGGCACTTGCTTTGGCAAATACTGACATTTTCTTTACAGCGCAGTTTTATTTTCACCTGAATCCTGAAGTAAAGGGGAAACTCTGAAGCCCTGCTTAGGACACAGCAACAGAAGTCAGAGCGTCCATGTTTTGTCTTATGTAGCCCCGGTTGTTCTTAGATTGACTCTAGCCAAGGATGGCCTTGAACTCCTGATTGTCCTGCCTTGCTTCCCAAGTGCTGGGATTATAGGTGTGCATCGCCAATTTCTCCCTTTTAAAAATGAGAAAATCTGATATAAAAAAGCTTTATGCTTTCCTTGCTCAAGGTCACATAACTAGTAAATGTCAGAACAAGACTGTCCCCTGATTCAGTAACATTTCCAGGAATTGGGACAATGACATTGAATAAGATGACAGACGAGCTAAAACAAAGGGCAGATGGGCAAAGCTAAGCAACGTGTACGCCATAGCTAAATATCATCTTAATTCCTACTTTCTAAATTAAAGAGGGGGGAATAAAGAAGATACTGAACACAGTAATATTGGGCAAATCAACAAGTATTTAAAAACATCACAACTATAATGGATTGTAATGCTGCTGCTTGTATCCTGAATACGGGAAGTTGTGATTCCTGCTCCACTGTGAGGTTGTACCTCTCGGCCTGTGAGTCAGGGCGCAGGAGCCAGCCTGGTCCCTGGAAATGGCGGCGGGGCTCAGAAGGGCCCACTGCCGTACAGAGGACCGTCGTCTCTCAGAAGGACCCACTGCCGTACAGAGGACCGTCTCTCAGAAGGACCCACTGCCGTACAGAGGACCGTCTCTCAGAAGGACCCACTGACCCACTGCCGTACAGAGGACCGTCTCTCTGAGCTCTCGGGGCTTGCGCATCGGGTGAGCATAATTACCTAGGCATGTACAGGACTCGCTCGGCCACCACAAAGCCCACCCTGAAGAAGAGGTTGCTGGCTGGAATGAACGGGAACACGAGGAACAGCAGGCCGGCCAACACTTCCTTGTGCTCCAGCCTCTGCAACACACAACAGGAAAAGGATACATGGATCTCGGCTCAACTCTGCCCCAAACAGCACGTGACCACCTCACCTTTGGGTTCTCAGCTGATGAGGTCACATCGGAGAGCTGAACTGATCTGCTTAGAGGTGCCGGCTTGCCACACACCCATCTGTGCCCAACACACACCCGTCACCAGAGACACCTGACAGACGCAACTGGTGGTGACCACCGCCCACTGCTCTGGGAAGCCTGAGAACTCTGCTGCACACTCTGTCCCCACCCCTCCCCCACAGCCTCGAGATCGTGCAGAGGGCAAAGCAGCTGGGCAGAGCCAGGCACTGAGACACAGCGGTACCCTCTCCTAAAGAAGAGGCCAAAAGAGTCTCTAGCAGGAGCCAAGCTTTGTATAAAGGAAATGCTGTTCTGATGACCAAACTGGGGGTGCCATTGTGCAGGCAGCTGAATTGTAGGTTTCTGGGTGCCTCTCAAATTAAGCTAAAGCAGATTTTTTATTTAGGTTGGGTTTTTTTGTTTGTCTTGTTTGTTTGTTCTGTTTTGAGACACAATCTCTCTCTGTAGAGAAGAGACATACAACAATCCTTCTCCCATAGCCTCCCCGGTAGGTTATGAGAGAACATATGTATGAACAACTCATAGGCATGGGTTACCAGGACCGGTTACAAAAATTTTTTAATTTAAAAAACCACTATGAGTTGGCCAGTGGTGACACATGCTTCTGATCCCAGAACTTGGGAGGCAGGCAGATCTCTGTGAGTTCGAGGCCAGCCTGGTCTACAGAGTGAGTTGCAGGACAGCAAGGACTACACAGAGAAACCCTGTCTTTTCAAACCAGAGAGAGAGAGAGAGAGAGAGAGAGAGAGGGGGGGGGGGGGGGAGGAAGCTCACTAAATTGGTAAAGGACCTTTTTTGAGTATTTGTAAAGATGTTTCTTAATCTTTGTGTCTTTAAAACTAGTAAAAATTAACTTGTAATGGTTCTATTAACTAAAATCTCTCCCCTCAGAGTTCAGGGAACCCCATAGGAGGAAGAAGAGGCAGGAAGAATGTAAGAGTCAGAAGGGAGGGAGGACACCAAGAAAACAAGGCCTCTAAATCAACATGAACAAAGCTCACGTGGACTCACAGAGACTGAGCAGCACGCGCACAGGGCCTGCACGGGTCTGCACCAGCTCCTCTGCATGTACAGTGTTGTTGGGATTCCCGAGTGTGTGCACAAGCGGGCTTCTGATTTGTGTGCCCTCTCCGGCTCTTCCCTTCTTGTTGGCCTAGCCTGTCTGACTTTATTGAGATAGTTTTTATTTTATCTTATATTTTACTTTGTTGTTTTTTTTTTTTAAAAAACTGAATGAATGAATGAATGTAAATCTAGCCACTCGGGTGAATGCAAACAGCAGAACTCTCATCTATCCCTGCTAGGAAAGGGAGGATGAGTTTTCTCTAATGGAGTGACCCCGGGTGTATCAACCACTCGGGGGCAGATCTCATGTTCAGGAGTAGTTAACCAACAAAGAATGGCAGCTTAGCTTTTATGTGGTTACAGCTTGGTGTTTTTTGATTTGTTTTCTTTTCTCTTTGCGTGATGTTGTGTTTTGTTTTCTAGGTTTGGGGTGTTTTGTTGCTGTATTGTGTTTTTGGTTTGCTCTTTAAGAAAAAACTTTAAGTTGGGTATTAAGGAGAGTTTCTGGACAAATTTGGGAGAAGGGAAGAATATGATAATATGTATGTATATATATATTTATATATAATAAAATCATTTTAGAAAAGTGGCTGTTTTATACTTATGTGTTGTAACGGACACTGTAGACAGACCTGCACCTCCATGTTTATATGCAGTAGATGTGTTTGAAGAGTTTTAGTTAAACACATTGAGGACATTGGATGTTGCTAGTTTAGAGGTACAGCCGGCAATCCCAGGACTCAGAAGGCCGAGGCAGGGGGACCATGGCCAGCCCGAGGCTAGCCTTGGCTGCAGAGGGCGACAGCTTCAAAAACAAACAGAAAGCTTAAGAGTTGACCAGGTCTCCAGGCGGCTAATGGCTGCTAGGGGAGGAAGGGGCATTTCCATTAACGGTATAGCCGCAGGTATAGCCGCAGGTAAGCAGCTGGAGCTCCTGTAACAACCCCTCACCCAGGATCTCACAAGAAACCTGCATGAGATAATTTAAAAAAAAAAAGTATGAAGACAGAAGAGTACAAGGTGGGAAGATCAGGAGAGAGGAAGTGAAACAAGAAGGATAATGGAGGGCAAAGTGCCAAAAATACATTATATATGAAAATGCTGTAATGAAACCCATTATTATGTATAATTAACACATGCTAATAAAATACAAAGAAGGAAACCAAGTAGAACTTTCCATATTGCATGCTGCATCTTTAATGACTCCCATAAATATTTAAAGTACTATATTACTTTTAATAACTAGAAAAGAATAAGACAATATTATGGACATAAATAAAATACCCTACCGTGAACTACAAATACTCTAACTATGCAAAGTAAAAGATTTGTCACCAGGACTTTATTAAAATCTTTGTCTTATTAACTACCACATGCAGAGTAATGAAGTCTCTGGGAAAGATTCCGTATGATTTGAAGAGTTTTCCTCAAATGATATCTTTCTGTTAGTAATGACCTATGGGAAGCAAGTCCTAGAAGAGAGGGGATACAGGTCATTTTAGTGGCTTCCAAATCAGGTAAGTACAGACAAATGTTACGCATATATATACATCATATACATACATGTGTATATATCTCTAGGATCTTCCAAAATTGCCAAATAAAAATGTAAAAAGAAGGAAAAACTGAGGCGCCAGTTGACTGTGTTTAAAAGCTACAAGCTGTCTGCTTCGGTTTTCTTTTTGTTGCTGAGATAAAACGCTCTGACCACCAGCAGCTTAGGGGAAAAGGGTTTATTAGGCTTACACTCCCAAGTCACAGTCCACCACTGGGGGAAGTCAGGGCAGGAATATGAAGGAGGGCCCGACTACTATTCTACATACCTCTAACCACGGGACTTGGTTCACAGCCAAAGAAGTGAGACAGGAACCGTGGTGTGGCTTTGTGATTGGAAATTATGTCCAGGTAGCTTCTTAGGCAGTTTAGGACCAATTGCCTAGGAAATAGTGCCAGCTACAGTGAGCTGGGTCTCCCTGCATCAATCAATAATCAAGACAATCCCCCACAGACATGCCCACGGGCTAAGAAATTACATGCCCACGGGCTAAGAAATTCTTTAATTAGGATTCCCTTCCCAGATAATTCCAGACAGTTAAACAGGGAACAGTCTGAGGCATTCCAGTCCAGGACCTGGAGTACTAACCAACAGCAAACACCCCCTCAGAATGTTATGCTAGCACTGACGATGAACCCCAGAGTGGGTGCCTTCTCTATGCCCAGCTCCTCACTATCCCTGAATCTACACTCAGTACTTTGGAAATAATCTTTTTATTCGGTTTTAATTTGTAGAGATAGCTGACTTTCACTTTCAGCTCTTTGAAAGCTAACGTCTACGAGAAATCAAACTCTGTTTCTCCACTTTGATAGATCTAACTCTATGGTTCATTCAAAACACCACAAAAGCTGTTACGCGTAGCAACTCTCTTAGCAATGGAGATAACAGCAGGAGCCAGGTGGCTGAGACCCTCAGCACTCCACTTGAGAGACCGAGGACATGTTCCAGACTGCAGAGAATCCATCTGCTCTGCACCGAGGACCTTGAATCCATTCCCCAGCAATGATGACACTGCTGGCCACATTCTGGGTGGCTCTGCACGGTCTTCTCCTAGCAGCCTTGGCAGTCTCTGCTTCTCTCTGGCAGTGACTAGCTTGTCTGTCTATGGTACAGCTCCTGCCTAGAATCTCTATGTTAGGCTCTGAATACTGATTGTTCCTCCAGACCCTGGCAGGAGTTTAGTCCCAAGGCTCATGTTTAAAGTATTAAGAGTATGGAAACATAACCTGATAATGGCCGTCAGAGGTGGGGTCCTGCAAAGTGAGTAGATTTGATGTGGTCATCAGCATGAGCTCCAAGAGTGAACCCTTTAGGTTTCATGAGGAGGACCACACAAATGAGAGCTCCAAGCACACTTCCTCCATGGTATGATGCAGTCCAAGGGAACCCTCACCAAAATCCGAGTTTTCAAACCTCTCTTTAAGAGGAGTTTGTCTCAAAAGGATGGAGCTAGAAAACATATTGAGTGAGGTAACCCAGACCCAGAAAGACAAATATCATATGTACTCACTCATAAGTGGTTTTTAAACATAAAACAAAGAAAACCAGCCTACAAATCACAATCCCAGAGAACCTAAACAATAATGAAGACCCAAAGAGAGACATACATGGATCTAATCTACATGGGAAGTAGAAAAAGACAAGATCTCCTGCGTACATTGGGAGCATGGGGACTTTGGGAGAGGGTTGAAGGGGAGGGGAGAGGCAGGGAGGGGAGCAGAGAAAAATATAAAGCCCAATAAAATCAAGAAAGAAAGAAAGAAAGAAAGAAAGAAAGAAAACATGTGAACATGTGTAGTTGGGAATAAGAAAAAATAAATGATGGAAATTTGTTAGGAATGCATGAAGGTACAAAAGAAGAAGCAGGAAGGAAGGACAAACGGCAGCAAGGATGTTAACAGCGGAGTTGAGTATATTTGCTAAGGGATGGACACACACAAATATAATCATTAGGTGTTGTGAGAAGAATTACTAAAGAAAGGAGACATTCAAATAAAAGTAATGCAATGTGATGTTTATGTTGTAACAAAAAGAGAGAGAGAAAAGGAGTATGCCTCAGATAGTATGTTATCAAAACCCAGGTGAATCCGTTCTCCATGGCTACAGCTCTCACCCTGTGTGTCCTGCTGGCTCTCTGGTTCAGGGAAGGGAGAGAAGACGGAAATGCAGCTCTAAGGAAGGTTACAAGTCGGGCACAGGTGGGCTGGCGGGGCTGGCTCCAGCCCGCCCACACGCGCTTCTGTCTCCATATGGTGTTGACCACTGCTTTCCTGACAGGCTTCAGCCCTTCGGTAAATCTCCCATTTTTAAGATCAGTGAAGCTATAAAAATTTACAGTGTTTCATAAAAACCACAATTATGGGGTCTGGAGAGGATGGCTTAGTCAATAAAATGCTCACCTTGCCAGCATGAGGATCCAACACCCATGTGAAAAGCCAGATGTCCTAGTGTCCTGTAATCTCAATGCAGGGGGAGTGGAAAGGAGTAGACCTGGGGTTCACTAGACAGCCTGACAGGCCTAGCTGATGAACTTCAGGCCAGCAGGGGACCCTGCCTCACAACACAAGGTGAAAGGTGCCGAAAGGACAGGCAAACTTGTCCTTTGGCCTCCGCACATGCTCGCTCTCTCTCTCTCTCTCTCTCTCTCTCTCTCTCTCTCTCTCTCTCACACACACACACACACACACACACACACACACACACAATTTAAAGCTGATTCCTGGGGGGTGGTTACAGCTGTCTTATTCCCAATTCTACACACTCAGCGGGACCCCTGACAAAGCTCTAAGAAGAAGGGTCAAGGATAGCCCCCTAGGAGATGAGCATACTCCACGTCTCAGGTTGGACAACCGTTTGTTCTCCTAGTCTGATATTGGAGGCATGAGTTCGACTGTGGCAGAGCGGCATGGCTGCCCTGTATTCTGCCTGGCTCAGGCTGGCAGTGCCATTTCCTGTCTTTCTTGAGCACAGATAATGCCTGGTAAATGCTCAGAGGGTAGAAGCTAAAAGGGAGGAACGGCTGCAGAGATTATGCTCCCTGGGAGGCAAATGGGAGCGCGTAACTCCATGCTTTCTCTCCGCCAGTTTCAACACTGCTTTTTCCCACCCTGTGTGTCTTGGCTAAAAAACACAACAGAGCCGGCGGCGGGTTGAATCACAGCATTCAAGACCGACATTTTGGGTTTCTAGTCTTTGATTTTGAACCTAGGTTGTTGTTTTTTTTCCCCAAATAAAGCGTAGTGTTTGATTTGTATTTAATTAACGGTCTGAACTTCCTTGCCAGCACTGGTTCTGAGATTTCTGTTTCTTATCTCGTTCAAGTGTACAATTAGACAATTACTCTGCAGGGTGAAATGAGGGGGAAGGCTGGAGTAAGTGCTCAGGCTGCCTTAATCTGAGTGGAAGATAATTTATAACTTTACTTGGAAGTGTAAAGTCAGATTTTTGCTTAAACGTGTTGTTAAACGTTTAGAGAAGAATTAACGCGGGCATCTTCAAAGGTAACTTACAGGATAATAAGTACAGAAACATGCATTTGCTTTAAGCTAGGGAAGCATCTGGAAGGAGTTCAGAAAAGTCAGCAAAGCAGAAAATGCTGCAAAATAAATCTTCACCCAGTTAGAATGAAAATATTTAATTTAGGGAGACATGGGGAAGTCAGACATGACTGTCTTCATCGGCATCTCTGGTTCCGAGCAAACATGAAAACAGGCAGTGAAACCTACGTGTTTTTGTTTTGGAAAGGGTTAGACTGGAAGGAAGTGGCAAGATGAGCTACCTTCTACTCAACTTATAAATCCCTCTGTGAGCCACAGAATGAATCCTGTTGAGAGGTCAATAGAAGCCACCTGCTAGGCTGTATTGGTGGAGGACAGGAGGAGGCAGGAACACATACATGCCGGGGAAGGCTGTCACTAAATTTCAGTGTGGCTTTCAGCACTTAACCTGTCAGTTCAGTCAGTGGGAGTGAAGGTTTCGAACTAAGGGTCAAAGCCAGGCATGGTGGTTCATCCCAGCACTTGGGAAGTTCAAACAGGACGACTGAGAATTCAAGTCCAATCTCCTTCTCTTCCCCGCACCCCCCACTCCCCCTCCCCCACTGTATGTGTGTGTGCAGGTGTGTGAGGAAGGCGGGTGTGGAGGGCAGAGCTCACACAGGGGTCTTTCTCTACAGCTCACTTTATTTTTGAGACAGTCTTTCAGGGGACTTGCAGTTCAATGTTTGGCTTATGCTGGCTGTCCACAGAGCCCACAGGCTCCACCAGGCTGCCACTCACCACTGGGGTTATCAGTACACACCACCATGCTGGACTTTTATACGGATTCTGGAAGTCCGAATTCAGATCTTCATAAGTACTTTACTCGCCAAGTCATCTTTCCAGTCCGAGAGACTTCTCCTAGCCCCAAACAAAATAGAACAAAATGCCTGCACCTGACTAACTCCAAAGCTGTCCTCCTACAGCCAACTCCAAGTGAAGGTAGAAACACCAGGGTAGAGACACCACCAGAGGTCAGTGCTTCAGTGTGGAGGAAGCCAGATAAGATCGCCCCTTAGGGCATCTAGCAGAGGCGTCCATCAGAGGAACACAAGCTCAGGTGTCCTACAGCCTACACAGCACTGCTCCTCGTCACACTTTCTGCTTGAGGGATCAAGAAATGGTTTGAGGTGGTTGTTACTCTCCTGAAACCCAATGTCTGAGACCAGACATAACACACATACTCGGTGACTGGAGCCGGTTAAGATGTAACATTCTGGGGCCAATGAAATGGCTCAATGAGTAGAGGCGCCTCCACCAAGCCTGACGCCCTGAGTTTGATACCTGGGGTCCATATGGTAGGAGACCACTGACAAGCTGTCCTCTGGCTTCCACACAGATGCATGCCCGCAGGTGCAAGCTCATGCATGCACACATACAAATGCACATATAGGCGCAGGTACGTGCATGTACACACACACACACACACACACACATATTTTTTTAAAGGCAGATTTCACAGACTGTGGCTACTGAATAATAAATCAATACTACATCTGAAAAGGACTGTGGGGGAGATGACGATTACTTTAGGCGTGACAAATTAAACACTGGGATGGAACTGTCCTCCCCAGAGAAATTCTAGTGACCACAGAGATGCAGAGTAAGCTGGGGGACGACAGCCTTCTGAAGTTTAAATCTTGTTTTAAATTTACCTTTTCGATATTCAGTAACTTACAAACTGCTGAGCATGGCTCTTCTAGGAATGTAATGTGATTGACATTCGGGGTTCACTAGGACAGAAGGGCCTCAGCAGTGAGGAGGAGCTTGGAGGAGTACGGTCGGACCTCACCGGATACCTAGCCTTCAGGAAGTGGGTCGCATGTGCCCAGGCGTGGTTGGTGGCACAGGAGTGGTACTGTGTTAGGTATCTACCCTGTACAAAATGCCCGAGTAATCAATGGAAAGACGAAAGGTTTGTTTTCTACACAGTTTTGGAAGTTCTAGTCCATCATTCGTCGGATTGCTGCTCTTGGTCCAATGGGAAGGTAGCCCATCACTGCAAGGACGAAGCCCACCATAGTGGCCAAAAAGCAAAAAGAGTGAGTGTAGCCAATGCCCCAGTGGGCACCCCCAGTGGTCCAACTTCCTCTAAGTTACTACCTGAAAGCTCAGCTAGGTCCCTTTAGCGCTTCAGGCTAGGGACCACGTTTTGAATACATGGCCTTTGGATAATATTCCAGACACAAACTTGAGTAGCCACAGAATCCAAGGTCAACAAACTTAACTTCACAAGGGTGTCTCAGGAAGGGAGAGAAGTAAAGACTCAGTGAGGATCAAGGATGGATTTAGATACAGCAGAGTGGTGACTGGATCTGCCTCTGCTGGGGTTGAGGAGGCAGGCAGAGCAGGAATCAGAAGTGTTTCCTAAGTCCCTTTGTCCTATGGATATGTGTGACTGGCAGAAAGAATTTCTTACCTACCACACTTGTGTGGAGACTTCTGCTAAGCAGGCACTGCCCCCAATGCAGGATGCCCTGACATCTCCTAGGCAGGTACCCCCCCCCAATGCAGGATGCCCTGACACCTCCTAGGCAGGTACCCCCCCCCAATGTAGGATGCCCTGACATCTCCTAGGCAGGTACCCCCCCAAGGCAGGATGCCCTGACACCTCCTAGGCAGGTACCCCCCCAATGCAGGATGCCCTGACACCTCCTAGACAGGTAACCCCCCCAATACAGGATGCCCTGACATCTCCTAGGCAGGCACCACCCCCAATGCAGGATGCCCTGACATCTCCTAGGCAGGTACCCCCCCCCCAATGCAGGATGCCCTGACACCTCCTAGGCAGGCACCACCCCCATGCAGGATGCCCTGACACCTCCTAGGCAGGTACCCCCCCCCATGCAGGATGCCCTGACATCTCCTAGGCAGGTACCCCCCCCCAATGCAGAATGCCCTGACACCTCCTAGGCAGGTACCTCCCCCAATGCAGGATGCACTGACATCTCCTAGGCAGGTACCCCCCCCCATGCAGGATGCCCTGACACCTCCTAGGCAGGTACCCCCCAATGCAGGATGCCCTGACACCTCCTAGGCAGGTACCCCACCCATGCAGGATGCCCTGACATCTCCTAGGCAGGTACCCCCCAATGCAGGATGCCCTGACACCTCCTAGGCAGGTACCCCCCCAAAGCAGGATGCCCTGACATCTCCTAGGCAGGTACCCCCCCCCCCAATGCAGGATGCCCTGACATCTCCTAGGTAGGTACCATCCCCCCAATGCAGGATGCCACTAACATCTTTCTGCCAAGAAAAAGACAAGACGCTTTTCTTGTCACACTTGCTGAGAGCTGTGGTTCATCTACCCACATGGAACTGCCTCAGAGGACGAACACTTGTTCTGTACTCTGGGATCAATGAGGAGGAGGAGGAGGAGGAGGAGAAGACATAAGAGGTATGCAGCCGTGTTCTCCTAGTGAAGACCCAACTGGCTTATGGGGGCATCTCTTAGCAACGGCTCACCCTGTTTTATCAGACAAACTGCAGAGGCGGGTCTGGCTGACTTCAGGTCACTCTGCATGGATGGCACAGGGATCCTCTTTCCTGAGCGCTACAGGAAAAGTACGCTGAGATTTGGGCGTTAGCAGGTAGATTTAGTTTCTGTTCCCAGCTAGGAGGTCCTTACCCAGAATCAAAATACTGTCTCTACCAAAATGGGTTGCAAATCAGGGGACATGTCAATTTTCCTGATTCCAGGTGTGTGATGGTGAACGCCTGCTAGACGATCCGTTCTCACAGAGGCAGCTAAAGGGATTCTTTCACAAGTTACTGACCCGGCTGTCCCGCCTCACTTTTCACTGTGGGTTCAACTTACCACAGCTTAGATTTCCTGGACTAAAGATGGGGCAAAGGGTGGAGCAGGAGGCTTTGTGATGTACAGGCTTCAAATACCTGTAATTTTCCAAGTCCAGACATAAACATACCAATGTGCCCCTTTCTTTGTGTCAAAGCAAGGAAGACACGCCCATCCAAGGGCCCATTTCTGTCAAACACGCGAATGTTTAGGGAGAGGGCACTTGACAAAAGGTGGGGCCTGATGTGGGCCAAAGTCACGCAGTGGGGTCATGTTTTCCTTGGAGGGGGGATGCTTGTGAGGTTCTAAGAGAAAAACATTCTAGACAGAAAAACCAACGTAGTGTGTTTCTTTAGCAAGTGTTGGTGTCCGACTGTTCTCAAGGGAAGACGTTGATGTGATGGGAGCCTAAGCCTATGAGAACTCAGGTTTACTTGCCAGTGACTCAAATCCTGAAACAGAGGGAATTTTCAGGGCAGCGCCAAGGAGGGCAACATTAGTAAATGCTCCTTCTCCCCAGTTAGTCACTGTTCTATACCAAATGTCAGGCTCCTGGTTACAAGCCCAAAGCCAGTTTGGCCACTTGGACTTACCAGCTCCTCCTGTAAACACTAGAGGCCTCTGGCAATCAGAGTCAGATGGGTTTCAGGAATGAAATTATATTATGCCTTGGACAAGATTCTACCCAAATGCAATCATTTATTGGAACATGCTGGCCCCATGAAGCTCCAGGGACTCCCTCCTCTGCTCTCCAGCCCTCCTACCAGAATCTTCCATGACCCAGGGCTGGGTAACTCATTTGTAACCCTAACATATAGGGGCCTAAAAATCAGAAAAACAAACCCAAAACAAAAAAACCCTATGAGCTCCAGGATAGCCTAGACTACAAGAAACCATGTCTCAAAAACTAAGAACAGAGTTTTCCAGGAAAGGTGCCCTCTGTAGTGACCACACAGCACGGCACCGGGGACTCTGCCAGATCTCTGCTCCTAGCGCAGCAGTGAAACCGGAGGAGCAGCTTCTGCTATTCTGGGTGTGGGGTCACTTTGCTCACCTCTGGAAATGGCCATTCATAAAGAGTGGAGCTGTTGACACCGCCTTCCTGGACTAGCCTAACAGATGTAGTAGCCTGGACACATCCTGACGTCACAATCACAGCAACACTGTAGCACACACACCACACCACACCACACACACCACACCACACACACCACACCACACCACACACACCACACCACACACACCACACACACCACACACACCACACCACACCACACCACACACACCACACACACCACACCACACCACACACACCACACACACCACACCACACCACACACACCACACACACCACACCACACCACACACACCACACCACACCACACACACCACACCACACCACACCACACCACACACACCACACCACACCACACACACCACACCACACACACCACACACACCACACACACACACACACCACACACACCACACACACCACACCACACCACACACACCACACACACCACACACACCACACCACACCACACCACACATACCACACACACCACACACACCACACCACACCACACCACACACACCACACACACACACACACCACACACACCACACACACCACACCACACCACACCACACATACCACACACACCACACACACCACACCACACCACACCACACACACCACACCACACCACACACACCACACCACACACACCACACACACCACACCACACACACCACACCACACCACACCACACATACCACACACACCACACACACCACACCACACCACACCACACACACCACACCACACACACCACACCACACCACACACACCACACCACACCACACACACCACACCACACCACACACACCACACCACACCACACACACCACACACACACACACACTGGGGTGAGGAGCAAAGGGGGTGATCGCTAACAGTCTCTACAGAACGAAAAACAAAATTCTGTATTGCGAACGGGCTGGACCGCAAGGCAGAAGTGAGAGGACAGCCAGGCCAAGGCAATAACCTAGGGCTTTAATGGCAAGGAGAGGGTGGGAAAGTGCTCACAGTATGAACTAAGCAGATGTTGGAGTCAGGGGAAGAGGAGGAAGAGAAAGAGGCCCAGAGAGGAAACCTCGAGAATTTTGGCTTGGGCCAACAGTAGAGAGCACTGGGATGGAAAAGGCTGTTGCAGGGGTGGAAGGGGGAAGACCAACGACTTTGTTCAGCAGTTAATCGGGCATGGTGGACTTCAGACGAGACGCACATACAGACAGCACGTTCTACTATTTGCTTAGCGTGGTAAGATGCTCTAAACATGATTCCATTTATCCTTGACACACTATACGTAAGAAAGAAGTCCCACAGGATGTACCATGGTAGGAACAGAGACAGAAACACTAAGATTCCCATTGCAAACTTGCCTTCCGACGCCTGCTGCTCTTTAAGCAACGCACACATAAAGTGGGTATTTCCCCTTTAATGAGGGGTAGCTGTTCCTGTGCTGAACTCATTTCCCCCTGGGTACTAGGATCCCACCTTCTAAAGAACCTGATGATCCATCCTGCCTCGTATTTTCCAATTCAATAAACAACACAACAGGCTTTTTATTCTCAGCTGCTTGTTTCTGCTACTTTTAACTCTGAAACTCATGATTTCATATTTCGTGGCAGAGAACAAGATGAAAAAGAATATGCTCCTTTAAAGACAACGCTATGCTCTGATAGAAACAGAAAGGGCTGGATGGTTTGAGGAGTTGTAAAAATATCTTTAAGGTTATAAGTTTAAAATTATAGGAAGTATCTTACAGCTTTGTGGTAACAGGTTAGTTCCCTAGAACGGCCATTCATTAAAGTAAGAGAGAAATAAGAAGTATTAAAAAGAAGACTATAGGGCTGCGTAGACTGTACAGGCATCAGAGTGCTTTCTGTGTATGCACGGAGACCTGAGTTTGATCCCCAGCACCCATATCTAAAGCTGGGCACGGTAGTGAGTGTTTGTTGAGGGAAGAGACAGAGGGGCTTGGGGTTCGCTGGCTAGTCAGATAGCCAGCAAGTGCCAGGCTCAGTGAGAGATTTGCTTCAAAGAAATAAGGTAGGGAGTGATTGAGGAAGATACTCAGTATCAACCTGTCTGTCCTCTGTGTGCACACACAAGTGCTCACTATCAACCTGTCCTCTGTGTGTACACATCTGCACATGCACACACAAGTGCTCACTATCAACCTGTCCTCTGTGTGTACACACACGTGCACATGCACACACAAGTGCTCACTATCAACCTGTCCTCTGTGTGCACACACCTGCACATGCACACACAAGTGCTCACTGTCAACCTGTCCTCTGTGTGCACACACCTGCACATGCACACACAAGTGCTCACTATCAACCTGTCCTCTGTGTGTGCACACACCTGCACATGCACACACAAGTGCTCATTGTCAACCTGTCCTCTGTGTGCACACACCTGCACATGCACACACAAGTGCTCACTATCAACCTGTCCTCTGTGTGTGCACACACCTGCACATGCACACACAAGTGCTCACTATCAACCTGTCCTCTGTGTGCACATACCTGTACATGCACATATACACATGCACACACAAGTGAAGATTACCTTTCAAAATACTAAATCAGGGCATCCACTGTGGATACTAGATAGAGTTCACTGAGAATCACACAGTATACAAATCGAGAAAAACAAATGAAGCTGCCTGTGATGGATAAAACTCCTGTTGGTAATACACAACACTAATTCTCCTGCTAAGACACTCAGCAAGCCTTTCAGCTGAGGCATGAACATCAGAGCGGTAGGTAGGTCGTTGGCTTATTAAACGGCGTGACTTATGCCAGTGTGATTGCCCTGTGAAGGCAAAGAATAAAGAAAATTATTTAATGATGTGGAATAACTCCTGTGGGCCCAGATCAAAAGCAGAGCAGACGGAGAGTGCCAGGAACAGGCAGACCACATCACACGCACACCTGGAAACACGATTTGTAGGTTTCAACTCCAGAGGAAGGAGCCAGAGGAACTTTACAAGAGCATAAGCCATCATCCACAAACAGAAAGCAGTGGGAAAGGCTTGGCTACGGGGCTCTGATTTTCAGATGGCCACTGAAAAAAAAAAGATGTATTTCTAGTGTGTTTCCTGCTCCACTGTACCACAGAGAAGTCAGCAGCAGCAACAGCAGGAGGACTGAGAAGCAGCTGCAAAAGCAAAGTGAAGACTGGGGACCTTGGACTTGGTCTCAGCACCCTTAAAAGAACTGACTTTTTTTTTTTTTTTAAGGAATCAGTTTTTGGTAAAATTTCAGGTACCTTTAAAGGCATTCATTACATCTCTCAAGTTTAAAGACCGTGAAGGGTGTGACCCCAGTGTTAGCTACTCTCTGATGCTAGCCGCTCTTCCAACTCTTCATTAGCGTTCAGCTATAACTGTCAGGGTTAGCTTGTTAAGGTCAGTTTTTTTGGGGCTGTTCGTGTGTCTAGAAATGAGCTCGAACTGGGCTATCTGAGCATTTCTGATGGTTAGATAAAGCCAGCATTCCTCAGGAACTTGTGAAACCAGTTCCCATCTGGTAAAAGGAGTCATTTCTCTTGCTTCTGGCAGAAGGGACATATGGTTCCATTGATATATACCTGAGGCTACAGACCAAAGTCCATGCTGGCCTCTGGCTTCCTCAGCTCCTACTCACAAAGCCTGTGATCTCATCCTGGCCCTTCTCTCCTTAGATCCTGCTCTCCTTAAACCCTGACTATACACACTATTCTCACTGTTCTCTCTCTCTCTCTCTCTCCCCCCCCCCCCCGCCTCCACACTATACTTTCTTCTGCTATTCTCCCCTTTCTCTCAAATACAGCCCTGGCCATGCCCAGTCTGCTTCCTTTTCTCTTTGCTCTGGACTCTTCCAGATGCCTCTTGATACTTTCTCTCTCTTATGTACAATAGAAACCTTTCCCTTAACCATGCTGTGAAAGGTCATGTTGGCAGTTTCTTTACCATGCCCCTCTTATACAGTTAAACTAGTGATTTCCTCTGTAACACCTAAACACACAAACTCTGCCTATTTCTGTGGTGGTGTCTGTTTTATGATTTGAATTAGGACTGTCACCCACAGGTTCAGGTGTTTGAACCCAGCTATTCTGGGAGGCTTTAGAAGACAGAGTCCAGCTGGAGGAAATGGGGTGGCTGGGTGGAGGCCCTTGGCTAATCTCCCTGCCCCATCTCTGCCCCCTGATCTGCCCAGGTGAGCAGGCAGATGTTCCCTGTCACTGGGGATGAAGGGAAACTGGATAAGGGTGAGGTAGAGGGTTGACGCGCATAAATAAAAATACCTTCATATACATTCTGACTGTTTGGACAAGCTTTGGTCTTGAGTGACAGAGACATAAGAAGCAGCCAGTGGCTTCCTTTGTGTTGACTCTGCTGTTTATACACAGGATCCCTTTTGTATTCCTGGAGTTGTGCTGACATTTTCAGGATGATAGTGACCATGACAATGAGCAGACTCTGCAAACAGTTGGATATATTCGGTGTCCCCTGTGAGGGCCGTGTGAGAAGGCACAGGGTGCCCTGGTCTGACCTCACAGCAGGGTGCAGGAGGGGAGGGGACAGACACAGGTGAGCAGCAGAGCTCCCCATCCACCCTAGCCCCTCCTCCTCCGAGGACTTGGGGTGGCTCCTCTCACACCTCCAGCACAGAGGACCGGGCGTCACGTGAGGTATGTGGCCATGAGTTTAAAGCGTGGTTACCATATGAAATCAGAATCACAGGAGAGGAGCCACACCACATCTTTACCATGCAGGGCGCAATGACGTGAAATGCGGGAGGGAGAGCAGCGGCGGGTCTCTGAGGATGGTCCACCACGCAATGGTCTCTCCTCACCCTGAAGGGTTACAGGTGAAAGTCCAGTTCTGTAGTACTGGTCAAGGGCAAACAGAAAAGATCACCGGGGTAGAAGACTGAGGCCTGGGATCAGTGTGGCCATGGTTAACAAGGTGGCAGAAGGAGGAGCTAGTGAGACGGGCTGGAAGGCTGCCCTGGCTGAGCCTGCTTTGGAACTGACCTTGTACACAGGACCTTGGCAACACAGTCTGGAGCCTCGACTGCCAAGGTGCCCAAACGCACCACCCAGAAGGCCTGAGGCAAGCTAGGAAAGACGGAGTCCCTGTCATCCCGTGAGAAGAATGTCTGTGAGATGAAGGAAAGTGAGTGGGGAATGCGGTGCGTGGAGAATGGGAACGGAAGGGAAAGGCAGCGTGGGCACAGGCCGCTCACTATTAAATGCCGTCTTCATCCTCCAGGCTCACTGCTATTTTAATATCCACTGTATTGAAACACAATGTTTATCTCATCAGGTTTCGTAAGGGGCATTCTATAACCCGGTGATTCATGTGTCACAATAATATGATAGCCTATTATCTGAATGAGCAGAACACAAAATAATTCCTAGCAATCTGGAGTCATGTCTAGTTCGACTGTATGGCTCTACAATAGAATAATTTTGTGCCGCGGGGTTGGTTAATTTCTGTTTCAAGGATAGAGCTGTGGCAGATCACATGGGTGGCAAAGCTTCAGATGTCTTGTTCTTTAAAACAGGAAAAAGCAACAGCAAGGTGTGCCTTCTTTGGTCTGTCTCTCTGTCTGTGGGTGTGGGTATGTCCACTTGACTGCTCTGATTCCTATTCTTAATGAGACTGGGGATGTCAAGGCACAGATAACCCTTTCCAACAGTTGCTCTTCCTCCAGTCCTGCCTCCTTGAGAATATGGGACCCTACTTAGAGACGTGAGGGGGGACTCTCCACACCCCCGGTGCCTACTCTTGGAGGAGTAGAGAGATGAGGATTGTGATGTGGACTAGCGAGAAGCAAAGCAAGGCTGGGAACTGATACTAAAGGCAGTCCCAGGAATGAAGGCAGCTGCCTCTTCAGGGGAGGGGGTTCAGTGGCTTCCTTCCCACAGGAGGCCCCCTCAAGCCCCTACTGCTGCAATGCTCCAGGTACAGCATCCCCTCCCTATGCACCCAAGGGCGAGGCTTGCTTCCCAGGTCTCAGAGCTGCAGTCAGTGACTTGTCCTCATCTCCAGGAAACCATCCCGAGATTGGGGTAGAAACACAGACAGGCACAAACCTCTGACCTTTGACAGAAAAGAAAAAGAAAACCTTCGGAGGCCCATCCTCAGAGGAGGGGCAGAAGGTGGGACCTCTACTTCATGACCCATCTTTGTCACTGTGGGCCATTAGCCAAGTCAGGTGATCACCTTTCCTTGCCCTCTTTTTACCCAATTTGTCTTCTATAGCGACTCTGCAAGGCTACAGTCCTTAAAATCAAACTCATCACTCCTGAAAACCACTGGGCAGCATTTCCCATCACTCACAGGACTATTTTAGGGGAGTGGTCATAGAAAGAAAGTTATTAAGAGGAGACCCAGTGGGAAGAAGCTCCCTAAACACGGGGTGCTTTCCTAAGGTTGTAAAGTTTGTACAAGTCATAAAGAGAAGCCCCAGGGCATGTTTATCCCACATGTCTCCTGGGGTAAATTCCTTCATGGATGGCCTAGTCTTCCTCTCTGCAGTACAGACATACCTTCAGCGAAACCAACTCACTGTGTGAGAGCAAACTAATAACTTTAAATTTTATTATTAAGAAAATGATTTTACTTTAAATTTTGTTGTTAGAAAGAACTTGAGCCAACGATGAAAAATTCTAGACTGTTCTCCACATTCTGTCACAGAAGCTTGAATGTCTCCCTGGAGAATACAAGTACAGATGAGAAGGAAGAGGAGGAGGAAAGGGAAGATGGGGAGAGGAGAAAAGACAAGGAGGGAGAGCAGCAGTGAGGAGAAGGAGGAGGAGGAGGAGGAGGAGGAGGAGGAGGAGGAGGAGGAGGAGAAGAAAGAGGAGAAAGAGGAGAACGAGGGAGACCCAACACTGAAGCAGGAGACAGAATTAGCTCTACAGAACCTCTCTGCTGGGAACATAAGACAGGGCAGCCAGTGCACGGGAAGGGACAGTCTGCAGGAAGTTAACAATGAAGCCGTTCCGTGAATCCACAATATGCCAAAGAGAGAGGAAGCATATGTCACTGGCTGACTGGCTGGAATGTCTGGCCAGCAAACCCAGGGATCCTCCTGTCTCCAATACAACAGGCGCATGCCACATCCACCCTGGAACCAAGCTCTGGACTTCACACTTTCACTGAAGGCACCGTGACACCTGAGTCATCTCCCAGTCCTGTATTTTTTGAGAATACTGAGAGTTTTGGTCAGAATTTTAAAATTGTTGCTATTGTTTCTTTGTTTTGGTTTTGGTTTCTGTGTGGATCTCTGGGTATCTCTGCTGTGCCTGGCTGGTTTTGTGGCAGCCAATGATTTGAACAAAAATTATATAGAGATAACTCCCACTAGTGAATGTCTGCCCTCCGCTGCTGAACCTGCGTGCGTGGAAAGAATTCTTTCAGACTTGCCCCAAACAAGTCTCATGCTCCACAGAGTTTCACACCCACATATAATGGCCTAGCTGTCATCATAAGACTGGGAGAGGCTTTGGGGCAGCAATCTGCAGCTTCGTCACTTACGCAACCTCCTCCTTAAATCCTAACTGCCGGCCAGGCACTTAACACTGGCCTGTAATCCCAGGATTTAGGAATGCAGAGGCAGGGGATCAAGAGCTGAAGGTCATCTGCACACACAAATGGAGTTCAAGGTCAGCCTGAGCTACTGGAGTCTCAGTCTCAAAACACTGAACAAACAAAAATTCTAGCTGTTATTGCTTTTCTCCACAATTCAATCAGTTACTTCCAGCCAGGAGACTTGTGAATTTTTCTCACCAAGTCTGGGAGGACGAGAATAACCCAGGTGAGAAGTAGTTCGTCAAGGTAGTGGCAATTTCCCATCAATCAGAATTTTCTAGTTTCTTCTACCTTTTCTATCCTTTAAATGATTGAGCTCAATAATTTCGTTTAGTTTTGTATTTTTTTCTGACTGGAGAAGAAACCATCAAATTTAATATAATGAAGTGGATATGGAGTCTCAATCACACCTTAAACATTTGTAAGTATATTATTTATTAAGATTTCATTTATTATGACATTATATCAAATAAATTCCTTCAAATATTAGCCACCCATACCAGGAGGAAAATTTTATTTTTACAAAGTATCTAGACATAATCAAAGAAATTATACAGAGCTGGAAATATGGCTCAGTGGCTAAGAAAAAATGTTATTCTGTTGGTTCCCAGCACCCTGTCAGCTAGCTCACAACTGCCTGTAACTCCAGCTCCAGGGGATCTGACACCTTTTTCTGGCCACCACAGGCATCTATACACACGTGGCATACCCTCGTAGAGACACATACATATACACATAAATAAAAACAAATCTTTTAAATAAACATATGATAAAATTAAAACAGGCATGGTCTATTAGCCCTGCTAAAAACTTTTTAATATGTATTACCTATTAGGAAAACTTAATTTACAAAGTTCTGTGAGCAAATAACATGTGATTTTTGACCCAGACCCCCACTACAGAAAGGAGTGGCAATGACTAAGATGGTCTTTTTTCAACATGAGAGTCCATTTGCTCTCAGAGATTACCTTGAAGGCCGCCATGCAGTGCAGGCTCAGTAAGGCCATCACCACTGCCAGCAGGATGGTAGCAAGGTTCCTCACATCCCATACGGTCTCCACCAGAGGAATACTGCCCACTTGCCAGTCGTAGCACAGGGTGATGGGTGCCAGCAGAAGCCACACATTGAAGGCCAGGAGGTAGGAATAGGTAAGGAACCTATGAAGAGAACAGTTGTGAAATACAACGTCCCACATCTTGCAAACACCTGCTCACCACAGTCCTAGGAAATAGCATGTCTGTTCTGTCATTGTTTGTGGTAGAGGAAGACAGGGAAAGATACCAAACTATTAAATTAATCACCTGGGAACTTATCTCACAGTTTCTAGACACCGCGTTGGGTGCTGACTTCAACAGAAGGCAAATAAGGCATAGTTCCTCTGGAAGTTAATTAAATTTATCACACAAGTAAATGCATAAAACATAGGGTAAATGCTATGAAGGAAACCCTGATGAAGGCAAGTGGCAAATACACTCTTGCTTTGTGGGAAACCCTGCCTCTTAGAACGTCTCATCTAGTTATTGGCCAGAATCTTACAATACATCTTGACAGCAGATTGATCCAGATCACACTGTTTTAGAAAGTAAAGTATTTGTGGTAGGGTGATTAAATCTCTTATTCACAGTTGGTAGGGTAGGGGACATGGGGGCAGGAAGACAATGGGTGGGTTCTTATCCCCACTTCCTGTCTTCTTTGGGATTAGAGGAAGGTCAGTTCACCCAAATCCACTGAGCCTGCACAGTCATTAGGCAGCATCCAAGGTTCTAGAAAACTTCGGGGCTCTCAGGACAGAAAGGCTCTGTCCAAACCACTAGGAGGTTAGCAACTGCCACAGGGCTTCTAGCTAAAAAAAAAAGCCCCATGCTGAGAGGACCTGAACACACCAATCTCCATTAAAATGCTTGCCTGAGTAACTGGAGGGCTGAGCAGAGAATTTGTTCTTTGTTCTAGTCAACACCTGACAGCCTCTCTAAGCATCCATGTTGACTGTTTATAAAGGGGTTTAGGATTGTGCCTGAGTGTACCTTAAAATTGGAGAAAAAAAAAAAACCCCAGCTTAGCAGGCAGAGTCCTTGGCACACAAGCATGAAGACCCAAACTGGATCCCCAGAATTTACTTTAAAAAGCCAGGCACGGTGACAAGCTCCTGTAACACCAATGCTGGCCAGGTGGAAACAGGAAAATCCCCAGAGTTCTGTGGGCAGCTAGCAAAACCTACTTAGCGAGTTCTAGGCCAGTGAGAGACCCCATCTCAATGGAGGTGGACAATGTTTCTTATGTAGAAGGTGACCTGTGGCCTCCAAACACATTTACTCCTATATCCACAGGCACGCACACACACACACGCGTGCACACACATACACATGCACGCACACACATACACAAATGCCTTATTAAACAAAGAAGCAAACACACCCAGAATTATCATTCTCCAGGACCTAAGAGCCATGCTTTAAACTTCAACCAACAAGGAAGGCCAAGGCATCTGTCTCCAGTGTAGTGGGTGTGTGTGGAGGAGGGAGGGCGGGCAGGCTCTAACTTAGTAACTTCCAGCGAGCAGATAAAGATGACACCTTCACACAAATCAGAATGGACTCAGATCTTGCCTTTATTGTCAACAGTTACTAAATAAGACCTGCTTTTACCACTGTAAGTGATGGGCAACCTGGTTTGTTTATGACACCCATATGGAATTAAGTAGAAACAGGTCACACCTTGTCTCCAAGGACTATACAATACAATAATGCAAACAATACCCTCTGAAAGACGGGAAAAGTGAGATGAAAGTCATCTTGGGGCTCAAAGAAGAGCTCTCTCACAGGAGGGCTTCTTGGGAGGGCACAGAGGTCAGACTAGAATATCTGAGTCATCCTCTGTGACTTGATATGATTTCTAATCCCAGAGGAGTCGTGCTGGTCGGTGTGTCTGAAGGACACCTCCACAGGGTTTTAAATGAGGCAGCAAGACTCATCTTGAATTTGGGGAGCACCATTCTATGCGCTGTGGTACCAGACTAAATAAAAACTATGATATTAATGGGTGATAGAGCTGGATACAGAACCTCATCGTTAAGTTTTAAAATGATAGTGTTACAAGATGGAAGGACACCATGTGAAATAAACCAGTTGAGCTTATCAAAGTCATAATTTCGGATTTGCTTCAGTATAACTGACCAGGCACAAAAGGGAAGAGAGGAGAATGGGCCAGATGGTTGAGGGTTGGGAGTGCCCACACTGACAACGGTGTGGGTGTTCACATGCCACCGTCTCTCCTTTTGTGTGTCGGATATCTTTCACGACGAAAACCTTAAACAGAGGGGAGGTGATAGATATCTTATTCTAGCTACATTTGGCCCTAAGGCTATTTGATAACTCTATGTAGGGTTTCTTGTTTGAAGTCCATATGTTTGCTTTGCCCCGCAAGTTCCCTTCCCTTGCTTGTTTTCTAGAACTGCAATGTTGTGCCAACTAAAAAAGAAAACTAAGATTCATATTTTTTTAAAGTTATAGTCTTAATGGGAACAGAGTAAATCACAGATGAGAAGAAGCCACTGATTTCCAATTTGTATGGATTCTGATCGTGTAGCTAGCAAACTCTTTAAGCGTTTTCCAAGATACGGACATAGCAGCAGAAAAATGTTTTGCAAATACAAGCAACAAAGAAGCCATTTGGAATCACTCCAAAAGCTAATTTTCTTTTAGGGAGGGCTATTTGAGCTAACTGTGATCAACAATTACAAGATTTCTTTTTAACTCCTTCTCTGTGAATTACGTTCAAACTGTTAAAATTCCAAAATGGAATAAATAGCCTGTGCACCGTGTCTGCTCTGCTGGGTTCCCATTTTTCTAAAAGGCAAGAGCAAAAACAAAATGAATTATTTACCAAGTTTCTACTATAAATCCCATTAATGGAGGAATCCACAAAAATATCTTGCCAACCAAACAGAATGTGCAACTCAGAGAACTGGAAATTCAATGTAAACAATTTAATGCTTCATTTTTTTTTTTTTTTTTTGGTTTTTCAAGACAGGGTTTCTCTGTGGCTTTGGAGCCTGTCCTGGAACTAGCTCTGTAGACCAGGCTGGTCTCGAACTCACAGAGATCCGCCTGCCTCTGCCTCCCGAGTGCTGGGATTAAAGGCGTGCGCCACCACCGCCCGGCCAATTTTTATTAAGAACCCAGGAACAACTGAAGAAGAGTTTCATAGCCAGAAGTGGTGGCGCTTGTCTATAATCCCAGAACTTGGGAAACTGAGGCAGGAGGATCACTGCGACTTTAACACCCGCCTGCACTACTGTCATTTTTAGCCTTAACTTCCAACTTGATGCAGTCTAGAGTCATCTGCCAAGGAGAAACCTAAACTGAGGGATTGCCTAGATCAGGTTGGTCTGTGGGCAGAACAATGAGGGATTGTCTGACCACTGATTGGTATAACAGGACCTAGCCCACTGTGAGCACCAGGCCAGCCAGGGCTAGGAGTGAGAGAGAGGTCATGTCAAAACCACAAAATGACATAAAGATGATATCACAGAAATATACAAAAAGGACAAGCTTCTTAGGGGAAGAGTCCCTGCCAAACTGCCCCCTACTGAAACTGTGTGGCTCTGGGAACCTAATTGCTCGTTTTTGTGAGGAAAAAAAAATTGCGATTTAAAAGCAGAATCCCACAAGAATTGTGCCTTTGCCTCTGAGTGAACATTTCTGGTTAGGACAGAGGATGAACCCACCACTCTCCTTGTCTAGACAGAGGCCTATGGCTGGGACATAGGGACAAAACCAAACCACAAACATCAGTTCTTGCCTGTTTTACATAAAGAACGTTGCTGCTGGAACCATCCTCCTCATCACCTACAGAACTTCATCTCCCCGTTAAACAACCTCCCTCCAACTGAATCACTGAACCCCAGTTGGGGTTGGCTTTGTCATGACTGTTAAGGACAGTACCACCATAAACTGTTAACATTAGATAGTAATAACATCTAATCATTGGGCATTTGGCCCTGTTGGGCTTACCTGGACCCACAAGACTTAGGGTTTAGGGTTGTGGGTTTTGGTGATCTTTTCTGCCCCTCTGCAGCAATTGCTTACTGCTAACCTTTCAGTTCCTAAGAGTTCCGATCTTGCTTTCAGTAGATTTCCCCAGGACACTATGTCCAGGAAGGACAAGGCTATGCAGATAACCCGCTCAATGTCATCTCTAGAACCTTCTGCAGGAACAACCTAAGAGAGCCTCTCCTACATTGTCTTTCTAGATTGACAAGAACTCTTCTCTTGAATTCAGTCAATATTAATTCATTCCCTATGTGTGCCTTAGCTGCTGGAGATGATTAGGTCTGGCCCTGACTCTCCACCAGGGTGTTAACAATACACTGGTGGCAAGAAGATGGCCATGGATTGTGTGATTGAATGATGGCATTTTAATACTAAATTTCAATAGGAAGGGGCATGTGTCTGAGCCGGGGGGCAGCAGAGACCTAGACTCAATAATGTATACTGTGGGCTAACAAAGTGGATGAGGGTCTGTGAGGATCCTAGCAGGTTGAAGGGTTCTGTTCTCGTGGTTCACGCAACTGAGAATATTTACTAACTAAAATGTCAGGGAAGAATTTGTTTCTAAGAAAGGTAGACCTCAACCTGAATAAAACAATTCTTTTAACGGTGTTACCCATAATCATTTTAAAAGCACACAGCATCATGGGCCCTACCAGGCATGTCTGATAGGCATTTTCGCAAGGCAAACGGGAAACACTATTTCCAGCCCTCGCGCGGTTGTGGAAGCTGACAGGAGCAGTGTGGCGCAGTGAATACTGGACACTGTTACAGAACCGCCAGCTACTGGGGTGGCAGGTATCACAGACGTGTAGGAGCGAAAGACAGAAATAATGATGCGTGTATTGATAGTCTATCCACGACACATTTCCAAACAGTGCGACATTAGCGAGGGACAAGGAAAGGGAGAGAGACTGGATGCTGGTGGTTATCAACAACACAACCTGAGCCCCTCCACGGAGGCCGAAACTGGGTAATATCCACTGGCAAGGGAGCTTATCACCTTATCTCGGCGCAGAGCTTCCGAGTAAGAGGTGTGAGCCCCGTAGGCTTCCTCTTCTTCCGCCACCCTGACAGAGCTGTTCCACTTGAAAGGCAAGCCGCTCACAATCCAGAGCCAGCACTACAAAGGCAGCAGGACCCACACAGCCTCCCCACGGAGCGCAAAATCACAGTTCTTGGGGAGTCTTGGGATTGCAGGTTTGCTCTCAGGTCAGCACAGCCCAGGCTCACCTTGGTGAAAGGCAGACAGATTTGGAAATAATTGCTTATATATGCACATCTGGGGGCTGTATAATAAACTATCTAGAATGTGTTAGGAAGAGGAACAGAAGGGGAGATATGCAAAGAACTGAGGCAGGAGTCAGTAAATAGATAAGTAAATAAAAAAGCCAGGGGACCGGTAGGGCTTGGGGGCCTTAACTCCCAGCACTCTTGAGGCTGAGGCAGGTGAATTACTGTGAGTTGCAGGTCAGTCAAAGATACACAGTAGGATCCTGTATCCTCATCCCTCCAGTCCCCCAAAAAGAAAAGAAAAAACAAAAAATAAAGCCAATTAAAGTTCCTCAGGGAAAAGCTGCTAAAAAATTCTATGTAGGATGGCAACCTAAGCCATTTGTGCTGTGTGTCTACAATACGGATCTCTTCCTTTGTCCCAAGATTTTGGTTAAGTTCAGGAACAAATGCCTTTTAAGAGAGTCTGTGAAGATATTAGCATAAAAGGTTCTTGTCCTACTCAAGTGATCGGCATAGACAGGAGACAGGAATGTCAAGGCTTCCCTGATCATCTTTTCCTGATGGGAGAACAAGGGTCCATCCAGGGAAGCAGGAGACCCTAACACCAGGAGCAACATCTGCAAATCTCCTTAAGCCTCAAAAAAGGAAACCGAAGATGCTATTGCAGTTCCACAGTGATGGGCTTTTCTGTAGGTGCGCATTTAAGTGATTTCAAGGAACTTAAGACTGGTTCTCATTCCTTAAGAATTCCCATCTTAGAACAGAACATGATGGATGCCTTCAGTCCCAGCACTAGAAGGCAGAGACAGGCAGAGCTCTATGAGTTTGAAGCCAGACTGGTCTGCATAACAAGTTCCAGGCCAGTCAGGGCTACACAGTGAGACTCCCCATCTCAAAATAAACAAACAAATAAATAACAAAAGCAAAAAAATTCCCATCTGTACAGTAAGCAGAAATGGTCAAATGGTCCACAATAAAGTGTATCTGAAAACAGCGGGGTAGCCCTCAAAATCAGGAAGCCTCAAGAAAGGTCCCACAGAAGAGGGAGAGGTGGAAGAGTGGAGGAGAGGGTATTGCAGGACTGGGAAGGATAAACACAGACGACGCACAGAGGAGGCTGGGCTTCTGTGGAGGGAGACACACAGAGGGAAGCTGGCATCGGGAACACAGGTGGCAGACCACACGATCACAGTGAGGATGGTCTCACTGAAGACTGAGCAAATAAATGAGTGATCTGAGGAATTGCCTGCACTGAGCTGATACATGAGCATGTCTGTGGGGCATTTTCTTGATTGATGTAGGGGAACCCCTACAGTCCACTGTACACACCCCATCCCTGAAAAAGCCGGGCTGGGCTGTATAAGAAAGTACGGTGAGCAAGTCAGGGGAAGCGAGCCACTCAGCAGCATGTCTCTAAGATGCATGCTTCTACTTCCTGCCTCGAGTTCCTGCCTTGGCTTCCCTCAGTGATGGACTGTAAACTATAAGATGAAGTAGATCATCCCTCCAAGGTTGCTTTTGGTAAAGGTGTTTTATCCCAAGAACAGAGAAGCAAATGAGAATCCTACACAAGGAGAAGGAAACCACACCTATCAGGTCTCCTACACTAGGGTCTAAGATGACAGCTGTAGTATAGTCAGTAGCAATGACGTAAGGTTCCATGAACCAGGGCCTGGGTCAGCGCCAGTCTCTCCCTGGCTACTTCTATCATGTTCTTATACCTTAGACAAGTTTCCCTTCAGTTTCCTCATCACCATGGTGACTTTTTGTCTCAGTTAAGTAGGGATCACCTGAATCCACGGGACACACATCATCGACAGAGCCACGGGGATTTTTCAAAGACCACATGCGATAAGTAGCTACAGTCACCACAGTGGAGAGAAACTGGACAGTCTCTTCTCACAAGGGAGGAGCTTTTATACCTGCCTTAAAGAGAAAATACTTCTGAGACGGAAGCAAAGATAATTGTGAAAGTCATACAAAGTTTACAAATATGGTACAGGAAGTGGCTTTGGACTGAACCAGGCCAGGAGAACCTGGAAGCAAGCCCTGCTTTCTAGAGCAGCTACTGGAGACAAGCTTACTGGAGGGCGAGGTCACGTGAGGTCACAGGGCCACAGTCTCTCACATTTGCGTGCTTGGTTCCCAGCCACCAGTGCTGTTTTAGGAAGCTGTGGAATCCCAAAGAGGTGGGGCACAGCCTGGCCGGGTTTCTGGTCTCTTCCTCTGCTCCCAGAACAGAACTCTCCCTAGAACAGTCAGCTACCACTTGCTCCCAGAGCCACGGATTAGCTGTCCCACCAAGTCTTCCTCTGAAAGTGTGAGCTGAGATAACCCTTTCTTCCCTTAAGCTGTTTCTGTCAGGATTTTTGGTCTCAAAGTCAAGAAAAGTAACTCACATGGGAGAAACTCTTAATTCATCAGGAGTGGTTCCTTGAAAAAATCGACATCAGGGCTGGGGAGAGAGAGAGCCAGTAAAATACTGGCCATGCAAGCAGGAATACCTGTGTCAGATCCTCAGAGACTGGGGGGCAGTGGGAGAGGGGCAGGTGGGTGGCACACTTGTAATCCTAGTGCCAGAGAGGCAGAGACAGGTAGACTCTTGGGGGCTGCTTGCCAGTCAGCCTAGCCTAGCCTACTGGGTCCAAAACAAGCCAGTGAGAGGCCTTGCCTCAAGAAAACAAGTTAGATAGCACCTGAAGAAAGACACCTGAAGGTCCCTCAGGCCACCACATGCACAGGTGCACACACGGGAACTTGGAACTTGGAAAGAATGACACAGTGAGTAAGTGTCTGTCTGCAGCGCAGGAACAGGCATCTCAGTCCCACCACACACCACTCTGACAGCACCTTGATTTGGGACTTCCGTGTCTGCGACTCTAGTCACACAGTATGAAGCACACTCTTCTGTCAGTCCCAGCAGACGAATGCCGACAGATTCTTCAGTGAGGCAGGCAGACAGAGCCAGTGACAAATTTGGAACCAGTAGAGACAGACTTCACAGAGGCAGCCAGAGCACAGCTGAGTCAGGTGATCAGGAGCCAGCTTAGCAAAAGCAGGAAACAAACCAAGGAAGTTCGCTGGAGAAGCTTCAACGCACCAGGAATGGTGTGTGTGCTCCCGGGTGGTGTGGTGGAGGAAGGAACAGGTCTCCTTAGAGAAGCGTGGCCCCCTGGTGTCACCTGTCCCTGCAACACCCCCAGGACATGCATATCTGAAGGCTGAAACCTGACAACAGGAGTACAGTCTTTGAAATAAAGAAGAATATACCTAGGCGTGGTGGTGCATGCTTGTAATCCAGTACAAGGGAGACTGAGGCAGAAGGATTGTTATGGGCTTGAATCTATCCTGGGCGACAGAGTGAGACCTGGTTTAAAACTCTGAAAGAAGGAAGAAGAGGTAAAGGTACGGTTACTGAGATATGCTGGTCTTTCCTGCGTTAGATGGAAAATGCTGCTGGGGGATGAACTATCAGACCTCACTGAAAAATGATCTGTGCTTTGTAACTGGTGAGACCTGGCAACATTTGACCAAAGCCCTAAGTTTGCCAGGGATTCCACCACAGATGTTGTCATTAGCCACCAGCCAGAAGAGAAACATAACCTCACCAGTTTGGTGGCTGGGATGGTACAGCTAGGAAGGCCATGATCAGAGATCGAGGATCCTGAACCAGGCAGATGCTGGGGTTTCCTGGAGGCATAGGATGTGAGGACATCCTCGGCTGGCGAGCCGAAGCAGCATGTCCGCTCTCCGACGCATATTAGTGCCTGTTCATCTCTCCATCTTGGCTTAGGTGCTCTTTGAAAGTCTTTGAAAATCCCTTAGGAATATTTGTTTTGCTCTGGTGCAGACCTCACCAGTCCATGAGCAGATGAGTGACCCTCCTACCAGCTGAACTGTTGCTACCCCCTGGATTCTGATCCCCAATACTCTCCCCACTTTATCACCCTCCCCGAGCCAACCCTTCCTCAAACTCCAGCAGACCCCAGAGGCCCAGATACAGTCCACACCGTCAGAAGAACAGCACCCCTCCCCCGGGCTCCATATTCTGGTCTACATCTTCGGGCAAAGACTTCAGCTTTATCAGAGGCCAGGCTGGATCTAGCGACCCAAGGCCCCCAAAACACAATGGAGACATCCTACTGGACCTCAAGACTCGCCAGTCACCAGAACCCTTGGCCAGAAGACTAGAGAGGAAAGAGAAAACAAAGGAACAAAATACCCATCCAACAAAGACATATGCAGTAAGCAACACCTAGACCAATAATCACCCCAAATCCAGATGCCTAAACGCCATGGTAAGAACACAATAGCGGAACAGGAAATACAGCACAACCAGAACCCAGCGATCATACGGCATCAAGACCTGAACATTTCGACACAGCTAAGGCACAAGAAAATGAATGTAAAAATAACTTTATAAAAATGATAGAGGCCCTTAAAGCATAAATGAAACATTCCCTTAAAGAATTTAAGGAAAAGACAAACAGAACAACAGGAAGAAGTATATGTTTCATCTCTTTATTCTTGCTTAACGCTTGGAGTAGGCTACATCTAACTGTGAAGCTGAGAGTGGTTGCCTCAGTTCATAGACAGAAAGCTTGGTAGGAAATACCCCAAAGACAAACATTACCACCCTAAAACTGAAGAGAAATCATCCCAACATTAAAGGGCATCATCCCAAAGCTGAAGGGTGGGTATGGCAGTTGGTTTGAATAAGAACGGCCTCCGCAGACTCCTAGATTTGAATGCTTAGTCACCAGGGAGTTTGGCACTATTAGGAGGTGCGGCCTTGCTGGAGGATGTGTCTCTGGAGGTAGGCTTTGAGGCTTCAGAAGCTCAAACTGGGCCCAGTGGCTCACTCTTGCTTCCTGCTGTCTGCCCATCCAGATGTAGAACTCTTAGCTACTTCTCCAGCACGACGTCTGCCTGCATGCCACCATGCTTCCTACAACAACAGTAGACTAAACCTCTGAACCTGTAAGCAAGCCCCAGTTAAATGTTTTCCTTTATAAAAGCTGCTGTGGTCATGGTGTTTCTTCATGCCAATAATGATTCTAAGACAGTGGGATCCACCAAGCAGAAACAGGACCTGAGGCCCTGTTTTCTCTCAGAGGTGGAAAATAGCTGCTGAAGAAGCCACAGACCAGAACTCTTCCTCCATGAACTGTCACATCTGGAAATACCCAGACAAAGAGCCCGGAGACTGAATGCCAGTGAGAGATGGATCAGGACAGAAACATTACCAGAGAGCTGAATTTGGGATGGTAACCTGAAGACTGGTGATGTGGGATTCCCCTCTGCATGCTGTGAATATCACTGCTGAACAGAGAAACTGCCTTGGCCTGTTGATAGGGCAGAACTTAGCTAGATGGGGAAAACTAAACAGCATGCTGGGAGAAAGGAGGCAGAGTCAGAGAGAAGCCATGTAGCCACACCAGAGACAGATGCCAGAACTGTCACAAGTCAGTAAGTCACAGACTCATGGAGATACACAGATTAATAGAAATGGGTTAAATTAATACGTAAGAGTTAGCCAATAAAAAGCTCAAGTTAATGGGCCAGGCAGTGATTTAATTAATACAGCTTCTGTGTGATTATTTCGGGGCTGAGCAGCTGGGAATGAAACAAGTGGCCTCCCTACAACAGACTGGACAGCATTTTGAAAATGTACAATACTAACAACATTACAAAGTTCTTATACTGCTTAAGAGGCAAGCTAACATCAGAGATTTAGGAAGCAGTATTCAAGACCATGAACAGAAACAGGTGTCAAAGTAATGAAAGCAATTTTGACAGAGTATTTATTATAAAAATGCCAGTCAGATGGGCAGATACCTTTTTTGAATGTTAAAATTAAAAGTCTACATGAGAAAAAAGGGGCAGGCTGTGTGTTTCAGAAGAACCATGACTCGTGCCAAGCTGGTCCTCAACACCAAGAGATAAAATACACAAGTAAAAATTCAAAACTGAAAAGATCTCACAAAACAAAAGAAAAACCATACAGGCAAAAAACAAGTAATGAAGTATGTTAATTAAAACACGTACACTAAACAGATAGGACAAAGATTGCTGCTTGACATAAAACTAAGGTCAAAATCCTGTTATCTCTGAGAAATACGAATAAGCCCAACTATAAGTCAGTTATACATCCTGTTCAGTCTAAGATTTATCCTAAGTCAAGTTGGTGTCACTTGTCTGTCATCCTAGCCCTTAGGAGGTTGAGGCAGGAGGATTTAGAGCTCAGGGTCAACCAATATAGTGAGACCCATCTGAAAAAAAATTACCATGTTTTATAATATATTACAAAAATATATACACCAAAATAGTAAAGATTATGACCATGAATTTATCATTAAAATGATATAACATTATAAGATATTTATAGCACAGATGACCATGAAAACAGTTGAACATGACATCTTAATGTTTAAAACACTGTGGTCTCAAGCTATTAAAATTGGCCAATGTGATGGTATCTTAAAGCTTTAACAGTACGACACAGCAATCTTCCCGGTGCACAGGAACATCCATCAGCACCGCCTCCTAACTCAGCATCTCTAGGACTTCTGAGGTTGTGTGAGGCACCATCAGCACCATCTTTGCAGATATTGCTCCTGTCCGTTTGTCGTTCTGCGACTCCCAGGATTTTAGGACGAGCCGTCTCTGTGCTCTGCTCTGCGATGCTTGTGTTAAAGGTTACCTAGCAGGTATGTATATTACAGACAATGGGTAGCTAATAAAATACTTGTCGAATAAACAAATACATGTCAGTGAGACTCAGGGCCACAACCCTGCCCTGACAGTCACACAGGTTGAAAAGAATTCCAAAGAGATGAACAGTGTTTCCCTTCCTATCCTCACACTGGCTAGTTCATGGTCATTATTCTCCTCGAAATGCATAGCTGGCCTGAGATTTAATATTACTGGACAGGGCCCAATATGTATGAACTCATTGCAGTGAGACCAGTTATTTTGTACAAATGATTTAGGGCAGTAAAAATGTCCAACCAAACTGCTAAGTACCAAATAAAGTTTCTGTAAGCGATAGCCACTGACCTTGTAAGGAGGTGAGGTGAAAACGAAGCGGGGTTGTCCTGCTCCGAGAAGAGGGGCATAGTTCCTCCCATTATCCACAGGCGGAAATACAAAATGACCGTCACCTTGGAGGAAGGAGAAGACCAGATGAAATACCCACCCACATCTCTTCCGTCTTTGTACAAGCGTTCTGATCCTCTATCGAGAAGTGAAGTCAGCTGTTCCCTCCTCTTACAGCTGTTAGGTAAGCTTGCCTGGGTAACCCTGGCCCCAAATCACGGCACGGGAACCATTCAACTGGGCCTGGACAAGCATCAGGGAGCTGTATCTATGTCTCTGGATACCGGGCCTGATACTGTGTCCAGCAGTAGACAACAGATACATTCAGGCCACTTTGAAAACACTTTGAAAGGAACTTTAAAACCCTGTGCTGTTCATGCTATGCCATCAGGTTCCCATGTATGCTTCCACACACACCTTTGCTCGAAAGTAACTACAAACCTTCCTTGAGAGACGTGTTGATAGTGAGTTTATTAAGCAATCTGGAGCCTCTGAGTTGGGACTAAGTGAAAACACTCTTACTAGCTGTATTCCAAGTATACATTATAGACTTACATAACTGATGACCAAAACGGCCCGCTTTAAAAACGGTCTCAGCGTAAGCAGGAAATTCCCGTTGCTGCTTCCTGTCAGACACCTGAAACAGGAAAGGAGAGGTGAACGTCTAAGAGCAACCGTCTACAGCCCAGTGTTCCTCTCTGTGAAGACACCAAGAGCCTGGCTTTGGAGCCAGGGCATGTGGGTTTCAACACCCCATTCTGGCACCCGCAGCTTCGGAAGTGGAAACAGCTTCCTTCATTCCTCTGCACATCTGTTTTGCTCATTTAAAGGGGAATAATATCTACTTTGTGGGAACAGTGAAGGGAGTAAGTGAGATAATAAACAGAACAGGGCCTAGCATTGTTAGCTGTAAACGTTTCCATTTGTCCCGATTAACCTACACACTGTGATAACGTGAGTTCACATTTACCTGCTTTATATAATCTGAGGGGCACAATGAGCCCACAAACTATCTCACAGTTGCCTTGTCCCTGAAGAACAAGGATGCCTCTAGGGTGGATCAAAGATCTCTCATACACACCGAAGAATTTGCTCCCATGCTCACTGTCCTCTGTCCCAGGAAACAAATTAGAGTGCAGGAATGCTGGCTCCAGGGGGGCCAGAGATTAAGGGGGACCCTGCCTCTGACATGCCCCCCCCCCCCCCCCCCACGCGGGTTCAAAGCAGGAGCTTCGGCTTTGTGGACGGGACTGGCTGGAGCTAAGGTTAACAAGCCCCCTGTGAGAACACAAAGGGTCCACATTATCCTCCATGCAGACTTGCACGCTTTAGTCAAAGCTGAGAAAAGATGTTGAACTAAACCACATAATCCCTCTGGCATCTCCCTCCTCCTTATTTTCCCTAGCCCCTTTCATGTAGTTTTCACTCCCTTTAATCTGTTTCTTCCCTCAAAGGATTTCTCTCTTAAAATTTGCATTTGAATGAGGGCTCTTCACTGGGGAGAACCTTTGGTCCAGCCAGGGCCTCTTCAGTAAAACCCAGAGGGCTAGTATCCTGCAGAGACTGGTCCACCTGGAGTCTGCTGGCTGAAGATGTGTGGCCCCTGCCTGTCGTGTATGTACCAAGTGTTTCTGAGCTGCAGGGAAGTGACAGCTTTACTCAAAAGCAGGTTTCTTCCTCATACTCTCTTTCTCCTCTTTCTGGCTCGTAAGAATCTCTGGAAGTGATCCCTGCTCAGAACTGGCTATCCAAGAGCTTGTTGGTTAGAGAAAATGAGCTCAGAACTGGCTATCCAAGCCCTTGATAGAGAAAACGAGCAGGGTAAAGTCACCAAAGAAAGTTTACTGCTAACAAGTTCCCAATAGGTCCATCTTTTACAACTGCCGAGTTTATTCTTTCCTTCTGAGACCACAGCAGAGTTTAGCAATGAAGCCAGGCTAGGGACAGCCTGGAGAGTCTGGAACGGTATGGGGTGTGTGTGCATGTGTGTGTGTGTGCGTGTGCGTGTGCGTGTATGTGTGTGTGTACGCACACGTGTGCGTACGCCTGTCTTTGTATCTGGATGTTTTACTGAGGCAGTCCTTAGCTTTTGTGTTTGGGCATCTGGGCCTATGATTCTCACAGCAGTTGTACAAATACACACATCCTCTCTGGGCGCAGCCTCCTGTGGTTGCCATTTTTAGGTAAATTAAGCCAAGACCATCCTTTGGCACTTCTGTTTCTCCAAGGATGCAGGATCTCTCTCAGCAGCCAGCGAGGTAAAGGAAGCAGACAGGGGCCAGGAAAGGGTGCTGAGCGGGGCAAGGGCAGGAATGTGTCTGAACTTTCCAGGTAGCTGCTCTTGGAGACTTCATTTCTCAAGCTCCTCTCTGAGGCTTATTTAGCACTGGAAAAATTACAATTGGCTTTCCTCTCTACAGAACAAGCCACACAGTTTGGGGTTTTTCTTGAGGTTACACGTAGACGGAGCTGTCATGTATCATTTCTGACGGTTTGCTAGGATGGCTATTTCAGTAACTGTGTTTATAACGAGTCTTCTAGTTCAGAGATTCTTGGTGAGATTCTATTTCCACAAGAAGTTGGGCAAAGGGTACCAGATAATTTACTCTCAAAATGTAACATCCTAAGGTCACACAAGCCTGAATTGGTACAGTGATTCTTGGTGGAAAAAAAAAAAGTTGTCAAGGTTTCTATTTTCGGCTGTGGGTCCACAGGAAACGACAAAGTGAGACACAGAGCACAATGCCATGTCTGGGGACGCTCAGACAGGTGGGGAGTGTGCCCTGGCTCTGTTCCCTGCATCTCCTCCTCCACCCCACCCCAGAGCTGGAGAGTGGGATTTTCCTCCTCGATTCATTTCTTACAGCCAATGGAACAGACCTGAACAATGACCAAGAATAATAGCATCCGTAAAAATAACAACTAACAATACATGTCAGACACGCATTTTGACTTAAATATGGCAGCTTATCTACCATTTAGAATAATTCCACAAGACCAAAACATTGGAGGTGCTGATTTTTAAATCTGATTTCTCAGCTATTAATTTCTTTTTCTTTTTTTCTCTCTCTTGGAGTTTTATTGTTTTTCAATCCAGTTACAGTCAAATCCTGTCTGCTCAGGAACTTCCCGATCTGTAAGGCAATTTTTCTGTCTGCTTTCAGCCATTATTCCCTGCCGCAGGGGTTCACAGGTGGCTCATTTCACAGGTTAACAAATTCTTAAAATTTTGTTTTTTTAAGACAGGGTTTTGATATGTTCAGCTATTAATTTCAATCATAAGAAAAACATGCTACTAGTAACACTTTATTTATATTTACTTTTTTGTGTGTTTTTTTTTTTTTTATTTTTGAGACAGGGTGTCACTAAATTGTCTGTTGTGCTTGTACTCAGTAGGTAGCCGGTCGACCTCAAACCCATGGCATTTTTATCCCAGACTCCATTACCCTAAGAGTATAGATGTAGGCCACCAAGCCTGGCTATGGACACTTAAATTTAACAAGTTCTCCATGGAATATGTACATTCCTTACAAAGCTCCAGAAAGTTCCAACGACAACAAATCCCAAGCGCCTGTGAAGGCGCTAGAATAATATCCACGGATTGAAGCTTCTGTCCTTTTGTGTTCGTGACTTACATCAAGACCACAGGCTCCTCAGTGCCAACCCTGTTCTTGGCCACCGATTTCTCCTCACACGAGAATCAGGGTTAGACCCCCACTCTCTTTCTTACTACAGAATACCTTCACGGTAGTCCTGAACACACCAACAGGCCTGCTCCCCCCTGAAGGCAGTCTTCTTTCCCAGGCTTCTCAAGTGCTATCTGAATAGATTTTCTTTTATACACATCAAAAAGATCAATACAGCCCAGCCATCTAAACAGAATTCTAAGGGTCCTTCCTTCTCCACCTCTCAACCTCTTCTCTTGTGCTTTTCTTATTCTCCGGCAGCAGACTGGCACATACAATGTGTGATTTGGGATGTAGGCAGCAGGGTGGAGGATGGCACCGCCTGGATAGCATTGTTTCCTTTTCCCCAGATCCTGACGGCTGCGATGGACATTAGACTGGACTGTCCAGCTCTTCTTGGGATCTGTACCCCATATAATTCCTGCCTAAAGGTCAGCTACAGACGGCGAAACCAGCCGCGAACTGTCACTGCTTGGCAGCACACCAACCACACACAGCCACCAGAAACCCCTCTAGGACACCAACCACACCAACTTAATTTCCTTTTTTGCATTCAAAACAATAAAGGATATTGGTAATCATATGCTCTGAGGGGAGAAAGAAGTTAAATTCAGATCCTTTGGAGTAAAAATCCCAAAATACTTCTCTTTGAAAGACATGAAAATGTTCTCACTTTGCTAAAATATAGCAAAGACACAGCTCACAGTAGAAATGGTTATAAGCTAACTGCATACCAAAGGAAGTTAGGTCCTTCTTTAGTGCCCGGCCTTGGATCCCAGAGGTTCCTCCTTTATGCTACACAAAGGCTCTCCACAGAGTGTCAGGTTTGGGTGCTGCCCTTGCCAGTCCCACGATTCTGACGGGAGACGGAGCCGTTCTGAGAATCTGGGCGCGCATTTCTCAGTTCTGCCCCTTCAGAAACCCAAACCCACCTTCCACACCCAACTCTGCAGCTCTGGTGAATGCTTCTTCCAGGAACCTCAAACCCTACAATTTCATAAGGGAACCTTTACTTTGATTCTCACACAGAATGGTGGAAATGAGCCTGCAGACCCCAAGGGAGCACGGCTTTCTGTGCTCTTAACCGTTCTGAATAAGAAGCCTGGAACTAGAAGGGAACAGAACACTCGGGTAGTTTTAAAGTTTTATAGGACTCAGGCTGTAAAAATATGAAGACCCGAACTCAATTTCTAACAATGTAATCAACAGCTATGCTTGCATGTAATCCCAGCGCTGGGGTGTCAGAGACGGAAGGTTCTGGGGCTCGTTAGCCAGGGATTCTATCCAAACAGACTCCAGGTTCATTGAGAGACCCTGACTCAAACAATAAGGTAGAGGACAGCTGAAGAAGACACAGTATATATACATCTGTCCACACACACGCACTCACACACATGTGCACACACACACATGCACACACACGCACACATGCGCACACACGCACACACGTATGTGCCAAGAAATGTGAACTGATTTGCAGATAGTCATGCTCCTTCATGTCAAAGGTCAATGAAATTGGACTCCATTAATTTAATCAGAGGATCCATTTTATACCCCCTCCACGGTTAATTTCGGCAGCATGCCTGGTTTTTAATTCTTTCTCCAAGGAGTGGTAAGATTCCGTTTTGGTGCCAACAGTCTTGTCTTTCAGCCACAGTCCCACAAGTGCACGTGACAGGTGTCAGTCACAGTGCTGAGAGGTCCCATCTCCTCCCCATATTAGCCCTGCTGTGACAGATACAAGGGCTGTTCTTGCTAGGAAAGCGTGGGCCTTTCACTTGGGCCTGCAGACACCCAACGCACAGCATAAACAGGTCAAAGTCTGACTTCTCTGCCGTCTTCCCAATCTGTAACTGTGCTTCCTTAAGTGTTAGGAATTCAGCTCTGAACATAGACACATTAATCACGTAAGGAGCGTCTGTTATAGACACAAAACTACAGTGCTCTCCTCAAAGTGAATAAGAGATGGTTACTGAAAGACAACTATGAGTGGCCTTGGCCAGGAAACACATGTCTTTACTCCAAATACTGTGTTCCGACATGGTAACAGTTTAATGAAGGTGTTGTCATTGTCGTTTGGTTTTTTGAGATTAGGTTTCTCTGTGTAGCTTTGGAGCCTGTCCTGGAACTCACTCTGTACACCAGGCTGGCCTCGAACTCACAGAGATCCACCTGCCTCTGCTCATGAGTACTGGGATTAAAGGTGTATGCCACCACCACCCGGCTCTAATGATTTTTTTTTTTATAAAAACAAAGCAAAACAAAAAAAAAATACCGGCCAATCAGTGATTTATTAAACTAACACGAGTGACCAATCTTTAAAGCATTCAAGAGGATTATCCCACAGAATTTCCCCTTTTGTCTAACTAAAAAGGGAGGTTTTAATTTTAACATAGTAAGATTATATACAACAAAACAGTTACCCAGCAAGCATTACAGTTACAATTTCTGATCTATTTGTATTTGGCAAAATTAGAGAAAATACTCTATTGTCTATCTTATCTTTGCGAATCCAAAGTTTTATGCCTAATTTATCTTTTATCAAAACTAAAGAAAACTATAACTATCTAGTCTTCAACTCCATCAAAGACACTGGAAGGGTAAAATGTTACCTAATGACAAGGACCTCAGGCTGCCTGGACAGTAACCCAGAGTTCCTCTGCAAGGTTGGGGCATCCTGCTCTGGACTACAGGCCTACCATGTCTGACAGACTTTCTTGTGAAACAGGGAATTTTGACGGACTGTCCTACAGACAGACAGACAGATACAGATACACACACATATAATCAATATTGAAAATGAAGCATCTTTGGAGAAAAGGTCTATGCTGTGTATTTGTCGAGGAGCACTTATGTGTCGAGGAGCTTGTTGCTCTCCATACTAATTGGCCCCTGAGAGATCCTTGAGGTTGCCAGAACAGAGGCTACCACTCAGATGATGGACGCAAACCACACGAACGGTCTCGGACCAGAGGAGTGCCATGGGAGACAGTCCGATGCCTCTCGCTGGCATCACACTTCTCTTCTCTGACCATGCACTGTCCTCTCTCGCCATGACCTCTGTTGCCCTCGTTTCCACCCGACAACTCTTGTGCACACCAGCTGTGTTAAGGGATCTGTGCAATGAGATCACAGAAACTTGCGAATGTGTACTACCTTGCGGATAAACCTTAGCACCAAGAAGAAAACACACAAAGATACCCAACAATGCTCTAATATTTTCTGAACCTTACTAGGAAGCTTGGACTGGATACGATTAAGCAAGCGAGAAGGGGTGTACAACAGTAGCACTGTCTCGGAAAAAGAGCAAAATACACTTTAGGTTCCATTTAGTGAATGCCTACTGTACTGGTATTTCATGAGTAGTTTAATAAATAAAGCTTGCCTGAAGATCAGAGCGTAAAAGAGCCACTCTGGTAGCCTTCCAGACCAGGCAGCGGGGATACACACCTTTAATCCCAGCAGCCACACGAGTTTGTCATAGAAACCAGGTGGTAGTGGTGCACGCCTTTAAACCCAGTACTAGAGAGGAATATAAAATGGGAGGAGACAGCTCTCTGGCACAGTCTCATTCTGAGGATTCCTGGAGGCAGGATCGCCATTTTCAGACTGAGGTAGAGGTAAGAGCCAGTGTCTGGCTATTTTACTTTTCTGGTCTTCAGGTTGAACCATAATGTCTCCCTCTGGGTTTTTATTAATCAAGCTATAGCCTACGGTGTATCCTAAGCTAATATATGTGACCCTGATCATGTCCCTACAAGATAGACACTGTTAATATTTTGCTTTTGCACGAGGGGAAATTGTGGCATTAATGGCCCAGTCTTTTGCCCTAAGGTGTGACAGGAAGAAGGAGATGGGAGGCAGAACACAAATCCAGCTGTGCCTTTGAGCACACGTTCTGCTCCCTTCCCAGTCACTGTCAGCAGAACCCTCTCCATTGTCTGTGATGCCTGGAGTCGGGATACATTCCTCTGGATTACAAATGTATCAGGTACACACGCTGAGACAGATTCGCGCTCAGAGTACCAAGACATGCCTGATCAATTCAGGAAGTGAAGGGAACACTGAATACAACTTCATCGCTAAGAAAAATGACAAGTTACTCACATAACGATATCCAGTTTGACAGGAAAAGCTCCAGGAACAGAGCCAGGCCCTACAAGTATGACATGAGAGGAATAAATGCATAATCTAGCATTTAAATATCAGCTAATGTTTGCTGAGCACACAGCAGGATTGGAAACTGCTCCAGACATGATAACTCTTTATCCTCATTCATGCAATTAGGAATCAAGTGGCACTAGGGAAACTGAGGCACTAAAAAGTGAGCCAGTCACCAACAGAACCAGGATGCGGATCTGTGTATCGGCCCCTAGCCACCCCAGCTCACTCTCCTGAAGGGCCACAGTGTGCTCTCTGCCCTGCCCCAGGAAGGCAGCCTAAGACGAAGAGCTACAGATCAGAGAGGGAGTTGACATGATCTGGGAAAAGGAAAGAAGTTACAGTTGAGAGGTGATGCTTTGGCTGAGGATGGAGAGATACTGAAGATATGAGTATAGACGGTGAGGGGCCAAGAGAAGTCCCTGGGTCATAGTTCAGGGCTGAGGATTGTTGTGTGATACTTTCTGTGGTCTGACAACGTTTGTCTGGAGATCAGAGGGTGGAGCTAGTCCCTAGTTAACCATGGAAACTAGGCAGTGGTGGCTCACACCTTTAATCCCAGCACTTGGCAAGCAGAGACAGGAAGTGATCAGGTGGGGTGCAGACAGGACCTCAGCCCTTTTGGATGGAAGGAGGAGACAGGGAGGAAGCACCTGGAGGTTGCTCCTGGTTCTCTGATCTTCCAGGTTTCCCCCAATATTTGACACCTGATTTTTTTTTACTGTTAAGACTAATTAGGATCACGCTTCAGAGCATGAGCAACAGCAAGCTCTCCACTAGCTGAGAAGGCAACAGCACTCGGTACAGTCCTGAAGGGGTCTCAAAGCTGAGCCTAAAATCACCGTAAAGGCTGCCAGGATGGAGCTCCAAGCCCTGAAAGACATGATGGGTGTCGATTCTGCCTCCATTCCACCCAGCTTCCTTAGAGGCAAGGTGAATTTGTCTGAAGTTCCTTGCCTCATAGGCCTGTCTAGTCCTTGACTGTTTCACCTGAGCATGGTGTCACTCAGAACTTGCGGCAGGTTAGAGAATTAGCTCATCCTCTGCTTCCCCATGTACCTGATGCCTATGGCTTACCAGGAGTTTACACAATCAGCACACTGGACGCTGCCTAACCACACCGCAGGTGGACGATGTCACTGTTCCCATCAGGGCCTGTGATGTCTTGTTCATTTGTGGTGTCTGTATAGAGGAAGGTCAGGCTGTCTTTGTCTGTCTTTCTCTAGCCCAGTCTGTTTACATTTAAGGCAGGGGAAGGAGAAAGTCTCAACTGACCATTACCAAGCCATGTTTTACAGGTGAGCTTTTGGTTAGAGCCCCTCTGAGCCCTCAGAATAACCGACACGCTGGGCAGCAAACTCAAAGCCTCTCATGTGCCCTGGCTCCATGTGTTGAGTTCACCAGCAGGCCAAGCAAGATATTTGGCAGCCTGGGCTTCCCCAAGGAATATGTACCCTCGCTACATGTGATCTACATGTTCTGTAACAACGCAGATGTCTTGAGAAGCCCACACTACTTACAGAAGGCATCAGTGTGGAATTAGCTAGCTTAATCCCACCCCACCCCAATTTAAGGGGGCAAATACAGAAAGGATTTGTTATCTGTTGAGGTCTGTCATTTGCAGCCTTCATAGAAGGAGAGAGAAACAAAATAAAGTGTTTTCCTAGAAGCTAAAGATTTGATTTACTTTTACGGTGTTCTGTGAATTCATCGTGAACATACAGGACATGCATTGAACAGACTACACATGCAAGGATGCTGGCTCAGGAGGGGCAACTGAGGTGGTCCAAGCTTGTTCATCAGTTTGTACTCAGATGCCCGTCGACCTTTGTTAAGGAAGGGGAACCTTTTCCTAATGTACTCAAAAAAGCAAAAGGGGCTGTGGACCTAAAACATCCTAGTGCTCCCACGCTTCGTGCCTGCAGCTTGTTCCTTGAAGAAGGAATTCATACGTACAGCAGTAGCCCCGATTTCTTACTGGTTAATACTCCTGCTGTGGTAATGACTTTTGCAGAGACTTGTTTAGTCTAACGCTTCCGTACCCTTGGTCACAGCTTTCATCTGCTCACTGGCCTAGTCCCACATGTCACTGGGCCACGGGCAAAGTTACCCAGCAACAAATAGCACTGTTTTCTTCCTCCATCAGAGGTGTTTCCCGGACAAATTCAGCTCAATGTTTTTTCTTTACCTTTGCTTTTGTTTTTTGGGACAGGATCTCTCTTTAAATAGGTCTGGCTGTCAGGAAGCTCACTGTGTCGAGCAGACTGACCTTGAAGTCATAGAGATCCACTTGCTTCTGCCTTCAGGGTACTGAGATAAGAGGCACTATCCACCACACCCAGCCAGATCATTTAAGTTGCTACGCTGCCTCTATAAACACCACTGATTGCAAGGTCTGACTTTAACAAAATGTATTCTCCCGATCCTAAATTTCATTCAGCTAAATGTCTCCTGAACGTTATCTACTGCGATGTTTCAGTACACAAGAGGCTTTCACAAGTGGGGCTAGTCTGCCTCAAGGACGGCAACCAGTCCGATCTGCCTAGCACTTGGCTTCCAGTGCTAGGCTGGAAAGTCCCGGGAGGCTTGGAGGGAAAGCTATCCCTGGTGACATCATACACAGTGAGGTAAAGTGCTAAGGAGCTACCCAAATCCTAATTTAAAAAACTCAAACAAGAAATTAGTTTGGTTTAGTTCAGGACTCTCTCTGATATTCATAGTAGTTGCTTTTCTTTCTCTTCTTTTTTGTTTTTTAAAAATTCACTTTACTTATTGATGTGAAGGTGTCAGGGCCCCTACACCTGGAATTACAGACAGTTGTCAGCTGCCATGTGGGTGCTGGGAATTGAACCTGGGTCCTCTGGAAGAGCAGCCAGTGCTCTTAACCACTGAGCCATCTCTCCAGCTTCACTCCTTTTTCTCCCCCCCCCCCTTGTCTGTCCCTCCTTCTCTCCCCCTTCTCTTCTTGTCTGTTGACTCCCCGTCGGGGAATCGAACCCCGGTCTCCCGCGTGACAGGCGGGGAAACTCACCACTATACTAACGAGGAGGACCCCCCTTCTCTTCTTATTCTGTAAGTATTTAATTTAAAAAAACAACAAGTGCTTCTCTGGTGGGAATCACCTACTAATCGGTTCAACTCATTAATTCTAGATCTTATCCGTGCTTTTCAGCTGCCTGACAAATCTCTGCGCTTAATGCGATGAGCTAATCTAAAGCATTCTTTATAGCCATCACTTTTGTTTATGTAGCAAAAAGAAAAGGAGGGAAGAGAGGGAAAAAGGTTTAGCAAACACTGGGGAGGTACAGATTCCCCTCTATACTAGATCTATAGTGATCTAGCACACTACAAAGCCAAATGGTCGATACTTTGAATCAGTTTGCAACTAATACAAGGAGTCTGATGTTGAGATTTTAAAACCCGCCACTTGTATAACGATAAACATAATGGTTCCTAAATTTTCAGTCTTAACTACAGACAACCAAAACCAAACATTATCAGCACTAATATCCCCAGACCTGGATCTCTGACACAGTCACCTGTGTGAGTCAGTGAACGCAGGAGTCAGATTCTGAAATACTGGTAACATTTCAAGTTCATGGACGCTTTCCCGTAAGCTACTGTTGGGAGCAGAGGGCCATATGGGCCAGTTTATGTTTAGACAGCACAGCGCTATTACGGGTATCTAGCAAAAGTCAATTAAGACATGGCTGACATCCAGGGGAGCTATGCGTCAACACAACGGCTGACACTGGATGTCCAGGGAACCCCACGCAAACAGTCTGGTAATCTGCTATATATTTTATGTGATTCTAACATAGCCTTGAGGTCAGAGGTCCAAGCCTTTGTGGGTCAGCCTCTGGCATGGATGTTCATCTGTAGGTCTATATGCCTAGCGTAGAGCAACCTGTGCGCCTGTGCCCTTCACCTGTGCTGGCTTGTGCTGGGTTTTTGTCCAAGCCTGCCTAGCAGACTGTGTACTGGTAAACAAAACATGTGTTATCTGCCCATGATTCCCCCCAGTCTCCTGTGACCTTCCCTCTTCTTTCCTGGCTTTCGGCAACGGACCGCACAGACACTCTATCTTGTTATGTTTCCCGTGCATCCAAACTTTAATTTCTTTAGAGTTATCTAAGATCATTCATCTTACACATGACAGCTTCAATGTCACTAGGACACTTGCCCTGCCTCTCACACGGCAGCCACGCTAACAGTACAGAGAATACTGCAGACTGACAGACATAAAAAATGTCCATCATAATAAAAATGATCATGAATTTGAAGACAGCCTGTGCTACATGAGGAAGCCCTGTCTTAAAGAAAACAGAAAAATTAAGAAGGCGGGTAGCAGGAAGGAGATATTGAACCCTCACCGACCGTAGTTTGGGTGGCTATAGCCTTGAAGTTTGGGATAAGCAAGGGTCACCTTCATCTGTGCTCAGGGAAACCATGAGCAACAGAGAGCTTGGCTCCCTCCAGGCAGGAAATAGGGGATCAATGGCAGCTTTCGGGTGGGAATATAGAACACCCGTATCTCCATTGCTGGGCAGGCCGATGACATTCTGTGGCAGGTGTCATGGCATCGCGCAGGAAGACATGGGCAAGGTGCCAATATCTGCGCCAAGACCTTACGACCTCTGCCATCACAATAGCCCATGCCCTCCACTGTCGGCACAGAAGATGAGAAAAAGGTTTGCTGGACCTTCCCATCACTTAGTAAGAGGCTGGCTGGCTGGCTGTAGGGTGTCTGAAAGATGACCCAGACAAAACACGTTTAAGAAACAGTAAAATCTGGTGAGATGGCTTATAATGGTACAGACATTTTGTCTCTAAACTTAGGGACCTGAGTGTGGGCAAATGCCGGGCCTCTCATGGTAGAAGCAAAGAACAGACTCCCAGGAGCGTCCTGGGATTTCCATACTAACAGACTGAAAAAGTAAATGCAACAAAAATAGTAGTATAAAATATATATTTAAGTCCCGGCGGTGGTAGCGCACACCTTTAATCCCAGCCCTCGGGAGGCAGAGGCGGGTGGATCCCTGTGAGTTTCAGGCCAGCCTGGCCTACAGAGTGCGTTACAGAGAAACCCTGTGTCAGGCAAAAAAAAGTATTCAGGCGATTTTGGTTTACCTGAGACCGGCTGCACTCTCCCTGAAGGCAGACAGCTTATCGCCTTCATCTTGGTATTTACCGCCCAGCAAACACACACCTCAGCACAGCACAGGAGGGAAAGGTTCGCTCAGCTCCGCAGCTCCTCCAGCCTCCGGCCGGCAGGTGGCGCCAAGCAGTCCTGCCCCCTGGAAGAGACCCGGATGAGCGGGCAGGGGGAGGGGCTTCCCGCTTGCTGCGCGCGCAGCCCCTCACTCCGCTTGCGCTCTGGGAAGGAGAAGGCCGCCTCCCTTGCACTTCGCTCGTGCTCGGGGAAGGAGAAGCCGCCTCCCGTGCTGCTCCGCCATGGCTCGCGGTCCGAAGAAGCACCTGAAGCGTGTGGCCGCCCCGCGCCACTGGATGCTGGACAAACTGACGGGCGTGTTTGCGCCTCGCCCGTCGTCCGGGCCGCACCGCCTGCGGGAGTGCCTGCCGCTCGCCATCTTCCTCCGCAACCGCCTCAAGTACGCGCTGACAGGCGACGAGGTGAAGAAGATCTGCATGCAGCGCCTCATCAAGGTGGACGGCAAGGTGCGGACCGACGTGGCCTACCCGGCGGGCTTCATGGATGTCATCAGCATCGACAAGAGCGGTGAGCACTTCCGCCTGGTGTACGACACCAAGGGCCGGTTCGCGGTGCACCGCATCACCCCCGAGGAGGCCAAGTACAAGTTGTGCAAGGTCAGGAAGGTCTTCGTGGGCACCAAGGGCATCCCGCACCTCGTGACGCACGACGCGCGCACCATCCGCTACCCCGACCCGCTCATCAAGGTCAACGACACCGTGCAGATCTCGCTGGACTCCGGCAAGATCACCGACGCCATCAAGTTCGACACGGGCAACCTGTGCATGGTGACCGGGGGCGCCAACCTGGGCCGCATCGGCGTCATCACCAACCGCGAGCGCCACCCGGGCTCGTTCGACGTGGTCCACGTGAAGGACGCCAACGGCAACGGCTTCGCCACCCGCCTCTCCAACATCTTCGTGATTGGCAAGGGCAACAAGCCCTGGATTTCCCTCCCACGCGGAAAGGGAATCCGCCTCACCATCGCTGAAGAGAGAGACAAGAGGCTGGCGGCCAAGCAGAGCGGGTGAAGCGGACTCTGAGGGACTCGAGGGGGGGCGTTTATACTGGTTTATGCTTTAAGTTTTAAAGTTTTAAGCAGCATGTTGAATTAAAAAGAGAAGCAAACTTCATTCTGGTTGTCTGCGTTTCCCTTTGCCACGACATGGGGGATGGGGCAACCACCCAGATGTGAGGTTGCTGCATTTTGAAAAAGGGGTTGGTTACCGTTGCTGATAACTGAACTAATGTTATTTCATTCTTCTTTTAATATTCCAGGGTTGGGATTGAATGCCTAGAGGCCGATAAAATCCGTAGAAACTCAAGGCTTTTTAGAGGTCAGCCTCTCCCCCCAAAGCAATTTGAAACAGAGAACCCCTAAAGTTAGGAGGTATAAAAATGGGATTGTTCAGCCAGGACTACAGAGAAACCCACAAAGTGTAGCTATAATTTTCTCTTTTTAGAAAACCCCAAGTTTACAGAAGCAGCAAATCCAGAACGAAAAATAACACTAAAGCAAGATTTGTAAAGAAATGAATAAAAGTTCAACTGTCTTTATAATAGCAGCTTACAGGTAAAATGAAAATAATTTATTTCTTCGCATTTTAATGCCAGTGAGCCATAAAAGGTAAATAAAGTTTTCAACTTTGCCACTTTGCTGGCTCAAACAAGATATCCTGGACAGTTTTACTGATATCAATTAGAGAAAGAATACTTGAATTTCAGATGTTTGTGAACTCCCAATTAAAGGAAACTTAATTATTTTTTTTCCATTTTAGAAGATAGTTAAGATACTAAGATTTACAGATTTGTGCAGGGGCAGGTGCCTACAGTGGGCAGAGGTTGGAAGAGCCCTCAAAATGGGATTACAAACAAAGAGCAGAGTTTCTCTTAACCACTAAGCCACTTATACCCCAAAGATAAGAATTTTATTTACAAAAAGATGGCTTTTGCTTTTTAATTCCAATTTAGAGTTAAATTCCTTTGAATAAACTGGCATCTGATTAATTTGCTGATGTTAAAACATACTCAAACTAAGGCCATCGTTAAATGTCTCTATTCCTGAAGAGACAGTGATCGGCTTTGATGTGGGAAGATGAGGTCTGGTTTCAGGGCTGTGAGGACAGCTGGGGGCCAAGGGCTTGCGTAGCTCACAACATAATGAGTTTTTCTTTAAAAAAAAATGTGAATATTTGCCTGCATGTATGTCCCATGTCCTAGAAGACCAGAAGACAACTGCTAGGAAATGAACCTGGGTCCTCTGCAAAAACCGCAAGAGCCCTTAAACACTGAACTCCTGATTTATTTATCAGGGGGAATGCTTGGATCAAGTCTCACAAGTGGAGATCAGAGAAAAACCTGGGAGTCAGTTCTCTGTGTCCACTATATGGGTCCTGGGATCAAACTCAAGTCATCAATCTTGGCAGCAATTGCCTTTATCTTCTGGGCCATCTTGCCAGCCCCATCCTAGATAATTTCAGTAGCAAGCACCATGAAAATAATCTCTAGAAGCAGACAGACCCAGATTTAATCACTGGCTGTTCCCACCAAGGTATGAGCTGCAGGTTGTAGCAAGAATAGGAACATCGCGCAAAACAGGAGGCATACATGTACGTGCACACACGGTTAGCACTATATTCTAAGTTCCTACAAATGATTGTAGTGAATACATATTTTTTTTTTTTTCTAACTCAATAGTAACAGAAAAGCCTGGTTTGGACGTACTATTCTATGTTCAATAAAACTTTTTTTTTTGTAAAAGTCTCCCCAGCCCTGGAAGGTTTTAAATTTCCTGTGTAGCCAAAGATAGCCTTGAATTAATTCTCGTCTCGTCAGTGCTGGGATTATAGGTTTATTTCCACCAGGCCAGGGTACTGAGAATTGAACCTGGGGCTTCCTGAACTCTAGAAAAGCCCTTTGCCAAAATAGCTACATCCTAACTCATAAACGACATTTTAGAATTAACAGTTAGGGACTGGGGATGAAGCTCAATTTCTTAGAGTGCTATCTCATGCACATTTTTTATTTTTTACAATTAAAAGGCACTTAAAAGTTCTTGTAAATGTACTGAATTCTTCTGTAGGAAAGACCATCTTTATGGGCTATGGAGACTAGAATCCTAACTGGATAGCAGGGACTGATGAGCTGGCAGTCTGAAACTGGAGGTAAATAAATGCCGAGACTGTCGTGTCCGTCTGCCCTGCAACATGAGCTGTCAAGCATCCACGGGTATCCTTACTGAGATAGCACACACACACAGCGGCTCCCAGCTCCGAAGGGTTTGGAGGTGGGGTCTCACCCGGAGAGCCACCTGCCTCTGCCTCCCGAGGTGTGAACTACCGCCCGGGTTTTCTAACTTTAAAAACTTCAGAAAGTATACGGTCCGGGATACCAAGACTCACAGACTTTTTTTTTTTCCCTTTTATGTATGCGCATGTGTGTGGTGGTCATGTTTGTTTGTGTTTGTTTTGGTTTATGCAAGCGTAGGCACCCTTGTGCGCAGGCGTGTGGAAGACGGCGGTTGAAATCTGGAAGCAGCCACTCGTCACGGAGGCAGGTCCTCTCAATCGAAGCCAGAGCTCGCTGATCCGGCTCGTCTTTCCGGGTATGTTTGCTCTGCAGATCAGGTATCAGCCTCCCATGGCTGGGATTACTGGCAACCGCCAAGCACCCCAGGCATCCAAGTGTGGTTTCAGGATCTGAACTCCTGTCCGACCCAATACTTTACGGCAAGCGCCGCCATCACTCAGCCCTCCCGGGGCAGGCTTCCCCCAGATGCGCGACTTTAGGATGTGGAGTCAGGATGGTTGCAGGGACACTGGGAAATGAGCGATAATTTCCTTCTAGCATTGCTGAGTGGCTGCCTGGCCTCCCCTGTGTCCTACCGGCTGCAGGGAGCCCACGCCCTGGTAGCTCTCCTCATCCACCGAGGTGAATGTGCACTGCCCGACTACACCGTGTCCTTCAACATACGAATTATGGGTGGAACACGTCTGTGCCCCCAGTATCATATCCACACCTCGTGTCTGCTGACCCTATTTGGTATTCCAGTCAGTAATAGGTATGAAACTCCAAGTAGCATTTGAAGCCAAGCCCTTTCCGCGTAATTATCGTTGTAAAACAAAAACAACAACAAAACCCAGCATTTTTGTAATATCTAGTGTGTGGGGGGGAAGCAGCGAGGGGGTGCCTTGCTAGTAAATTCACGGGGAGAGTAATGAACTCAGGCCCAGCACTCTGTGCTTTAAAGATATAGCTTTCCTTATCAGATGAGATGGGAGGAAAACATGTAATTTGAATCTCAAAGTAGCCGAAACCAAGCACCAGGCAATGTGTGAGATGGGAATCTCTATTTATTTATAAGCCCAATTACTAAGGCATATTGCTTTCGCGTCTTATATATGAAGTGTGACAATAAAGAAATGAGATTGGTCTTTTGTTGTTTGGTTCATAAATTGGCACTGGTGGAATCTTCAAAATAAGAGTTCCTAAACAATATTAAGGGATTTAAAATGAGTGGAACAAATTTACAGCTAAGACCACCGCTATGTAGTTCTGATTTCCGTACTGAAACCAGGCATAGCACGTGGTCTCCACAGCTTACATATAACGTTAATTTGGTAATAAACACAAATGCTGAAGAAGATATACTCCCCAAACACTATTTTAAAACATCATTTTATAAGTCCTAGGAGGCATAGTTCAGTGTTAGGGCGCTTGCTTGGCGCTCTCAGTCTCTGTAATACTCTTATGACAATAAGGAAGTCCTTCAAATATAAGTGTATATGTGCATGCATTAAGAGTGGGGAACGACATCCTTTGCGGCCAGGATTAAACAGCTGTGGCTGGAGAGTGTGCCCCATGGTGATTTATAATCTTCCATTGAGATATGTTCCCAACACTCATGTAGGACTATCATAACTTCCCCTAATTCCAGTTCCAAGGGGTCTGAAGTCCTCTTCTGGCCTCTGACATCGGACATACACATAAATAAAAAATTTAAGAAATAGACCAGCTGGTCTAAGATCTCTTCTGTCCTTATGTCCTTCTTTCCCTTCTCCTGCCTCTTTCTCCCTTCCACTTCTCCCTTGCTTTCCCTCTTTTTTGGCACTGAGAGTTGGACATAGGATGTCACACATGCTAGGCAAACCATTCTACCAATGAGCAATATCTCCAGCCCTACTTTTACAATAGAAAAAAATTGACAGTTGCCTAAACATATGTATATGTATGTGTGTCTGCGTGTGTAACATATTCAAACCCCAGTCCCTTCTCTCACCAGCTATCTTTTGTACTTTGTATTTTTAGACAGATTTTTGTTTCGTTTTGTTTATTGTTTTTCAGTACAGGGTTTCTCTGTGGAAGACTCCTGGTTGTCCTGGAACTCGCTTTGTAGACCAGGCTGACCTTGAACTCACAGAGATCCATCTGCCTCTGCCTACTGAGTGCTACGATTAGAAGCGTGCACCTCCACTGCCCGACTTGAAACATATTTTTAATAGGTTCCCCTTGAACTCACTCTGTAGCCCAGCTAGTCTTGAAGTTTTGATCCTCCTGCCTCAGCCTCCTGAGATATTGGGATGACAGGCCCTGCTCCCAGGTCAAGCGTGAGATGTCTATTTCTGTTCACCCCCACTAGACAGGCCAAAGAAAATTCTGACTATATGTAGGCAGATGAACCAGTGAGTTTACAGGAGTGACTTACCAAGGAGGATGGGTGGAATCACAGGAGCATGGACAAGCTAAGGGGCAGCCACACCCTCAGTGTCTCCTTAATGCGAAGTCTGTCAGCTGATAGCACACCCTGGGAAGGCTGCCAGGCGTTCAGTGTTGCCCTCCCTTCCTTCTGGGAAGGAGTGTTAATGAGTCCAATCTAGTCAGAGTCTCTTCAAGGTAAGCAGAGTTCTGTAACACAGCTCGAGCCTCAGCTCACAGGGAACTGTCCATCCCAAGCACTCTGAGGCAAGCCAGAGTGTTGGCACATGGCATACGTCCTCCATCCTCTGGATACAGAGTTTGCAGAGTCTCACCAGTGTCACTGTGAGGATGTGACCTGGCTTTTTTTTTGGGGGGGGGGAGCCTGTCCTGGAACTAGCTCTTCTAGACCAGGCTGGCCTCGAACTCACAGAGATCCGCCTGCCTCTGCCTCCCGAGTACTGGGATTAAAGGCATGCGCCACCACCGCCCAGACCTGGCTTTCAAACACTGCCTTGTATCTTTGCAATAAGGTGTCTTCCTCCCCGCCTGCCCACATCACACACCAGCTATATTCTCATTTCCTTCCCTCAATCTTCATTATTCTCCTTTTCTCCTTCATTCTTCATACGACCTTTTTTCCTTCTCTTCTAGTATGTTATATGCCATTCTTTGTAGCATGAGTAATAAATTGTTGGTTAGGGAATATATATATATATATATATATTTAAATGTATGTGTGCACACACACATACTTGACTCAGGAATGATAAAATGAATTAACAATGGAAGTCTACGTGAAGTGCTTAAAAAGGACTAGGTCAGTATCTATCTTAGTTAGGCTTCCTATTGCCATGAAGAAACACCATGACCACGGCAACTCTTTTTTTTTTTTTTTTTAGTTTTTCGAGATAGGGTTTCTCTGTAGCTTTGGTGTCCTGGCACTAGCTCTTGTAGACCAGGCTGGCCTCGAACTCACAGAGATCCACCTGCCTCTGCCTCCCGAGTGCTGGGATTAAAGGCGTGCGCCACCACCGCCCGGCCTGACCATGGCAACTCTTATAAAAGAAAACATTTAATTGGGGTGGCTTACATTTTCAAAGGTCTGGTTCATTGTCATGATGGTTAAACATGGGGCATGCATGCAGACATGGTGCTGGAGAAGTAGCCCAGTAGCTTGCAGGCAACAGGAAGTGGTCTTAGTACTACAATGAGGGAAGCTTCAGCAAAAGAGACTCAAAGCCCACCCCCATAGTGACACACTTCCTCCAACAAGGCCACACCCACTTCAATAAAGCCACACCCCGTTACAGTGCCACTCCCGCTGGGAGTCACTTTCTTTCAAACTACCATGGTATCATCAGTTATTAATCAAAGTGAGACACCACTTGGCATCCACCAGGATGACTGTGATGAATAATTAATGAATAAATAAATCAATGACAAGGAGTTCTGATGAAGATGGGAGAGAGTGAACTTTATACACTGGGATATGCCAACTGGTACAGCTGACTGGGAAGAATTTGGGGGTAGAGGAAGACCTCAGTGTATAACTCAGCTCAGCATCTCCTAGGTATTTGGACATCCTTCTAAAAAATAAAAAAATTAAGACCATTTGCTTTGGAAAGGCTAGAGCGGTCATATTCATGACATTCCAGGTGGCCACTTTCTGATCATAGGTAAATACTATTAGCCACTAAAAATGCAAGTATTAAGAGTGCTTCAGACAGACCTCAGAAATACCAAACTGCGTTAAAGAAACCTGGCCCAGAAGATTAAGTGCTTTTGAACTCTATGTGAAGCATCTAGGAAGAACAAATTCACAAAGACAGGAGCAGGTGCTAGCTACCTGGGGCTGGGGCTGGGTAAGAGCTGAGTATCCTGCTGAGAGGGATTCCTGTGGGGTGGTGGGGCGTTCTGAGACTGCAGCAGGGTTCTGTGGTGGAATATTAGTTTAAGATGTGTTACATTTGTTCATGCTGTGAAACATTTGTTTAATAATGGAAAGATGTGTTGCATTCTTTCATGTTGTATTTGATTAACTTGGTGAAGCTGTGTTACTTTGCCTGCCTAAAACATCGGATTGGTCTAATAAAGAGCTGAACTGCCAATAGTTAGACAGAGGGATAGGCAGAGCTGGCAGGCAGAGAGAATAAACAGAAGAAAAGAAAGAGGACGCCAGTAGCCAGCCACATAGTCACACAACCAGTCACGGAGTAAGAAGGAAAGAAAGGAATATAGAGCAGAGAAAGGTAAAATCTCAGGAGCAAAGGGTAGATGAGATAAGTTAAGAAACCTGGCTAGAAATAAGCCAAGCTAAGGCCGGACATTCGTAAGTAAGAAGAAGTCTCTGTGTATTTATTTGGGAGCTGTGTGGTGGGCCCCTAAAGAATAAAATAAATAAATAAATAAATAGATACCAGCTACAGAGTTTTCTATGAATCCATTAACAACATTACATTGTATATTTAATATGAATGGATTTTACAAACTAAATTATACTTCATTAAAGCTTTAAAAAATACTCTTAGTTTCATTTTATTTGAATGATAAATACAAGGACCAATTCATTGGTTTCCATTGTAAAATGAGAAAAAATATTTTCATGCAAAAAGTCAGACAGCCTGAGCCAAAATTAGGTTATTAAAATGCCCAGGCTGATTCATGGCATGTTGGATGTTCTAGTTTCTCTCTCTTGGTATTTGTACAGAAAACTGACCTTTTTTTTCCAAATAAAGTCACATTCATGGGTCTTCAGGTTTGGATGTGGACAGATCCTCTGGGAGCTACCACTTAGTCCCCTACACTGTAAACAAATTCTATTTAAAGCTATTTTAAAGGCTTGGCGAGACCCATATCAACAGCAAGCCCTCATTCTAGGAGTATGGCTCAGAGGTACAGTTTCTGCTTAGTCTTTGTGGATGCAGTCCCGAGCACCAAAATAAACATAAATTAAGTTAAAAGGACAAATCAGTGTTCCTGTCATGCTGATTTATCTCTGACTGGGAAATAGCTTTCTTTTTAAAACCCAAGTCTTCAACCTGAATTATGGAGGAGGGTTTTATAATGGATTTGAGTATGGTCCATTGAGAAAATAGGAAGCCACCTTTTCCTCGGCTGAAATAAATAGCATTCGGTGAGGCATGAGCTGGCTGCATTTCCTGCTGTACCTTCTGATTTTCCCATCTCTCTTTGTGACTGATGGCAGTTATTTTCCATGCCTCCTGTTTCTCGCCAGCGGTGTTTTTCCAGAGGAGGTGTGTTTGCATACACCTCAGGCTGGAAGGAAGCACGGTAATGAACTGCCACAGACTATCACAGCCTTTGGGACTGAAGCATCATCATCACCGCCGCGTGTGCGTGCTGCGGTACATCTGGGGAAAGATGGACGGGGCCACACACAGCTGGCTCTGAGGCGCTGCAGAGTGCGGGAAAACAGAGTCCTGCTGCTTTGATGGGTTGGAATAAATGACGAAACTGTGGATTAGCAAATGTTTCAACAATGAGAACAGATGGGAAAGATCTACAGCTTTGAAACCTAAGACTCCAAACCCTCCAGCCTGCCCACCTAAGAACTGCAAACCGTCCAGCCTGACTGCCTATCTGTGAGGCAGGAGCCCCGCCGGCACCGGGACACGCCTGCTACCCCTTCTTATATCGATGTTTAGTCACACTCCGCGAAATCTGAAGAATATTAAAAGAGATGTTTGGATTTGCAGAGATCTGAGGGCGCCTCGTTAACACAGCCCTTTCCCACGCTGTGTCCTGCTCTTCACTGAAGGGAATCTTTCTGTCATACACGATTTACAAGCAAACTAAAGGATCAAGTGGGGGTATTTTTTTTTTCTTTTTAAGCACTTCTACATCATTTATTTTCAAAGATAAACATGTCACTTCTTCCGGATTGACATGATTCCATATTGTATTGAGTACCGAGGTGGAAGATCTATGTGAACCTAACTTAAAACCTACAGTTGGTTTCTGGTTTTGTTTTCTTACAAAAAGAAAAAGCATTTTAAATCCAAGGCTTATTGGTGCTTTCTCAAGCCAGGCTTTTGATTTTTAAAACTTATGGTATGCATAGCATGTGTGAACCACAACTTCAACCTCAGCACTGAGAAAAAAAAAACAAAAATTATGCTAATAATTAAAAAAATTATGCTAATGTTTTCCTGGGACTACTAGCATGTTATACTAGGCTGCTAGCAAATACTGGGGTGGATATGACACAAAGGGAGGTATGAAGGTAAGGAAATATTAAGAAAAAAATTTGATATGGTCAAGGGGTATTCCATATGAATTAACAGTTTTTAAAAGTAGAATTTTCATTTTTAATTCACATTCGATATGTGAATAGCTTACCTCATGCTCAGCAAACGATTTAGAAGAAACATTAGTCTTTAATAGAAAGATGAAATGAAGGGATTTAACAGCGTTAGGACATGAAAGCCCATAGAAATATTGTCTTGAGGATCTTCAGTACTCACTGTAGGTCATTCATCATTCATGTGTGACTTAGACCGAGAACACTCTTATCAGGAGAGAGCAAGCTACCGGTAGGAGATTGAATCTGGCTTGCTACTTGCTATTATAGCAACATTTTATCAGTAGGGGGGAATATAAGACCTTAAGTTCCCAGGAACTTGGGAAAGCTCACTAACTTTACTACCTCAGACCTCAACCATTCTGACTGTGAACCTCTGAACCCCCTACCTCATTTTTTGAGCACTCAGTGCCCGGGCTTGGGGCTGCGTCTTGAGGAAGAGGGGCGTGGTTGTCACTCGTGACCCCTCTACAGACCCCCAGTGGTCACTGCTGTATTTGTAAAGACGCCATGCTCACAGCCCCCACTGCTGGACTCATCGGCTTGTTTTCCTTTCCCATAATGGACCGTGATGACCCTGTGGAGCCACGAGCCAAAGTAAATCCTCTCCTTGCTCATGTTTGCCCCACTGGGTGTTTTGTCGCAGGAGTAAGAGGCCATCGCTGTACAGCAGTCTCAGCGTGTCTGTCAAGCGATGGATGTGAAAGTCAGAGACAGAAAGAGGGTGCTGTCACAGACCTGACGCAGTTCCTCCCCTCTTCCAGCCACTGACCACTGAGCAGGGCATCTACTTGAAAGTTCATTTCCCTTCTCAGGAACACGCCTCTGTCACAGACGTGCCTTGGGGGTTCGAGGTGACCAGGACGGTACCCCCTCACAGCTCTGACACAGATGTAAGAATGGCTGCAGTGGTTGGGATGGGAAGACTCTTTTCTAATAAAGTATCCAAAGTAACAACCTTAATATTGACCTCTGTGCCTCAGGGAAGCAGAACACACACAGCATGCGCGTGCAGAAGTCAACTGTAGTGTAAGGATTTCAGTCATGTGATTGGTCATGTGACTAAGGAGATTAATAATCGTTTTTCTGCAGGGCAGAGGAGCAGCTGAAGATCAGGGCTGCCAGTGATCCAGTTTGCTTCTGAGGAAGGGGGAGTAGATTTTTGTGGTAAATTTAACAGCTGATGGCCAGAGAATTCCTTCTTGCTCAAGGTACCAATCTTTTGTTCTATTCACACTTTTAACGGCCTAGGTGAGGGCCATGTATGCTACCAAGAACAATCTGCTTTCCTGGGAACTCACTGATTGATTGATTGGTAGTCAATCTCATAACCAAATACCCTCAACACCGACATTTAGAATATTCGGCTAAACTTCTGAGCACTCAGCCCAGCCAAGGCGATGCCCAAATGAGATGCCACACTTTGATCCGGATAGGAATTCTCTTCCAAATGTCTCGTGCGTCAAAGGTTTGGCTTCCCGAGATGACACTACTTCTGAAATTGAGGACAACAAACTCCATCATGAATTGGCCGTGGGGCAGCATGCCTCGGAAGGGCGTGTCTCATCCTCTTTCTCCCTTGCTTCCCAGACGCCAGGAGGTGAACATCTGAGCTCTGCCAAGCTCTTCCACCACAGCGTGCAGCCTCACTTCCGGTGCAGAACCAAGCCTCCGACAGTCTGTCTTCTTAAACTGCTCTCCACGGGCCAAGGAGATGGCTCAGGAAACAAAGGCTCTTGAGGCCAAATCTGACAGCAGCCATAAATCCCACATGGTGGGAGAAAGAACCAGCTCCTCAGACTGTCCGCCCTTTGACCTCAGCATGGCTCCGTGGCAAGTGTGAACGTAATGTGCATGCGTGTACGCATATACACACAAACATGTGAATAAATACAAGTGCAGTAACATCTTTACAAACCTTGTACCAGGTCTCATCACCTGCTCTGGAAACGCCTGAGGATAAATGTCCTGTAATTCTCATGCTTCTAAGTCACAGCTGGACTTTGTGGGTCAAGGAGAGTCACTGCAGCTGATGATTTGACTGGCACCCCCAAAACAGGCACACCTCACCTCTGTATAACAGTCACACCTCACCTCTGTATAACAGACACCTCTCATCTCTGTATAGCAGGCACCTCACCTCTGTATAACAGGCACACCTCACCTCTGTAAAATAGGCACCTCACCTCTGCATAATAGACACCCCTCACCTCTGTATAACAGTCACACCTCCCCTCTGTATAACAGACACCTCTCATCTCTGTATAACAGACACACCTCCCCTATGTATAACAGACACCACTCAACTCTGTATAAAAGACACCCCTCACCTCTGTATAACAGACACCCCTCACCTCTGTATAACAGACACACCTCCCCTATGTATAACAGACACCACTCAACTCTGTATAACAGACACCCCTCACCTCTGTATAACAGACACACCTCCCCTATGTATAACAGACACCACTCAACTCTGTATAAAAGACACCCCTCACCTCTGTATAACAGACACCCCTCACCTCTGTATAACAGACACACCTCACCTCTGTATAACAGACACCCCTCATCTCTGTATAAAAGACACCCCTCACCTCTGTATAACAGACACCCCTCACCTCTGTATAACAGACACCCCTCACCTCTGTATAACAGACACCCCTCACCTCTGTATAACAGACACCCCTCCCCTCTGTATAACAGACACCCCTCATCTCTGTATAACAGACACCCCTCACCTCTGTATAACAGACACCCCTCACCTCTGTATAACAGACACCACTCAACTCTGTATAACAGACACCCCTCACATCTGTATAACAGACACCACTCACCTCTGTATAACAGACACCACTCAACTCTGTATAACAGACACCCCTCACATCTGTATAACAGACACCACTCAACTCTGTATAACAGACACCCCTCACCTCTGTATAACAGACACCACTCACCTCTGTATAACAGACACCACTCAACTCTGTATAACAGACACCCCTCACATCTGTATAACAGACACCACTCAACTCTGTATAACAGACACCTCTCACCTCTGTATAACAGACACCCCTCACCTCTGTATAACAGACACCCCTCACCTCTGTATAACAGACACCTCTCACCTCTGTATAACAGACACCCCTCACCTCTGTATAACAGACACCTCTCACCTCTGTATAACAGTCACACCTCACCCTTGTATTCTTGTCTGATACTGAGGCCTACGGTAGGGACCAAGATGTAGCTAAACTGATAGAGGGCTTGCTCTCCAGTGCAGCATAAACCCGAATGAATGTGGTGTGGTGTGTGAGTCTGTATCCCAACCCTCATGAGCTAGAAAAGGTCATTGGTGGCTACACAGTGAATCTGAGGCCAGCCTGGGCTACATGAGAGCCTGCATCAGAAAAACAGTCACAAAAAGAGAACCAAGAGACTGTTGAGATTATTATTATGTCATGGAATCTGGGTCAACCCTCCTCGTCTTCCATGAGCATGAACCGGTGCCTGGGATCCTATTATACAAACCCCAGTATCTGTTACAGATCCCTGGGGTCTCGCTCCTATTTTTAAAGCCACGAGGTAATCGGGGAAAGAGGGAGTTAACTCTCACTAGTGGAACCAGCCCTGCCCTCCCCAGCTGGGAACAATCAGGCCTGGCAGCTCCCCTCTAGGAAACTCCTGCCGCTTTATTGGGATGGATGGGAAACAGGATTTTGACTTTTTGATAGGTGAGACTATAAATCTACCATCAAGACTGCAGAGGACCAGCTGGGCTTATGTATACAAGCTGCATCTTTAATTACAGACCCCACAAGATGTTGAGCTCAGGAATGCCCCCATCGTGTTCCAAGCAGAGTGGGGTGGATGGGCCCCTTGGATGGGAGCCAAGGGTTCCATCTTTTCAAAGAACACAAGACAAGGGCAGGAGAAGCCACACAGAAAAAGGCCATGGCAACCCCAGAGGATCATTATGGAAATATTTTCTTATGCACAGTTCTATCTCACGATGGGTCACCATTTTGTGACTTACTCTAAATTTTATGTCTAATTTAAAATTTATCTTTGGCATAAAAAATAAACAATCTAGCCAGGTTAGTGGTGCACACTTTAAATCCCAGCACTTGGGAGGCAGGGGCAAGCAGATCTCGGTGAGTTCCAGGCCAGCCAGGGAGATATAGTAAGACCTTGTCTCAAATAAACAAACAAACAAATATTGAAATTAAAAAAGAAAAAGGGAAAAAAGAAGAAAACCCGGTTCTGAGAAAACTGTGCTTGGATACATCTTTTTTTTTTTTGTATTCTAGTTATGTATGTATGTATGTATGTATGTATGAGGGGGTGCATACATGTATCATAGCACATGTATGAAAGTCTTAGAAAACAAAGTTCTCTCTTCCCACCCACATGGGACCCAGGGATAGAACGCAGGTCATCCAGGTTCTGGCTATTACAAATAGTCCTGCTATGAACATAGTTGAACAAATGCTTTTGTAGTATGATTGTGTCCATAGAGATGTCCCCTGCTAGGTCCTTGAACAGCAGAGGAGAGGATACCTTGTCCCATAGTCACACTGATGAATATCTCGAATATCACCATAGAACCTTTGTCCGGGGATAGATGGAGATAGAGACAAAGACTCTCATCAGAGCACTGGACTGAGCTCTTAAGGTCCAGTTGAAGAGCTGAAGGAGGGAGAAGACAGGCAAGGAAGGCAGGACCATGAGAGGTTGGTCCACCCTCTGAGACAGTGTGCCTGAGCTAATGGGAGCTCACCAAATCCAGCTGGACTCGGTCTGAACGAGCATGTGATCAAACCGGACTCTCTGATTGTGGCTGACAATGGGGGCTGACAGAGAAGCCATTGATAATGGCACCGGGACTTGTTTCTACTGCATGTACTGGCTTTTTGGGACCCTAGTCTATTTGGATGCACAACTTCCTAGGCCTGGATGAAGGGGGGAGGGCCTTGGACTTCCCACAGGGCAGGGTTCCCTGACTTCTCTTAGGACTGGAGGGGGAGGGAGGTGGGTGAGTGGGGGAGTAGGAGGGGAATGGGAGGAATGGGAGGAGGGGAGGAAGTGGAAATTTTTGAATATATATATATATATATATATATATATATATATATATCTCAGGTCATCGGGCTTGGTGCAAATGCCTGAGCCAGCTGAGCCAGACTAAGTCGTGGTGAATCTTATGGGAGAAGAAAAAAAGAATATGACCGGGGAGATAGCTTGAGTTGGTGGGTAAAGTTCTTGCTGGGCATGGTGATGCGAGCTTGTAACCCTCGCACAGGGAAGAAGGCAGAGACAACAAGGTTCCTATGACCCACTGGCTGACCGGTTTAGCCAATTTGCCAAGCATAAGATCCCACATGAGAGACCCTGTCTCAAAATCTAAAGTGTACAGGACTGGAGGAGTAACACCCAGAGCTGGCCTCTGGTTCCTGTGCACACACATGCACATGTATGCGTACACACAAAGTATTATACCATATAATAGAATAAACAGTATCACATAGGCAGACCTATCCTATATGACTACTTCAAATGTTCGTTTGTAAGAACTAGAGGTTGAAATGAAATAAGATAAAGTAGGAACTAACAGATTTAGGTTATGCAAATGATTGTTTTTAAAAATGTGCACCTGTACTGGTTAAAAAAAAACTTCCCTGGCTGATATAATACTTTTGTGGTATATGCAGTGAACAAAAAGTCTTAAATTGTTGAAGTATCAGTCCAAACTATTTCCAGCTGTCCCTGGGGTGGTACTGAACCCTCTCCTTCAAGAAACCCACATTTCACTCTGTGTTCTTACTGTGTCTGACGGCATTTCACTTGGTCTCCTTCCCTTTAGCGAGCTCCTCAACCGTAGTCAAACACCGACAGTGAAGGGGATTGTGCGTGTTGGAGGAAACCTGACATTTCTGTAGTTGTACATTTTCATAAGTGCATAGCTCATGGGTTAGAGAGATGTAGCTCAAAAGCAGCTGCTGCTTTTGCAGAGGACCTGGGTTCAGTTCCTAGCACCCACATCAGGCAGCTTTCAATCACATGGAACACCAGGTCCCCCAGGGAATCCAATGCCCCTTCTGATCTCTGCTGGTACCAGACCCACACATATGAATCATACATGTGCTCACACACATAAATAAGTAAATATTTTTTTTTTTAAAAAAGAACATGGCTTATAGCTTTCATACTTCTTACAATGGCCTGCTCAAAGAATTTCTCAAAAAGTGTTCGGTGCATTAAACTAAGCTTTTAATTTGTCATTAGACAGAATACGGCCTGGGATTAATCCCTAGCAACATATAACCCACATGTCATAGCCCATGTGTGTAATCCATGCACGGGGGAGGAGGTAGAGGCAAGAGGATTAGTAGTATGGACTTCAAGGCCAGTCTGAGATACATGAGAACCTGTCCCCCAAAAGAATCAATAAATAAAGAATAAAATGCAACCTCCTTCACTATCTATGTGGTCACAGTGGGACAGATGGCTAGGTAGTTAAGAGCACTGACTGCTCTTGCAGAGCATAGCACCCACACAGACTGCATCCTCCTAGGCCTCCAGCCCCAAGGAATCTGACACGCTCTGCTGGCCTCTGCAAGCTGGACGCGTAAGATGCACATGGGCGCTACCCAGACCCTGAAAACAAAAGTAAACATTTCTTTGGAAAATATAAAAAGAGCTATTAGGGCAAATATACAACACAATAAACCCGATGCCTGGCACACAGCACCCCACACTGTGCATCTGTGGGAAGAGAAAGTAACAAACCACACATGTGCAGTAAGGCCAGGCACTCACGTGAGTGAGTGAACGTCTGAATTCATAGGTGTATCCCAGACTAATGACACCAAGGTGGAAAGGCCCAGGTTACAGGAAGATGAATGAATAAGTAAAAGCACATGGACGGTAAGGCGCGGTGGCACGTGGTTGGAATTCAACCACTCAGGAGACTCACGGCTGAGGCAGGACAGCAAGACTCTCTTTAAAAATAAATGAGCAGGGCTGGAGAGATGTCTCCGTGGTTAAGAGCACTGGCTGCTCTTCCAGAGGTCCTGAGTTCGATTCCCAGCCACCACATGGTGGCTCACAGCCATCTGTAATGAGATCTGGTGCCCTCGTCTGGCGTGTGGGCATACATAGAGGCAGAATGTTGTATACATAATAAATAAATAAATCTTTAAAAAACAAACAAGCCAACAACAACAACAAAACAAAAAAAAAGAAACAGGGACATGAAGTACCTTCAAGGAGAACTGGGGGATGGGCATTACGTATGTTTACAATTAAGGCCTACCACTTAGACCCACTGAAACCAACACATGCTCCCCCTCTTCTTCCTGAGGGAGTTTGGGTTGCAATTCTCCCCATCATCCGGAGCTGGGTCAATAGGTGGGTATTCCTCTGTCTCCCAAACCCCAACAGGCTGTCAACAAGACTCCTAGGCCAACAGCTAGGACTCTCCTAAGACACCCCTCTTCCCATGCTCTCTCAGACCCTTCTAAGCACGCACCTCCTTTCTACTCTCCATCACAGGAGAGATACATAAAGTACTTTTCATTTCCTCTGGTTTCACCGTAAAAACTATCCCGCAATAATGCTCATCTTTTATCAGTTTCTTGTTAAAGAACTGATGTGGGAGTGTCATATATCAATCTGTTGATTTCATTGGTTAAGCAATAAAGAAACTGCTTGGCTGGCCCTCATAGGTTAAAACATAGGTAGGCGGAGTAAACAACAGAATTCTGGGAGAAAGAAGCTGAGTCGGTGGGTCGCCATGATTCTCCCACTCCAGGCAGACGCAGGTTAAGATCATTCCTGGTAAGCCAGCTCGTGAGCTACACGGATATTAGAAATGGGCTAGTCCAGGTGTGAGAGTTAGCCGAGAAAAGGCTAGATGTAATGGGCCAAGCTGTGTTTAAAAGAATACAGTTTCCGTGTAATTATTTCGGGGCTTAGGCTAGAGCTAGCCATATGGGCGGCCGGGTGCCGGGGACGCAGCCCCGCCGCTCTTATTTCAACAAAGAACTTTAAAAGAAAATATATTAACTGTGTGTACTGCTTGTCAGTCAAGTGCAGCTAACACCAGTAGTCCACACAGAAATCTCTCATATTGGATATGTTTTTCTCCTAATATAACTGTAGGTATTGCTTAAGAAAAGAATCTTGAGAGCTGGAGTTGATATTCTGGTCAGCAAAGTGCTAGCTCTGCAGCAGGAGGACCTGAGTGTGAGCCCAGGCAAGGTGGCATGTGCTTTTAACCCCAGTGCTGGGGAGGAAGATCTACCCATCCCTAGAGATTCTGAACAGCCAACCCACCTAACAGACCATCTTCAGGCCAGGGGGAGGCCCTGTTGTAAACACTGTGTAGACATATTTTCTGAATAACAACACCTGAAGTTGTCCTCTGGCCTCCACATGAAAGTACACACATTCAAACACACACACACACGCACACACACTCACATACACGCTCACTTACACACTCACTCATACACACATTCCTCACACTCACACACTCACATACACGCTCACTTACACACTCACTCATACACACACTCCTCACACTCACACACTTGCTCACACACTCACATACACGCTCACTTACACACTCACTCATACACACACTCCTCTCACACACACGCACACACACTCACATACACGCTCACTTACACACTCACTCATACACACACTCCTCACACTCACACACTTGCTCACACTCACTCACACACACTCACCAGCCAGGACAGCCTCGATCTTACGGTCATCTTCCTGCCTCAGTTTCCCAAAATGACGGGAGCATAGGTCAGTGATATTCTTTTTCTAATGCGAATGCTGCTGATGTAATTTTTCTCATAGATGAGTCACCTAAGAGTTCCCTTTGATTTTTTTATATTTGAACACCTGCTGACAGCAATATCGGGAAAACAGGAATACATCATTCACTAACAGTTCGTGTCGATTATCTATTTGTATAACAGACTACCTCAAACCTACCAGCTCAGACACAGAAGGATGATTCTCTGTTCACTCATGGTGCATAGGCCAAAGCCAGGCCTCTCACACTGTCGGTCTCGGGATACAGCTCTGTGCTGATCACTGGGCCTCCCTCACTCTCTGTCACGTAAGTCTCTTGAATCTCTCAGGGAAAGAGAGTAAATAGTTGCCACTTGTGAGTAAGTGTGTGTGTATGTGAGCGTGTGTGTGTGTGTGAGCGTGTGTGTGTGAGTGTGTGTGTATGTGAGCGTGTGTATGTGAGCGTGTGTGTGCGTGTGTGCGTGTGTGTGTGTGAGCATGTGTGTGTGAGTGTGTGTGTGTGAGTGTGCGTGTATGTGAGTGTGTGTATGTGAGTGTGTATGTGAGCGTGTGTGTGTGAGTGTGTGTGTATGTGAGTGTGTGTATGTGAGTGTGTATGTGAGCGTGTGTGTGTGAGTGTGTGTGTGTATGTGAGTGTGTGTATGTGAGTGTGTATGTGAGTGTGTGTGTGTGTATGTGAGTTTGTGTACTTGCATGTGGAGGCCAGAGGATAACATCCCATCCTGTCTTTTGCACGAACGTGAGACACAATATCCAGCCCACAGTCTCGTGAGCGGCTGGTTACACAGCAACACAAATGCCAGGAAGCAGCAACCAGGGGACTAGCTACCCACTCCCACCCCTGTGCTGTGGACATTGGTTTTAGATGCTTTGCTTATTAAAATAAAAAATGAAAAAAAAAAGCCATTGCAAACAGCTAAGGACTGTCCCCCCTCCTCCATTTTCTTTCTTTCTTCTTCTTTTTTAATTCAAAAAGTAATAAAATTGAACAAATGGCCACTCTGAAAATACACAGAGAAAAGAACATTAAATAAGGAAATCTTTCTTCTCAAAGCACCAGTCACGTGAGGTATGCAGAAAAATAGGGCTTTGTTCCTATATCGACCTAGAAAATCCTCTTTCAAAAGAACAAATTTTCTTTTAATTGATAAAGCTCTGGAAAAGCTTGGGGTTGTCATTATCAAGACAAGAGTTTAGAAAACAACAATGTATTCCGTCGCTGGCTTCCATGATTGATTTAAAGATTCTTAAAGCAATTTGCTGTTGGTGGAATCTAATTCAGTCAGCAAAATGCAGCAGGCTTGACTCCGTATCGACTTAGAATAATCTCATGAAATAATTCTATGGTTTTCAAAGACAGCACTCGTTCGCAGGAGCACGAGTCTGCCCAGCGTCAAGTTGTATCATGGGCCAATGACACCCACGCGTGGCAGCGAGATACGGACACTTGCTTGCTGAGGAGAATTCCGGAAATCATCTGGTTGGAGTCCGCTATTGCTCAACTCTCCTCGCGACAGCCCTTAATGGGGACCCTAGTTCAATTTCTCTCCAAACTTTCAGGTTCAATCATTCATAAATCTGTGTGAATCAGTTCTCAGTTTATTAAAAACACATCGTGCCAAGTCCAGAACTTTAGCATCGAAAATAAAAGACTCAATTTTAAACGATGTTTTTGAAAGGGGAAATAAACAATCAATGACAGTTCTGTGTGGAGAGAATTGAGTGCCAAGGTCATGATCAGATGAAGTCATCGCACATGGGAACGGCCTATGACGCTTCTATAGCATTCGTGGCTTACAGGAAGGGTACAGGAGGCAGAGAAGTGGCAGTGGTTACTGGAATGGAGACTATAACCACACTCCAGGAGATTTCAGACAAGAACAAAAGCTCAAATCTAACACACCGAGAGTTAACTTGACATTTAGCTGCATTAAATTTTAAGAATGTCCAACTTCACAGGAGAAAGGCAGAAGTGAAAGGAAAGAAAGCTAAATTTACTGAATTAAGGGCCAGGTTACACGTTGCTCAAAGACCAGTAAGTAAGAGGGGAAAAGTAGACAAAGAGGAGCAAGTTTATTCAAAGGCCAGCTATCCTCGGCAGATGGAAGGACCCTTTTTTCATCAAAGCAATACGTGGAAGGCCTCAGCTTTCACAGGGAAGGAGACAGGGAGTCAGGAAGGCGTCACCACGTAGGACAAACATCTCCCTCCCTGCCTGGCACATCACAACAGACCCAACCTCCTGCTGCCCGTTCTAACATTTAAAAAAAATGAAAGACCAAGGAGTGTTATGACAGAAGGGACCAGGTATACTAGGTTCTGTCCCTCTAAAGGAAGATTATGTAGGCAGGGCTTCTCTTCGAAAGCTGAAGATCATGAGAAAGGGAGAGAGTATAAGAAGGCTAAGAAGCCAGCTGGAGTAGTGGTGCACACCTTTAACCTAATAGGGAGGCAGAGGCACTAGGATCTCTGTGCCTTTGAGGCCAGTCTGGTCTATAGAGCTAGTTCAAGGACAGCCAGGGCTACACAGAAACCTTATCTTGGAGTTTAAAAAAGGAAGAAAGAAGAAGAAAAGGAAAAAAGAAGGAGGAGGAGGAATAAAGAGGAGGAGGAGGAGAAGGAGGAAGAGAAGAAGAAATAGAAGGAGGTGGAGGGGGAGAGGGAGGGGGAGGGGGAAGGAGAAGGGGAGGAGGAGAAGGAGGAAGAAGAAGAAGAGGAGGAGGGAGGGGAAGGGGAGAGGGAGGGGGAGGTTAAAGATGCTATGAACAACTTTGCAGAATGGCAGAGTATGGGTGGAGAAAAGCTCCTAAGAGCTGGTGACCCTGCCACAGATTCTAAGAAACTTTTCTAACAACACAGTTTCTGCTCTTCAAGGGTAAATCACTAGCTATGACCAGGCTACATGAGCAGAACCCCAAACACAAGCAAAGAGGGATGGTTCCTGTAACTTAGAAAAAGTGGTGGTGCGGGAAACAAAGCTCATATGGAGGTTTTTTTTTTTTTTTTTAATGGGGAAATGTGAATGGGAGACGGGAGAGTGGAGACCAGTCTCTGGGACAGGAGTGGCAGAAGAGAGAAGAGAGAGCGAGGGGGGGGGGCGAGAGGGGGGGCGAAAGAGAAAGGGGGGGAAGAGAGAGAGAGAGAGAGAGAGAGAGAGAGGAGACAGGAGGTGGGCAAGGCCCACCTTTTAAAAGGGAATGTAGCCAAAGCACAAGGAAGGAGCTCTCAGTGGCTGGAGCTGAGGACGTATCCTGTCAGGACCTCAAGGGCAGGCCAGTACAGATGCCTGAATACTAACAGCTCTATCTAAAATAGTAAGACTGACAATTGCTCTAGACAAGGAGAAGTTAACCCAACTGAAGGTGATTGTCCAGGAAAGGAAGTTACTTGGTAAATGCAGCCTGCTGGTAGAAGAAAGGTCAGGTACGACAGTGTTGCTCACCCTGAGCTCAGGAACCAGCCCATACTGGGGAGACGCGGAGTAGCCTGTGCTAACCAGTCCACACTGGGGAGACACGGGACAGCCTGTGCTAACTGGCGGCTGCAGGAATGTAGCAAGCACTATTACTCCCTGGGGCTCTGCAAACCCCAAGGGTCTAGGGCCTGCTCTTGAGCAAACTCAGAGAGGGTTGCTTTTTCTAGTCATCTGTTGCTAGTATTCTTAGACTAGCATATGTTACCTCAAAATATGCCTCCTTGGATAAAGCTTATTTTGAGCTAGCTATTCTGAGAAACCGCAGACACAGAAAAAGCTTTGAAATCAGAAGAGAAATAACCCTTCTGTAAGGGAAACCATGATCCACAAAGAAATCTCCATTCGTAAGTGTGTCTCCTGATGCGTACCAGGAAAGAAGGACCATTAAATCTTCAGAGGTAGCAATCAACTCAGAATATCACTTGGCCTGGTGCACCCTGCCTTCCCAATGCTGTTTGTTGCTAGGCTTCCCCTTCCCTTCCCTTCCCTTCCCTTCCCTTCCCTTCCCTTCCCTTCCCTTCCCTTTTTTTCCCTCTCCTCTCTCCTTCCCTTCCTTCCTCCATCCCTCCACTCATTCTTTCCCTCCCTCACATCCTCCTTTCTTAGTCTCCACACATTGCCCAGTTGTGGGTCTGTGTGCTGGTTCCCATCTGCTGCAAGAGACTGCTTCTCTGCTGACAGCACTGCAAGTCACTGACCTATGGGGATTGCACACTGCTATTAGGGTTCATTTTACTGCCGTGTTCCTTTAGCAGAACAGGAATATTTTGTTTTTCCCTAGATCTACACAGTCAGGTTCTGGGCCACTACAGCAGTGTGTGGCATGGGTTTTATCTCAGTCCAATCAGAGAGTGGCTGGTTTCTTCTACAGTCTGTCTCCCATGTAAACCCCTAGTTCATGATGCTCCCTCCTAGGACCAGATTCTGCTCCAGCCATCTGCACTGTTGTCTTTATGAAGTCCCCCAGGCATGGATACAGGGGGGCCAAAAAGCCTCATACATATACACACCCATACAAACATATACATACATGTATATATGTATATATATATAATCCCCTTACAAGTGGGTATGCTTGGCTATGTGCAGTTTATTTCTGAATATTGCCTGGTGCGCTCTTCACCTTGGCTCTCTGCGTGCATGCCGCTCCTCAGCATCTTGCTTTGCTCCCTCTCCAGCACTGTCCCCTGCACACGTGGCTACCCTGCTCCCCAGCTGAGCCTGAGACAGTTTCTCGTCTCGCTCTTCTCTGGGGCTCTCCCTCATCTCGTTCACATGGAACCTTCCTTGTGGCTGCCCCCTCTCTCCCCATTTTTCATCTGCCACAAACATGCGTGCCTTCCTTCTCCACATACAAGCAAGGCCTTTGAGGCTGAGCCCTGGAATCCCCATGATTACCTGCCCGCAGGGGACAAGGAGCGCACTTTGAAGCAGCACAAGATGTCTTTGCTCAACAAATGTTGCCCCAGACCATTCCCCACGCCAGGCTGTCGCCTGCCACTCTGGAACACATTAGAGGGCGAACAGATCGAAGCCCCGACCTCCTTCTGCGGGGACAACACATAAATGGTACCTACCAAGTGTGATGACAACTGGGGTGCAGCAGCGCAGGTCAGCACAATGAGTATTTAATAAGCTCGTCTGATTTTCCTCTGTGGGACAGAGCTGCCTTAGTACTGTGCCGGGCGCTAGAAGGACTTCGTGAATAAATGACTGCGCGCAGCTAAGGAGCAAGACATTAGACTGGAGCGGCTTCCCCAGTTGACTCCATGGTTAGTAAAGAAGCACGCATGAATCCACAGATGGAAGGGCAGTTACAAACAGACTGAAAACCACAGGAATGATTGATTGTCAGTCACTTTGGAGATCACCTGAACAGGTTCAACAAAGACACTCTGAAGACATAATGCCAACATGACCAACACCTATACAAACACCACCACTACCACCAATGCCAGCAGCAACAGTGCCAACACCAATACCACAATCACCAGCTTCACTACCACCAACAATAGCAATGACAATATCACTGTCACCACTGACATCACCAACAACAAGGAGAACAGCAGCAACAACCACCGCCTACCTGTTTCCACAGGTGTTATGTGGGACTCCTTAGAAGTTCCTAAACTCTGAGTAGGATCTATCAGTTTGAAGGGGTTTAACCCCTAATGGCCACTCCTAGACAGGACAAAGCAAAGTTTACCAAACACAACACTATTACACGTAGACTGTAGACATGGTGGAGAACTTGGGTTTGTTCGTAACATTCTAACAACAAGAGTTTCCACTCAAGAAGCACAGATACAGGCAACCACAAACAAAAGCACAGACAGTGTTCTAAGCTCTGAGACCAACACCTCGAAGGCACACGGAGTCTGTGTCCCTGCAGATTTGGGAACTCTGTGACTGCAATCAGCATCCTGAATGGTCTTGCCTGGGAATCTACCTCCGCTAGCTTTCTCCTAAGACATGCTCACTCTCATGGTAAATAAGAAAGCGCTGCTTTGCCCAGAGTATGCCCTTCAAACAAGACTTATCTTCTGGGAAAAAGAAATTGCTGAGAAAGGATCAAAGGGTCAAAAGAAGAGATGAGGAAAAGAATTTAATTTCTTTTTATTTCAAGTATTTTGCTTGCATGTATATATGTATACCACGTGCGTGCCTGGTGCCTCTGGACTCTAGAAGAGGACATCAGGTCCCCTAGAACTGGAGTTATAAATGGTTGTGAGCCATCGTCTGAGGCCGGGGAATCAAATCAGGGTCCTCTGCAAGATCAACAAGTATCCTTAACCACTGAGACATCTCTCGGGCCTGGGGGGGTGGGGTAAAATCAATGCTGTTTTGGTTCTTTGTCACTATATACATAAAATAAAATGTCTACCCTAACTATGACACCAACAACGCAAACATGAAGAAAGCAAAAGTTCAGTGTGGTGGAGACGTTTAAACGGCAGGGAGAATCGCAGAGTAGGAAGGAACTGGGTGCCCTGGTCAGAATACCGACATTCTCAGAGGGTGCTACCAACTCCCACCTTCAATTGCTGAAATTTAGCATCTGTAAACTGAGAATACTAAAAATATTCATAGAAATATTTCAAGGTTGTATAAATTTTAATAAAATGAAGTTCTATTTTTTATTTATTTGGGGGTGGGGTGGGGACATTGAGAGTAATCTCTGTAGCCCAGACTGTTCTCAAACTCTCGGTGATCCTTTTGCCTCAGCTTCCCAGGTATTTGTATTGCAGGCATGAACGACCACAACCAGGTCAAGATAATCCATGTACAACAACATTCCTGCAATATCTGGAACTTTGAAAGTTAAAATAAACAACATAGGTAGGGGGATGGAAAGGGAAAAAAACATGGGAGGAAAGATGCTCAGAACAGACGCAGATAAGAAAGAGTATAAAGATGCATTTCCATTCAATAAATAAAATGTTTGGACATTCGGGGCTTAGGGATGTAGCTCATTGCTAGAGTGTTTGTCTGTTGAGAAGGTACAAGAACTTGGGCTCAAGTCTCTGTACCAAAAATAACAATGATAATAATTTCAAAATACATTCAGATTTTTTGGCCATCTTTGGGACTGAGTGTAGGGTCTCACATATGCCTTGATAGTTCTCTGCCCTGGAGCAACACTTGCTTCTTGTTTTCTAAGTCTTTATCTTGAGACAAGGGCTCCCTAACCTGTCCAGGCTGGCCTGGAACTTGTATTCTTCCTACCTCCTCCACTGCCCCACCCCCCAGAAGCTAGGATGATAGGTACATACAGCAAGACCCTGCTCAGACGAAAAAATCTGAGCAAAAAAATTCAGTTTTTCCAAAGAAAGGGAACAAAAACCAGACAAGAAAAATGGATGAATCCCCACATGTCAGTGCTTTTCTGTCTCCTCCCATCTTCCCACTGCAGGAACCGGGAACACAGTGCTGTGGCCGCTCGGCTGGAAGGCATTTCTCTAACTGCACCAGTGCCTTCCGGGTGCCCCCGAACCCCCTTCCTTCAGAATGCCTGTGCAGAATGCCTGTGCACTTAGGCAGTTTTACTAAAGGCTTTCCAGTGCCTTGCCTGACTTGTTCTGCTAACCTGTAAGACCGGTTCATTAATTGTCATTGTCAACTGGATTTAAACCACCTAGAAGACACAGCTCTGGGCAGGTCTGGGAGGGAGTTTCTAGAGTTTTAACTGGGGAGTGAAGAGCACCTCTGGATGTGGCACTGTCCATAGCTTGGGTTTGCTGACTTAGTAAAAAGGTAAAAGTGGGTTCAGCATTCATCTCTCTTTACTACCACAAAGTGACAGCAGCCTCATGCTCTGGCCACATCGACATCCCTGCTAGATGCTCTCAAACTCTGAACCAACACCAACCAAGCCCCTGGCTTCCTTCTGTGCGCAGAACTCCACTCTCCCCATTACAGAGAGGAAAGTCATGCCAAGGGACTGTCCACAAAGGGGAGAGATGGCCCTGGGGAGTTGTTCTCAGCTGTCCGCCTTACTAGCCTTGCTGGTAGACAGGTCTGTCTGTCACATTCTCCTTGCGTTTCCTTATTTCCACTCCCATTGCGTAACCGGTGGCAGACACAAAGCCAGCTGGCTTTTGACTGAACTTCCTTAAACCCAGCCTGCAGCACATTGCCAAAGTCTGCAGGAAATCTCCAGGCCTGCGAGGACATAGCAGTCCCTTGTAAGTTCCTGGCTCCTGGAACTCCCTCTGCCTGCCAATCAGTCTGCACCAATCAGTCTGTGGCTGCCTTTTCTCTGCAGTCAGCAAACCAGGTTCCTATTTCAGGCCCTCCTCAGGAGCCATGAGGCAGAAACCAGAAGGTGCAGAGATCAGTGTGTATCACCAACCACTGTGACCTCAAACATCTTTAGTCTAGGCTCCCTGAACCCAATGAGGGTTATTTTTAAGGAAAGAAATAGAAAAGTTACTAGTTTTCAAAGGCTAAAAAGGGGGTTTATTCAGAAGTATTTCATGATGACCCTAAAAGGGAATAAAGGGTTATTAAAGCAAAAACATCTCTATTAAGTTCTAGCGGGCATCACTCTCACTATCTGTACCATTGTGGAGGGCATCACCATCTGCGATCCACTGCCAAAACCAAGGACTTTCAATATCTGACTAAGACGTTAGGGCCTCTGGCAAGTGCTGGGCCCTACCTGGTGATTAAGGCCTTCTGAGAAAACTTGGGCCCTCAAAATGAATCTCGCTTCTAAAGAAGAAATCCTGCCTCACTATCCAGTCTTGAAGCAGGACCACTCCAAAATTGCCAGCCCCCCAAATTATGAGTGGACGTCCCTTGCGCCCTTCCTCCCCTTGTCTCCCTTTCCCCGCCTGGCCCTGATGTGGGAGTGTCATATATCAATCTGTTGATTTCATTGGTTAAGCAATAAAGAAACTGCTTGGCCCTGATAGGTTAAAACATAGGTGGGAGGAGTAAACAGAACAGAATGCTGGGAGGAAGAGGAAGTGAGCTCAGACTCGACAGCTCTGCTCTCTGGAGCAGATGCCATGCTCCCCTCTCCCTGGCACACACGATGAAGCTCCGACCCAGGATGGACATAGGCTAGAATCTCCCTGGTAAGCCACCTCGTGGGCTACACAGATTATTAGAAATGGACTAGTCCAGGTATGAGAGTTAGCCAAGAAGAGGCTAGATATAATGGGCCAAGCAGTGTTTAAAAGAATACAATTTGTGTGTTGTTATTTCGGGGCATAAGCTAGCCAGGCGGCCAGGGTGCCGGGGATGCAGCCCCGCCGCTCGTATTACAACATGGCCCTCCTCCTCTCCCTCTCTCTTCTCTTTACTCAGTGTCCTCCTTTCCATTGCCAGTATTGACAACTGGTCCGTTCCCAAAAGTCCATCTTTCTTGCCGGACTATACACAATACTGTAAGCTGTTTGCCTATGACGGCCAACTCCACTGTCCACTTAGAGAAAATGCCGACTATGGGTATCCAACCACATCTGGAAGCCACACTGGTATGCTTGACTTTGCGTCCCTCTCCCCCACCCCCTGCTGGTCACAGGCCTCAGATTTGGTCACCTGTGCTGCAGTGTTGATAAGTGTGGGTGAATGGGGGGCACCTGAAGCACAGCATGGCCCCTTCGTGGATGAACCGGCCCTCTCCGTGTTGTTCTCTGTATGTTGAAGGGCATACCTTACTCCTCCCGAGAGGGCTGTGTTCAGGGTGCCATGTGGAAACAGAGACAGAGACCCAGCCTGCTAATGCTTCCATCTTTAATTCCCCCGTCTGCAGAGATCTTGTCTGTGGTATCACGTCATAGCCACGCAGAATGAAGACAGTTACCTGACAGTGTCTCTCTAACAAGAACGATGCTTCCTTCAATGATGTGACTAGCTCTGCTTGTGACTAAAGCGGACAACGCAAGCCCCAAGTCCTGTCTGGCCGTGATAAACACTCTGACGACACTGACTTTTAAATGAGAAGACTTTGTTTGGGGGTCAGCTCATCGCTCCAGGTTACAGTTCATCACGGCGGAAGACCCTGGTCACCTGACATCCACACCCAGAGAGAGACACATGCCGACCAGTGTTCACTTTACATAAGCCAGGGTTCCCTGCCTAGGAACAGTGACATCTGCAGTAGACGGGTCTTTCTACCTCTGTAGACCTAACAGAAATAATCTCCAACAGTCAGCCCACAGACCCAATCTCTGGGTGACTTTAACTTCCCTCAAGATGACAACTTTCTTTTCTCTTCTTTACCTTTTTTTTTTTTCAAGACAGGGTTTCTCTGTAGCTTTGGAGCCTGTCCTGGAACTAGCTCTTGTATACCAGGCTGGCCTCGAACTCACAGAGATCCACCTGCCTCTGCTAGGATTAAAGGCGTGCACCACCACTGCCTGGCTAAGTTGACAATTTTCAGTAACTATCACAAGACAATAATTTTGTTTTTAAAGATATTCATTAAGGGAAACAAGAGTTTGATCCTCATTAAGGATATTCTTACGAGAAAAGAGAGTTTTATCCTCAGGATTCACAAGTATACCATGGTGTGTACTCACATGTATATGTATGTATGCACACACATACACACATATGTATATGTATGCACATACAAACACACATATGTGTGTATGCATGTGTGATTGTGTGATAATGTGTGCACGTGTATATGTGTGTGCACATGTGCATGCGTGTATGTACATGTATATATGTGTATGCATGTGTGACGTGTGTGTGAATGGGTGTGCACATGTGCATGTGTGTGTGCACGTGTATGTACATATATACAAAATAAGTAAAAGGGAAACAGACAGAGAGACAAGAGAGAGAAATCAATTCTCAAGTGTAGTAGTTTTCAGTTGAATCCTTTGAACAAAACCAAAGTGAGATAAAATGGCACCATTCACTGACAGATCATTAAAAATTATCTCAGAGAAGATCAGTAAGTGATTTTTTTTTTATTTTTTGGCATATAGCCCAAAAGTAATTCACAGGGTTTTTTATCCCCTCATTTACTTATTTATATAAAATATTTCTCACTGTAAATACATATAAGAAAGATATGGATAGCCACAATCAGACCCAAATTCATCCTGACATTAAATAATATTCACCGCAGACACACGAACTCATTTTTATTATGTATTCATCTTATAAGAAAACACGTCAGTGACTCTTCACTTTCAACAATCATGGCAAGAATCATAAGGAAAAACCCACACAACATTTGTTACAGCGCAACTATTCTTGGAGTTTCTCATACACAACCTCCTAATAATCCCAGCAGGGGCACGTTACCCTTAGTCTCCATTTTAGGGAGCAACTGTACTTAGAGCCGGGCTCTGAGCCATTCACAGCAGCTCTTGAACCTGTGCTCTGACGACGGTACAGCACGGCTCAGACACACTTCACAAATGATGCAGGCACTGTGCTGAAAGTTGCTTGTTAATATTAATAATTAATATAGTTGTGATTTGATAATTAATGCTCCCAAACATGGTGATTTTAAAATCATACTAACTTATTTGCAGATTTTATTTTTTGAAACAGGGTCTCACTATGTGGCTCAGGCTGGCCTTGAACCTGCACCAGTCCTCTGCCTTAGCCTCCCACCTGCCATTTCCAGACAGGACTAGGGATGGCAGCTCTAACGTGAGATGAGGTTGATCCAGTGATGGAGCTGAGGTCTGAGTAGACCTGAGCAGTGCGGAAGGTGGGACCTGTAAGTACCTGTGAAGGGTTTGTCTTCTACTGGGTGTTGTTACTCCACTTTGCTCCCCGATACCACACGGTTTCCTCTGCCATGCCCTTTCCCCATAATGTTTCTCTCTTGCCCCCCTTCCAAAATAAAAAAGCCAGCTGGCCACAACTGAGGCCTCTGAGACCATGAGCCCAAAGAGATTCCCCTGCTTTAGACTGTGTCCTCCAGTGTTTGTGATGAGAACCATATTCAACACACCATCACATCTGCAATTACAAGTCCTCAGAATGTTTTTTCCCTTAAGATATGTACCCTTGCTTTTAAAAGATATTCAGCAGCAATGTTAAAAAAATTAAGAGTCTCAGGCCCTCGGCTGCCAGTGAGAGGCCAGAAAATGCAAGGATTTCCTTTCCTAGAAATGGTGCATTGCTGTGTAAAGACCAGAAAAGACTGGGTTTCCTTTCCTAGCAGTGCTGCAGAAGAATCCACCCGGAGCTTCCAAACAAACACAAGGGAGCTGTGAAAGCAACTCCTGAGCAAGAATGTGGTGGCCTTCTAGCTCACGTCCTTGAAGGCACTGAAACCCAAGGACACAGCACACAGACCACACATGACGTGACAGCAGTCAAAGCAGCCTCCTGTCCTGACAGTTAGCTGGCATTGGCACGGTTGCACCCTGCGAGGAAACTCCACTGTTCCAGGCACTGACGTGGACTTGGAGAGAATAATCCTTTTGAGACTGTGTAATCACGCTGCCTAAAACAAGGCTTTTACCATCAGAATCCATCACACTGTGCTCTACAAAACACCTTGTGTGCACTTGAAGTACTCCTGGGTGTTTCATTATTCCCACACAAATGAAATGAACAGAGGTCATGCAGCCCAGACATGGGAGCATCCACACAAAGCCAACAGACAGATGAGATGAGAGCTAAGAAACAAACCCCAAGATCTACAGACCCATAAGAGTTCATAGGTCAGAATTCTCTAAAAACACAAACTGTCAAATTTCACCAATTCTGAAATGTCACTGACTTTCAAATGCACCATGTCCTTATTTTTAAGGAAAATAATAAACTTTGAAATTACAGTTGGAAGCTGTGCCCCAATATCAGGGAAGCCAAGGGTGGGGAAGAAATGATTGGCAGCTAGTCCATAAATGTGGCTCGCATGAAGCTGATTTGCTAAAGGCTGGGGAATTTCCACAAAATCCTCTGGATCTGAATACAGGTCACAGTGAATCCTGTAAAGCACAGGGGCAAATCTGAAGCCATACATGTGCACATGTGATGGAACACATATGACGCTGTGCATATATACCCACTGCTCTAATGTCTGGACCCATGTTGTGATATTGCCAGAAAAGCTGTGGTATTATCCCAACTTCATAGCTTAAAAAGTTTACACACCTCCTCTTCATGCCTTTAAAAGTTCTGCAAGACCCAAGCATGGAAGCAGAGGTAGGAGGATCTTTATGAGTTCCACGCTAGTCAAGGAACACAGTCTTTAAAAAATGTTATGCAGGATCTAGACTATCATCCACGGGTAACACTTGAGGTTCTTGTTTTCTGTTACTTTATCCCGAGGCAAGGTCCCCCTAAATTACCCATGGTAGCCAGGAGCTTGTGTTCCTCCTGTCTTACCCTCCCCTCCCAGAAGCCAGAATGACAGGACTCTGTTTTGTGTTTCTCTAGTAAACATGGCTCCAGACAGGCCAGGGTTTGTGACTTTATATAATTCACATTCTCTCTCTCTACAGGGTCTAAAGAATTGGCACACACATTAAAAAAAAAGCATGAAAAGAAAAATCATATAAACCTAAGAACATCTCAATACAATAATGATGGCTTCTAAAGCTAATAAATAACAAAAATAAGGGGTGTGTAACTGAAGCACAAAACTCCACGGGCCGATTTATGAACTGCGCAAAGAAAGACGAGAGAATTGATGGAGTGGAACCAGGCATGCTCATACCACCCAGAATACAACAAAAACAGATAAAAAGATTAAAAATGTGAGAGCAATGGGAAGTGGAGGAAAGGTAAGAACGTTTAGAACACTTAACAGGAGGCCCAGAATGAGAAACAAGAAAAAAAAATGTCTTATGGGAAACACTGAACCATAAAAGTATTGCATTTCCAGATGGGAAAGAGTCTAGTCTTCAAGGTCCTGGTTCCTGATATCCCTCAAACACAATAAACAAAAGAAATCTACACATCTCACCTTTGAAGACGAGCGTGTACAAAGACGAACAACCAAAAGACTTTTGAAAAGGTGTCAAACAGCGACCAGGAAAATGGCTCAGTCAGTAGAGCACTAGCCTTACAATCGGGAGGACTCAAGTTCAGATCCCAGCACCCACATAAAAAGTCAGGCACGGCTGCATGGGGTGAAGTAGAGACAGCATTGCTGGGACCTGCGGGCTGCCAGGCTAGCTGCAGGGTCAGCCAGAGACCTTGTCTCAGGGGGAATAAGAAAGGGAGTGTGTGATAGAGTATGAGATACACAGAGTCCTCCTCTGGCTCCACAGGTGCGCGCGCACACACACACACACACACACACACACACACATGCACACACACGCATACACGTGTGTGCACACACATGAGCACACACACACCCCACTATCTTACAAACGGAAAAAGTATACGATCTACTCTGCGTACACACACAACAACATGTAAAGGAAAGATGAACAGATGCTCCTTGTGGCAGGAAAACTCTGGACTGTACTGGATCACAAGTGACAGATGTGCTCGCCAGTCTATGTGGTACCATACAGAGTGCCACACAGCTGTGAGGAGCATAGAACATCACTGCCACCGCTGTGGTTTGGGGAGAAGGGCAACATGGAAGAAGGGCATTCAACACATTATTTAAGAAAATAATTTAAAAATGTAAAATTCCTACTCGAAATCCAACTTTTATGGGAAAACATTATATAAAAGCAAAAGGACGATCCTGAGCAAAAGTGCCACAGCATCGAGGCTGTTTTATTACAAATAATCTAAAATTCATAATAAAACTCTCTGCCAAGTCCTTAATGCAGCTATTCCTCATTCTGAATTATCAGATCATCATGTAATAGAGGCAGAATCGAGAAACAGCAGTGAATAATCGTGTTTATAAAATGCTATACCAAATAAATGTGCCACAAGCTATATAATTTATTTCTTGTTCATAATTAATTATACATCTATAGAGACAAGATGCTTCAGCAATAAAGCCTTTATCATTTTAGGAAAGATAGTTACACTGTTGGCCACTCCACGGTCATCTGTCATTGGCTACAGTACTCGGGTTTCCAAAAATGGATACAAAAGTCATCACGGGACCGCCTTCCAGGGAGAAAACGAGGCATTTAGAACCTAAGATAGTAAGTCTATTATTCAAACTCAAAACTTTGACTTTACCTTCTGGGACAGACATCGGAAAAATGCCTTTGACTCCCAGGACAGGCTGCTCACTGATGGAGGAAGGTCATTGGCTAATAAAGGCACTGCCCTGGCACATTTTATTGGTTAGAGGATAGGTGGGAGGAGTAAACAGAACAAAATGCTGGAAGGAAGAGGAAGCGAGGTCAGAGAGACGCGACAGCTCTCCTCTCAGGAGCAGAGCTTGAGAGAGACGCCATGCCCCACTCCCAGCATGAAGCTCCAACCCAGGATGGACATAGGCTAGAATCTCCCCGGTAAGCGCACCTTGGGGTGCTACACACAGATGATTAGAAATGGGCTAAATTAATATGTGAGAATTAGCCTAGAAGAGAATGGGCCAAGCAGTGTTTAAAAGAATACAGTGTCCGTGTAATTATTTCGGGGCATAAGCTAGCTGGGCAGGCGGCCGGGGTGTTGGGGACGCAGCCCCGCCGCCGCCCCCATTACTACAGCTCACTGGAAGAACAGTCCATCCTGGCTCTTTCTAGCATTTTTTTTAAGGCCTTAAACTTTACAGAGAGACCCAGCTAAGTCCAGAATTCCACAGTCCAGTTGAGTGTGCTGCCAAGTTCTCAGCCTGAGCAGAATTTAAAAACATACAGAGTGTTCTGGCATCCAACTGGCGTCTGGAAACAATGCAGGCACAGGGGACACCACCCACACCCAGTCCCCAGAGACCTGAGTCTGCCCTTGGGAGGCCTCAGTCAGAGCCTAAGAGAACCAGGGTGGAAGGAAGGAAGCAGACTCTGGAAAGCACCCTAGATCTCCCCTCCATTTTGATTTTTTTTTTTGATATTTTAAAGACAAGAACAATTCATTTAAAAGCCACCCCTTATGGATCCTTGGGACATTTCCTCATTGCATAATCATCAGCAATGAACTCACTTCATCCCAATCTTAACAGAGGCCCGGTGTCTCCTTAGACTTTTAATAAAGACCTCTTCTTTTCCCAAGAAATAAGTAAGGCACAAAGCCAAGACAAACACTCCAGCAGAGGCACCTACAGACCTAACCACTCCAGGGGGCAATCAAGCCCAGACTCCATCCTGCTGTCTCTGGAATTCGTCCTGTCTTCTCCCAGACTCATCACCAACCTTATAATCAAACCTGACACAGCTCACCTATCCTGTAACAACCTCAGGATTCCTGCCCCAGGTTAAATCCTGGGCATGCCAGCATGGTCCTTGTGAGTCCCAGGAAGACTATCCCTTGGGTAGGAAAAACACTCCGAAAAGGAGAGCAGCAGAATCAGAAAGACAACTTTCTCAACACAGCAATCCCTGCTTGTTTGAGTGGAGGCATTAAGTACACAGAGAGGGGCGGCTGAGAGAGTAAAGGGCTCACTGTCTAAGCATACACCTGGGTATGTGCTGGTAGCTCCAGGGTGGAGACAGGAGGTTTGTTGTCTAAGTAAGCTCCAGTGAGAAATCACCTCTAAAAGTAAGATGGAAATCAAAGAAGGAGGTACTTGACTTAAGTCACTGGCTTCTCCATACATACACGCACACACACACACACACACACACACACACACACACCCAAGGTAGATGTACTTGGAAAAGATCATCCCTTTCAAATACGTGGCCCAGTGACTTCAGTGTAGCGCGAATGCAGTTAGGAGATAATGAATTCTGCAACCGGGGTAACAAGACAGTCAGCAACCTTCTCCCCAGCCTTGCAGGAGGATCTGCTGGGCACAGCATGGGAAGAGCTCCCCTGCTACGTTCTGACTAGACAGACACCGGTTTCGGTGCAATTAATCCCCACCCGCCTGTCAAAGCACAGCATAGAGACCATCATACATGATGCATGATGGCACAGGGGTGGTGCACGAGGAAAGATGCAGCCTGTGATTGACAGGAGCCGTGTGGTTCAAGCAAAGGAAGAAAAGTGGGGTAAGGAAGGATAGGTACTGCACTTGGCTGCTTTTCTGAGATATGCCGAGATTTTAAGGAGCCCCAGATCGTAGGTAGGATGCTTGGGAACACGGGGCGGGGCAGATTCCAATGTCTGTTTCAAATGTTAAGTAAGAAGGCTTATTTGTTTGTTTTTCATTTTGTTTTGTTTTCTTTTTATAGTGGCTGTGGTGGCAATGTCAATCTCCTGCTACAGAGAACGGGAGTGGGTGTGTCTGAGCAGCACTGACCAGCCCCTCCAACTGTAGGAGCCCTTTAAGAGAGGAAAGAACTTTGTTGGGATGTAAGAGAGTTTTCATAGTAAAGTCTGAGCTTGAAATTCCAAAGTGTAAAGCAAATGATTCCATGTGTCATCATGACCGCCAGGTTCTGCTTTTGGATCCAGCGACCTACTCATTATAACAGGGCTGTGATAATCGAGGGACAAAAGGAACAGTGCCAGATGTTGGCAACACCTGGAACCTGGAAGGAAGCAACCGTCAGCATGGCCACACTGCCGGTCATAGGCCTTAGGATGGACATCCAAGCTCAGACCATGGGGTGGCCGGCCAGCTTACTTCCACAGAGTCTGCCTGACAGACCCGAACAGGAAATCTGCAGTATGGACAGCCCAGGAGTGTGGAGTTGGGAGTCCAGCCTGGAATGGGCCTTAAGTGCCATTCACCGTGGAAGAACCACATCAGGGGAGCAATGCCTGGACCATCTCAGGACATGTGAACTGGATACTGTTTATGAGCACAGGCCCTGGAACAAGCCCACCAATGTGAAGGTGTGCACAGCTCTATCTCACACCCATTCTAGCTCTATCAACCCAGCCATGCACACTCAAACACACTCCCTGGTTCAAATCTCCGTTGACTGGGCCTAGATATGTCCTGGAGCTCTCTGCCTCTGTTTCCGATAGATAAGTTATCTCATCAGGATCTTTGATGGTTTTCACTATTGCTGGTTTTTTTTTTTTTTTTAATTTTCGAGACAGGGTTTCTCTGTAGCTTTTTTTTTGGTTCCTGTCCTGGAACTAGCTCTTCTAGACCAGGCTGGCCTCGAACTCACAGAGATCCGCCTGACTCTGCCTCCCGAGTGCTGGGACTAAAGGCGTGCGCCACCACCGCCCGGCTGCTGTTGGTTTTGGAAGTGTTGGAAAGCCATGGTCTCCTGATGTGGGAAGTCTTTCTGTATATGTGTTGCTTTTATTGGTTGATGAACAAAGCTGTTTCAGTCAATGGTTTAGCAGAGTAAAGCCAGGCAGGAAATCCGAACAAATATATAGAGTAGGAGGAGTAAAAGAAACACCATGTAGTCACGGAAGGAGAAAGAAGCCAGAACATTACTGGTAAGCCACAGCTTCGTGGCAATACATAGATTAATTGAAATGTGTTAATTTAAGATGTAAGAGCTAGCTAGGAATATGCCTGAGCCATTGGCATATTCGGTGATTATTCTGGTCTGGGCGGCTGGGAAACGGAAGCACAGTCCCCATTTGTAGTCTCCTAATGAAATTTAGAAGACCTGAAAATCCACCCCATCTTGAATCAGCCCTCCCAAGTGTTGGGACTACAGACATAACACACCATACTCCGTCTCGATAATTTTCTATTATTGTTCAACTGTACCAAATGTCTGCTCATGCCCTCATCCCCGCACAAGCAGGAGATCCTTGGTGGCTGAAAAGCCATCTGTGTAGTGTTGATCCTCCCACATTTAAGTCATCAGAGGTTGGCCTGTGTGGCGTCTATCAGTTCCCTCCTCACCTCTTACTTCCAGTTTCACTCCTGATGGGGGACCCTGGCCATAGAGCAGAGGCTATGAGGGCTGGAGATCAGGGAACCTAAAGCCTAGACACCCTCCTTGATGGTCAACCCAGCCTGGCCCGTGTGTAGAACAGAGACTCTTCTCAAGATGGTTTCCTGCAGGACTTTTCCCCCTGGTGGTGGGTAATGCTGGCTCTACCATTGTCATTGGCCTGAGGACTCTGCCCTGGTCCCTGTGAAGAGTATGTTCACAACTACCCTCTCCATGTATCCACCAAACATCCCTTAAAGCACATTTTCCATTCGTGTAAAAAGTGCAGGACAATGGAAATGAGGAGGTGCCGCAGGGTGGAATTCATACCCTTACTCTGCCCCCAGTCAGATTTCCTGCAAGTGTGTGAATATTATACCTCCATAATCATCTCAGGGAAGGGTCACCACGGGAGACAGCTCTGTGTATCCTAGAGACTGAAGTATTACCAATAAGAAAACTTAATTATTTCCCTGTGTCAACAAAGGGCTCCACCATCCACTTGCTCTTTTTTCCAGTTATTTCTTATGAGAATAAAAGTCAGTAAATCCAGTAATAATCCTTTTCAGATTCAAAAATGTTCATAGTTAACTTACTACTAATCTACTTTGAGTATAAGGAAGGGGAGGGACCACAGCCAGAAGTTTCATTTATTTCTTGTTCAATAAGAGAGCCAACTTCACTATGGCAACATTTCTGTTAGTATTTGTGGGTCCTCGGAGGGGTCTCTTTAGCCCCTGCATTATAGAGAGTGGTTGTGTGTTGCTTTTATTGGTTAATGAATAAAGAACTGCTTTGAGCCTGTGGCAGGAAAGAACAGAACTAGGCAGGGAAAGCTAGGCTGTATGCTGGGAGAAAGAAGGGCGGAGTCAGAGAGAAGCTTTGGAGCCACCAGAGTCAGACATGTGTAAGCCACAGCCACGTGGCGATACACAGATTATTAGAAATGGGTTAAATTAATATGTAAGAGTTAGCCATTAAGAAGCTAGAGCTAATGGGCCAAGTAGTGATATAAATAATGCAGTTTCTTTGTGATTATTTTGGGTCTAAGATAGCTGGGCAGCCGGGAATACAACAAGAGAGGCTCATCCTGTCAACACTACACAGGTGCAAACACCATGTATTTTTAAAGATATATTCTTATTTTTGTACATATTGGTGTTTGCCTATGATATGTCTCTGTACCACATGTGTGCTATGCCCTTTGAGGCCAGAAGAGGGCATCAGATCCCCTGAAATGGAAGTTATAGAGGTAGTGAGCCACCATGTGGATGCTGGGAACCAAACTTGGGTCCTCTAGAAGAGCAGCGGTCAGTGACTTAATCACTTAGCCATCTCTCCGGCCCAAACACCACATTTTCTTGAGGAACACCACAAATTGAAATTCAGAGGAAGCAGTGTCCAGTTAGCTGTAATAAAAACTATTTGGGGCAGTGATTTTTCTCTCAGTGGGATCTGGTTCTTACTATAAGAGAAATTAACACTGTAAAAAAGGGTGGGGGAGGTGGGGCAATAAAGTCATAGCAAAGAGGACTTTAACAGCATAACACAAAACAGTACTCAGCAAGGAGATGTCCCCAGCTTCTTCCTTGAGCAGCTGAGAGGGAGCCTGAACTGGCCCTATCCTATAGCCACACTGATGAATATCTTGCATATCACCATAGAACCTTCATCTGGCGATGGATGGAGATAGAGACAGAGACCCACACTGGAGCACTGGACTGAGTTCCCAAGGTCCAAATGAGGAGCAGAAGAAAAAATATGAGCAAGGAAGTCGGGACCACGAGGGGTGCACCCACCCACTGAAACGGTGGGGCTGATCTAATGGGAGCTCATCAAGGCCAGCTGGACTGGGACTGATGGAGCATGTGATCAAACTGGACTCTCTGAATGTGGCTGACAATGAGGGCTGACTGAGAAGCCAAGGACAATGGCACGGGGTTTTGATCCTACTTCATGTTCTGGCTTTGTGGAGCCTAGTCTGTTTGGATGCTCACCTTCCTAGATCTGGATAGAGGGGGGAGGACCTTGGACTTCCCACAGGGCAGGGAACCATGACTGCTCTTTGGACTAGAGAGGGGGGAGAGGGAAGGGGGAAAGGGGAAGGATATGGGAGGAGGTAGAAATTTTTAATAAAAAAAATAGAAAAGAAAGTTAAATAGAATAATAAAATGTATGGGGGCAGCTCCTGCTTAGAAATGCCACAAAACAACAAAATGCAGGAACTATAGTGGCCTTTCATGTGTATTTTAATAAATAAAGTTTGCCTGGAGATCAGAGAGTAAAATGTCCCACTGGTCAGCCTTACAGACCAGACTGTGGTAACACACACCTTTAATTCCAGTACCCACACTAGTTGCCACAGAAACCGGACAGTGCCACCTTTAATCCCAGCCCTAGAGAGGAATATAAGATGGGAGGAGAAGACAGCTCTCACACAAAGTCTCATTCTGAGCTTCCTGAAGACGGGATCGCTATTTCAGACTGAGGTAGAGATAAGTAAGAGTCAGTAACTGATTTGTTTTACTTTTCTGACATTCAGATTGAACCCAATTTCTCTCTCTGAGTTTTTATTAATAATACTTCAAGAAATGTCTCTGAATGTAATGGTATTTTTCCTCTTATTTATTTAGAAAAATCAGCTAAACAAATATCAACATGCAAAGGACATGCACACATTAGCTTCCTTTAAATGCTAAGAAGGAAAAAGAAAACTGATCTACGTCCACACTGAGGTACAGCCTGTCCTATATCCACACTGAGTAGAGCCTGTCCTACACCCACACTGAGTACAGCCTGTCCTAATCCACACTGAGTACAGTCTGCCCTACACCCACACTGAGATACAGCCTGTCCTACACCCACACTGAGTACAGCCTGTCCTACACCCACACTGAGTACAGCCTGTCCTACATCCACATTGAGATACAGCCTGTCCTACATCCACATTGAGGTACAGCCTGTCCTACACACACACTGAGTACAGCCTGTCCTACATCCACATTGAGATACAGCCTGTCCCACATCCACATTGAGATACAGCCTGTCCTACACACACACTGAGGTACAGCCTGTCCTAATCCACACTGAGTACAGTCTGCCCTACACCCACACTGAGATACAGCCTGTCCTACACCCACACTGAGTACAGCCTATCCTACACCCACACTGAGTACAGCCTGTCCTACACCCACACTGAGGTACAGCCTGTCCTACACCCACACTGAGGTACAGCCTGTCCTACACCCACACTGAGTACAGCCTGTCCTAATCCACACTGAGTACAGTCTGCCCTACACCCACACTGAGTACAGCCTGTCCTACACCCACACTGAGTACAGCCTGTCCTACACCCACACTGAGTACAGCCTGTCCTACACCCACACTGAGGTACAGCCTGTCCTCTATAGCATGTGCTGTTGCTATAGATACTACTACTGTGACAGGGTTAAAGATTTCCAACACACAGGTGATCTAGTTTATTCAAAGTCTCGCTTCCCACGTGGTTCCAGAAAAATCTTTCTCTCACTCTACCATTTTCCTTAGCTATTATTTTTTGTGATCCTTTCTTTTTCTGTATTACAACATCTGAGCAATTTTATTCCAATTTCTATAAACTGGGATATGGGTTGTAATTACTTCTTGGATTAGATTATTCCCTTCCTGAGTTCAGTCATTTGAATGTAAAACTGTAAATGATGTATACAGTGCTGCATTAAGCACTGTTGGAATACACCATAAAGATGTTAATATCGTTCATACCAAGGGCATACATAGTACAGGCTACAAACACATGGCAAGCAAGGACCACCAATAATGCAGTGTATCTAGGAGGAGGGAACCTGAACTACATCAGGACTGGCTTTAGAGTGCTGGGCTGTGGCTCAGGGGCAAAGAGCTCGCCTAGTGAGCTTGCCCGGCACATCTCTGGAGTTTCCAATGCCAAAATGGGGGTGGGCAGGCTTAAAGACATGACTATATAAGACCCATTGAGAGTGGCTAAGATGGTGGTACCCAGGGAGATGAGGCAAGAAAACCATGACATCAGGAACGTAGGTACATTTCAGTGGCTATTCACTGGGCTGGAGCAAACTCTCACAGGGACACAGGGTGGAAGCTCAACCTAAAGCCAAACCACCCACAGACACCAGAAGAAGGTCCCACAGAACAAGACTCAATGGTACCCTAACTGTGACCCTCACTGCTTCTAGCTTGATGCCCGTGTCCATAAAATGCTGATAATAACTGAGTTTATCTCAGAGATCTTTAAGCAGTAAGCTGTAAAATTCTCATCACAAAGCTCAGCATTTCCTGGGGCATGAGGAGGCCATGGTGTCCGGCCAGGTCCCTGCTTCTCCACACAGCACATCTCTGCTCCTCCCAGAACCAACACATTCTAATTAATTCCATTTTCTGAGTGTATCCCACCTCCCTCTCTGTCTCGCTGGAACTTGACATGTTTGTGATCCGGATAGCTTTACGCCTCCCTCACAATTCTCCTCGTCTCTCTCAGCTCCTGCGCCATCAACAATTCTGCACCCCGCATGCCATACTCTCACTTCACCTGATTCAACACTGTTCTGCTTGCTCTGTTGTTCTATCTGGGAACTTTCTGTCCCTTTATTTTGACAACCGAAGGCTATTTTTTTTTTCATGACAGTTTCCATAGCACTAAATGCACTGGAGTTGTTTACTTATTTTCATTCGGAGGCTTACACCTAACACTGGCTGGGGAAGATGACTTGCTTCTGCTCCGAGTGCACAAGCCTCCGTGTCTTCTGCAGCACAGTGATCCTGTGTTCTTTCATTCTGCCCCAGAACAGAGCATCCCGAAAACCATGTGGTGGCATCTGCTTTCTTGGTGAGCTCACAAAGGTCATCTATTAAACTATGAGTCTGCGGGTTGAAAGATGACTCAGTCAGTAAAGTAAGTGCTGCCTACTCAGGCTTGAGGGCCTGATTTCAATCTCTCTATAGAGCCAATCACATTCTGTGCTATTAATCCCAGAGCTGGGAAGGTGGCCGACAGGAGGACCCCTGGAGCTCACAGCCAGCTAGCTGAGCCTTCTTGGCAAGTCCCAGGCCAGAGAGAGAGACTGTCTCAAAACAAAACCAAGATGGAGAGCACCTGAGGAAGAACATCTGAGTCTGACCTCTGACCTCCACATGCACACATGCACACTGATCAGGCACACACGTGAAAATGTACAAATAGTTTACACGTTTGAAAGCAGAGGCACTCTAACACACTATAGTCCTTTCTGACTGCAATGGCGTCTTTTATCTTCGTAATCTCAATATTTCTCTTAGCCTGCAGGAAAACACAGATGTAATACCCGCAGAGACAGTTTATTTCTTTAGGAACACCTGCTGCGTTGGCCTCTCACTGAGAAATGCCAAGCCTTTACCAACCTGGGGAAGAGCTGCATGCCCTGATTCTTTCCAGCGGGCTCTAGGAGATACGAGCATTCCCATGTGGATGACCCTGACCTCTGCCTTTGACCCCAGGCCACCCCTCTCCCGGTATTTCTGACTTGGCACACCATCTGAGCTGCTACAGCATGTGGACAGGTGGCCTGTGCAAAGAAGCCTGGTGGTTACACTGACGGTTCTATAAGTAGAACAGGACTATCTATGTAGGTGTAAAAAACACCCATCAAAGACTTAAGAATATACAACCTTTGGCCAGGGAGACAGTTCGGTTGGTAAAGGACTCATGGTACAAACATGAGGATCTGAGTTCAAACTCCAGAACCGACGTAAAAAAGCCAGGCATTGTGACAGACTTATAATCCCTGCACCGAGGGGACAGAGACAGGAGGATCCCTGGGGCTCTCCAGCCAGCAAGCCTAGCCTAACTGATGCACTCCAGGCCAGTGAGAGACTCCACAAACAAGGTAGACATCTCTTGAAGAACGACACCGGGGTTGACCTTTGGCCTCTACACATGTGTGCTCTATGACACACTCACATGCACACAAAATACAAATATAACGTGCACACAAACATACTTACTACACTTCCAAAGGCTTTAATACAGGGCAACCAAGGGCAAGGTTTGAAGCTCCTCTTTAGTTTTGGTAATAAGGAGCTTTTGTTTCCTGGTTTTGCTTTTGTGGAGCAGAGGTCATGATGGGAAACAAGCTCTCTGGGATGAAGGGGAAGGGAGGGGGGCGGGCGGGCTCTGGGGCTGTGCCGGCTCCTTGTAAACACCATCCCTAGATCTGTTGAATAAGCTTGCTCTTGTTATCGCTGCTCTTTGTTTGTGTTTTGAGTTTGCTTTCTGACAGTATTTGGCTTCCATTATAAATACCAGCTTCTTCCAGGCCAACAACATCTAAAAGTTCTAAATATTCCAACCATGTCTCCATTCAGTCCCAGAGTGAAGGTGCCCTGGGTCAGGAGAGCAGAGACCCAGTCTAGGGCATCCATTCAGAAAGTCCATTCTTATCCCGATGTGGGATACGGGAGATTGAAATTTCCCAGAAGATTTGGTATCCTGTTTACAGGGCCAAGAATGGGAAGGAGTTCCAGAGCCTCTACCAGAGGATTGTCTTCAGGGAGCATTGCATCCTACTCCTGGGTCTCCATTGCTCCTGGGTCTCCATGATGGAATCTGCAACACTCAGATCATCAAGGCACCAGAAGAGTCATGTGATGTTGACTGAGGTTTCTGTCCTGCCCAGTTCCCACAGTTGTTAGGTCCCAAAAAAAATCACACAGAAGTCTACATTAGTTATAGACTGGTTGGCCCATTAGCTCAGGCTTCTTATTAACTCTCATAACTTATATTAGCTCATTATTCTTATCTAAGTTAGCCACATGGCTCAGTACCTTTTTCAGTGGGGCAGGTCACATCTTCCTTCTTCGAGGTCTGGACAGGACTGGGGAGGAATGGGCTTCCTTCTTCCCAGAATTCTCCTGTTCTCATTGCCCCGCCTCTACTTTCTATTTGGTTATCCTGCCTATACTTCCTGCCTGGCTACTGGCCAATCGGAGTTTATTTAAAACATAATTGACAGAATACAGAATTGTCCCACACCAATGTGAGGATCCTATGAGTTCATCTGTGGAATGTTCTTAATGCTGTGTTGTGTGTGTGTGTGTATGTGTGTGTGCACATGCACGTGGGAGGGCACATAATTCATAAAGTCTAGGAGGGACTCTATTTTGAAGTTTGATATCATATCTAATAAGAAAACTATGACCTCATCATCCAGCTGTTGTTGAGTGAATGCTGGTGAAGATACAGGAGCCACATCAGTAGCTGTGGAGAAAGCTGACTGCAGATGTCAAAAGAACTCTCATAGGGCGGGGCAAGCCCTGCTGAGAATCACTGCTGGCTCTGGGGACTTTGACACTAGAATGCAGGAAGAAGGACACTTTGCAGCCACTGCTTAGCAGGTGCCTGGGTGACTGGAAGTAAGAGAGATGAAGGCAAGTCAGGGTCAGCTTTGAGGCGTTGTTGTCGGAAATTAGATCTCTCTCAGTTATTGAAGGGGCAAAGAAAGATGTCCCTCGGGGCCATCACAGTCTGAAGGACCAGAGAAGCACTGGATGAAGCCTGAATACTCCCGAACATACTTTCCTCCAGGCCACACACACCTCAGATCCATTTCTTACTGGAGATCCACTGCGGGACCAGAATTATCAGAGAGTGAAGCTTTGCTGACAGGGAGGAGGTGGTCCAGGCAAGCACCCTCTCATGGAAACCCGGCTCAGACCCCACCCCTAAGGAGCCATGAAGGGACCAAGAACAATGCAGTGGTGGGGCAGACACTTTCTGTCCTCTACTGTTGTATTCCTTAGAGGAAGAAGGAAAAAGACTGGAGAAATTGATTAAATAGGAACATGAAAATACATGATACTATTTCTCATACACTTAAGATTTTAAGTGTCTCCAGAAGACAGAACAGCAGCCTTTCTCATTCTTGTCATCTTTCTTTAGAAATGAATGGCGTAACGTGGTGGCAATAAGCATGGTTTCACCCAAGCGTAATAATTTCATGCCCATGGGGAGATAGTACTGAGCCCCACAAGCCATCACAACAAATGTCACTCCTGAGATTCCACAGCAGGGCAACGTGACCTTTGGACACAAAGCTCAGAAGGAAGAACAGGTTGGGTTGTGCCTCTGTGAGTGGCCAGTGTACGGCTCCTTTTTAAAATGTGAAGTGTCCCACCCAACACTGGTGAAGGGTCTTGCTTAGAGTACAAAGCCAGAGGCTATGAATAGACAAGTCCCACCTACTCACCCACGTTGGAGGAAAACAGAGCTGCTGCCACGTGGGGGCAGAGCTCCATTTAGGCCCCTAAGCAGCTGAACACTGGCCGCAGGTTAACACCTGCAATGCGTACCTGCTTTCCCCATGATAGGGCCTTTCTAGAAGTTGTTCATAAATCTTTGCAGAAAAACACTACCTGGGGTTTGACTTCGACAGTCTGAAGAATCCTGGACGGGTGAACAAATGGTGTGGGTTCAAATCTAAGACTGTCCACTCTCCAGTTCTGTACCCCAGGGCAAGTTAAATCATCTCTGGGCCCTAGGATCGTCTTGGTTCATGTATAACAGTGACGGATCCAGGAGTCGTATGAGAGATGAAGTCTGAGATTCAGTAGCAGCAAACACCTTGAATCATCTGATTGCTGATCTATCAAAGTAAGAATAACTAGGCTTAGATTTTATAAGTGACATAACCACATGAAGAGCCCGACATGAGGCTCTGCCTTCCATTTGAGGTCAGCGATGAGGAGACCCATGTCCCAAGGGCTTGGGAACAGTTGGAGCAAGGGTGAAGCCATGTAACAGACATTGCCTAATGGTTCCTTTTTACCTAAAATGACAGGAAGACAACGGAAAACAAATCCAAACCCTCAAGACACCGAAAAGTGGAGCCTGGGGTGTTAAACGATGTGATCCATTCTCTGCTGGCTCCAACTGTGGAAGAGACTGGGCATCTTCAGATAAGGAGCAGGTGACAATGCCCTTAACAATAATCATACTAGTGATTCTCCTGAAAAACTATGGAAATCAGATATTGCAACACTTACTGCTAGAAAATAAGAAATCTCTTCTGAGTCACTTTTGTGTGACTCTGGGCTCCACGAACCATTGAGCCCACTGTGACACGCTACCACTCCATGTGAGTCAGGAAGAAAGTCCCAGAGAGGCTTTTGAAAAATTCTGTATCCGTAGGGCCTTCAGGACAGCAAACTATTTTCCTTAAGTGACCATTAAACTGCTTCAACCTTGAGTTCTAAAAGCCAGACTCTGACACAAAGAATCAGTCAGCTTTGTCTTGGCCACAGAAAGCTCCCAGCAGGTTGCGGCTGCCATTGGACATTGACCCCTGTCAATACTGGACCACAGAGCTCCTGATCAATCAAGCCAGAAAAAGGCACCTGCTCACTTCTCTGTCACTTAGGGAAGTAATTATCTGTTCCAGTATGAAATACAGCTGCCCAGGCACAATGGACATAAGAAGGAATAAGCATTTTAAGCAGAAACAAGGAATTATAAGCTAAGTATGCTGAATGAATAACAGGAAGGGGTTAGCAGCCTGTAGGGTTCTGGTGACCATGCTCTTTGGAAGACAGTCATGAGGGTTTAACTCAATGAACAGGTGGAGATAAAAGACATTCTGGTCCCTGTCATAGTTTCTGTTGCTGTGATCAACAGTGTAGTAATAAGGGGGCAGCAGCGGGTCTGCGTCCCCAACACCCCAGCCGCGTGCTAGCTTATGCCCGAAATAACAACACACAAACTGTATTCATTTAATCACTGCTTGGCCCTTCTGCCCTAGCCCTTACTGGCTAATTCTGATATCCCGATCAACCCATCTCTAATAATCTGTGAGAACCGGTCTTACCGGGAAGATTCTAGCCTAGTCCATCCTGGGTCGGAGCTTCATAGCGTGCGTCTGCCCAGGAGCCAGGAGCATGGCATCTCTCTGAGGCGTCTGCTCCCGTGAGGAGGAGCTGTCAAGTCTCTGAGCTCACTTCCTCTTCCTCCCAGCATTTTGTTCTGTTTACTCCTCCCACCTATCCTCTAACCAATAAAATGGGCCAGGGCAGTGCCTTTATTAGCCAATGACCTTCCTCCATCATTTCCCCTTTTTCGGTTTAAACAAAAAAAAGGCTTTAACATAGCAAAATTACATATAACAAAACAGTTATCAAGTAAAAGTTACAATAATCTTTATCATAACTAAGGAAAACTATAACTATAACTAACTATTCTTAACTCCATCAAAGACTCCAGAAAGATATATTACCTAAGTAAACAAGAACTAAGAAACTTCAAACTCTAGAAATGACAGAGACATCTCGCTGCCTGGATAGTCACCCAAAGTTCCTCTGTACCGTTGGGGCATCCATCTTCAGCCTTCAGGCCCATGGTATCCAGCAGACATTTCCATAAAGCAGGAAAATTCAAAGTCAGTTCAGTCACTATCTGTTGTGTCCTGCAGAATGTCTCCCAGACTCTTTCAAAATGAATCAGGAACCCTGAAAGATCATGTCACCTTAGGCAAGTTCAGTAGTCCTCTCTCTGCGGGTTCTCTGTGTCCAGTTTATGCAATAGTCCAGGCAAGAGCAGTTTCTTGCCCAAATGGCTATCAAACTCCATAAGGTGCCTCTTCGATGCCTATCTTCCTCTTGAAGTACATTGGTGCTGCCAGGAGCAGAGTGTCTCATTGTCATGAAAAGTCCTCAGTTATTAAAACATTAAATGTCCTATTCTGTAATCTTTGAAAGACATGAAGAATGTCTATCTAACTGAAATACATCTCTATATATCTAGAAAATCTAACTAACATAACTACAAGCTTTACTATTATCGATGATTATCCATTAACAACCTATATTTCTTAATTATACAGTACATATTTAAATGAACTACACAATCACAATACCTTAATCAAAATCAGAAACACTTATACATATAACAAAATTGACCTTAAATCTCTATCAATAAAGCAAAATCTATACTAATGCAAATTATTCATATCTATATCACAACAGTCTGACAAAAAGTAGCATAGGGAAAGGAAGGGACTGTTGGGTTAACAATCCCAGTATGTCACTGAAGGGAAGTCAAGGCAGGGACCAGAAGCAGCTACATCCATAGTCCAAAGCAGTGGGAAATGAACACACACATTCTGCCTGCTAACGGACTGCATCCATCTTTCTCCTGTCTCATATAGTTTAGGGCTCCCTGACTGGCGAATGGTGCCACCCAGGGTGAGCTAGACCTTCCTACATCAATTAATCATTAAGACAGTCCCCTACAGACATGCCCAGAGGCCGATTTGATCTAGGCAACTCCTCAATGAAAGATCTTTTCTCAGGTGATTCTAGGTTGTGACAAGGTGACTTTTAAAACTAACCACTGGCCCTGGGCAGTGGTAGCCTTTAATCCCAGCACTTGGGAGGCAGAGGCAGACAGATCTCTGTGAGTTCAAGGCCAGCCATGGTCTGCAAGAGCTAGTTCCAGGACAGCTAGGGCTGTTAGACAGGGAAACCCTGTCTATCACTGTCATCTCTTACTGAGGACCAGGAAAAAAATTCTTCTTCCAAGGGTCCTGTCAACTTCTCTTAAATATGAACATTCCGAGAAAAACAACCCAAAACATTTTATAGTCTGGGGAAGGAAAATCACTTAATTTTGGTGCCAACCTAGGCTAAATAGTGAGTTTAAGGTTATCCTTAGCTTTACAGTAAGGCCCTATCTCAACAAGCAAAAGATGCTTTAATATAACTATTATATATATATATATATATTTGACATAACTTTAGAAGAAAATATTAAGCTTTCACAGCTACACAGAATTTAGTCATGGTTTCAGAAAGTCTAGAACTGTCAAGACAGTCTGAAAACAGAGACTTAATGCTCAGGCTCCCCTGGAGAGAAATCTAGTACAGACAAGCCCACAGAATACGCTGTTCAGCCTAAACTGGGTTGAAGTGCCGGAATATCACCCCAACTTCCTCCAGCGGAGCTCCACTACCTCTGTCCTGTGTGCCCATACTGTGTTTTCAGCCTGGAGGGCCCACACCACCTCCCTCCTCACTGTCTCATCATAACAGACTCGGCTAGGGCCAGACTTACCAGGTTGCCAAGGTGACCTCTTCAGTGTACTCTGATCCTAACCTTGGGTTTCCCACCCATAAGGAAATGACCCTTTATCTGCATGACTTCCTACCTCCTTGGAAGCTAGTCCAGGCTGGGTCAATGAGAATTCACTCTTTACTGAGAATGAATCAGGACATAGTAATCACAGCTCATCTTCTATATAAAATTAATCTGAGAGGGACAGAATGAGTGCAGAATGTGATACTCAAATAACAATTATCAGCCTTTAAAGGAGGGAGAGCTAGCAAGACTGTTCAGCGAGCAAGGGAGCTTGCTGCCAAGCTTGATGTCAAAAGTTCAATCTCCAAAACCCACGTGGTGGAAGAGGAGAAGAGTCTTCCACAAGCTGCAGTCTGGCCTCACATGAGTGGGCACCACGGTGTGCACCCCACATGCATGCACACAAGTTAAAAAGCGAGACAAATAAACGCACTAAAAAAGTGAACAGTAAAACTACATATTTACGTAAGGGAGTCTAGAAAGGCAAGAGTGAGTGAGTACACACATGGACCTGACGTCACTGTCTCCAGAAACCAGGCTCAATATAAGAGTCCACGTGAATCCTTTCTGTAAACGATCCTTAAGACCTGTGGATGCTGTGAGTATATAATAAATGTGCATTATTCTGATATATCAGTGATCTGACCGACGCTTTAAGGACAGCTAGGAGGGCTGGAGGCAGTGTATTTAATCTTCAGAAGTTAATCTCTTTAATGTTGACGTTTCCCGTCAATACATTTGACCTAAGTTTCAAAGACTCAGGCAGTGCACAAGTCTAGAATAGAAAAGGAAATGAGGGGGAAAAATGATAAATTGAACATAGTAGAAAGACATCCTCACATCTGCTCCAGCGCTGGGGGAGCCACTGTGGAACTCACTTCCGGAGCAGCCTCCAGCTTCAGTTTCTGTATCACAGTGAGCCAAGGGCGGTAATTAAGAAGCAGAGGAAAACTCCCCGAGGCTTCGGGAGAGATTTCTGAAAGCAAATCCGAGAAATGCCAAACCACACAGCCCAGCCCACCCCACCCCACCCACCCTGAATCTTTTCAATGGTTTAAAAAAAAAATCAAGGTAGAACACAGAACACGCGCGCTAGAGAGAGCCAACTCCTACAAGATTTCCCCCACCCTCCACATGTGGACTGGGGTGCACACTCATGCACAAATAACTCAGGAAATGAAAAACTGGCACAAAACCAGGTGTGGGGTCTCACACTTGTAACGACGACACTCGGGTGTCTCTGGCAAAAAGACTGAGTTTGAAGCCAATCTGGTCTACACAGTGAGATTCTGTGTCCGGAATGAGTGAATAGATGGATGAATAAGTGGAGGGAAGACGGGAAGAGGAGAGGAGGGGAGGAGGGGAGGAGGGGAAAGTGAGGAAGAGAAAAAAGAACAAGGGAGGGAGGGAAAGAGAGGAAGGGAAGAAGGGATGGGGGATAGAAGGAGATCGGTGCCGTGCACCGCGGCCCGGTCTGTGCTCTATGCGTTAGACCCCAGTTCGCGAGCTTCGGGAAAGGGGCTGGAGGTTGAGAATACAGACACAGAGACAGACGGACACACAGACCTTTAAACACTGATACCAAAGCCCCCCTTTATTAGCACCATGTAGGCTTAAATACACTGCAGTCAATGGCCAACAGGTGAAAATCCCATCCTCTGATCCTCTAAGCTAGGCACAGCTTCTAGTAACTTTAATTAGAAGGTTCTAGGAGGGAAGAGCAGCTGAAGGCCAGGACTCTTTAATCCCAGCAGATCGGACCAAGATCCAGAGGTCAGCAACTGGCCCCAGAGACACTGCACAACGGAAGCCAGCACGAAAGCACAGACAACTTCTGCTTTCTTTATCTGCAGCTCCAGGAAGATCTGGAAGGGGTGAATTCTTCCAAGAACAAAAGGCAAAACAAAACAAAATCCAAACACTCAGCACGGTCCACATTGTTCTTAACTTTCATAAACAATTCGGGTAATGTAATAATGAATGCTCCCATTCAAGACATTCTGTTCCGAGCCGCCCATAACCACACTTGAGTGCCTGGATACGAGCTAGCTTCTCATCAGTACCTGTCCTTCACAGCTGCAGAGAACGGAGCAGGCAGCTGACTGGGGAAACCCGAACCTCTCCTGGCTCTGTTCAAGCAAGATCAAAGTCTCTCATCATTGCATATGGTAGATACTCATTCCTCTCCAAAGCTATATTCCATCACAAAGAGAACTCACTTGAAACCAAATACAAAGAACAAAAAAAAAAAAAGATCTATTATAAGATTTAACTGTTGGTGACAACTCAATCCACACCAGTTACTTACTATGATATATCCAGGGCAAGCTGAACTCTAACACAAAACACACAATCAGTCCTCTCTTCCACAGACCTCTGGATGATAGTTTTAATTTTTTTCAATTATGTTATATTAATTGCCTTTATCCCCTAAAAATCAATGCTTACATTCCTTTAAACACTTTAGCAGGCTAGATAATTAAAGGCAAATCTGCAATGCTGGGCCTCTCATGGAATCAGTACCTTGGGGTGATTTCAGAATCAATATGCACCCCACCTTCTAGAGACAAGACAGACTGTGGTTTGAGCAATATGAATAACATGAAAAATTTATAAGTCCATACCATGAAGCACATTTTCCTAAGGTTATTAGGTCATCTATTTAAAAACACTCACATATCAAATCTTTGTTACTGGGTTTCCATCCTGATTTATTTGTTAAAGTAGCATTTTATTAAGTCATAACTCTAAATGTATCAACATTTTTAATGAAGCCTGTGACCCCATCACTCAGGAAGCTGAGGCAAGAGGATCAGGAGTTCAAGGCTAGCTTTGGCTACATTCTATTTTAAGTCAACAGTCTCAGAAGCTAAGAATAACAGGAATGTTTGAAACCCTATGGAGGCAGCTCACATCAGTTAATGAAATACAATCACACACCGTCTACTCCCCGTCAAACATGGCCAACTTCCCACCACTACTTTGAGAATGTTTGTCTTTCGTATTCTATTTCCTCCTAGCATATTGTAAGCTCATAAAAAGAAAGTTGCCAAACACTATAAATAAGTCAAACCAAGACTAAACAACTTCCCTTTATAAATACAGCAAAGAAAATGCCGGTCATGAACAGAAAAAGGGCTCCAAGCATTCCCTTCACACCAGTCTTGACATAAAACAATGCGTGCGATCTTAACACTTTTGAGAATCACAACGAAAAGTTCCTCTAAGCTCACATGAACTCATCTGCTCCTGACGTTACTCCAGGGGGCAAGTACTGGGAGTAAACAGATTTGAAGATATCTGCAGCTATGCACACACCTGGCAGACCAGACACTCCGAGCCTAGCACATCTCTTTGAAAGGCCACCGCTTACTTCACAGGCTGTGGTAAGGATTACAACTCCAAGCTGCATTTAACGCCTGCCTTGTGGATGTTAGGCACACACGATACTGATCATGACAAAATCGTGATCTCATCGATTACTCCCCAATATAAGAGAATTCTTAAATCATTTGCATTTCCACAATTCTGTTTTACTTTCCCTAGACAAACCAACCTTCAACACACTTCGTGAATTTTGGTTACTTTTCAGCTGCGTGTGACTTTAAGATTCGGCCACATTGATGGTATTATGCAATACATGTTACCTGATCAAAACACACGCCAGGCAACTGTGGAAGCAATGCACTAAAAATCCCCCCAAAAATGTCTGAAACCACAATAACTTATGACCTGGCACATTATACATTCCGAGTATTCATACTGTTATAGTGAACTAATACTACTTCTTATTACAATCATGCCAAGGGCCACACTGCAAAAGGGGGGGGGACCAGCTAGATGACAAAAGGGATTGACTAAAAGAGCAAATAGTGGCAACACCCCAAGATTTCTTTCCAAGCTCAGCAGCAAGAGAGAGAGAGCTGGTTGGTGGCCTTGAAGTCACAGCTGCCAGGCTCTGAACCACAGAAGCCAGACACTGGATGTTCCAGATGGTGTCTGTTGGGCTGATAGGAAAGCAGACAACCTGAGACCTCTTCCAAGAGCCCGTTGTGATGGCGACAGGTCTGAGTGCCAACCAGAAATGCCTGCACCCGGGTGGCTCTCCTCCAACATATGTCCCTGTGTCTCCTCCACTTGGAATCAGACGCCCAGCTTGATGGCTCTATGCTGAGAAGGGAAGGAAGTGATCAGCCTATGACTGCGACTCACCGGGGACACAGAAAAGCAGGAGCCAATCGGGGCACAGCAGAATGAAGCTGGGGCTGCCAGACCTTCCAAAGGCACCAACTGCTCCCATAAATTAAAGGAGTGTTGCCTCCTGAGTGTGTGATGTGTGGGAGCTTTCTGTGCTGAATCTTATAAAGCCAGCCAAGGGTCTGCTGAAGCTAACCTGGGCTGCACTGAGCTCAGCCCAAGATGGAACAGGAGCCAACCAGCTCTGGGGGAATGTGTGCATCACACATGGGGCCTGATTGCCATTCCTATCCACTCTCCGTTCATGGAGAGGAAATAGCTCACCTTGGTTCTTCTTCTTCATCTACATAAGAAAATGATTTTTCTGGTAAATTGTATATTTGAGATAAATTACTTTGAAGTCACTAAAGACTTTAAATTTATGCTGACCGCAAACAACAGTTCATGGTAAAGGAGTCTTGCAACCATGAGACCATCAGGGTATTTTTAAGTAAGAGATTTATTTATTTATTAAATTATTTTATAGTAAATTTCTTGCTGGATCGGCATGGTGGTGCAAGCCTCTAATCACAGCATTCAGAGGCTGAGGTAGAAGTGTCTTAGTCCACTCAAGAAAATTACAGACCGCCATGCACATGAAGCCAAGCAAGAGTCCTCTACTTAAACTGGTGACTGAGAACAGGCTCCTGTCATAAAGAACTCAACTTTCAACCCCAATGCTTTTTTACAACAGATCATTCTCAGCAAGGCAGGAGGAACCTCTTGATCTGTTGAGCACTTCACAAGCATTGCTTTTCAGAAGAAAGGAGAAGCCTCATTTGTCTGTCACGCCGGATCTGGAGGGGAGAGGTAGGTCAGAGAAACCTGCTTCTCTGAAACCATTTCAGGAGGAATCTCAAGTTCAAGAACAGCCTAGTCTCTGTCATGAGTCTCATGCTATCCTTTACTATAGAAGGAGAAGCTAACTCAAATAGCAAAAGTGTAAATAAAGACATAAGTCTTTCAGCATTTCCTTCATCATAATCCATGCAACCTCCAACAAATCATGCCCTTCTCCATAAGAGGACAAATGCCTGCAATAATAGCCTACTTCCCCTCTCCAAACTGGAATTTATCAGCTTGCCTGAGGCCCAAGCACCAGAGCACAGGGCCCAGAAAAGTTCAGGTAAGGATTTCACTAAGGAGAAATCAACAAGCTGTGAAGACACTCGGGACCTCAAGGACCAAGATCCGGAAAGGGCATCAGATATAAACAGGTTTAAAGCTGTTTGACAGTAAATGAATTCAGGACCAGTGATGTGCCGCGACCCTTGTTACCACACCTAACAGCTTGATTTCAACCCACAAGACCCTCATGGTGGAAGGAGAGAACAGACTCCCACAGGTTGCCCTCTGCTGTGGGAACTCCTTCAGCCAATAGTCTTTAAGATATAAGCCCACTTTGGGCGTGGTCTCATGAACTATAAATGCAGACGAAAAGCATGTGCAGGCCCCTTGGCTACTGGATTCGGTTCCAGTTCCCAGAGCTTGCAGAGGACTGTAGATCGCTACTCTGTGTGAGTTTGTTTCTAGATAAATAAACCTTTGCTATTCTCCATTCTGGGCTATTGTGGAACTAATTCTTGTACACTAACAGCCCTCTAATCTCTAAACTCAGCAGTGTGCACACCCTACACACACATACAAATTCAATATAATATATATTTTTATATAGGTAATTTCAGTTATGCTCATTGATCTGGCCACTGTCATTACTAACTCCCTAACCTCAGCACTAAAAATAGTGCCTCGCGGGCATGAGAGAAGCAGGGTGCATCATGATGAAAGAATTACTCTGTCACGGGTCAAGGAAAAGGGACATGTGCAGATGATGCAGGCGAGAAACTATTGTGTTCAGTGCCTGCTGTGGCCACTGGGGTCTGTCTGTGGAATTGACTGAGTATATTATACATAAAGAACAAAGACTACCATTTCTTTTAGCACTCTCTGAGCTTCCTAACAGGAAAGGGAAGTGTGAGTGAGCATGTGTGTATTTGATGACTTGAAGACACTGAAGGTTCGTTGACATACAAAGCATTTCACATACAGTGGTTCAGTAAATGGCTCTATCAGCCAACTGTGGTCTGACTCCAGGTGGTGGGCCCTTGGCTCTCCATCTCCCGCTATGCTTTTTACCCATAAGACAATCGCGTACAAAGACAAGCCACTAAACCAACGCCTTGCAGTAGGCTTTCCTCTTGAGTTTGCATTTTCCCCTGACTTAGGAAACTTCTGGAAACAACACTTTATATGACAATTCTTGATTCAACTTTTGTCAGCCTCATACCAAAGCTTGAGATATATATCCTAGAAGTTAAACCAAAATGGAAAACCCCACACACAATCTCCCTTCCTGCTGCATATGATAGGTTTACCGCTCACACTGCACCCTGGTGTTCAGAGACCCACACACAGCATCACGGTGCAGAACTACGCTGGGCTCATTTTGTTGCTGTGATCAAACATTCGGACCAAAAGAAGCTTGGGAGAAGAAATGGTTTATTTGGCTTCAAGTCAGAGCCAGAAGTTCAAGCAGACGATGTGGGAACTCAGAGCTTTGTGCCACCTTCGCTTTCCAGCTCAGGACCAGGAAGTAGAGAATGGTCCCACTCACACTGGGCTAGGTCCGTCTACATCAATTAATAATTAAGACAATTCCCTGCACACATGTCTACAGGCCAAAATAACTGGGGTAATTCCTCAACTGAACCTTCCATCTGAGGTTGACGCTAGGCTGTATCAAGTTGGCAGTCAAACCCAGTGAGGACAAGAATCAAGAGTAAGCATGCTGGGGTCTGCCACGTAGCAGAAGAACACGGGCTGCCGGACATCAGTTTCCATGTTCTTGATGTTCAGTACGTATGCTCTCGGTCCTGATAGCCAATCTGGCATGCTACTTTTGGGGTAATAGAGAGTATGCAAAGGAGCTGTGGTTTAACGTCCTGTCTGCAGAGCCTGAGATCTGAAAAGGCGGGATGCTCTCGCCTCTCCCAACTTTACACATACAATCATATCTGACAAAAGTATAAGCAGTTTTCAGAACCAATTTTAACAATGAATTTACACTCAGATACATGACATGTTACAGGCTTCCTTACCCAGGAGGGAAACCAATCCTTTCGCACAAGCATGCTGACCAGGTAAGAGTTTGGCCTGCTTCTAGAACACGGTGCTGATTTGCAGAAGCATGCAACCTAACTCTCGTCCAGTTCTTTGCAGACACAGAGATGACTGCAAGAACCTTTCCAATCCCAGGGTAGCAATGAAGGAGCCAGGGTCACACAAGCTGGTCCAGGCGGGGACCTCTACTGTGGCCCTAAATGCTCACCAGGATCCCGCACTCAAAGCCTGACAGGTGGCAGAGAACAGTTCTAAGTGACCCCGCCCAGTTCCAGCCTGGCCTCCAACACAGGCAAGGTTTGTGACCCTTTAAGAATCCCAGCGTTTTTCAGTCATTGACACTCACAGACGCTGCAATAGACATGAAGTCACAGTCAGATGTGCAAGTCTTCCCCTACCCAGTGAACAGACGGCAGAGAGCAAGTTTGCTTGTTTCAGCTTCACAGTGAACCTGCTTTATTGGTGTTCAGGAGCTAACCGTGGATTGGAATGAGCTGACTGATTTGCTTAGGAATCTTGCAAGCCAGTTTTTAAGTCAGCCCTCATTAAAGATAAAGTTAGATAAGTGTAAACAAACTGTATCCAAAGAAATGTTAGGTATCAACTCCGGGCATTTCCTAGTTAGACTGCCGGCTCTTGAGATACTAAGTATCGATGTCATCTGTCTGGCGGAAAATGCAGAGTGGCAGGCACCGATTACTCCGCAGCTAGTGATGTCACACCATAGCCTGGCATCAGCGGTGGTGGGGACATTTACATGGAAACGAGCAGACATAAATCAGGTGCCCTCTTCAGAGAGCCAGTTAACAGACAGAGGATGTGAGCACGCCACCCGCGTGGGCTTTCATCTTAGGCTTCCTGCTCTGGTATCTTTCATCTCCCCTCTGTACAGTTCATCTGCGCACATATGGGCTTGCACCCCACACACGAAATTTAAAATAAAAATGCAAACAAAAGCCTAACATATTCTTCCGTTTAACATCTTTTCTACCCATTACGTCACTGCTGGTTCTAGTGAAATCTTTCCTTATGGTTGATTGTTCACGCCAATACACTCTTACAGCCCCCTTATTTTTTTTAATCTTACAAATATTTAAATAACTATTAGTCGAAGACTGCATTAAGAACTTGGATTCAACTGCCAAAAAGAGTTGAATGCAAACTTCCATCCTCAAGATGTTCAGTCACTCCGGACTAACTTCCCAAACCACCATGGAAGTACCCAACCCACAGCCAAGACCTTGGGGGACACAGGCTGTCCCAAAGGGCTCTCTCAGACCTTCAGATATGCAGACAGTGTGGGCTGCAGCACCCACCGGGCAATGCACAACACAAGAAAGGAATGTGTACGCACCTCATGAGGGACCACACTGCTCCTGGGGACACAGGGAACCTGCGGCTCTTGGGCTCTGGTGGCACTGGTGAATGGCAGCCTCCCCAAACGTCTCTGTGTGGGAAGCGCTGTTTTCTGCTCTCACGGTGGGGGTGGGCATGGTGAGAGGAGGGCTGGGAGTTGCCCGGCTGCTGTGGGCTGTGCTGACAGATCACCCCATTGCTCCTGGTAGTTCACAGAATTGAGGAAAAATCAAGTCAGACAAAATGGCAAGGCTTGTAACAGAAGAAGCAGCCACCCTTGCTTCCCTAGCTGAGGCGCCTAAAAGGGTGTATTTTCAGATCCCCCAGTCTCCCGTGTCTGCTATCTGCAGCTGTCTACTTTCAAAAGCATAACTGCACAATCAGTTTTCCTTTCTCAGTTTTATTTTTACCGGCACATATTCACTGTGCATGTTGCTAGGTTGTGTGAGGATATTTGCATGTAAGTATACGATGCTTTTTACCATACTCCCCCATACCCTCTGACTCCCACTTCCCTCTCAGTTTACTCCTCTTCACTCCCGAGACAGTCCCAACTGAGTCTTATATGCATGCATACTATATAAATATAAATATATATACATACAACTATAGAACCCACAAATGAGAGGAAAATACATGATAATTGTCTTTCTGACTTAATTCACCATGTACGATGACCTCCAGATACACCCCCATTTTCCTACAAATGATATGATTTCTTTCTTCCCTACAGCTGAATTCCATCGTATATAAATTCTACATTAACTTTACAGAGTCCTCTCTGTTGACAGACATCTAGGCTGATTCCATACCCAGCTGTTGTAACCTTAGTGCTGTAGTAGAGATCCATATGCGTGTCTCTGCGGTATGTTGACTTGGAGTCTCCATATCCAAAAATGCTATAGCACGGTTATATGATAGTTCTATCTTTGTTTATGTTTGTTTGTTTTGCTTTGCCTTTTGTTGTAACCGCCATTCTGTTTTCCACAGTGGCTAGGTTAGTCTGCATTCCCACCAGCAGTGCGTAAGTGCTCTCTTGTCTCCACAACCTCACCAACATTTGTCACCTGTTTGCTTCATGACTACATGTAAAACGGTAAGAAACTAGGGTTTGATTAGAGAAGAAACTTCTACAGGCTTGAACTTCTGATACCCCCAGTCACACTTAGCATCCTCACACAAAACAAATGGACCTTTACAGTTGAGGAGGAAAGTGGATACTCAACAAGACTTCCCTTTAACTAGAAAATTACATGGCCTGTGAGTGAGAACAGGAAGACACTGGCTCCAACCAACCTCCTAAAGCTCTTTAGGTCACACAACTCGAGCAAGCAAACAGGCTTCATGTTCAGGGAGCTCGCTCATGGGTAACAGCCATCAGAACTTGGGGATTCAAGACAAGCTGCTAACACTTACCAGATCATAATATGACTTTCTCTGTGAAGCAGGATTCCCTCACCAGGACACAACCAAAAGGGCAGACTGGCAGTTCATACAGTTTCTTTCCACTCCAGATGCGACTGTCTTAGAAGCCATGAGCCAGAAATCCCCTTCCCCTTTCAAGCTACGTTAGTCAGGTTCATCACAACAAGAAAAGGAGCCAAGATGACAACGAAGGTTGGAAATGACTTACAACTTATCCTGCTTGTGGGACGGGGAGAAGAGGTCGTAAACCAAGCACACTCCAAACACGGTCACGCCGGTCTCCTTGACCAGCATGGCACAGGTCCCCAGGAACAAACTGAGCAGCAGAAAGAAGGGAGAAGCCGTCGGGGGAACGCTCTGCTCTGCACAGCCCCGATCCAGACTCCTGCAAAGCAAGTCAGGCATTTCCTTATCAACACATGGAATACCACGGGACAGTACCTGTCAGCCAGGTATCCAGTGCAGAACAAGGCAGGGAACATTCACCATGCAACTATTCAGAACTGTTAAGACAGTGGGGCCAGAGAGATGGCTCAATGGCTAAGAGCTCTTCCTGCGCTGTCAAAGGGAGTTTAGTTCTCAGAACCCACATCCTTAGCTCAGAACCCCTGTAACTGTAGTTCCAGGAGATCCTATGCCTTCTTTGGGCTTTCTTAGGAACACACACTAATGTGCATGGACACACACACACACACACACACACACACACACACGGATATATTTAGTAGATAGTAAGATGTTTAAGTGAATATGTTTCAAGCAAATAACACACACTCCTAACAAGTATTCATTGACCGAGAAGTCAAATTCCCTGGTACAAACCACGAATGTGCAGTAAGCAAACAGAATATCAAAGCCCAGAAATGGGAGAATTAGCATGGTAGTGAGGTGCTGTGGGGGGATAATGGTCTTGTACATTGCAAATGTTTGTCACTCATAGATTTCATAGCAGTGTTTGCACGGTTAGGAATGCAGTAGGCAGTATCAAAGATGGGGCCTGGAAATCAATACTATACTAGTCTGGCTCCATCCTCTTCACTCCAGACCCCAGGCCTCCGCTGCACTATCCTGGCTTCCTCTGCCTTACTGGTATCTCCCTGGCAGATTATTCTTTGTTGTGGGGTCTGTCTTATGTGCTGCAGGGCATCTGTCCAGGGGCATTTTACTCTCTGTCTACTAGGTGCCAGTGGCACTTCTCCAGAGGGACAACGGAGATGACTGACCTCACAAGAGCTCTGGCCTAACGAGTGCTGTCAGACAGTAATGGATTCAAAGTCTGAGCAGAGTACTGGAAGGTGGAAGAAATGGGGAAGGCGAGGCTTGCTTGGAGGAAGTGGGCATTGAGAACATGTCCTGGGGTGACCACAGGAAGTGGGCATTGAGAACGTGTCCTGGAGTGACCACAGGAAGTGAGCATTGAGAACGTGTCCTGGGGTGACCACAGGAAGTGAGCATTGAGAGCGTGTCCTTGGGGTGACCACAGGAAGTGGGCATTGAGACTGTGTCCTTGGGGTGACCACAGGAAGTGGGCATTGAGACTGTGTCCTTGGGGTGACTACAGGAAGTGGGCATTGAGAACATGTCTTTGGCCGGGCGGTGGTGGCGCATGCCTTTAATCCCAGCACTCGGGAGGCAGAGGCAGGAGGATCTCTGTGAGTTCAAGACCAGCCTGGTCTACAAGAGCTAGTTCCAGGACAGGAACCAAAAAAGCTACAGAGAAACCCTGTCTCGAAAAATCCAAAAAAAAAAAAAAAAAGAACATGTCTTTGGGGTGACCACAGGAAGTGGGCATTGAGAACGTGTCCTAAGGTGACCACAGGAAGTGGACATTGAGAGCGTGTCCTTGGGGTGACTACAGGAAGTGGGCATTAAGAACATGTCCTTGGGGTGACTACAGGAAGTGGGCATTGAGAATGTGTCCTAGGGGGTGACTACAGAAAGTGGGCATTGAGACTGTGTTCTTGGGGTGACCACAGGAAGTGGGCATTGAGAAAGTGTGTCCTGAGGATGACTATACCGCGCTCTGGACCTGTTATTGCCTTGCTCTATCTCCTGTCTGCCATAAGGTTAAGTATTCACTTCTGCCAGCTCTTGCATTCTGTCTGGATACATGGGCCAACCAACCATGACTAAAACTTTCAGCCAAAATAAATAATTCTGCCTTTAGGCTGTTCTCTCAGATATCTGGACCACAGGTATGCAAAAGTAGCTCTTCTACAAGAGGAAGAAGGGAAATTGTTGCTAATTCAATGTCACTGGTTTAGAACAGTATTCTTAAAAGTGAATCATGGGGCTTTGTAAGTTATAGGTCATCAAATTGATCCAAAGGCCAAGTTTACATATTCCCAGCCAGTATCTCTCTATGAGGTCAGTTGGTATAGTTGACCTGGCGTCTTTAGGGAGACATCTCGAGTGCTCTGTCCCAACTCACATTTTCCTAACTCATTTTTCTCTGAATATGGATGTCACAAGTCAGTTAAAAATGCCTTCGCTTTGGGGATAATGGCGCAAAGCAATAGAAAGCGGTTTCCTGTACGCTGACCAAAGGATTCTAAAGTACAAAACTAGTTAAGAAACAACGCTTCCTGGCCAACCTTGTTGTGTGACAGTGAGTGACTGCTGTAAGAATAACAGAAAAAACAAAACAGGAACAAAATGAGGATCAATTAGACAAATCAAAGGCAAACAGAACAGCACTGCAAACACGACTCTCCAGCTATTCCTGTTCGCAGCTAAAGTTTCACTCTCGGCCAGGATCAACAAGCAAAAGAATCCAGAGCTTGGATTCCCGGCGTGGGGACGGTGGTCTTTTAAAGCCGATGCGAGGGGTGGGAGATGGCTCCGTGGGGAAAGTGCCCGCTGCACAAACAGACCTCTGAGTTTGATCCTTCACATACATTAAACAAACAAGACGCAGACAGAAGCCTGTTGTATTCACAGCACTGGGCAGTGGGGACAGGCAGATTCCCATCAGGTTTGTGAGAGACCCTGCCTCAAAAGATAATGTGGAGAACAATTGAGGAAAACATGCACGTGTGAACATGTACATGCATGGATGCACGCATACCTGCACATTCACACGCACACATACCCACACACACACACATACACACACACACATACACACACATACATACGCACACATACACACACACATGCACACATACACACACATACACACACACACACACACACACACACACACACAGGGGATATTAAATGCTTCAAAAGTAGGATTGGAAGATAACAGGTCTGCACTCGGTAAAAAGAGGGTTTCTCTCCCCGACACCCACCGAGCATGTTACAGTCCACACAGCCTCTCTCTGGTCAAGCAGGGCTTTAATGTATATGTGGCAATATGTGACCAAACCACAGAAGGGTTTGCTTAACCCCACTCACCTATGGTAGGAAAGAAAGGCCAGCAGGAACAGCAGACATGCTAACACATCGGCTCTGCCCACGATGCCAGCCACCTAGAAAGTATAACACAACGAAAAATGTAAAACTTGGAACATTATTGTCACGGTATCTTGTGGAAATGCATTTGATTTTGGGAACAGCACAGCAGAAAGCCTATTATTTACAGGTGGCAACCTATGGACTAAACCCCTGACCACCTCTGATGACAGTGTATGCTCCATGGTACAGTTACAGAAAGAGAAAAGGGGAAACAAAGGGACTGAGTTTCCATACTTAACCTGCTTCCTTGGTTCTCTTTCACAGAGGATCAATGCTCAGCATCAAAGTCTGTTCAGTTCTTGACTTATTAAAACACACTTTGAGGGTTGTGGGCTTAGCTAGACTGTACAATGCCCTGGGCGTGAGTCTCAGAGATCCCCAGCATCACCCATGAGTGTCAAGCTCATGTCTGTACTCATCATGGAGAGTGGGGCAGTGATGGGCCACAGAGAACTTACAGAGTGGAGGGAAACCAAACGCTGGGAAATCAATGCTTTTAACGAGAGGGACTCCTGATTGCAAGAGAATACATGTTCGTGTGTGCGAATGCATTGCACAGATACATGTCTGTGTGGTTTCATAGGTCTGTCGATGCCCCACAATGCACTGCCCCACCTCAGAAAAACACTGGCTCCCCGGAAAAGAGTCTGATCCTAAGGCTGAGGCTCAAGGAAAGGAGCATAATATATTATAAACCATTGAAGAAACAGAAATCCACAGTCCACACAGATGACAAGTGGGTGATGAAGGTTACACATGTATAAACACACACAATGAACGAGGGAGACTCTGCCCGGCTAAAAAGCCAGTCGGCGTGTGTGTCTAGAACAGTCAGGCTGGAAATAACCCCTGGCTTCTAGAAGAGTAAAGACAAGAAGCCAGAAACAGCCATCGAGCTGGGCGGGAACTCAGTTGTAATGCGTTCATTCAGCAAGCCCAAGGCCCTGGGTTCAATCCTCAGGACCACTAAAACAAACATAAACAAGAGAATAACAGATGTTAACCCTAGGGTAAGTAAGCTGTTTGAGATGCAAGTATCTACATGACTCCAGAACATATATTATTAAACAAATGTAGACTTTAAATTATAGCATATCAGTCTGAATTAGGATCTTATTACATTTGTGTTACATTGTATTCTATTTATCATGATCCTAATTATGTTACTACTTATAACTAAGAATAAGATAAAATCATAACCTTATAGGTCTAGTGTATTACATATATGTACATTATATACTGATAATGATATTAAATTTATACATTTAAAATATATTATCTATTTGAATATAATATATTTTTATTTTCAAGGCAGTTTAATATACTATGCCTCTAAGAAGTATCTGTATTATGCATTATACAGTATATATTTATATAACATTTATAAGCTGCACTCAAATATATTAAAAACATTTTATATATCTTAATATAAGTTCCAAATCATACTGAAAATTTATGTATTATGTGATAAAAAAGACAGTGCTCAGGACTAAAAGAGATGAAACCAAAACCATGAATAATTCTCCCCATGCTAGGAAATACAGAACTGAATTATTGATGTGTGAAGGAGCATGAATTATGCAGCCCTCTCTAACTGCTTCAGAAAACAAACAATATTTTTATATAGAGGGAGGAAGAGAGGAACGACAGCACAAAACCAGCAAAAGTTAAAAATCAGCGAGCCTTGATAAAGGACACAGAACCAGAGTGAGCACTAAACTTGAAGTTCTCTTTAGACGTGCTGTCTGAGAAGCTGGAATGGGCATGTGGGGGCGATGAGGGATGCTTTACAAACCCTAAGTTACTGTCTCCATAAGATGTATCTCTCTCTCTCTCTCTCTCTCTCTCTCTCTCTCTCTCTCTCAGATATAAAACTGTAAAGGAGAAACAGGAACACAGCTTTTAAAGTATTTCTGTTCTAGTTTGCTTTCTATCGCTGTGACAAAGGACCATGACCATGACCTGAGGAAGAAAGGGCTTATCTCATCTCACAGCAGAACTCAAGGAAGAACCTGGAGGCAGGAACCAAAACAGAGGCCACGGGGACACGTTGTTCTCTGACTTGCTCTCCGTGACTTGTTCTCACACGTATCTGTTTCTTCTACCACCCAGGACCATGTGCCCAAGGATGGCATGGCACCCAGTGCTCTGGGCCCTTAAACATCAACCAGCTATCAGGAAAACGACTGGCCTTCGGGTCAAACTTATGGGGCACTTTGCTAACAAAGTGCCTCTTCTCAGATGACTCAAACCAACCAGTACAGCATCCCCAGGAAGAGCTGGGCCAGGAGTCATCTACACGGGAGATAAGGAAGGCTGATCCCTCAGGCACAGGAGACATTGTCTCCCACGTCAGAGAAGGCCCCAGGTCCATGTGCACGGCAGAATCAGCCAACATGAAGAGAAAATGATGTTCAGAGACTTGAACCACTAACATATTGTTATGAGCACTCTGTACTGAAACATTATCTAAATAATCTTAACAATCAAAGCCAGGAGCCCAATATCAGGGTAAAACCCAGAAGATCAGAGAACCAGGAGCAGCTGCCAGTTGCCTTGTGTCCTTCCTCAGTTCAAAAGGCTCTGGTCCTGCCTACACCCCAGCTTATCACTTCCTGTCTCCACCTCCCAAGTGCTGGGACTGAAGGAGTGAGCCCTGAGCACTGAGATTTAAGGTCTCTGTCAATACTGCCCAGCTAGCTCCTCCTCTGATCTGCAGGCAAGCTTTGTCAGAACACAAACAGAATATCACACAACGTACAGTCACACGAGAGGCCATGGCATTGGTGCGGAAGAGGCCCTGACTTCTGAAACCCAACCAAGGCCCCAGTTTGCTGTCTTAGGTGTTAACAACACCTGACGGCCGCTGCCGATGAGGTGACATGTGGAGGTTCTGTATCATGTAGGTTTGGAGAACTCTCACCCCCAGTACAGCACTTCCTGTGTGTGGCTATTGAAAACTATCCTACACGGTATCTTTCTCTAGCTTTATTGGGTAGCTTAGCATGCCCACCAGTTAAAAATCTAAAATCTATGTGTGTACATATGGATTCACAGCAGGTCACATGCTGGGAAAATTTCAAATCTATCCTATGAGAAACCTGAACGCAGTCCAAGAACCTCAAGGGCAGCACAGAGCTGAAAGCTGTGACCCAGCATGGCTGCTTGGACCATTAATTGGCAGTGTTCATTAATTGGTTAATCTATAAGGAGCCGGAGAGCAACATCCCAGAAGCCGCACGACTCCGGTGAGGCAGGCAGTGACAGTGTGCACAAAGGTATAAGGCCCCAGCTCAGATTCAGGCTGAGCAATGACTGTGCACATCACAGTTGAGGCTCCGATGGGCTCATTGGCCGCTGGCGACTTGGAACATTTGACTCAGCATGAACTCAAGAGAAGGTTGAGAAGACAGTCCACCTCACCTCCTGTGAAGCCCTGGGGCAAAGCCCAGAGGGACGCTCATCCCAGAACAAATGGTGTGGCCAACAGCAAGGCTTGCAAATTGATTCTGAGTATAGCAAAGTGAAGTACAGCAGTCACGAGTATGCAAACATAAAAACTGGTTCCTGCAAACTGTTTTGAAGCCCTGATCCTTACTCTGAGCCAATCTGAAAGGAGCAGAAGACTATGCCAGCTGAGTGCACCAAGACATAAAGAATATACTTGCTGGGTATGATGACTCATGCCTGTCATCCCAGCACTGGAAGGCTCAGGCAGGAAGGTCACAAGTTCAAGACCAGCCTGGGCTACCTAGCAAGCCCTCACCTCAACAATAACACCATAATGTAGAATCCCATTAGCAGAGGTTCAGAGAGGGTGCTCACAGACTCCTTGTGAGGCCAAACCACAGTGCACACATTAAATGCCTGCTCTGTACCCTGCTGAGCTGAGGTCTTGGGCAAGGTGTCTTAACATCTAAAACAAAGTAAGCATCCCTATCAAATGCTTGGCTCCATTGGTGTGAGACAATTCTGTATTCTGTCAATTATGTTTTAAATAAATGCTGATTGGCCAGTAGTCAGGCAGGAAGTATAGGTGGGACAACCAGACAGGAAGTAGAGGAGGATCAATGAGAACAGGAGAATTCTGGGAAGAAGGAAGCCCATTCCTCTGCAGTCCTGACCCAGCCACAGAAGAAGCAAGATGTGACTGCCTCGCTGAAAAAGGTACTGAGCCAGGTGGCTAACATAGACAAGAATAATGGGCTAATATAAGTTGTAAGAGTTAATAAGAAGCCTGAGCTAATGGGTCAATCAGTTTACAGTTAATGTAGACCTCTGTGTGATTTCTTTGGGATTTAACGATTGTGGGAACTGGGTAGGACAGACAACTCAAACAACAGGTACCATAAGCCAAATAGAGGGGCATTGCCTTCCTCCAGGACTTTGACATCTGTTGAAGTCAGAAGAAAGTATTAAATAGGACACTGCTAAGTTTCAAGCCTGAACAAAGGACTGAGGTGCCTAGTTAACATATCCAAGCAGACCTGGCTGCGAGGTTCTCCCAGCATCCCTCAGTTCCTACATGTTACAGTGTATGGCTGTGTATACCCTGTCCTCTCCCTGAACTCTTCTTCAGCCCAGGGAGTGGGCTGCCCTTCCCCCAGAGGTTCTTCCCTGGATATTACAGACATTTTGGTTACCATTCACCTCTTGTACCTTCCTATCTGCTACACCCAGTTCCCCTCTCTCCCTTCTCTCTTCCACTCCTCCTCCCGGACATACACACGGGGGCATGGCTCAGCCTGGACGTGTCTACTCTGGACTCTCCCAGATCCCCCTGCCTCTGACTGTGCTCTCCCACATAGCTACAGTAATCTTCTTCTCCACCACACGTAGGAGTTGTCATGTTCTTTCCTTTCCTTTCTTTCTTTACATTCAGACACAGGACTATGTATATCACAAGGAGCAATTGTTGCCAGGAAAGAAAAAGGATTCATTCCGGCAACAGGATCTGGGAAGTATCACAGAAGGACCAGCTCTGTAATCCAAGAGCTAAAGACAAGGCAAAGATTTCAGGAGTTTAAGACCAGGCAGGGTCAGGAAAGGCACTGACATGCATTCCTCCTGGAGGGTGGGAGACCCTGCGGTGGTTCCGGAGGGGGGGCAGAAGCGACAGTGCGTGAGCCGAGAATGACGAGCAGCAGAGATGGAAGGTGGTGATGGCGATGCCGTATTCACGTATACAAAAAGCAGCTGGACAACTATGGTGGGTGAAATGTAAGCACGTTCCTCGGCCACAAGGCCTTTATCTCTATGGGCTGTTATGTTAACACACTGTTAACACTCGGCAAAGTGCTAGTGAATATGGCTGAATAGAACTTAAAACCGATGAATCTCTCATACCCCAAATGCTTAGCACCAGAAATGCCTTGGAGTTTGGATATTTTTTTATTTTATTTTAAAATATCTTCATGTACGAGCTATGTGATGTCTTGGGGATGGGACCTAAGATTAAACATGAAATACACCTATATGTCTTTATACTTTCTATACACATAGTCTGAGGGTGAACTTGTACAATACTTTTAGCATTGCCATATTTCAGCTGTGACCTGTCACACGAGGTTAGGCGAGGAATTTCCCGCTTGTCAACACTCAAAAAGTGTCAGGCAGTGGAGAATTTAGAATTTGATATTTTTAGGTTAGGGTGCTGGAGCTGTCACCGACCTGTGGACCTGCCAGCCAGGATAACAAAATCACAGGTGGGAAATGCCCATTAGAATGCCATTTGCCTTCAGGTTATAATGCGCTATTTTAGGAATGCTGTCGATGGGGTTGGTACCAAGTAGATTCTGCACAGAGTTACAAATATTTATTTTATCTGAGAGAACAAGCTCCATTAGCATCAGACAGGACACGTGACAAAAGCCAGGAGCCAGCCTGACTGATTAGATCAGAACCAATTTTCTCCCGAGCCCTTCTGTTCTGGGTCTAGAAATGTCGGCTTTAACCTTCAAACTCTTCTTGGTGCCTGCTCTTGCTTTCACTTCTGCAAACCAAAGATCTCTATGATGACCAAATTTAAACTTTCATGGGACAATCACAATAATTTTCCATACTTTTTCCATGATTCAAAATTCAGAAAAGCATACGTTTTCAAAGAAATACAACATTGGGAAACCTGCCCAGGACTCTGCAGGGCTTAAATAAGGTAGTCTGAACCTTTTCATCCCCTGCCCTGCAGGACACTACCCCACTGTCCCCATAGGCATGCATTCAAATGCTCTGCTGAGAGATAAGATTAGTCAATGTGCCCCTGCATGCTCAAATGTGAATTAACTTTTCTCTCCTGTTTCTCTTATATTGATCTGTATGTCTACTCTCCAGCTTCCTGTGAGCTTGTGTATAAACTGGAGAAGGAACCCTGTGTCCCATTCCTGCCATTTATTGGCATGTACAAGCCCACCTACCCCCATTACCTATTTGTCAACTGCCTCACTTATAAATAAAAGCAAGCCACATCGGCATGCAGACACACAATCATATCGATGCATTGAAACAAAATTCCACCCCCAAATGTAAATTCTCCATCCTTCCTGGAATAACATATGGTCCTGTTTTCAGTCTTTTTTAACAAAGATGAGTGATTTCCCAAGGCTCCCATGTCTTAATGTGCATGTTTAATAATTTATCACTAATTGTCTACGGAGCACATTGCTTCTTCTGTCTCTCTGTCCTCCTCCCTAGAAGCTCGAGCTGCAATCTATAATTAAAGGGCAGACTCCACTTCACTTTCTAGTGTAAATGATGTGCTGGGTCACATTTCCTCTTCCAGCGGCTCCTTCATCCTACAAAACAAGTCTCTTCCAGGCTCCGTCTCCAAATAACGGCCCAGCTCTTCAAAACCTCTGCCTCTTTAATTGTGTTACTATGGATTTTTTTTATTAGCACAAAAGCCCCTGAAAGCCCCTGTCTAAAGGTCATTTTGCTAATAGGATTTGCCTTTTTTTTTTTTTTCTGGAATCCACCCTAACCACCATCAGCTCTTGGTCACACTGCCCAAGGTGGCCTCTCACACATACTCTCTCTGCTCAGCCATTGAATTAAAACTCTAATCATACAACTGGATGATCTTTCCCGTAGTAACTGCCCTCAAGTACAGTACAGCCCTGCAACTGTAATATACAAATCTGTAAACATATATTATCATCCTGACCTTCGATATGGCCCGTACTGCCAGGAACAGAAATCTCTTCTTTCCCTCCATAGCATGTCCACGAAGTGCATTGGAGAGTTAGGTATTTCTCATCTATTTAAGTTCATGCATAAAACCTACAAGCACCTTTTAAATACTAAAGAATCTAACGTCTCATGCACCATAAACACTGACATTTTAAAATTAGGCTGTATTAGACCCAAGGGAGCCTAAGCAGCTTCAGTTGCCCCATCTTTTGCCTAAACACTAGGGGTGTTTAATTCTTCTCTCATTTTTTTATTGAGACAACATTTCATGTGTCCTAGGTTGGCCTGGAACTCTGCACTCCATAGCCCAGGATAACTGAACATCTGGTCTCCCTGCCTCCACTTCCCAAGTGCTGAAATTGCTGGCCTAGGCCATTCTGTCTGCTAGGGAGAGTTCTTCTTTCAATGGAGACTTTTCAAGTCTTCCCTTCCTGTGAGCTTCCTCAGAGCTACTTCTCCGTCAGCATTTTCTCTTGATGCATTTAATGTTTAAATATATTTTGTTTATCACATTATCTCTCTATAATGAAAATGCACATGGATTCTTTTGGTGTGTGTGTGTGGGTGCTGCACGACATGGAACTCGGGCACTCAATCGCTCTACCACAGAGCTGTATCTATGGCCTTTAATTACATTTTAAATTTCCTGGGATAACCATAAATCTCTACATATTATATTTTAATTATGCATTAGTATTCTAGTTATAATTCACATCATGGTGAAAGTAGAAAAATGTTAAGTACTAGCCATGAAAGTGTGCACGTTATTAAATATGGTTAGTTGGGTATCTGTGGCTGGTCTACCTTCTCTCAGAAGAGTAAGAACGTGTACCACACAATTCTAAGTCTGGCCTCCACCTTTCAGATTGTTCCCATGGGTGAGAATGGAAGGATGTGTGTAACAGGCAAGGCTTAATGCTTTGGACTCTAGTGTAATGTTCTATGATCTATAATCTGACAATCATTCAGGTTTGGCTTTAATTTGGACAGAGACAATGAGTGTAAATACACCAGTCCTCATAGCAACCTGCCTTCAGAGTTTCCTCTCGCTGTAACATTTACAGGCATGTAGTAAACAGCTTCACAAGAAGCGCTGGAGGACCGTTACTTCCATGTCAAACTCTTCCACTTATAGGAACTTTGCCAAGTCTAATATACTCAGAAAGAGTTAGGAAAGCTATCTTAATGATAGAATTGTTTATAAAGTGATTTTTATCTGTCACTTCCCCCATACACACACACACACACACACACACACACACACACACACACACACTAGACATACATGTATATATACTAAATATATATACACACTCTTTAGATGAGATACGTATGAGACTACACATACACACACTACACACGCACACACACACACACACTTATTTGTCAAACCTCAAGCTCAGAGATTTACAATTCTGTTCACAGAAACATCACCATCACACACCAATTTGGCAAGACCAGCCCTCACTGTGATATTAATTAACTGAATCAGACTTCTCATGCCAGTTCAAATAAACCTTCTACGAGTCCTTATGGACACAATTTCTCTTCTGACTCAGAACTTCAACACAGAGTACCACCTGTATTTCCAAGTATTCTTCACGGAAATAGGAGCCCTTCTCTATGACTACGATGCCTTAATTGGCAGAGGTATCACAACACCAACACGTCAAACTGTCCTTTGCAGGGTCTCAGGCGTGTACTGCTGGGATGCGGTCAGATCCCAATGCGTGAGCATTCCTCATCCAAACAAGAAGGAAAGGAAAGGTGAGAAGAGATCCGGTGTGGAACTTTTACCAAAAGTATGCCCTTGGGCAGATCTTCAAGGAAGTGTCCAGCACCAGCAGAGGTCTCACAAGCCATTCTTTAGGAACCATGGTGCCCATCACCCACTGGAAGGCTCCATTCCCTGAAAACCTTGGTTCCTGGACCCCCATCAGAAAGCTTTTACCTACCCGTAGTAACACATATAAAAGAAATCAGCCACCGTTACTAAGACAAGACATTGTGGCTTCATGGCACTGTCTGGTGCTTGATGGGCCAAACCTTTTTGTTTGTTTGTTTGTTTTGTTTTGTTTTTAGAGATAGGGTTTTTCTGTGTAGCTTTGGTGCCTGTCCTGGAAATAGCTCTGTAGACCAGGCTGGCCTCAAACTCAGAAATCCGCCTGCCTCTGTCTCCCGAGTGCTAGAATTAAAGGCGTGCGCCACCACAGCCTAGCTAGGACCAAACCTTTTTTCAAGGGCCACAGATCCAAACTAGCAATACCTTCTAAACAAGGTCTTCCTCACACAAAAATCACTAGACCTCTTATCAAGGAACTCAGCAATTTCTAGGCCACCCAAGTCCATCTCTGTAACTTGGAAGGAAACAAAAGACGATAGGAACAGGCAGGAAGCCCTGCCCTCCTCAGTCTTTCCTCCAGCACCTGAGTTTCATAACATAAACTAGGCATGAAGTGGAGCAGGGATGATGACATCAGGGCAGCAGCCTCACCATGACCCCTGCCATCGAAAAGCACAGGGCGTTTAGATTATTTGCGAATAAAAAATGGAAGTGTCCTTTACCCCTGATAATACTCACAGCCTCAGTGCAAAGATGCAACTAAACCCTGGGCAGACCCCATGTGAACCACCTAAAAGTAGCCTTAACCAGCAGAAGGGTACAGGGGTCAAGCTGAACGTAGTGTGGGGCTCTCAATGCATGGGATTTCGAAGGGGGAGATGACTGGTTTAGCTGATAAATGCAGATAGATGCTTCACTGTTCACGGTGCCCATCAGACTCACCGCCTCCGTGTGGACAGGGTGCACCGCGAAGAGCAGGGCGGTGACAAAAGCCAGCCCGCGGTTCTTGAAGACGGTCTTATCACAGGTGTACATCAGCACGAGGGTCACCAGGCAGTGCAGAATGACATTCACCGCATGGAAGTAGAAAGGGTCCATGCCAGTCAGAAATATGTTTAGCCTGTGGAAATGGTAAAAATTAAAAACAGAGAAGTCTGCACGAGCCTTAATCACAATATAAGCACAAGAGATCCACCCCATATTGAAGAAGGCAAATTATTTGATAATAGCTTCCAGCGACTCTCAGCACTTTATGCTGTGGACGTTCCAGCTTTTTCTGACCTCAGAACTGACTCAGATCTCAGAACTCCAGAAATCAATGCAGAGACAGGGCATCGCTATTCAGGGAAGTTGGACGTCTCAACAGAAGGCAAACAGACAGGCATCACTCCATGACCTACGAAAGTCCTCCCTTCTTATTATTCTTGTGTTTACTTCTGGTGCAGGGGAGGATCCCAGGTGCTGGTGTCAGAGCCCTGGCCACTGGAGATGAACAGAAACCAGGAGACCGCAACTGTCTCTCAGCCAGGATGAACCAGGCATGAACAGATGCTCTCGGCCATGGTACCAGCAGGAACCGTGTTTCCGGATTCTCCATCTGGAAACTGAGTCTCATTGCCACCCCCCACAGGGCTCCTTAGCAATGCCTGCTACTCCCAGCTGCAGCTGAGACAACACTGAACAAGCTCAACACGAGGGTTCAGTATTTGTAGTGTTTTCCTTCATGTTTAATTATTTACTTTGTGTGAGCATGTCTGGGGGAGGGGAATGGAGCGGGCAGGTGCGTGTGTTCACCCATGTGTGCCACTGTGCACACGTGGAGTTGAGAGGACAACTCGTGGGAGTCTTTCTCACCCAAACAGAGAAGAAAGTTCTCTTTTTGCACCACGTGGGCCTCCAGGATCAAACTCAGGTCATCAGCCTTGGCAGCAAGCTTTTATCCATTGAGCCATCTGGATGGCCAGGGTTTGTTTTTTTAACACAAGCTCCCACTGATCTGAGAATCTAATTGTTAACACCATGATAAGCCAACTAAAAGGGAACCACAAACAGAAGGGAAATCGGGTGCTCAACGTCATAAAAAACACCTTCATGGCACCAAAACACAGAGCGGATAAATCTAGAGGTCACTTTTAATAACCGGATATAGTTCACAGCTAGGTCTGTAGAGCAGGCGTTCTCAGTCTCCCTAATGCTGTGATCCCTTAACAGTTCCTCATGTTGCAGTGACCCCCAGCCACAAAATCATCTTCATTGCTTCTTCAAAACTGTAACTTTGCTACTGCTGTGAGCTATAATGTCAACATCTGTGTTTTCAGATGGCCTCAGGTAACCCCCGTGAAAAGGTTCATTTAATCAATGGGGTCACGACCCACAGGTTGAAAACTACTGGTGTAGAAGGAAAAATATTTCCCAAACAAAACCTCTTGCTGGGCGTGGAGGCATAACCTGGTGATCCCAGCCCTAGAATGGTTGTGGGAAGAGGTGTGGATCTGAGACCAGTGTGGGCTACAGAGCAAAGCCCTTCTCAAAAATCCAAAAAAAAAAAAAAAAATACTCTTATCCAGGGTGTCTTCGGGGCAGTGTGCACGCAGTAAGTAGTTTGATGACCTACATCATCTGCCCTCTAGTTCATGACACCAAAACAGCAATCCTAGGTCTTTATCCTAGGGCTACTGACCCCCCACCCCACAAAACCACCCTTTGCCTAAACAACCAATCAAGAATGGACAAGTCACCCGTAGCGATGACATATGTGGGTTCTGAATAGCTGGCTTGGTTCATGCACGGCTTGGGTCTTCAAAACTCTAAACACCCCAAGTTTCACTTGGCCACGTGAATCTAAACACCAGCTACAGATTGTGGTGGTTTGAGAAATGTCCCTCCCACAGGCTCCTGTATTTGAACACCTGGTCCCCAGTTGGAGGCGCTGTTTAAGGAGGTCATGGTTAGGAGGCGTAGCCTTGCTAGAGGAAGGTACTCAAGTAGAGAAGGATTTGAAGGTCTGTAGCCTCCCTTCACTTCCTGTTCTCTACTCTGCTTCCTGTATGAAGATGAAAATGTGATCGTCCGGCTCCCTGTTCCAGTCAGCTTGCTTCTGTGTTTCCCCCACCACTCTAGACAGCATCCCTCTGGAACTGCAAGCCCAAATAAACTCTTTCTCCTACAGCGAGGGGAGATGGTATTTCCCAGAGCAAATGGGCTAGCAAGACTAGCTATACGGATGAGCTCTAAGTCTAGGGAGCAGAGGGATCCCTGAATGGATGTGCATTTTTGACACTGGCATGGCCAGGCCAAGGCCTCCAATGCCTCAGCCCCATGGAAATGGCAAAGCCTTACCCAGCTGATGTTCACCTACAGAGACTTCTCCTGTTCTGTATCTAATAAGCATATGGAAGGGTTGGGCGGCCAGGGGTGGTAGGTGACTTCCATCCAAGTGAATGCCCCTCTGATCCCCGTTTTCCTGTACCCACATCTGTATATCTGTCCTTTCTTCATTCCCTCACTGCTCATACTCAGGGTCCCAGGACTGTAGCAGTGTAGGACATGGTTTCCAGGTTTGACTGAGACAGGGTCTTAATCAATAATGCAGAAGGATGAACTAAAGGTGATCGATTCCTGGCATCAATCTTGGACTTGCACTAACATATTTATACACACAAAAAAACCCTCATAAAATAACAAACAAGATCTAGAAATCATATTTAAAAAAAGAGATGTGAGTTTGAGACAAAACACTAGCAAAATTTTCAAACAGAACCTCTGTGTGAGCAGAGAACACAGTCCCTGGTTCTGGAAGCCGATACGGGTGCCAGAAGAAAGGGTTAACTGATTAAGTTCCATAATTTAATAGAAGAGGAGCTGTGATGGATGCTCTGCATCTATGTCCTAACAGAGACATTCATCAAAATATCCTGAAGTCTACCTGCATACATGGCAGCCCAGGGAGGATTTGCAGCCAACACGGAGACTAATACATCAGTGTCCTCCAGGACTGATGCCTGTCACAGAACCCTAGTGTCATCTCTGATCTGCCCAATGTCGCTGCCAGCAGCTCGGTGAAACTACAGAATCCACACTCGCGCAGGTTACACACTGTTTGTGCTGAGAAGGGGAAGGGTCCACTGGAGACTCACTGAGATTCACGTGCAAAGTGACCACAGGTGTTCATGTCAACACTAGGGCAGGGGCTAAAACACAATGGGCACGAAGAGGAACAAAATATGCGCAGACAGACCAGAACTGTGCATATACTATGGCCCAGAGGGAGTTGTTACCCTGACCTGAGAAAGTTAACGTTCTCCAGCCACTAAAGCAGGACAAATCACCGACAGAGAGAAAAAGAGCCACAGAACTCAACAGTTTGTCATTCCAGTTCATTCAACAAGATTTGCTAGGTGCTAACCACAGGAGGCAGGGACAAAGAGAAGATATGGTGTTTACTCTTTTCTTTCTTTCTTGGTTTTTGTTTTTTATGATGGCACATGAGATTTTTTTTTTTTATAAAAAGACAGAATGACTACTATTTAAAAAACAAGGAAGTATCACCATGCAACTACAATGTAAAGTACTATACACCAAAGAACAGAAGCCCTGTCCCTCAGGGACTCAGTCAGCTGACACCTCCAGCAGCTGAGATTTCAACCTTCAGAGGAAAAGAACCAAGAAGGCCTCAGCTCATAGCACTGAAGTGTGATAGCCTGTCTGGATCATCAACTCGATGGAATTTAGAGTCACTTAGGGGGCATAGCTCTGGGCCTGTCTACAGCACCATTTCCTGAAGGGTTGAGGGGAGACGCTCACCCCCAAAGTGGATGAGTCCTCCAAAAGAGAGTCCTAGACACAAAGAGATCCAGAGAGAAGGCCGCAGGAGTCTGCCTGCTGCTGTTTTTTTCCCCCGAGTGAGCCCTTGGCTGACCTCGTAGCTTCTTTTGCTTTCCAATGAGGATTCATCCTGAGCAGCTCCTCAGGCACCCTCCAGACCTCATCACAGTGGGACTGCCTAGGCATCTCGCTTCAGGGACAGAACAGCTGCAGGGTTCTCAACGTCTCCAGTTTGCAGGTGGCCCTTGTTACCCAGCCTCCACCTATAACCCAACCTAACAACCTTATGCTAAGCACACATCCTATGGGTTCAGTACTGCTAGGAAACGCCGATGCAGCTGGTAAAAATTTAAAATAATACATCTGCTGGATGACCCAAACTGTCCACAGGAGTACAGTGACAGTCCTTTGACACCATCTAACCAGAACAGTGTCTCAGGTTCCAGGTCACCCAAACAGAACCTCCAGGAGGCCCTCATTAACAACTGTCTTCGGGAGTTACAAGCAATTTTTCAGAGATTTAAGAAGCTAATTTTTCTCCATCACTGAAATCCATTGCATTCAACACACAATAGATCCTAAAAGAAGTCTGTTGAATAAACAAATGAATCTCAATTACACTGGGAGTCAGAAAAACCCAGCTTTCCCTTTCAGCTCTAAGAACCCTATATTTTATTTGGTTTAGACTTCATTTCTCATTTAAAACTCGGCCGAGCAGTAGGAAATATATTTTCTTCCAAAATAATCTTTCCAGGAATCTCTGGTCATCAGTTTAATGGACTCCCCCTTCCTCTTTGGAACGGGCTGTCTTCCTACACAGACATGGGTCTCGAAGCTCAACGGAAGGCTAACAAATGTGACAGAAAACTGTGCTCAGCAGTAAGCCTCCTTTTCCGATCAGGAAAAGGGGGTTTGCACCCCTTCATCACTGTCTCTTTTGTGCATATGTACATGTGTGCAGAGATATGGATGCATGTGCATTTGAAGAACCTTAGCTGTCGTCCCTCAGGTGCCGTCCACCTTGCTTTTGAGACAGATCATCAAGCAGGTTGTTTGCCGACCAGGGAGCTCCAGAGATCTGCCCGTCTCTGCCTCCCCAGTACGGCGTTAATAAGCATAGTACTGTGATAATAAGCATGGTACAGCGATAATGAGCATGGTACCGCAATAATAAGCATAGTATCACGATAATAAGCATAGTATTGCTACTATGCTTTCTTTTTTTCCTTTTCTTTTAACATGGGTTCTGGGAGATTGAACTTGGGTCCTTATGCTTGCAAGGCAAGTGTTTTTACCTTCTGCGCTATTACTCCAACTCTGTCATTATTTATGGTATTTTTCCCGGGTGTCCACAGCCCAGCACAACCCACCGAACAATCCCATCTTCTGGTGTTTCCATTTCCCCACCTCTAGTCCTGAGGTTGTCAAGCTTGGCAATGTTTCCACGGTCATCTCAGCTCAATCAAGCAATAAATAACACCTGGCTCAGCTTGCTTTCCTTCTAAGGCAGTCCTACAAGTGCTTGGTCATTCTGGCTCTCTTCTCCATCCCTCCAGTTCTAGACAAATCACCAAATCATCACCGCATCCGTCTGAAGAAACAAACCATGCAACTGACCGGTACCACAGTGTGGAGAGAATCCGGTTCTAACTGGAGCTCAGTCCTCTCATCCTCATTTGGCATGAGAAAGCTGCTCCCAGGAGAGGTGCCAACCACCATTCCTGTCTCCTTGGTATGCTGAGTAATGACAGACTAAAGAGAAGGACACTAGAGTGAAGGACACTGGGAAGGAAAACTGGTGACAGCACAGGAAGAGAACATGTCCAGGAAAATGTCAACAGAGAATCAGCATGTAACTAGAAGAGCCCAGAGTGACATATCCTAGCCACAGCTGTAACTAAGCTGTTAATATTACATTTACTTTATTTGGTAAGGGTGTGTTCTCTAGCACACCTAGGCACACTGCAGTTCTGACCGGCCTACCCACAGTTACAGGAAATAACCCAGGCCAGGCAGAGTCCTCCTGAGACTCCTGATTCCAAATATCCCCAAAGCACCTGTGCTGCCGACCAACCGCTATAAAACCAGGGCTTCCCCATCTCTCGAGTTATCCAATGCTCTAGAATGCCATGCAGAATCAATCTCAAGGAAATTGCTGCACTACAGGAGTGTATAAAGAACAAAACCCAGGACCAAGGGGAGCTAGACATGCCTGGCACAAGGCCTGAAGATTCCTAAACACACACTTTCCCAGCCTCAAGGTGCACCCAGCTCAGAGCATCTGGGTGCAAAGAATCTGCCAGGGAAGTGTGAGCACACTCTGGGTTTCAGGGATTTACTGGAGCTTCATTATTTTGTGCTTCATTATTTGACCCATTTGATTGATACAGGACTGAAGCCAATCTGCAGTCCCTTCCCCCTCTTCAGTGGGAGGTAGAGCTGATATCACACAGCCCAAAGCCCATCCCCTTTCACCATTACTGGCCTTTTTAGCATCCGCCAAGCATAGGGCCCACAGTGTGTCTCTCACTCCTAGGCACGGTGAACCCATGAGTACACCCTGAATAATATGAAATTCTGCACACTGAGAAATTCCAAGGGTTTAGAAAGAAGGTTTCTCTAAAGGAACCCAAACCAAACACCAGACAAAATCGAGATCACTGGACTGGCTAGTTCCTTTGGCAAGACTCTGGGGGTCCTTGTGCTCCATTTGGTTACTTTACAGAAAGCAGGCGTTGGCGTGAATGGATCTCGCGCCCCCAATGGAAAAAGGAGAAGGGAACCTTGTTCTGGGCTTTGCCTCGGAGGTATAGCCCCTGCCTCGTGCCTTCTGCAGCGATCTGAGCTTCAGTGGCATCCTGGGGGAAGAGGGGAAAGTGCCAGACTAAAGATTGCCGTTCTCTCCACATTGTTACAGCTGAGGGTCACAGCATCCTGCAGTCCAAACTGCCCCTGACCTGTGGGACACAGGACCCTCAAGGATCCTCTGCAATGGCCAACAAGGATCCTCTGCAATGGCCAAGGAAATTCCTCTTCTGTATCCACTTTTCTCTTGGAGAGAGGAAGTAAAAAGGTAAATTAAGACAGAAAACTGGGCTGGAGAGATGGCTCGGTGGTTACGAGTACTTGTCGCTTTTCCAGAGAACCTGAGTTGGGGTCCCATTAGGGAGCTCACAACCTAGCACTCCAACTCCAAGGAGATCTGGCTACCTGTTATGGGCTCTACAGGCACTGCAGCCCAGTGCATATGTACACACACACACACACACACACACAGACACATATACACACAGAGAGAGATACACAGATACACATACATACACACAGAGACACACATACATACACACACATACACACAGATCACACACACACAAACGTGGAAACATACACAGAGAGAGACACACACAGATATACATACATACATAAGGAGACACACAGACACACATACATACACACACATACACACATAGAGAAGACACACAGACACACCCACAGAGACAGGCAGACACACACAAACAGAGACACACACATATACAGACACATACATACACACAAATATACACATACATACACACAGACACAAACACACATAAATACATATACACAAAGACATATATTCATATATATACACAGACACACAATAGACACAAACACACATACACAGATACACACATACAAACACAAACAGACACACAGATACACATACATACACACAGAGACACACAAACACACACAGACACACATACAGACAGATATACACACAGGCACACACATACATAGAGACACACACAAATACACACCACACACACACACACATGCACACTTGAAATAAAAACCTTAAAAAACAGAAACCAAACAGACTTCCCATACAAAGAGAGCAGCCCTATATTTAATTCTTCAGCCTTACTTTGCAAGCCAAGCAAAGTTCTACATGTTATACACAGATCACAGAGCAGTGGGGACTGTGGAGGGTCTGGATGAGGCCAGTCTCCTCTGGATGAGGACAGGTTCTTTGTACTGAGTGTTTGGTCCCTAGATGGTGGACCAAACCAGCGAGGGGTGTTCTACCGTGAGGGCTCTGATCTGAGCACGGATTTTCCAGCACTGGACTAGCAATTCACTAGTATTATAGGGAGGTGGAGATCACAGGGCATGAGGTTCTGGGGGATTCATCTGGTCCTGGGCTCCTGTCTATGCCACTCTCTGCTTCCTGCTGGATGGGCTGGCGGCTCGGCTCGGCACACCTCTGCTTCACCACAGGCCCAGGAACCACGGAGCCAGCCAGCCACAGACCAGAACTGTGAGCCTCTTCCTTTCTTAAGTGCTCTCGGCATTATGTCACAGTGCCGGAAAGTGACGAAGAGATCAGAGTAAGAAAGTAAAGGTAAGACATTGAGAATGCATAGATCAGGAGTCCTGGGCTGGCCTCCATGACAAAGCAGATGCTAAAGATACAGAGAAAGCCAGCCCCGTGTAGCTGAGAGAAGGGCTTTCCAGAAGAAGACTGCCCAGCACAGAGGCCGCCGGCAGCAGCAAGTCTGCTCTGTAAAGGAGTGAGTGGGTGGAAATGGCAGTCTAGACATCAGCATGGGAGGCCGGAGCCCAGGACTTTGCAAGCAGAAGCCACATCTTATCAGCGGGAAGAGACAACCACCATTCCTTTGGCATGACCAGACATTCCTCAGTCCTCATAAAGCGGAATGGCTAGACTCAAAGTCTGGAAAAAATAAGAGTGTGGCTGCAGAAGAAAATAGAAAGACCTTTGTCGATATAAACAGACTGCTTCTGAAGGCAATTCTAGGACCTGTAGAAAAACCCTGCAAACTAACACTCAGTTCCTCTCCTTCCCCACTCTCCCTATACAACCAGATTGATATCTAGACTTACCTATGCGGCCACAATCACAATCTCTGCCTCCAGGGCTTTCTTGGTTTAATATAGAAATTTTAATTTCTTTAAAATCATTTTCCTCATAGAGTCTTTATCACCTTTGATTCTTTTTTCATTGCCTGTGTGTTGTGTCCATCACAAAATGTGTGGGTACCTTAATCAAATATCCCAGGCCATCTCCACTTACTGTCTAGAGCAAACAGAAAGCAGTGTCACCCGGCAGAGAGAGACCTCAGGGAGGTCAGGCCTGCAGTAAGACCTAGGATGAGCATTTCAGGGTTCTCGGGTGCAGAGCGTGGAAGCTAATGCTTGCACGTTCTCAGAATTAGTAGAACGCTGAGACTCAAACATGAGAGCCGCTGGCAAAATCTCTCATTACCAAGCCTTAAAGCATTGCAGGTCCCCACAGCCACTTATATTAACATATTCTATTTTTTAGCTCTGACATTTAAACCACCCACTTCACTCTTGTGATTTATGTTAGCATCAGAAGCATTCGGTAAAACTTTATCGCAAACAATGATCTAATAGCCTAAACATGGAAAGATAAGCCATGTGTTTAAGGTCCCGAGATCAGCCTTAGTTCCCTATCTGTAGTGCTGAGGACCACGGGTTCTGTTAAGACAGGCTCCACGCAATGGTTGGGTGGAAATTTCCACAGGAACTTCTTCTCAAGAGGAAAGGGGAAAAGGATAAAAATGAAAACACTAAGTACCTCTTAAATCAATCACGGCAGTTGTTCAAGGGGGAGTTAGGGGCACTGTGGCCTTCGGTTCCGCTTCTGCGTCCGTTCAGTATCTACAGAGAAGCTTAATGCGTTCCTCCTGATTTCAGAGGTCATGACCAGGAAGGGAAATGACATGGTGTTCTTTCCAGGAAAATAGATGCAGCGGGAGACCAGAAGAGACAAAGATCAGATGTTTCCTCTCACATGAGGAACTTGGATTTTATAAAGTTATAAATCCACATATATAATACACACACGCACACACACACACATAGAACATGCAGGTAAAGGGGACGCTATTATGCAGAAAGGGATGAGTAGGAGGGGCAGCCAGAAGAAAGGGGAGGGGAGGCCTGGATACAGCCAAAGTACAGGATGTACTTGAGCGAAAACCATCTGTGTGAAGTCCCTCTCCCCGATTATGCACACTGAATGAGCACCAATAAAAAAGTTAAAGACAAAAACAGAAGCCAAATCAAAAGAACGTAAGGACAGCAGAGTAGATTTACACATGGTTTGTTTCTTCTCTGCTATTGTCTAAAAATATTCCTGCATGTCCTTGCTCATGAGAATATAAGAACAGAGCAACCCAAGGAGCAGAGGTAACTGCAATACTTAGGCATGACCCCCGGGAATAATGCAGGAAAAAATATTTACTATAGCCATGTGAGAGGTCACCATTACCTCACCCACGCAAGTCTGATGCTTGGCTTTGGAAGCCAGCAAGGCAGGGAGACGGGAGAGGGGGCCGTGCACAGGAAGTAAGCGTGGGTTAGAACCGGGTTAGAACCGCAGGCACACTCTGCCACAGTACACTGGTCTCACTGCCTCTGAGGCTCCACCTTAACAAGATAAACTTGCAGAAGGCCTGACTCTTCACTCCAGTTACTCATACCTGTGCCGGCACCAGTAAGAGCTGGGGGGTGGGGGGGTTGGGGACTTGAGGCCCATGACCTGAGCAACTGCTGTCACCACCAGGAGTGGCCAACACTTCCTGCTCAGTTTGCATGGGACTCCAAGCCCTGGAAACCTACTCCAGCCTTCTCAGCCTGATTATGGCCACTTCCTTCTCACCTCCAATCCTCAGAAGGGTCTCCTGGGGTCAGCCCTAAAGCAGAACCACACTGGGAGGAGGGGTCTAGAAACAGTTCAAACAGAGCTAAAGAGATGGCGTATACAACCCTGTCCACCTTGTCCCACTGTTCCAGACTCTGCAACTAGTATGCTCAGGTCAGCATGTGCTCAGCCCACTGCATCTTCTAGGTGAGAAACACGAGGAGGCTCTTACTATATATATAATATATAGGTATAGCTGATATTCCTTATATACAAACATCTGTCCAGCAAAATAATTAAATATCAATTTACCATGTTTGTTCTTAAGAGAGTTTCTATCTCTCAATATGTGACATTTGAATATTTAATATTCAATTTTACAATAATTTAAATATTTAACCATTAAATTTTTAAAACATTGAGATATAAACTTACTTTTACTAAAAAAAAAGAGAAAAAAGTCTATATTTTGATTTGGGATTCTATGTGAGCAAAAAGTAAAGTACAAAAATGAGAGAAAAATGGACAGGCTTTGGGACATTTATAGTGCAGAATACTATTCAGAAGTGAAAAGGAATGAACTCTTCATTGCACACAACCATCTGAATGAAGCCCCGGAGAAATGCTGAGATTAAGGGGGGAAAAAAGGCAATCTCAATAAAGTGTATGCTAAGCAATCTTGCTTATGTAACATCGAAATGATAAAATTATAGAGGAGGAGAATTAGTGGTTGTCACGGGTCAGGGTGGGAGTTTGTGGACTGGATGTGAGAGCTTTGGGGCACTGCTATGATGAGGAGGCACAGAGTCCATGTGATGGAAGTGTTCTAGGCCTTGTAACTGCAGTAGAATCTCAGTAATTGACACCTGTCATAAAACTGCCGAGAACTAAATATACCCCAAAATATTAGTAAAATAGGCATGCACAAACCGATGAAATCTAGGCGTGGGGAGACCCCACAGATCATACAAATGCTGTTTCCTAGCTCCCAGGACCACTAGCCCAGGGGTGGCCACGCCCACAATGGGTTGAGCACTCCCACGTCAATCACTGATTAAGAAAATCCCCTTCAGGCTTGCCTACAGCCTGACATTTTGGAAGCATTTTCTCAACTGAGGTTCTCTCCTCACCGATGACTCTAGCATGTGCCAAGTTGACATAAAACCAGCCAGGACAGTGGGCCAATGCCTGATTCATAAATGATCCAAGGAGTTTGACATCCTTTTAAACAGGTTTAAGTTATATAGGTCTCTAGACACGGTAGCTCACTGGATCAGTAATCTCAACACTTAGAAGGCTGAGGCAGGAGAACTGCCATGAGTAAAAAACTATCCTGGGCTGCATAGTAAATTCCAAGCTAGCCTGGGCTGTGGAGTGAGAGCCTGTCTCAGGAAACAAAACCAAAACAACACAACAACAACAAAAACAGGAGGAAGAGGAAAGGGAAAAATATTAAAAATGTCCAAAGTCTTCAAGGACCTTCCGTTCATGCAACTGCACAGGAACATGGGGTGTACCTAATTGACTGTGGAAGACAGAGCTACTCTGATAGAGACTGACCGTGTGAGCAGAGCTGGTCTGCTTTCTCTTCCCCTCCCTGCTCTCTAGACTTTACTTTATATTGCTGTGATAAACACCACAACCCAAAACAACAGAGGGAAAAGGGCTTATCTGCCTTACACGTCTGGACCACAGCTCCATCATTTGGAGAAGTCAAGGCAGGAACAGGCAGACACATGGAGGAACACTGTTTACTGGCTTGCTCAGCCCGCTTTCTTATACAACCTACGACCACCTGCCCAGAAGTGGTACCACCCACAGTGGGCTGTGCCCGCCCCTGTCAATCATTAGTCAGGAAGATGTCCACACAGGCTTACCTACTGACCAATCTGATGGGGGCATTATTTTCTCAATTGAGTTCCCCTCTTCCTAGATGACCCTAGCTTGTGTCAAGTTGACTAAAAACAACCAAAACAAAAATAACAACAACAACAACCAAAAAACCTCATTGCCACCCCTGCCCATCAACCCTGCCGATTTCCCCACCAACCCCTCCCACGGAGGTGGGGTGGGGGATGAAGTTGAGCTAGTGATGTAAGGGGTGGAGCTGCTGCACAGCCCTCCCTCCCTTCCTCCTCTGCCCTGGCAGAACTCCTGTTAGGAACTATTAACACTTGGACAGCAAGCCCATCCGCCAACAGGCATTCAGTCCTGGCTCTTTAAATGGAAACAGCTCAGGCCAGGAACCAGGGCTGTAAAAAAGTCTGGAGCGCTGTGAGCGTATTCACCTTCCAATTAATCAACAGCCTCGCCCACTCGATGAAATGTTCATCTAGTGTAAAAGGAAGCGTTCCTATTTTTAAGATTAAAAAAAAAAAACACTTGGGAACTTAATAAGGCTGAGAAACCGCAGCTAAAGGCTATCTTGGGTTGAAAACCAACACAACTTTCCAAAGATAAATGTTTGTAAAACATCTCCTTGAGAGTCAGACGTGTTATTTTCTCGCCCTCTTTAAAACATTAGTTTATTTGAGAGAGGTGTGTGAAAGGTCAGCTGCCGGGGTTTCCTCTTCTAAGTCATGGGGTCCCTGGGCCTGAAGGCCCACGCTGACTGTTATTTTGCCAACTGTTCCCAGGGATCAGTTTAATGAACTAAGGCTCCGATGACAAGGACTGGAAAGCGGGTTAATGCGGGGCTAATACCCTGTGAGCTGTGTGTCCCTACTCACACAAGCTCAAATGCAGAGCCAAGTTACACTGAATCCCCTCTTTGGCTCCAACCTGTCCTTTCCCCAGAATTCTAAATTCAAGCGGATACCCCACCCTACAGACGAGTAACTCCCGGTCCGGATCCACTACTTTAGACCAGAAACGCTGAGTCATGATTCCGGAGCTTGGGAAGGGTCTCTCTGCGACTCCAGGCAGGTGCCCCACCACTTTGCGCGTACTCGGTGCGAGTCCCGGAGTCTGGGCGCCACACTCTGCAGTTGCGGAGTTCTGGGATGGGGAGGCTGGGATTGGAGATACTGAGGTTAGGGAGGCTATCAGCGGCCCCGCAAAGCCTGGGGCACCAGAGTAGGGTGCCTGACCCCTCTCCCCAGATCCTGCCTGGAACACTCACAGCCTGGCAGCTCCAGGAGCATCCTAGGTCACTTGTTCGGTCCCCTCTACTCATCTGCCTAGCAGTCAAACCTCCCGGGAGAAGCTAACAACTTGGAGCATCGCCACCCTCTGGAACACGCGGATCTCCATGAGAAGACTGGGAAGGGTAGGGAAGGGGTCGGGTGCGAAGTCAGATCCACCAGCACTGAAACCCCGGGAATCTAGCGGAGGGAGCACAGTCTCTGAGGAAACTCGGTCCAAACTCCGCAGCCGGTGCCCAGGAGCCAGGAAGCGCGGGGGAACCTAGGCTTAGCTGGGAAGACAGGGGCAGAGCAGGGAGGTCCTGAGTAGCGCGGAGAGAACCCAAGACAGAGCCAGAAGAAAACGGTGCCCTGCTTGAGAACTCGGGCAGAGCCTTAAAAAAACAGGAGTTGACATTGGCAAGGACCAGAGGCAGAGCCCGGAGGACTCGGGACAGAGGCTGGCACAGCAGGATCAGAGCCAGAACCGGAGGATCTAGCCAGAGCGACGAGGTCCTGTGGCAGAGGGCAGAGAGAAGCCGGGGCTTCTCTGACAGATACTAGACAGAGCCGGGAGGACCCGGAGCCGAGGAGAAATCACTGGGGATAGAACCAGGAGCGCCAAGCATACGGCCCAGAGGACCTGGGGGCAAAGCCAGGAGAACCCAGCGGAGCAGGGAGGAACAAGCGTAGAACCTAGAGGACCAAGCTGAGCCTGGAGAGCACAAAGTAAAGCGAGGAGGATCGGGCTGAAGGCAAAACGGTCTAGGGTAGAGCCTGGAGGAAAGAGCTGAAAGGGGAGGACACCCTAGAGAAGGTACGGATGGATCCGTCAGAAGTGCCCCCGCAGTGACACCCCTTCTCCGGGGACAGGTGCCCGGACCCCAGGGCGCACGGGGCTCACCTGAAGGACAGCACGCACAGCGGCCGATAGGACTTGTGGCTGGTGCTGTCCGCCAGGCCCTTGCCCCAGAAGTCGTTGGCGAAAACGGCCCAGCGCAGCGGGGCCCCGGGCCGCACGTCGGGGTTGTTCACGATCGCCCACACGTCGTCGTGCACAAACTCGCCCCGCAGCGAGCGCCCGTAGCACAAGCAGCTGGCCCCGGCTAGCAGCGCCGCGGCTCCGGCCGGAACCAGTCCGCAGCGCGGGCGCCGCGAGGGCGCGCGCTCCCCGCCGCCGCGGTCCCCGCGGGTCACCAGCATCGCGCCGCCCGCACGGCCGCTCCCGAGCGGCGCGCATCCTCCCCGGCTGGGGCCCGGGTGCGCGGCAGTCTGCGTGGCTCGGACATCGCGCGCCCACTGTCCCCGCCCGGGCGCCCCGTGCTCGGCCGCCGCGGTGGCCCAGCTGCAAATAAACAGCGGTCCCCCCGCCTCCCCGGGCCATCGCCGCCGCCTCCGCCCACTGCGCATGCCCGCTCGCGCGCCTCCGCCTCCTGGATCCCGGGACCCAAGGTCCCTAACACCTGGCCTCCGCCTGTGGGCGCCGCGTCCCAGGCGACCAGAACGCGCACAGGTGGAGCGGGGGCGCTGCAGGGTTCGCGGGGGGGGGGGGGGGGGGAGACACACGCGGGAAATGCCACTCGGGGTCCCTCCGGGTACTCCCGGTTGCTCTCCCAGACCTCTCCCCTGCCCATCCCAGGGGCGGAGGAGCAGGTCTCCGCCGCCTCCTAGCCGCGAGCCGGGATGCTTAGCAGGTGCGCTGTCTGCACCCCAACACCGTCTCTCCCCAGAAGAGCAAGAGATTAGACACCCGCAGGACAGCGCGCGGACATGCTCCAGCGCCCGCGGGGCTTGAAGCCTTCCACCGCGTTGCGCCCTAACCCTGGGAACGCACGCAGCGGTCCCTTCCCAAAAGCCAAGGGATGCATCCCGGACTGTGGACTATCTCCTGGTCAGGTTTCTCAGCTGCTGCTGCTACGGCTTATAATAAGTCCTGGGTTTGATTTTTTATTTCCGTCCTGCTGCCTCTCCCTTTTGTTTTCCCTTCAAACTCTTAAGCAGTGAGAGAGACGCCAAACACACCACTTAGGGCTTTCTTTTGGTTTTGGTTTTGAGACGCTGCCTTACGCCATCCTCCAGGCAGGCCTGGTATTGGCTAGGGAAGCCAGGCTCTCCTAATGGAAATCCTCCTGCCTCAGCCTCCCTGGCACACCTACTTTACCATGTCTTACTGGATCTCTTGGGTGTGACCATTGTCTCCTGGGTACTGCATGCAAGACTGCCGTGACTCTCGATACAAATTAAAACTGTGGACTGCCCGGGCATTGCCTCTGACTCAGAAACTTCCTGTCGTTCCCGAAACTGTTCTACTTTTGAATGCCAATCACAATATGTAAATAAATGAGGTATTCCAAGTAACACTGACTTTTCCTAGCATTGAAAATCCCGTTAATTCTTTTTGACGTGGCTTTATTTCTGAACTTAACAGATTTCATACACCCATACCACAAACGTCAAAATAAAGTCACCATTAAAACAAGCCAACAAACAAACAACAACCAATTAAGAAAAAAAAAACTTTTGACAAGAAAGAAAAGAAATTTGAAATGTAACGGAAAATTTGTTCTTTGAGCCTTCCAATGGCTCCTTAATTTTTAACAGCTGGGCACTTAACTTAGCAGTTCCCAGATTAACAGGGACACAGTCCAAGACATGACCCATTCGCCTCTTTTGGTGTTTTATTTACTGTTGGTTTTTCTTGGTGAATTAAAATTTGTGAGAGAGAAGCAAAGCTGAAATCCTGAGCCCTAGTGACAGCTTCCCCAGAACATCTGATCCTCAATGACTTCCCCAACCAGAGCCCACACACCTGTGTCTTTAGCTTCCTCTGTAGTAATAAAAAAAAATGTATTTACCTGGTACTAAGGAAGGATAGAGGAACAAAGCTACTCAATTTCTCTCTCTCTCTCTCTCTCTCTCTCTCTCACACACACACACACACACACACAGAGAGAGAGAGAGAGAGAGAGAGATCATTTGTGGAAGAGACTGACTTGTATCTATGTGTGAGAGACAGTATGTGTATTATGTGAGAGACTGTGTGTGTGTGTGTGTGTGTGTGACAGACTCTCTGTATGTGTGAGATAGATTGACTGTGTGTGTTGGAAGTGATAAACAACACAAGAGGAACCTTTCCCAACCATAACTGGCTCTCTCTAGAACAGAAGAACACCACCACTGTGGAAATGATCACTGATGACAGATCAGTGTGTGTGTGTGTGTGTGTGTGTGTGTGTGTGTGTGATGAACACGGGCTATCTAGGGACAATACCCTAAACCAGGAGAGCAACATCAAGAACAGATTCTATGACAGTTCGCTTCTTCACTGCACCTCTGCCACCTCCACAAGAGGCACATCTGCCCCAATCTCAACACTTTGAGTTTTTAGGTGACTCAGAACCAGAATCAAGATGTTACCAAACTCACGAGGTTCAGCCTACAGCCTTCCAGTTTGGCATTGGTGTGAGAGCCACACTGCACAGAAACCACACTTTGAGGGTTGGGTTTGGTATTCCTGAAGCTCCAAGAAACACCACTGACAATGTGGTGTTCAGGTGAAGCTTGAAGTTCCACGGGTTGGAAATAGTAAATGTGTTTTGATGTATGATATCTTCAATGTCCAGCACATTGTGAGTCCCGGAGCACCTATAGCAAAATTCTCCCAGATCCTCATTTCCTGACCCAATCTGCTCTGTGCCACAGAGTCTCTCGAGGTACAAAACACTCAGTTAATAATGATTTAATGTCTTGCTACTTAGTCACCAATTGTTGCTAAGATCTTGGTAATTGCAGGAATACTACCCTCTAAGATATCAGTGTCCACCTGGAGAGATCTAAAGCAAACAATCCCAGAAGCACCTCTGAGGCTCCGCCAGTCATTTGTACACACCTCAGGAGCAGGATTCCTGAACATCAGACAAAAGCCAAAGGCAAGTCAATATTTTAATAAAACCCATTTCAAATTAACTACAAAGACTCTTTGCTTTGCTAAACCTTAGCGAGACTTCCTAAGCTTATCCTAGGAGCTGAGATAATATGCACTGCCCTATTAAAATGCAGTTTTAGCAAAGAGGCTTCTTAAGTTTGATGATGCCGAATATCTGATCAGATTCGTATTCACCATCCACTCATCAGTGTCTGACCATCCTGACTACAGAATTATCCTGGTAGATCAGTTCAGCCAGAAACTTCTTATAGCTGTAAAGTATCAGCTGTAAGATCACAGTATCCTTGATACTGTGATAGGACGCTTGAAAGACACAGAGTAAGGCAGGAGGAGGGTTTATCTGGGCTCACAGTTTGGGGAGATGGAAACCATTACGGCAGGAAAGGCAGGGAGGGGAAAGAAAGGTGGCAAGATCCTGCTTGTACCCAGATGAGCAGGAAGCAGGGGTGGGATAGCAAATAGGAAGGCCCAGCCCCATTGGCCCACTTCCTCCAGTGTGGCTCCGCCTCCTAGAGGTTCCACAGTCTGCCCAACAGCACCAAGCAGTCAAACAACTGCAGGATATTCTGCATTCAGAGAACAGCACCTTCTTAACTCTGATACGGTATTTTAGCAATACCCTGTCCACCCCCGTCCCCGCACACACACAGTTGACTTCTGAATATCAATTCCCACTTGACTCCTGGGTGTATTCAGGGTTGAGTCTGATCCCTTTTTCCACAGCAAAGCCTTGTTGCCATGGTTCTATGCCTGTCACCACTATCCTGAATCAAGTCAGCCTGACTGTGTTTTTACAAATATCATTCAATGATTTGTTTTTCCTTGAATAAAGTTCACTGTGATTTTTTATCCTAGCGATACTCTCTAATCAGATGGGTTCTAGAAAGGAGATCGAGCGCAATGTTACAAAGACAGAAATTTAGCCAAATGATTGACAATACTTCAAAATATTAATTTTTAATGTCTAGTAATTTAAATATTATCTCTTCTTCAAGACAATCCTGTAAGCAACGGGCAACCTGTGCTCTCAGGCTTGCCCAGTCTCTACCCAGACAAGTGTGGAGCAGTCTGGGATGTCACATGTCTGGGGTAGTAGCTGTGGTCTTCCTGGGTCCCAGACTGGTGGATGCACAGGCTGCATCCCCAGGAGATAAGACAGACTCTACGTGAAGGTAAATTGGCTTCCCTTCCCATCCTTGAGGCTGTACTGCAACAGCTTCACATAGCAAACCCAAGATATCTCAAAAAACGTCTGTCATCTTTAATATTTCATCACTTAGCAACTTTGTCACCCTGCTCCTACAAAACCAAAGCACACATGTGGACACTGACCTTGACATGCCAGAAGGAAGGAAAATACCTTTTTCCTCCTGACCTTTTTGGCTCTTCTCTGGGTCCACATAATAGATGGCAGATTAACAAGAAAAGGCTATAAACCGATTTGATCTATTTGAAAGACCCAGGAGACATACAGAAATGAAGACCCGAAAGTGAACCTGCTATATTCTTTTTCATTATATTTTATGTGGATAGATGTGTTTTGCCTGCATGAATGTCAGCGCACCATGTGCATGTAATGCCAATGAATGCCAGGAGAGGACTTGAGCTACAGACATTGTGAGCGGCTGTGTGGTGTTGGGAATCAAACTCTGCTCCTTGGAAGAGCAGCCAGTGGGTACTCTTAACCACTTAACATCTCCTGTGCCCCAACTGGTGGGGTTTGTTCGTTTTATTCCGTTTGCTGGAGAATAGGATCATGGGATAAGATCATGATAAGATAGATGGTGTAAAATGACAGTAGTAACCGGGGAAACTTGGCAAGGCCGGTCTGTCACATCTGGCACAGTTCCAAGAACGTGGCCTGACCGGGGCAGTGTTGGGGGAACTGCTCAGACCCTAAATAATCACTCAGAAACTACATTACTTGTAATACTTTTTGGCCAATAGCTTAAGTGTATTGCTAGCTAGCTCTTATCTCTTAGGTTAAGCCATTTCTATTCATCTGTGTATCGCCACATGGCTGTGGCTTACGGGCAAGGTTCCAGTGGGCTCCAGTGGAGGTGTCTGTCCCTGGTGGGGGGCTACATGGCTTCTCCCTGACTCTGCCTACTCTCTCTCTATATCTCTATCAGCCTGGCTATATTGTTAAGTCATTGGCTGAAAACAGCTCATTCACATATATTTGTATAATTATTGCATACAACCTAACAAGAAGTGGTGTTATTCTATACAGTTGAACAAGGAGGCAGGTGTAGGAAATCTCAGTAGGAGCAGGCTCTGGAGGGGAGCAGCCTTCAGGCCATGCATATCCGGGGGAAGAAGGCTATGCTGGCCATTTTCTGCACACACTATTAACATTCACATTCAAGTGGGGAGGGAAGGTTTTACCATTCCCCATGGATCTGAGGTTTTGGGATCCTTGACACATGGTGCTCATGTCAAAACATACACACTCATTCACTACTTCCCACACACGCCGGACTTCCTCTGCTCCCTCACACAAATCCAGTCAGGTTCTCTCTGGTGCCTTCATGTCTGGAGAATGACACCCCTGCCACCTCTTAAATGCCATCTGTAACAGTTCAGGGCTTCCATGTCATGTTCGGTGACAGCTCAGCACAGTTCTGTGCTGGGAGATTTGTTCCCCAGTGTGTGGCCTTATCTGGAGGGGAAGGAATTTTCAGGAGGCCAGGTCCAGAAGGGAGGCATGAAGTCAACGGGGGCATTCCCTCCAGAAGTGGCCCCTAGTCCTGCTCTTTTCTGTTTCTTCCCTAAGGGGTTTTGTCCCTCCACGCACTTTCCACCATAACCAGTTCAAAGTGGGGTCCACTAGCTGGGAGCAGCAACCTGAGAAACCAACAGGGCTGGAGAGATGGCTCAGAGGTTAAGCCAAAGGTCCTGAGTTCAATTCCCAGCAACCACATGGTGGCTCAGAAACATCTGTACTGAGATCTGGTGCCCTCCTCTGGCGTGTGGGCATACATAGAGGCAGAATGTTGTATACATAATAAATAAATAAATCTTAAAAAAAAAGAAAGAAAGTGTGAGACAAAAATAAGCCCCCCTCTTTAAAGCTGATTGCCTCAGACAGGGGTGGTCTTGTGACCAGCTGCAGGCAAAGGCACCGAGGAGCCGTACCTCGGAACGCAAGCCCCGAGCCCCATCAGTGAAAGACTGGATTTCTCCAGAGTGTTTGGAGTCTACATTTGAAACTGCGGTGCATACACGTAATTATCCTCTGTCTCCGAACTGAAATTTAAATCATTATCCGCCACAGAAAAGAACACTGTTTTCGCATGAGGCAAGTGTTACATGCATACATTTTTATCTTACACTTATAAATCAAAATGCTACTTTTAGTTTCTCATACACACTCCACAATTTACACAAAATGTCAGAAGCACTAAAATGCCACTGTATACATTTACACTTAAAATTAGATTCGTAGTTACACAGAACAAGGTTGCGCGAAGAGTGAAATTTTTAGGTAAAACTCTTGGGTCAGGTTGATGAGCTCTACACAAACTTTTTATTTTCAGATCATTTATCAGACATTTAACCAGTGCTGTCATGGCCGGTAACACATTCTCAGCAGCTCCTGTAACCACTGGATCAGCAGAAAGAAGTATCTCCAAGACAAAGATAATAAAAGAAAAAAATCATGATCATAGTATTGATCATGAATTATGTGCACTGGGATCCATCTTGTGCTATAAAGGAGATAACCGTACACAGAGACACAGAAAGAGCCTCATCGTGGTGCTACACAGGGATCTCAACAGGTGAAAACCATCTGTAATAAGACCAAGCACTTATGAATACTAAGGCACCTTGAAAATTATAAACTTTGAGCATTTGTTGTTAGCAACAGGGTAAGAGGGAAGCCCGGATACAGCTGCAGTTTAAAGAGATCTTTTCAGAGACATCTACTGTGCAAAGTGGGATCCTTGACTTCAACAGTGAAAAGGATTTCAGGATGGGTCAGTATGAAGCAGAGTTTGAGTTTATTAAGAGATTTAGCACAGACTTGAGCACAGGCATTAGTGAAACAAGAGGCACCCAGGATGGGGCTGGAGAGATTGTTCAGAGGTTAAGAGCACTGACTGCTCTTCTGGAGTTCCTGAGTTCAATTCCCAGCAACGCACATGGTAGCTCACAACCATCTGTAATGAGATCTGGTGCCCTCTTCTGGCCTGCAGGCATACATGGAGGCTGAACACTGTGTACATAATAAATAAAAAAAAAAAAGAGGCACACAGGAAAGGAGAACACCCCCCACACACAGACACACACCCACACACACACACACACCCCACACACACACCCCCCACACACCCACACCCACACACACCTCCCTCCCTTCCTCTCTGTAAATGGGGTGTAGGGTGTCTCCTGAGGTGCATTGCATTGCATTGCAGCCGTCAAGGTAAGGGCACAGCTCACCAGGGCTGCACAGGGGGTGAAGGGTGTCTCCTGAGGTGCATTGCAGCCGTCAAGGTAAAGGCACAGCTCAGCAGGGCTGCACAGGGGGTGTAGGGTGTCTCCTGAGGTGCATTGCAGCCATCAAGGTAAGGGCACAGCTCAGCAGGGCTGCACAGGCCAGTCAGGCCACATTTTTTCTTAAATCACAAATAAAGTTCATAGTTTTGTTCATGAAATTCACAGAACATTTCAGATTTATGGCTTTGAAAGGAGTTAAGCGCATACTTCAAGGTCATGTGCATGCAAACCTTAAATATGGTTCGTTGCTATTTTTACATACTTGTTTGAAAATATCTCTATGTAAAAGGAATGTTTGTCTCCGTCAGCCACCTTCTCAGCAAATGCTGGGGACTGTTAGTCCTGAATTCCTCTCAGCTGGTGAGCACTACAACCTAACTCATCCCATGTCTCCTTAATTTCCCATCTTTCTACCCTCACTTATTTCCATTTTTAAAACTTAATTTTTTAAAATTGTGTTTATTGAACTATATATTTTTCTCCCCTCCCCTCTATTCTTATGCCCTCCCCTTCTACTCTTTCCCATGGTCCCTATGCTCCCAATTTACTCAGGAGATCTTGTCTTTTTCTATTTCCCATGTAGATTAGATCCATGTAAGTCTCGCTTAGGGTCCTCATTGTTGTCTAGGTTCTCTGGGATTGTGAATTGTAGGCTGGTTTTCTTTGCTTTATGCCTAAAGCCACTTATGAGTGAGTACATATGATATTTGTCTTTCTGGGTCCTGGTTACCTCACTCAATATGATGTTTTCTAGCTCCATCCATTTGCTCACAAATTTCAAGATGTTGTTATTTTTTTCTGCTGTGTAGTACTCTATTATGTAAATGTACCACATCTTCTTTATCGATTCTTTGGTCAAGGGGCATCTAGGTTGTTTCCAGGATCTGGCTATGACAAACAATGCTGCTATGAACATAATTGAGCACATGTCCTTATGGTACAATTGGGTACCCTCTGAGTATATACCCAAAAATGAGTCTTGAGTCTTGAGGTATGTTGTTTTCTAATTTTCTGAGAAATCACCATACTGATATCCAAAGTGGCTGTACCAGCTTGCATTCCCACCAACAATGCAGAAGTGTTGCCTTTACTCCACATCCTCTCCAGGATAAGTTGTCATCAGTGTTTTTGATCTCGGCCATTCTTACAGACGTAAGATGGAATCTCAGAGTTGTTTTGATCTGCAGTTCTCTGATGGCTAAGGATGTTGAGCATTTCCTTAAGTGTCTTTTGGCCATTTTAGATTCCTCTGTTGAGAGTTCTCTGTTTAAGTCTATACCCCATTTTTATTGGATTATTTGTTCTTTTGATGACCAATTTCTTGAGTTCTTTGTATATTTTGGAGATCAGTCCTCTGTCCAATGTGGGGCTGGTGAAGATGTTTTCCCATTCTATAGGCTGCCGTTTTGTCTTGTTGACCATGTCTTTTGCTTTAAAGAAGCTTCTCAGTTTCAGAGGTTCCATTTATTAATTGTTGCTCTCAGTGTCTGTGCTACTGGGGTCATATTTAGGAAGTGGTCTCCTGTGCCAAAGCATTCAAGTGTACGTCCCACTTTCCCTTCTGTGATGTTCAATGTGGTTGGTTTTATATTTAAGTCTTTGATCCATTTGGACTTGAGTTTTGTGTATGGTGATAGATATGGGTCTATTTTCATTCTTCTACATGTTGATATCCAGTTACGCCAGCACAATTTTTTGAATATGCTTTCTTTTTTCCATTTTATATTTTTTACTTCTTTGTCAAAGATCAGGTGTTTATAGGTGTGTGGATTGATATATAGATCTTCGATTCAGTTCCATTGGTCCTCTTGTCTGTTTTTATGCCAGTACCAGGCTGTTTTCAGTACTGTAGCTGTGTAGTAGAGTTTGAAGTAAGGGATTGTGATGCCTCCAGAAGTTCTTTTATTGTACAGGATTGTTTTGGCTATCCTGGTTTTTTTGGTTTTCCATATGAACTTGAATACTGTTCTTTTGAGGTCTGTGAAGAATTTTGCTGGGATTTTGATGGGCATTGCATTGAATCTGCAGATTGCTTTTGGTAAGATTGCCATTTTTACTATGCTCATTCTTCCTATTCAAGAGCATAGAAGATCTTTCCATTTGCTGGTGTCTTCTTCAATTTCTTTCTTCAAAAATTTAAAGTTTTTGTCATACAGGTCTTCCACTTGTTTTGTTAGAGTTACTCCAAGATATTTCATTATTTGTGGCTATTGTGAAGGGTGATGTTTCTCTGATTTCTTTCTCAGTCCATTTATCATCTGTGTAAAAGGAGGATTACTGATTTTTTTTTAGTTAATCTTGTATCCTAATACATTATCGAAGGTGTTTATGAGTTGTAGAAGTTCCTTGGTAGAATTTTTGGGGTCATTTATGTAAACTATCATATCATCAGCAAACAATGAGAGTCTGACTTTTTCTTTTCCAATTTGTATTCCCTTTGATCTTTTTTTGCTGTCTTATTGCTCTAGCTAGGACCTCAAGAACTATATTGAATAGAAATGGAAAGAGTGTACAACCTTGTCTTGTTCCTGATTTCAGTGGGATGGCTGGGAGTTTCTCTCTATTTAGTCTGATGTTGGCTGTTGACTTGCTGTATATTGCCTTTATTTTGTTTAAGTATGTTCCTTGTATCCCTGCTCTCTCCAAGACCTTTATCATGAAGCGGGTGTTGTATTTTGTTGAAGGCTTTTTCAGCATCTAATGAGATGATCATGTGGTTTCTTCTTTTTTTTTCAGTTTTCTTATATGGTGGATTACATTGACAGATTTTCATATGTTGAACCATGCCTGTATCTTTAAGATGAAGCCGACTTGATTATGGTGGATCATTTTTCTGATGTGTTCTTGGATTCGGTTTGCTAGTATTTTACTGAGTATTTTTGTGTCAATGTTTATGAGTGAGATTGGTCTGTAATTCTCTTTCTTAGTAATGTCTTTGTGTAATTTGGGTGTCAGGGTAATTATAGCTTCATAAAAAGAGTTTGGCGATGTTCCTTCTGTTTCTATTGTGTGGAACAATTTGAGGAGTATTGGCAGGATTTCTTTGAAAATCTTGTAGAACTCTGCGCTGAAACCATCTGGCCCTGGGCTTTTTTCAGTTGGGAGAATTTTGATGACTCTTTCTATGTCTTTAGCAGTTATGATTCTATTTAATTTGCTTATCTGGCCTTGATCTAATTTTGGTAAGTGATAGTTACCCAGAAAATTGCCCATCTCCTTTAAGTTTTCCAATTTTGTGGAGTACAGGTTTTCGAAATATGACCTAATGATTCTCTGGATTTCCTCCATGTCTGTTGATATGTCACCCACTTCATTCCTGATTATGTTCTTTGTTACTTTGGGTAAAGGTTTGTCTATTTTGTTGATTTTCTCCTTGTTTGTATTTTGTTGATTTCAACTCTCAATTTGATTATTTCCTGCCGTCTAGTCCTCCTGGGTGAGTTTTCTTCTTTTTGTTCTGGACTTTTCAGGTGTTCTGTTAACTCACTAGTGTAGGATTTTTCCAGTTTCTTTATGTAGGCATTTAGTGCTATGAAATTTCCTCTTAACACAGCTTTAATTGTGTCCCATAAATTTGGGTATTTGTGTGGTCATTTTCACTAAATTTTAGAAAGTCTTTAGTTTCTTCCTTTATTTTTTCCTTGACTCATTGGTGATTTAGGTGAGCTTTGTTTAATTTCCACATGTTTGTGGGCTTTCTGAAGTTAGTGTTGCTGTTGAATTCTAATTTTAAGTCATGGTGATCCAATAAGATACAAGGAATTATTCCAATTTTTTTTGTATCTGTTGAGGTTTGTTTTGTTACCTAGCATGTGGTCAGTTTTTGAGAAGGTTCCATGAGGTGTTGAAAAGAAGGTATATTCTTTTATGTTTGGATGGAATGTTCTATAGATGTCTATTAAGTACATTTGATTCATAATATCTGTTATCTTCTTTATTTCTCTGTTAATTTTCTGTCTAACAGACCTGTCCAGTGGTGAGAGTGGGATGTTGAAGTCTCCCACTCTTAGTGTGTGGGATATAATGTATGATTTAACTTTAATAGTGTTTCTTTTACATATGAGGGTGTCCTTGTATTGGGGGCATAGATGTTCAATATTGAGATTGCCTCTTGATGGATTTTTTTTCCTGTGATTAATATGGCATGTCTTTCTTTGTCTCTTTTAATTGATTTTAGTTTGAAGTCTATTTTATTAGGTATTGGGATAGCTATACCAGCTTGTTTCCTAGGTTCATTTGATTAGAAATTTTTTCCCAACTCTTTATTCTGAGGCAATGCCTGTCTTTGAAGCTGAGGTGTGTTTCTTGTATGCAGCAGTAGTATGAATTCTGTTTTTGTATCCAATCTGTTAGCCTGTATCTTTTTACAAGTGAGTTGAGTCCATTCATATTAAGGGATATTAATGACCAGTTATTGCTAGTTCCTGTTATTTTAGTTTTTTTTGTTGGTGATATTATTGTGTGTGTTTTCCCCTTTGGGGTTTGCTAATGTGAGATCATCTATTGTCTGTGTTTTTGTAGATGTAGTTAACTTCCTTGGGTTGGAGTTTTTCTTCTAGTACTTTCTGTAGGTCTGGGTTTGTGACTAGGTATTTGTTAAATCTGATTCTGTCATGGAGTATCTTTGGTAATTAAAAGTTTTTGCTGAGTATAGTAGTCTGGGCTGGCATCCGAGGTCTCTTAGCGTCTACATAAGAGCTTGACCAGGGCCTTCTGACCTTCATTGTTTCCATTGAGAAGTCAGGTATAATTCTGATAGGTCTGCCTTTATATGTTACTTGGCCTTTTTCCTTTGCAGCTCTTAATATTCGTTCTTTATTCTGTATGTTTAGTGTTTTAATTATTATGTAGAGAGGGGCCTTTTATTTTGATCCAGTCTGTTTGGTGTTCTGTAAGCGTCTTGTATCTTCACATGCATATCTTTTTTTAGACTGGGAAAGCCAAAACTTAACTTGTGATAATGTCCATGTTTAGTAACTGGCTCACAAAATTCCTCAGTTGACTCTATTCCACAGTCAGAGAGAATGCTATTGGCTATGATTTGTGTTATAATTTTGTAACTTTGAACTGAATGATAAATATTGGAAGGCTGTCACATATTTTTTGAAGAATTAAGTTCATAGACAAGTCTGGCCTTTGTCCTTGGCCCCTGGGGAGGATGTAGAACATTCTGGCTCACAGGAGTCTCTTTACTGGTAGTTCAATCTAGCATGGATTAAGACAGGGCTCTGGATCACGGTGTATCAGTTCTGACCTCTAGGGAAACTAGAGACAACAAGTGTGCTGGAGACCCATATATGAAAGCTCACACCATGCTCTATGGCATCAGGATTGTTTGGGGCTGATGGCAATGAGTCCCGACCTCTTTTCTGTCCAAAAGCCGGAAATCTATGTTCATTTTCAGTGATTGCTACCTCTAACAAACCAGAAAGGAGCTACCCCAAAGACTAAGGACTGCTATCGTCACAACAGACCTTGCTAAACAATCCTTACCGGTCACATGTTTCCTTCCCTTCTTCCAGGACCTCACCCCTCTTCCCCAGAAGCAAAGAGCCTCTTCTTTTTCTCTACTTTAAAGTAGTATGTTAGCAGGAGCCAGAGAGGTGGCTCAGCAGTCAGGGGTCTGGGCTTCATTTCTTGCACCTACATGATGGCTCACAACCAATTATAACCCAAGTTCCAGGGGACAAAACACCCTCTTCTGGACTCCATGGGCACCAGGAACACACATGGTGCACAGATATACATGAAGGTAAAACACCCATACCTATAAAATAAAATAATAAAAATAACTTTAAAAATAAAGTTACATATAGGGCTCTAAGTTTAACTACCTTTTTGTGTCATGATTCTTTGGAAGCCCCCACGCAAATATGTGTAATTAAATCTGCTATCTCTTATTAGTCTTTCTGACATTTAATTTGCAGAGTGCTAAGGCAATGAACCCAGGAGGGCAGAGGACGAAACTCTTTCTTCCCTGCAGATCTGAGCTCCAGTCTGGAATGCTGAAGACCAAAGGTCAGCCACACACAGAGTGCATGACAGGAAAATCTCAAGTGACCCTCCCGGTTGAAAATGATCCCCGCACATTGTCACAGGGAGAGTGGCAGGTACCCAAAGAGCAGCAAGCCCTGGCTCTGTGGGGAAGCGCAGGGAACCTGTGTCCATCTCTCCTGGAACACTGCCTAGTGTGCTTCTTCTGTTGGCTGACCTTCATCTGCGTCTTTTCCTGTAAAATCCATGGCTGGGAGTATAATGTTGTCAATGAATTCTGTGAGCACTTCCAGCAAAGAGCCAAATAGAGTATGATTCTAAAAACTTGCAATTATTGTTCTTAGCACTGTTTTTCTACTTCCAATTTTTTTCTATACTACAAAAATGTATGTGTTTGTAATAGTATTTTTTAGTACAAACCACCAGCCAACAAATAACACATAAACTTCTTATTAATTATAAAAGCTTAACCATTAGCTTAGGCTCATCCTATTCGCTCTTTTTTTGTTTTGTTTTGTTTGGTGGGGGGGTGTTAGTTTGTTTGTTTGGTCAGTTTGGTTTTTCAAGACAGAGTTTCTTTGTGAAATAGTCCTGACTGTCCTGGAACTCACTCTATAGAGCAGGCTGGCCTTGAACTCACAAAGACCTACTTGCCTCTGCCTCCTGAGTGCTGGGATTAAAGGCGTGCGCCACCATGGCCTGGCTGTGATAACCTAAATTAACCTGCTTTTATTAATCTACATTCTCCCACGTGGCCCCAGTTACCTCTACTCTTGTACAATATGTCCTACCTGTCCATTATCTCTCTGGTGTCCCCTGCATGCCTAGATTCTTCTTCCCTCTCAATTCTCTCTCTGCCAGAAGTCCCACTTATGCCTGCTACCTAGCTATTGGCCATTCAGCTCTTTATTAAAACAATCACAGCAATATGTCTTCACACGGTGTACAAATATCCCGCAGTGTGTGTCCATTGTGTGTGTATGTGCATGTGTGTACATGCAGGTGTATTGGGGGCAATATGTCTGCATATGCGTGTAATGGTCACGGGAGGACTTCAGCAGTCACTCCTCAGGCACTGTGCAATTTATTACTTGAACCTGTTCTCACTGGCATAGGAGTCACCAACGTGGCTAGTTAGGCTGGCCGCGGAGCCCCAGGTACCTGTCTGCCTCTCCCATCTTTGGATTACAGATGCGTGTCACCAATCTGGCTAAGGACCAAATTCCGATGCTCATGCTCAGAAGGCAACCTCTTTATCAACTGTGTCGTCTCCCAAGGCTGAAACAAAGGGTTTTTCATGGGTACCGATCCAGTTCAGAACGAAGCCAGCAATGGATACCCCCAAACCTGCAACAGGTACCCCCAAACCTACAGTGTTCATCCCTCTTCTTTTTCACCACTGAGAGTCTCTAGGAAGAGTTTCAAAAATAAATGAAGCTTAAAAAGTAAATAAACACCCCTTCCCATCTAAAGAGGCTCTGTGGGGCTGCCGAGGATGACTGAGTTCGTAGAGGAAGCAGCTCAGTTCCAAGGTTGTAACAAAAGAGAAAATAGACGCTGAGAGTCTGGTCCGGCTACATAAAATATTTATTGCACTCATCAATATTAAATGCGTGTGCCGCACTCGGTACGGTCATTGTTTTAATGTATTAATTTAGTGCCACCTCTTTACATTTTATTAAATTACAAAAATGATCTAGTTAAGGAACAACCCCCCCCCCCCCCCACACACACAGAGGGTCCCAGGGCCCTCTCTGCCCCAACATCACCCTTTAGCAGTTTCAGAGACATCATTTGTGGAGCCTGCGTTAAATTAAAATGAGGGAGCCCTTATTTCAAAGTTACTGAGTTTACTTCTGTGGCCATATAACTGAGCAAGAGAGCACTGCCAAACAGGCAAGGAGAGCTGACTGTCTGGCAATGGGTTCTCTTTTGAGATAAGATATCGTGAAACTAAGGCTGGTCTCAGTGCCGATACATAGCTAGGATGACCTTGAACGACTGATTCCCCATGCCTCAACAGCCTAAATTCTGGAATTACAAGCGTGAGCCTCCATGCCTGATTGAACTTGGGGCTTTGTGCATGCGAGGTGAGCACGTGGAACCATCCCTGGGTCTTGCAGCTTTGCATCACAACTCACCAGTCAGAATGGTCTGAGCTGTGAGCTCAAATCTCCCTTCCCCATCTGTGGACAGGAGGAAAGATGCTATTTACTGGGTGGATGATAAGAGGAGAATTTTACCACATGGTGTCATTGACCAGACAATCTGGCGTCTGTGAATTGTCTTTGAAAGGCCTGGAGGCTTCTCCTGATAGGCAACCCCAGGAGTTACATATAGGTAATATGCCCAAGTCTTAGCCAGTTTTAATGACAGGCGTTCAACCAACAGTGTGAGGCTTCTAAGCGCTGAGCCCATGAAAAGCATTGTGATTCCAGACTGTGTACATCCACAAGGCCAGAAGGCCAGGCCTGCTTCAGGGAAAGCCCTATGCACAGAATTTTCCAACTTAGTCTTGGGGCAGCCAGAATTAATGGGCTTGGGAAACAAAAGACCCAACACGGTTCCCACCATGACTCAGTGTCTAGCTTCCCACCCTGTTATTAAAGGAGATGGAGAGCCCATCACAGGAGTTTATCATTGCTGAGAAATGAGGGTTATATCTGAAGATAAACCTCTCCCCTTGGGAAATAACTGTTGGCCATCTTTCCTCACCGGGCTGCTTGATTTTTCCTTGGATGATTTTTCCACATGTGAATGAATTAGAAGAGATAGAAGTAACCTTTCAAATCCACTGTAGCTTATAAGAAATGAAAAATATCCTTCAGGTTCATTTTTGAATGTTTTCCTTTTTATTATTTTTTCTTTACTTCTTTTTATGGTGGTTTTAAATGATTTTAATCTTTACCCCTCTCGGATGAGAGCAGAATACTGTGTCTCTTTTGAGTCCTGCCTCATGGTTACTTTCAGGTTCCTATTCTTTCCTTTCCTATTGTTTTGTGGTTTTGTTTCTTGGATGTTTGTCTGAAGGAATCAGGGAGGGATTTGGCCAAACTGAAAATTTTGTTTCAAAGAATGAGCATTGCACCTGCCTCTAAGAAACTGAAAATAACGTTGCTCACTGCTGATGCACTGTGCATACGGAAACACCTAGTTGTTATGTTTGTTCCTGCTTATGTTCTGCCTAAGATTCAGATAATCTAAATTCAGATTATCTGCATAATTCAGAATGGCTGCATCCAGAGCGGCGGTGACATAAACCCATACAGGAGTGGCGGTGATGTAAACCCATGCCAGAAACTCCTTCTTCTCTGTGCCCCCGAAACACCCAGCTCGCTCCAAAGGCATCAGCACAACCCGATCCACACACCCTCCACAAATATCACCAAAAGTTAGCACCTCAGAGAGTTCTCTCATATCTGTGTACTGTCTGTGACTGTCATCTACTTCATGTTAAGTTTCAGATGTCATCAGGGCCATAGAGGCATTTCTATTAAAATTTTAAACAGAACTAAGACTCTAATCCGGTATTTTAAAGGCAATTTCCATAATAAGTTTTCTGCAATTAAGTTGCCATATTAGGATCTTTCCATGAACATTTTACCTAAAAAGTGAGAAAACGCCGTAAAAAAATGCCATTAAGAACTATTTTTAAAGACGTTTATGCACAAATAAATGCTCCTACAGCTGACTCCTTTTGTCTTCCCCACAATTAAAAATGTGCTCTTAGGGGTTAAGACGGAATGTATTTTGTCTCTGTTCCCATTACTGCAGGAAATGTTTGATCCTCCAAGTCTCACACCTGCGCAGGAGCTAATTGCTCTCCTCTGTTTCCAATGTTTTCTGGGCAAGCTGTACAGAGAGCAAGGCCTGCTGGCCGGATCGCTGCCAGACTGCATTCCAGCACTCCGATCTATAAGAGAAGCTGGAGCGCGCTAGTGGGGGGGGGGGGGGGGGGGGGAGCACAAGAATCGAGCAAAGCCAGGAGCTCTGAGGACAGCCTGGCACGCAGCTAGGTGCTCAGGAAGGCAAGCTTTGGTGGAAGATTAGGATCCTCATGGCAACACAGTTTCCCTCTTCTTCTGACTCTCCGTCCCTCTCCCTCCCTCCCTCCCTCCCTCTGTCCCCCTCCCTCCCTCCCTCCCTCCCTCCCTCCCTCCCTCCCTCCCTCCTCCTTCCCTCCCCCTCTACCACGCAGCCCCGCAGCCCCGAGGTGTCTGTCTCCCAATCCCAGGCGGTTTAGTTATTATGGATGTCAGCGTGGTTCCCCACCTACCTTAGCTCCCAGGGCCAGGGAGCATGTTCCCCCACCCTGAGTCATTAGGCTTCCCTGCGCCCGCCACCCCCCCCCCCCCGCCCCGCCCCAATTTGAAGCCAAATCAATGTATTATCTCCTCCTCAAAAAGTGTGTGTGGACGGGGCGGTACCTTTTCCTTTCCAACATATTAGGTTTGCCTTCATGACTTACATTTCAAATGATCAATTCGGAGGCATGTTTTTTTCCCTATGCCCTCAGCTGTAAAAGTTGCATATTTTATACCGCACTGGCAACACCCTGGGCTATTTTTTTCAATTTACTCCATTTTTTTTCAATCTGCTTAAAATTTTAAAAATCCTACTAAAGCTGCGTATGGTGAAAATAAGCTAGCATAACAGAGGAAAGAATCATTACCCAATGTCAGCATTTTCCTAGGAATGTCAAGAAAAACTTGGAACTTAAAAAATATTTATTTATTTATTTTTATGTTTGTTTGGTTGGTTTTGGTTTTTTATTTTTGTTGTTGTTGTTGTTGTTGTTGTTGTTTTGAGATAGGGTTTCTCTGTAGCTTTGGAGCCTGTCCTGGAACTCCCTCTGTAGACCAGGCTGGCCTCGAACTCGGAGATTTGCCTGTTTCTGCCTCCCGAGTGCTGGGATTAAAGGTGTGTGCCACCACCTGGTGAAAATGTATTTATTTTATATGTTTATTTGAATGTACATTTATGCACCTTGAACATGCAGTGGCTATAGAGGCCAGAAGAGGGCATCAGATCCTGGGAACTGGAGTTAAGGATGCTTGTGAGTCGCCCTCTGGATGCTGGAAACTGAACCAGGTCCTCTGTAAGAAAGGCAAATACTGAGCTACTTCTCCAGCATGAGGCATTTTATGTATTGATTTTACTTTGCAATTTCAAATTCACAGCTGACTTTCCTTTGCCCCATCTGTATTAACTTAAAGTTTGGAAGAAATCACAGACTAAAGCTCTTTGTACCAATCCTTGAAGAAAATGAAAATGCCCTGGGCAAAAACAAAATCAGGAGAGACTCTTTCTTACAAGCAGGTCTGGATAAACCAAACCAACCCTTCCTGTGAAGATAGTAGAAAACCAAATTGAACAATGACAGTGACATTTGCCTTGTAACTTCAGAGATTAACAATAGAGAAATGCCAGGAAAGGGTGAACCAAGCCGTGTGTTTGTGGTCTCAGTTCTACTGGGATGAATGAGAGGCTGAGCCAAGCGTGGCCAGTCCAGGACACCCTTCAAAGGGGAGGCACCGGCTTGGTTCTCCGTTTTAGAGGACGGAGAGGATGTTGATGGACCACGTTGCTTTGAGACTGCGATGGTCCATCAGGGCAGCAGCACATGGTAGAGCAAACTCCTTAGTTCACGCTGGACAGCAAGGAGTGGATGAGGAACCAGCCAGGGTCCCACAGTGCTCTCTGAGGACACGCTCCCAGCGACCTACTGACCAGCAAAAGTCAAACGAGAGTCGTTGATGTCAAAGCTGCAGTCACACAATATTTCATGAAAACAGTTAAGAGAAAGAGCTAAATTTCCCAAATAGGATCGTTTCTGCTGTCCTGAGAATGTTGCTCCTCTTCTGATGGTCACCGTGAGGAAAGAAGTGTCTGAAGGCCAGCGTGCTTTCGGTGCTGCTCTCTCTCTTGTTCAGCCCCTTAAAGTGCTCACTCCACTTTATGGACTGAAGTGATTTCCATTCTGGATTCACAAAAAAAGAAGACCTTTTAACTTAGTATATTTTTTTTTGTTCTGATATCATTGATTTAATCCGGGGAGAGAATAAATTAGGAATTAACGGTTGGAGTATACATTTACATTATATGATGTTATCTGTTTCTCAAAATACATCTTTTTTTTTAAAGAATGAGAGGCAATTGAGCCAAAAGGGTTTATTGACGCCAACACACACGTCATTTTTCTTGGCCTCCCTTTTTAAAGACACCCCCAGTAAAACAGTGAAGTTGTTTTAAAGATGAGACCTGTGTCTTTTTCCTCAATGATGAATGTAAGGCAATCACGACGTAGCTATGAATGAGCTTGGTAAAACATGACATATACAATCACACAAGACAATAAAAATGTTAGTGTTTAACCAATACAACTGATTTATAATCAGAATGATGGCTTTGCAGGTGGCTTTCTGCTTTTAAACTCGCTGGTTGTGGTAATTATTTTCAGAAGCCTAAACCACCGTGTTATTTCCGTGTGCCCCACAGCTTAGCCAATTGTCTGCACACGCTAGCAAGACAGATAATTGTTAATTGACGGTGTGAACTCATGTTCGAACATATTCACAAATGTATAGAAGGCAAGGTTACTGCAAGCTGGGTAGCATCTCCTGGAGGCAGGAGGTGAAATTTAATCCTATTAAAATATATACACTTCTCTTCACAGCTTAAAAAAGTAGAAAGTATTACATTTATAGAATCGTCTAGGTTTCTCTGTGAAAGTGAACAGAACCACACCCAGGATGCAGGCTACAGAAATCCCCAGAGGAAATCCCACACCAAGGCTCCATGGTATGGACAGGGACTCAACACTTGGATCTTGAACTGGTTTCTAGAAGCTCCCAGCTGGGTTGGCATTAACTCTTTACCATTGGGGAGTCAGAAGAGGATGCTCACGTTGGTCAGTACTGCACAGAAGTATTTCCGTGCCCTTAACATCCTGCCATGCATCAACAACCATCAGCCCTCACAACCCTTGCTAACTTTGTCTGGAAGACATAGGCGAACCTAATCAGCTGATGGACTGAATCCAGGCTTCCCTTTCCCACCTGGGTGGCCTTGGTCAATCTGTGACTTGAGAACAAAATCAGGTAGTTCCTTCAAGGTGCTTAGACAGATTCTCTCATGCAAAAAATTCACTTTAACCAATATTATCTACAAATAGAAGTCTTGTGCAATACTGTGTAGATCAGACAGTAACAGTGCCATAGGCTCAACACTCACAGTCCAATGTTCATGGGCTCCCAGGCCCAGTTTACATGGATGTGCAGACCACAGGCTCAGTATCTCTAGCTCACCCTCAGACACAGCTCACAGGGGTGTGTAGACCACATTACTTATTAGTAACACCATGACATCACTGGAGAGCCAAAGGAGGACTCTAAGAAAACTCTTTTTGGGGGGTTTGGGGGGGTGGCCTGTTGGGAGCAGTGAGACCCCAGATCCTAAATTTCTTGTAATCCCCTGATCTGAGTGCCTACAGCTGCTCTGAGCAAGAGACCTTCAGGAGTTCCTGATGGCAGGAGAGTGGTTTCTGGTGGGTTTGGCTGGGGCGTGGCTATCTCTATACAATCTGCCCCTGAACACAATAAAGGGGGCATTCTTGGGGAATTCAAGGATGACCCGTGTCGCTGTCTCTCTGTCTCTGTGTGTCAGTGTATTTTAACCTCCAGCCCCCTTTCCTGAAGCTCGCGAACTGGGTGCCAGCTCACAGAGCGCAGACACGGGGCACGCAGTGCGCGGCAATTGGAGGTCCCCACCGAGATATCGGCAGTGGCCAAACTTTTGACATTGCAACATGAGATAACACTACCCTAGGATGCGTGTAGCCTGTGAGCCTTCGGATAGACACACCTGGTCAGGCTGGACACGAATTATATATGTGAACAACGGCCAATGCTTTCAGCCTAGGCCCCGGTATCTGAAAATTTTAAGGACTTCTCACGCCCATATCTCCCAACAGATAAATGGTGCCTTGGTGACCATCTGGAAGTGTTGCAGGTTCTATTGTTTCCTTTCTCTCTCTGACAGATGTCCAAACTCTTCATTGAATAAAGGCCAGTTATTTATAAGTTCTGTTGTCCGCAACGGCTAGATGCTGCTTGGAGGGTTTGGCCTGTTCCGGTTTTACAACTGACACCAGTATCATCAGGTCTTTGTAAGTTCTCACAGACTGTCTCAGACTTTATCAAGGCCTCCTTGTCTGATATCTTCATCTGATTGAATCCCTATACATACCTTGCAAAATCATACAAGTTCACCCAGGATAATTTGGGATGCAAGCGGCCCCTCTGCTGAATGCTCGACATAACTGGCATTGTTCATCCCAGACATAATTTGGAGTGAAGAGGCATGAGAATTTCTAGTATTGTATATTCTGCCCCCCCTTTTTAATTATCAAGAAGAAATTTCTTTCTTTTTTAAAAAGATTTATCCATTTATTATGTATACAACATTCTGCCTCCATGTATGCCCACATGCTAGAAGAGGGCACCAGATCTTATTACAGATGGTTGTGTGTCATCATGTGATTGCTGGGAATTGAACTCACAACCTCTGGAAGAGCAGCCAGTGCTCTTAATCACTGAGCCATCTCTCCAGCCCTTGAGAAGAAATTTCTAACCCAAATTCTGACATCTAAATAGCTTCATTAAAGGGTATTTTCCCCAAAAGCTATTGGAAAATGCTAAACCTTTGTCATTTTCTATCTGCTAACCTAATTCTCCATTGGGTGTGTTCTTCCCGCTAGATGCCAGTTTCTCCTGCTTTGATTTCCCCCCAAACTCTCATTTTTTTTCTCCTCGGCTCTCCCACCCTGACAGAGTCTCTAGTCCTGTATCTCTCCCCAAGAACATGTTTTTACAAACGTAAGTCACCCAAGAAAGAAAGAGGAAGCTTTTAAACAAGAGAATTTACCCTCGCCCTGAGAGAAAAGACAATCATTCCCCAAGACTTTAGATTGCTACCAACTGGGTAGCATCATTGTTGCCTCTCCGATCTCAGTCAAACTGACCATAGCAACAGGCTCTCTGGATGTTAAATCCTGGCCCAACCATGTCGAGCATAGGGAAGGATCTGTCTCTGACCCATCTGAGCAGAAGAGGACCACAGAAAACATACAGCATGACAGGGATTATTCCCTGGGGTAGGTTTGTATTTCTAGCACTTGGCGTGAGTCCACTTGGCAAGCGAAGAAAAAAAAAAAGATAGAGAACTGAAAATCACGTTTTCAATCTTTTGTGACAACCTTCTGGGTAAACCCACTGACTGCTGTTTCCAGTGTAGATACACTGTATCTATTTGTGCAGGAACTGAAGCTAGAGACAGAAGATCTGGTTTCTAAGTCAGGGCTAGAGTTGGAAAAGCGTCCCTCATATGCAAATATTTTGAGATAGCTTTAGAATAAAGGGAAAGAAGTTAATAGCTTAGCAATCTACAAGGCAAAGAGGACCCTAAGAGAGACATACATGGATCTAAATAGAAAGGAGAAAAAGATTAGCTCTCCTGAGTAAATTTGGAGTGTGGGGAGAAGCTAGAAGGGAAAAAGGTAGAAAGGGAGGGGAGTGGAGAAAAATGTATATCGCAACAAAAACAATAAAAAAGCAAGAAAAAAAAACAAGCAAAACCAAAAAATAAAAATAAGTAACTTTTCCATTATTTCCTTTGTATTTATAAGAATCACCACTAGTAAGCCAGGCAAAGGTGGTATGTGCCTTTAATCCTAGCACTCAGGAGGCAGAGGCAGGTAGATCTGAGTTCAAGGCCAGCCTGGTCTACAGAGTGAGTTCCAGGACAGCCAGGGCTACATAGAGAAACCCTGCCTCAAACAAAAACAAAAACAACCCACAAACAAAAGGAATCACCATTAGTTACAATGGGAAAACACACACACATTTTCTCTCTCCGTGAGTTATAGGATATCAGTAATAAACTCTATTTCTTCACTGTAGACTGAAGGAATAGGCAGCTCTCACAGCCTCAGACACCCCTATCATTAGCTCAATTCCTCCATTCATTTGAAGCCCGAGTCCCGTTCAAAACTACAAACTACTTCTACGGTAACCATAGTGCTGCCCCTCAGTGCTAGTGATACATGAGTGGGAACAAATATATGAATGTCCTCTCCACACTCCTTCTCCCCATAATGCTTTTCGACATCACCAAGAACCCCTCCCTCCTTGGGAGACAGATACTGGAAACCTGGCATAGTGACACCTGTATCTTCAGCTGCAACTAGACCCTCATGCACTGTTTGCCATGTGGTTACCGAGCCTTCACTCACTGGTTACGTACAAAGCTGACTTATAACTATGGGGTAATAGTGGAAACTTTCGTATCCCAAATTCCTATATTCTCTGTGAACCACACTTCACTGGTGTATGTCCAGGGACTACAGATGTGAACAGAACAATATTCTAAAGATGTACCTGGTTATTATGGACTCTGTCCTATAGTGGAGATGATAAAATTGGTAAAGGTGTCAAAAGCGTATTATTTAATTTGACCAAAGTTGTAGGAGCTGCCTACACAACTGAGCAAGTCGTGCTAGACAACTGGGAAGCCTTAAATTCCTACAAGCTGACCAAGGCGGACCATGCCATTGTTAACACTTGAGGGTCACCTGGATGCACAGGAGGTGGTGTCTGAATCTCCACAGTGAGCCCAGGCAGACTCTGGCACAGATGCTCTTGACTGGGGACCTCAGCTGGGGATACAAGTTGGAAGCATCTTGACACCTGTCCAGCCTCCTGTTTCTGGTCTTCATGTGAGCTGTGCTTGCCAAGTGTGGACTCAGCAGAGGTTTAGCTGCTGTCACCAGTCACTGTCATTTGACAGAAATGGCATCAAGGCCAGCTTCAGTGCTGTCGCCAGGTCCTAACTTGAGATGATGAAGCTGTCTCGTAGGTGCAGCCGGAGTATAGATCTGGGGTAAGGTCACTTCTATAGTCAACATTTCTGAGAGGCAGAAGGGGCAGCAGGGACCTCTGAGAAGCACACTCCATCCACTGTTCAGTTCTAACTGCAGGGTGCCTTGCAGCTCCCACAGCCCTTCCTGCTCACTCAGAACCCACTCTTGCCGGCATGGACGCCTTACGAAATCACCCACAGTGATGACTCACCCGTTTCTGTCAGGTTCCCTTAAGAACCTTCCCACCAAATCCACAAGTAAATTAAGCCTTAAACGGGGAGATGGAAAGAAATGAAGGTGAGAGTGAAAATCAATGAAATAGATTGAAATAAATTGAATAGATTAAGGTAGTGGAATAATTAAAAACATTCTTACAAAGGGAACTCCAGTCACAGCAGATTCCTGTAATGAATGCCATCAAATATTTATGGAGTCGTAGCAGCAACAGTGTGAATTCTCTCAGGAAATTGAAAGGGAAGATACAGTTTTCAACTCTTCTCTTAAAGCACAGAATTATGCTCTTACCCCAATCAAAGACATTTTACTCAAAAGAAACAGACCAATAGCATGCACACAGTCATAACTTTTGCAAGTAAAATATATTAAAATTGATTATGCATGTACTTAAAAGATTTGTTTTATTTGCAGTTGGGGGGCATGTGCACATGAATGCGTGTGCTCACAGAGGTCAGAGAGGGTGTTGGCTTCCCTGCAGCTGGAATTATAGGTGGCAGTGAAGGGCTCAACACAGGTGCTGGGAACCAAACTCACGTCCTATACCACAACCATAAACACTACTAACTGCTGAGCCATCTCTCCAGCTCTTGATTCTGATTCTAGAGTTATAAAGACCATAAAAACCTAGAAAAAAAATGGTAAATCTACAAGATTTCTGATACTTAAATCCAAGACATCATACAACAGTTTTTAAATATGTATGCCATAGGAGAGAGATGACAGATTCTTAGTAAGTCAGATATGGCTCAAGGGTCCACGCCCTAGATATTCCTCCAGGTGAAATAAATACATCATAAACAGATCTGAATGCAAAGATTTAAAGCAGTTTTATAATTAGCCCCAAGTGGAGACAGTGCAAATATCGACCAGTAGGTTAGTGGGTAAAGAAACCAGCAGTCATAACTGTAACAGTAAGAACTGCTGACTGCCGTGCCGTGCTGTGGCAGAAGAGACGGGTCTTTCTGAATGAGAAGCCAGACACCAAAGCTATCCAGTTCACCCCACAAGTTACACTGAGTTTTAGAGAAGACACATTGATCCACAAACGTTGGTTGTCGAAGAGACTGAAGCTTGTCAGGCAATTACATTTGTGTCTTCACTGGGTACATACGTGTGTGTGTGCACACACTGTCTTGGAACTGTGCTATTAAAATGGACACATTTGAGCTGGGGAGATACATCAGGCAGAACAGGGCTTGCTGCCCACGTATGGGACGTGAGTTTGATCCTCTACGACCTGTGTTAAGAAGCAAGGCAGTGCACTCTTGTAAAGTGATCAGGAGGCAGAGAATGGAGATCCCTGGGCTCAGTGGTCACCCAACATAACCTGGAAGGTGAGGCCCAGGCCGATGAGAGACTCTGTCTCTGAAAAGAAAAATAAAGTCAACCAAGGAGGAAGATGGATCTGGTGGAAAGACACCCAGCCAAGGCTGACCTTAGGCTTCTACACTCACGTGCACACAGGTGCACACACGCAGAAGAACGCATTAAAAATATATGTCTTATAAAATTCACTTGGCCAGTGGAAAATGAAAGATATTTTGCCAATTTGACATGAAGTATTGTCAACAATTTTACCTAATTCTTTACAAATGAGGAAAGACACATTTTTACTGAACTGAAATCAAATTTTGGAGATTCTCACCACAAGGAACACATGCCTCATAAGGCAAAGCCCGTGGAGAATGACCCATGCAGTTCTTCCCCTTGGAAGTCATTGCCACGGGG